>NW_028295738.1:0-1200000 GCF_964341445.2 Mesoplodon mirus
GCTCCACTTTTTAACTCATTTTTTGTGAGCTGAACGCAAGTCCAAAATTTTGGTTGACAACCTATACCAGTTCCCGGTGGGTGGCTGAGACTTTGGTTAATTCTTCTTCCTCCTGGGCAATTAGAGTGACATGTGCCCATCCAAATGCATAACAGCTACTCTCTCATTGGTTCTCCCGCTTCCCTTTCATCCTCTGCCAAATTGGCAACCTGTGCGAAACAGGAGGTTAATGGTGCTGTCTCTCCAATTTGGGAGATTGATAGAAAAATATTTGGAAAGTCAAACTAGAGGACCAGGAGGGGAACTATTCGTTGAATTTTAGAGAACTTTTGTATTCACAGTTTGTCCATTCTCTATGTTTCCCATACATGTTATAGCTGTAGTAATATTCCCTTCAACCTGGAGACATGGGACCCATGGAATGGGTGCCATGCATTATTGCTTTAAAGGGTATGCATTTGCAAACCCAATCTCACCAATCCTCTCAGTCCCATGTGACCAGCCTTATGCCACATCCAGCTGTCATTGTAGGTAGGGTCATTCCATGTTTCATCAGGGACCCTGAAGGAATTGTAAAGAATTTCCTTTTTTCATTGTTTTTCAAATTCCTTTTTATAGTGCGTTTGAGCTGATTCTCACTGTCATGTTTATGCCACTCTAGACACACTTGATTCCCTTACG
Source organism: Mesoplodon mirus (assembly GCF_964341445.2). NCBI lineage: Eukaryota > Metazoa > Chordata > Mammalia > Artiodactyla > Ziphiidae > Mesoplodon > Mesoplodon mirus. The sequence continues at coordinate 682 of NW_028295738.1, forward strand.
GAGACATATCAATACATAGGTTTTAAGATTCATACTAGTAAAATATATTACTTTGTGGTGAATATGGGGTGTTGAGTCCCTTTCACTGAGGAAGGTGTAGGTCTTGTCTATTCCGTATTTGGTTTTTGGAAAGGTACCTGTACTAATATCAACCTCTGGTTTTATGCATCACCCCACCTCTCCTTCCCCCTTAAGCAGGCATAAGCGTGTTTTTTAAATGTGAGTCTCTCTTCTCTTTCCTAACTCAGTTCATGTGTAGCCATGTTTACAGGATCTTCATAAGTGATATCTTATGATAAGTTTCTTTTTCTGTGTGACTTATTTCACTTAGAATTATCGTACCTGAATCCATTCATTTTGCTGCTACTGGCCTTATGACATTGATTTCATGGCTGAGGGATATTCCATCGTACATAAGTACCACAATTTCTTGAACCATTTTTGTCTTTCCTGGGATATTTAAGGTGTACCCAAGTTGAGGTTTTTGTAAGCAGTGCAGCCCTGAATTTTGGTGTCGATCTGTCTTATTTATTTTCAGTTTTCCCAATGTTTATTCCCTAGACTGGAAGTGCCCTTGGCTGTGTACCTCTGTTGTTTTATTCTTTTAGGGAACACAATGCACTCCTCCAGTGAGGCAGTTGGCAACTTACATCCCGCCCATCAGCATAACAAGGCTCCCTGTTCTCCAGGGCCTGTCTTGCCTTTCTGGTTTTTACACTTTTTGTGGATGTCCCTTTTGACCGGTGGGAAGTGGTACTTCTTTGTAGTGCCGATTTGCATTGCCCTCTTGCTTGCTTGTCCAAAAAGGGCATATGTGTTTTCTCCTGAATATATTCACGTGAAAACCCATATGCCCTTTATGGCCATTTCCATAATTTTCGAAGTTGTAATGCTTTTCCTGTGTTTAAAGGTGATTCCAATGTACCTCTTGAAATCTGTTTCATGCCATTCTTCCTCATTTTCCCTTCTGCCTCGTGGCTTTCCCTCAATAGATTTTTGGCAGCGAGTAGTCCTTTATAACTCTGCAGGTTAGTGAAATTCTGTGGCCCTGAGCTCCATTTTTCAACTCGCGTTTTTGTGAGCTGACCGCAAATCAACTGTTTTGCTTCTGGATTTATACTGGTTCTGGGGGGCAAGTTGAGACTTTTGTTAATTCCTCTTTGTGACGGGAAATTAGACAGACATGTGGCAGTCCAAATGCCTACAGCTACTCTCTCATTGGTTCTCTCTCTTCCCTTATATCCTGTGCACAATTTGCCAACTGTGCGAACCAGGAGGTTATAGGGGCTGACTTTCCAAGTTGGGAGATTGATAGTAAAGCAGTTGGAATGTCAAACTGGAGTACAAGTAGAGTTTTAGAAACCTTTCACCATCAGATGGTTTCCATTCTCTAGGTTCCCATACACGTTATAACTGTAGTGATATTCCCTTCTACCTGGAGAGTTGGGAACCATGGAATGGGGGGCAGGCATTATTGCTTTAAAGGGTCTGCATTTTTTCACCCAATCTCACCAATCCTCTCAGTCCCAAGTGACCAGACTTATGCCACATCCAGCTGTCATTGTAGATAGGGTCATTCCAGGTTTCATCAGAACCCCTGAATGTATTGTGTAAGAATTTTACTGTTTTTATGTTTTGTTTTGAAATTCATTTTTATAGTGTGTTTGAGCTGATTCTCACTGCCATGTTTATGTCGTTCTAGACACACTTGGTTCCCTTACGGAGACATATCAATACATAGGTTTTAAAATTCTTACTAGTCAGATATATTTCTCTGCGGGGAATAGGGATGTTGAGTTCCGTTCACTGAGGAAGGAGTAGGGCTTGTCTCTTCTGTTTTTGGAATATGGAACGGTACCTGTGCTAATATCAATCTTATGTTTTGTGCATCTCCCCACCTCTCTTTCCCGTTAAGCAAGCGTTAGATTGTTTTCTAAATCTGAGACTCTGTTCTCTTCCCTAAATCAGTTCATATGTAGCCATGTTTACATTCCTTTCATAAGTGATATCTTATGTCAGAATGCACCATGGCCGTTCTCATAATAATGCTCCATGTCCCCTGTCATCACAATGCACCATGCCCTGGTTATCACAATGCTTTATGTCCCTTGTCATCACAGTTCTCCAAGTCCTTTTCATCACAATGCTACATGACACTTCTCATCAAAATGTTACATGCTCTTGTCATCACAATTCTCCATCCACTTGACTTTGCAATGCTCCATGCACTTGTCATCACAATGCTCCATGCACATGTCATCACAAAGCTCCATGCCCTTGTCATCACAATGCTCCATGACCCCTGTAATCACAATGCTCCCTGACACCTGTCATCACAATGCTTCATGCCCCATGTCATTACAGTGCTCTATGATGCTCGACATCACAATTACCCAAGGTCTTTTCATCACAATGCTCATTGGCCAATATCATCACAATGCTCCATGACCACAGTCATCACAACACTCCATGACACCTGACAACACAATGATTCGGGACTCTTGTCATCACAATGTTCCATTCCCTAGTCATCACAATGCTCCATGACACCTGTCATCACAATACTCCATGAACATTTTCAGCCCAATGTTCCATGACCCTTGTCATCACAATACTCCAAGCCATTGTCATCAAAATGCTCCATTACATTTGTCATCAGAATCCTCCATGATACTTGGCATCACAATGCTCCATGCCATTGTCATCACAATGGGCCATTACATATGTCATCACAATTCTCCCTGACACCTGTATTCACAATACTGCATGACCTGGTCATCACAATGCTCCATGCCCTTGTCATCACAATGCACCATTCCAACTGTCATCGCAAGAATCCTTGAAACTTATTAGACCAATGCTGCATGCCCTTGTCATCACAATGCTCCATGCCCTTGTTATCACAATTCTCCATGACCCCTGTCATCACAATGCTCCGTGACTCCAGTCATCACAATGCTTCATGAACTTTGTCATCAAAATTGTCCATGTGCTCGTCATCAACAGTCTCTGTGACCTTTTTAACGACAATGCTCCATGAAGTTTTCATCACAATGCTCTTTGACCCTTGACATCACAATGCTCTATGCCTTTCTCAGCACAATGCTCCATGACCCATTTCATCTCAATGCTCCATGCGCTTGTTAGCACAATGCTTCATGACACATGTCATCTCAATGCACCATGCGCTTGTCATCACAGTGCTCCACAAACTTCTCATCACCATGCTGCATAAAACTTCTCATCACAGTGCTCCATGCACTTCTCATCAAAATGCTTTCTCACCACTGATATCCCAATGCTACATAACTATTGGTCACAATACCCCCTCACCCCTGTCATCACAATTTTCCATGACTCCTGTCATCACAATGCTACATGCACTTATAATCACAATGTTCGATGACCCCTGCTATCACAGTGTTCCATAACACGTGTCATCAAAATGCTCCATGACCCTTTTCATCAAAATGCTCCATGACACCTGATATCACAGTGTTCCATAAAACCTGTCATCAAAATGTTCCATGACATTTTTCATCAAATTGCTCCATGACCCTGTCAACAAAAATCTCCCTGCCCTTCTCATCACAATGCACAATGCCCGTGCCATCAGAATGCTCCATGACCTTTGTCATCACAAAGATCCATGACGCTTGGCATCACAAAGCTACATTTCATTGTCATCAAAATGCTCCATGAACTTTTCATCACAATGCTCTTTGACACTTGTCATCACAATGCTCTATGCCTTTCTCAGCAAAATGCTCCATGACCCTTGTCATCACAATGCTCAATGCTCTTGTCATCAAAATGATCCCTGACACTTGTTGTCTGTATGCTCTTTGAACCCTGTCATGACAAGGCTCCAAGCATTTTTCATCACAATGATCCATGCCCTTTTCATCACAATGCTCCAAGACCCATATAATCAAAATGCTCCATGCCCTTGTCATCACAAAGCTCAAGGATGCATGCGATCAAAGTGCTCCTTGGTCTTCTCCTCACAATGCTCCATGCCCTTGTCATCACAATGTTCCAAGACAACTGTAATCACAATGCTCCATGCCCCTTTTCATCAGGATGCTCCATGAGACTTTTCATCACAAGGCTCCATGGTTTTGTCATCACAATGCTCCATGCCCTTGTTATCACAATGCTCCATGACCCCTGCCATTACAATGCTCTGTGACTCCAGTCATCACAATGCTTCATGACCTTTGTCCCCACAATGGTCCATGCCCTCGTCATCATCAGTCTCTGTGAGCTTTTTAACCAAAATGCTCCATGAACTTTTCATCAAAATGCTCTTTGACCCTTGTCATCACAATGCTCTATGCCTTTCTCAGCACAATGCTCCATGACCCTTGTCATCACAATGCTCCATGCGCTTGTCAGCACAATGGTCCATGACACATGTCATCACAATGCTCCATGACCCCTGTCATCACAATGCTCCATGACTCCAGTCATCACAATGTTTAATAACGTTTGTCATCACAATGGTCCATGCCCGTGTCATCACAAGTCTCTGTGACATTTGTAACCACAATGCTCCATGAACTTTTCATCACATTTGTCTTTGACACTTGTCATCACAATGCTTCATGTCTTTCTCAGAACAATTCTCCATGACCATTGTCTTCACGATATGCAACGCGCATTTCATCACAACGGTCCACAACCTTGTCATTGCAATGCTACATAAACCTTGTAATCACAATGCTCCATGCATTTCTCATCAAAATGCTCTCTCACCAGAGATATCACAGTGTTCAGTCAATAGTCATCACAATGCTCCCTCACCCCTGTAATCACAATGATCCATGACTCTGTCATCACACTGCTACATTCCCTTATCATCACAATAATCCATGAACGCGGACATCACAATGTTCCATAAACCCTGTCATCAAAATGCTCCATGACCCTTTCCTCGCAAAGCTCCAAGACCCCTGACATCACAATGTTCTAAAACCCCTGCCATCAAAATGTTCCATTACACTTTTCATCAAATTGCTGCATGACCCGGTCATCAAAATGCTCCCTGCACTTCTCATCACAATGCACCATGCCCTTGTCATCAAAATGCTCCATGACTTGTCATCACAAAGCTCCATGACACTTGGCATCAAAATGCTCCATGTCATTATCATCGCAATGCTCCATGAAACCACTCATTACATTATTCAATGCCCTTGTCATCAGAAGGCTCCATGACACTTGTCATCATAATGCTCGATGCCCTTCTCATCACAATGCTCCATGCCCTTGTCGTTACAATCATGCATGACCCATGTATCATAGTTTTCCGTGCCCTTGTCCTCACAATGCTTCATGCCCACTCTCATCACAATAATCCATGAAACATTTCAGACCAATATTCCATGACCTTCTCATCAAAATGCTCCATAACACCTGTCATAACAACGCACCATGACCCCTGCCATCACAATGTTCCACGGCCTAGTCATCACAATGTTCCATGACACTTGTCATCACAATGCTCAAAACCACTGAAATCACAATGCTCCATGCCCTTGTCATCACAGAGCTCCATGACGCATGTCATTAGAATGTTCCATGGCCTTCTCATCACAATGCTCCATGCCCTTGTCATCACAATGCTCCAAGACACTTGTAATCACAATGCTCCATGCCCCTTTTCATCTCAATGCTCCATGAACCCTGTCATCACAGTGCACCATGCCCATCATCATAATGCTTCAGGCTATTTTCATCACAATGAAATCATTATTCTCCATGACCTGTGTCATCAAAATGCTCCAAACCCTTGTGATCACAATGTTACAAAACACTTATCATCACAACACCCCATGACGCTCATCTTCAAAATTATCCACCGTCTTCTCATCACAATGCTCCATGATCTTTGTCATCACAATGCTCAATACACTTGTCATCACAATGCTCCCTGAAACTTGTCGTCAGTATGCTCCTTGAACCCTCTCATGACAAGGCTCCATGCTTTTTTCATCACAATGATCCCTGCCCTTTTCATCACAATGCTCCAAGATCCCTGTAATAACAATGCTCCTTGCCCTTGGCATCACAAAACTCCATGACGCATGTCATCAGAATGCTCCATGGCCTTCTCATCACAATGCTCCATGCCCTAGTCATCACAATGCTCCAAGACCCCTGTAATCACAATGCTCCATGCCCCTTTTCATCAGAATGCTCCATAAGACTTGTCATCACAAGTCTCCATGCTACTCTCATCACAATGCTCCAGGACCTTGTCATCACCATGCTCCATTCCCAGTCATCACAGTGTTCCATGACCGCTGTCATCACAATAATCCATGAATATTTTCAGCCCAATGCTCCACGACCTACTCATCACAATGCTCCATGGCCAATATCATCACAATTCTCCTTGACCACTGTCATCACAAGACTCCATGACAACTGACAACACAATGATCCGGGACTCTTGTCATCACATTGCTCCATTCCCTAGTCATCACAATGCTCCATGACCCATGTCATCACAACACTCCATGAACATTGTCAGCCCAGTGCTCCATGACACTTGTCATCAAAATGATCCATGCCCTTGTCATCCCAATGCTCCATGACCCCTGTATTCACAATGCTCCGTGACACTTGTCATCACAGTGCTCCATGACACATGTCATCACAATGCTCCATGCCTTTGTCAGCAAAATGCTACATGACCTTATCATTACAATGATCTATGCGCTTGTCATCACAATTCTCCATTTCCATTGTCATCACAATCCTCCATGAACCTTGGGATCACATTGCTTCATGCCCTTGTCATCACAATGCTACATGCTCCTTGAAATCAAAATGATCCATGACCTCTGTCATCGCAATGTTCCAAACACTTGTGATCTCAGTGTTCCATAACACTTGTCATCACAACGCTCCATGATGCCTGTCATCACAATACTCCATGCCCTTTTCATCACAATGCTCCATGACCTTTGTCATCACAATTCTCAATACACTTGTTATCACAATGCTCCCTGACACTTGTCATCAGAATGCTCCTTGAACCCTGTCACAAAAAGGCTCCATGCCTTTTTCATCACAATGCCCCATGCCGTTTTCATCAAAATGATCCATGCCATTGTCATCAAAATACTCCACAAGCTTGTCATCAGAATGCTCCATGACCCTTGTCATCACAATTCTCCATGCACTTGTCAGCACATTGCTCCCTGAGCCTTGTCATCACAATGCTCCAAGCCATTGTCATCACAATGCTCCATTACCTTGTCATCAGAATCCTCCATGACACTTGGCATCCCAATGCTCCATGCCATTGTCATCACAATGGGCCATTACATATGTCATCACAATGCTCCCTGACACATGTCTTCACAATACTGCATGACCTGGTCATCACAATGCTCCATGCCCTTGTCATCACAATGCGCCATTCCAAGTATCATTGCAAAAATCCCTGAAACTTATTAGACCAATGTTACATGCCTTTGTCATCACAATGCTCCATGCCCTTGTTATCACAATGCTCCATGACCCCTGTCATCACAAAGCTCCGTGATTACAGTCATCACAATGCTTCATGACCTTTGTCATCACAATGGTCCATGCCCTCGTCATCAACAGTCTCTGTGACCTTTTTAACCACAATGCTCCATGAACTTTTCATCACAATGCTCTTTGACCCTTGTCATCACAATGCTCCATGCGCTTGTCAGCACAATGCTCCATGACACATGTCAGCACTATGCACCATGTGCTTGTCATCACAGTGCTCCACAATCTTGTCATCATAATGCTCCTTAAAATTTGTCATCACAGTGCTCCATGCACTTCTCATCAAAATGCTCTCTCACCACTGATATCACAATGCTACATCACTATGTGTCACAATACTCCCTCACCCCTGTCATCACAATGTTCCATGACTCGTGTCATCACAATGCTACATGCACTTATCATCACAATGTTCGATGACCCCTGACATCACAATGTTCCATAACACCTGTCATCAAAATGTTCCATGACACTTTTCATCAAATTGCTCCATGACCCTGTCATCAGAATGCTCCTTGTGCTTCTCATCACAATGCACAACGCCCTTGCCATCAAAATGCTCCATGACCTTTGTCATCACAAATATCCATGACCCTTGGCATCACAATGCTCCATGTCATTGTTATCACAATGCTCCATGAACGCTCTCATCATATTGCTCCATGCCCTTGTCTTCACAAAGCTCCATGACACGTCTTCAGAATGCTCCATGGCCTTCTCATCACAATGCTCCATGCCCTTGCCATCGCAATGCTCCATTTCGACTGTGAGAACAATGCTCCATGACCCCTGCGATAACAATGTTCCGTGGCCTTGTCATCACAAAGCTCCATGACCCTTCTCATCACAATGCTCCCACAACCCTGTAATCACAATGCTCTATGCCCCTTTTCATCTCAATGATCCATGAACCCTGTCATCACAATGCACCATGCCCATCATCATAATGCTTCAGGCTATTGTCATCACAATGAAATCAAAATGCTCCATGACCTCCGTCATAACAATGATCCAAACCCTTGTAATCACAATATTCCATAACACTTGTCATCACAATGCCCCATGACGCTCGTCATCACAATTATCCATGGTCTTCTCATCACAATGCTCCATGATCTTTGTCATCACAGTGCTCAAAACACTTGTCATCACAATGCTCCCTGACACTTGTAGTCAGTATGCTCCTTGAACCCTGTCATGACAAGGCTCCATGCCTTTTTCACCACAATCATCCATGCCCTTTTTATCACAATGCTCCAAGACCCATGTAATCACAATGCTCCATGCCCTTGTCATCACAAACTCAATGACGCATGCCATCAGAATGCTCCTTGGTCTTCTCCACACAATGCTCCATGCCCTTGTCATCACAATGTTCCAAGACCCCTGTAATCACAATGCTCCATGCCCCTTTTCTTCAGTATAATTCATGAGACTTGTCATCACAAGGCTCCATGATTTTGTCATCACAATGCTCCAGGATCTTGTCATCACAATGATTCTTGACCTTGTCATGAAAATTTTCAACGGCCCTTGTCATCATAATGCTCCAAGCCCTAATCATCACAATGCTCCCTTATATTTGTCATCACAATTCTCCATTACATTTGGCATCACAGTGCTCCATTCCATTGTCATCGCAATGGACCTTGACATATGTCATCACAATGCTCCCTGACACCTGTCTTCACAATACGCCCTGACCTCCTCATCACAATGCTCCATGCCCTTGTCATCACAGTGCACCATGCCCACTGTCCTCACAATAATCTATGAGACTTGTCAGACCAATGCTCCTTGCCCCTGTCATCACAGTGCTCCATGCCCTTGTCATCACAATGCTCAATGAACCCTGTCATCACAATGCTCCGTGACTCAAGTCGTCTCAATGATTCATAACGTTTGTCATCACAGTGCTCCATGCCCGCGTCATCACAAGGCTTTCTGACCTTTGTAAGCACAAGGCTCAATGAACTTTTCATCACAATTCTCTGTGACCCTTGTCATCACAATGTTCCTTGTCTGTGTCATAACAATGCTCCATTACCATTGTCTTCACAAAGTGCCACGTGCATTTCATCACAACGGTCCACAACCTTGTCATTGCAATGCTCCATGAACCTTGTAATCACAATGCTCCATGCACTTCTCATCAAAATACTCTCTCACCAGAGTTATCACAGTGGTCCATCACTAGTCATCACAATACTCCCTCACACCTGTAATCACAATGTTCCATGACCCTGTCATCACACCGCTACATCCCCTTATCTTCACAATGTTCCATGACCCCTGTCATCAAAATGCTCCATGACCCTTTTCATCCCAAAGATCCAAGCCCCCTGCCATCAAAATGTTCTATAACCCCTGCCATCAAAATGTTCCATTACACTTTTCATCAAATTGCTGCATGACACTGTCATCTAAATGCTCCCTGCCTTTCACATCACAATGCATCATGCCCTTGTCATCAAAATGCTCCATGACTTGTCATCACAAAGCTCCATGACCCTTGGCATCACAATGCTCCATGTCATTGTCATCACAATGCTCCATGAACCCTCTCATCACATTGCTCAATGCCCTTGTCATCACAAAGCTCCATGACCCTTGGCATCACATTGCTCCATGCCCTTGTCTTCACAAAGCTCCATGGCACATGTCATCAGAATGCTCCATGACCTTCTCATCACAATGCTCCATGCCCTTGACATCACAATGCTCCATTACCACAGTCATAACAATGCTCCATGACCCCTGCCATCAAGATGTTCCATGGCCTTGTCATCAAAAATCTCCATGACCCTTCTCATCACAATACTCCAAGAACACTTTAATCACAATGATCTATGCCCCTTTTCATCTCAATGATCAATGAACACAGTCATCACAATTCACCATGCCCATCATCATAATGCTTCATGCTATTGTCATCACAATGAAATCAAAATGTTCCATGACCTCTGTCATAACAATACTCCAAACGCTTGTGATCACAATATTCCATAACACTTGTCATCACAATGCCCCATGACGCTCGTCATAACAATTATCAATGGAATTCTCATCACAAAGCTCCATGACCTTTGTCACCACAATGCTCAATACACATGTCATCAAAATGCTCCTTGACCCTTCTTATCTGTATGCTACTTGAACCCTGTCATGACAAGGCTCCATGCCTTTTTCATCACAATGATCCATGCCCTTTTCATCACAATGCTCCAAGACCCAAGTAATCACAATGCTCCATGTACTTGTCATCACAAAGCTCAATGACGCATGCCATCAGAATGCTCTTTGGACTTCTCCTCACAATGCTCAATGCCCTTGTCATCACAATGTTCCAAGACCCCGGTAATCACAATGCTCCATTCCCCTTTTCTTCAGTATGCTCCATGAGACTTGTCATCACAATGCTCGATGCCCTTCTCATCACAATGCTCCATGCCCTTGTCATTACAATCCTGCATGACCCATGTATCACAGTGTTCCGTGCCCTTGTCATCACAATGCTTCATGCCCACTCTCATCACAATAATCCTTGAAATATTTCAGACCAATATTCCATGCACTTCTCATCAAAATGCTCCATTACACCTGTCATTACAATGCACCATGACCCTTGCCATCACAATGTTCCACGGCCTAGTCATCACAAGGTTCCATGACACTGGTCATCACAATGCTCAAGACCCTGAAATCACAATGCTCCATTCCCTTGTCATCACAATGCTCCATGACGCATGTCATCAGAATGTTCCATGGCCTTCTCTTCACAATGCTCCATGCCCTTGTCATCACAATGCTCCAAGACCCCTGTAATCAAAATGCTCCATGTCCATTTTCATCTCAATGCTCCAGGAACCCTGTCATCACAGTGCACCATGGCCATCATCATAATGCTTCAGGCTCTTGTCATCACAATGAAATCAATATTCTCCATGATCTCTGTCATCATAATGCTCCAAACCCTTATGATAACAATGTTCCATAACACTTATCATCACAACACCCCACGACGCTCATCATCACAATTATCCATGGTCTTCTCATCACAATGCTCGATACACTTATCATCACAATGCTCCCTGCCACTTGTCGTCAGTATGCTCCTTGAACCCTGTCATGACAAAGCTCCATGCCTTTTTCATAACAATGATCCATGCACTTTTCATCACAATGTTCCAAAATCCCTGTAATCACAAATGTTCCATGCCCTTGTCATCACAATACTCCATGACGCATGTCATCAGGATGCTCCATGGTCTTCTCATCACCATGCTCCAGGATCTTGTCATCACCATGCTCCATTCCCTTGTCATCACAATGCTCCATGACCCCTGTCATCACAAAAGTCCATGAACATTTTCAGCCCAGTGCTCCACGACCTATTCTTCACAATGCTCGATGGCCAATATCATCACAATGCTCCATGACCACTGTCATCACAACACTCCATGACACCGGAGAACACAATGATCCGGGACTCTTGTCATCACAATGCTCCATTCCCTAGTCATCACAATGCTCCATGAACCCTGTCATCACAACACTCCATGAACATTTTCAGCCCAGTGCCCCAGGACACTTGTCATCACAATGATCCATGCCCTTTTCATCTCAATCCTCCATTACCACTGTATTCACAATGCTCCTTGACGCTTGTCATCACAGTGCTCCATGACACATGTCATCACTATGCTCCATGCCTTTGTCAGCAAAATGCTACATGACCTTGTCATTACAATGTTCTATGCGCTTGTCATCACAATATTCCATTACCATTGTCATCACAATCCTCCATGAACCTTGGGATCACATTGTTTCATGCCCTTTTCATCACATTGCTCCATGCTCCTTCAAATCAAAATGATCCATGACCTCTGTCATCACAATGCTCCAAACCCTTGTGATCACAGTGTTCCATAACACTTGTCATCACAACGCTCCATGATGCCTGTCATCACAATACTCCATGCCCTTTTAATCACAATGCTCCATGACCTTTGTCATCACAATTCTCAATACACTTGTAATCACAATGCTCCATGCGCTTGTCAGCACAATGCTCCATGACACGTCATCACAATGCACCATGCGCTTGTCATCACAATGCTCCTTAAAATATGTCATCACAATGCTCCATGCACTTCTCATCAAAATGCTCTCTCACCACTGATATCACAATGCTACATCACTATTTGTCACAATACTCCCTCACCCCTCTCATCAAAATGTTCCATGACTCCTGTCAACACAATGCTACATGTACTTATCACAACAATGTTCGATGAACCCGGACATCACAATGTTCCATAACACCAGTCATCAAAATGTTCCATGACACTTTTCATCAAATTGCTCCATGACACTGTCATCAGAATGCTCCCTGCCTTTCTCATCACAATGCACAACGCCCTTGCCATTCAAATGCTCCATGAACATGTCATCACAAAGATCCATGACCCTTGGCATCACATTGCTCCATGCCCTTGTCTTCACAAAGCTCCTTGACACATGTCATCAGATTGCTCCATGGCCTTCTCATCACAATGCTCCATGCCCTTGCAATCACAATGCTCCATTACCCCTGTCATAAAAATTCTCCATGACCCCTTCCATCACAATGTTCCATGGCCTTGTCATCATAAAGCTCCATGACCTTTCTCATCACAATGCTCCAAGAACCCTTTAATCAAAATGCTCTATGCCACTTTTCATCTCAATGATCCATGTACCCTGTCATAACAATGCACCATGCCCATCATCATAATGCTTCTTGCTATTGTCATCACAGTGAAATCAAAATGTTCCATGAACTCTGTCATAACAATGTTCCAAACCCTTGTGATCACAATATAACAAAACACTTGTCATCACTATGCCCCATGACACTCGTCATCACAATTATCAATGGCCTTCTCATCACAATGCTCCATGACCTTTGTCATCACAATGCTCAATACACTTGTCATCAAATGCTCCCGGACACTTGTTGTCTGTATGCTACTTGACCCTTGTCATGACAAGGCTCCATGCCTTTTTCATCACAACCATCCATGCCCTTGTCATCACAATGCTCCAAGACCCATGTAATCACAATGCTCCATGCCCTTGTCATCACAAAGCTCAGTGACGCATGCCATCAGAATGCTCCTTGGTTTCTCCTCACAATGCTCAATGCCTTGTCATCACTATGTTCCAAGACCCCTGTAATCACAATGCTCCATGCCCCTTTTCATCAGTAGGCTCCATGAGACTTGTCATCACAAGTCTCCATGCTCTGTCATCACAATGATCCAGGATCTTGTCATCACAATGCTTCTCGACTTTGTCATGAAAATTTTCAATGGCCCTTGTCATCATAGTGATCAAAGCCCTAATCATCACAAAGCTCTATTATATTTGTCATCACAATTCTCCATTACATTTGGCATCATAATGCTCCATGCCATTGCCATCACAATGGACCATGACATATGTCATCACAATGCTCCCTGACACCTGTCTTCACAATACTCCATGACCTTCTCATCACAATGCTCCATGCCCTTGTCATCACAATGCACCATGCCCACTGTCATCACAATAATCTATGAAACTTCTCAGACCAATGCTCAAAGCTCCTGTCATCACAATGCTACGTGCCCTTGTCATCACAATGATCCATGACCCCTGTCATCACAATGCTCCGTGACTCCAGTCATCACAGTGTTTCATAAAGTTTGTCATCACAGTGGTCCATGCCCGCATCATCACAAGGCTCTGTGACTTTTGTAACCACAATGCTCCATGAACATTTCATCACAATTCTCTGTGACCCTTGTCATCACAATGCTCCATGTCTTTGTCAGAACATTGCACAATGACAATTGTCATCACAATGTGCCATGCACATTTCATTACAACGGGCCACAAGCTTCTCATTGTAATGCTCCATAAACCTTGTAATCACAATGCTCCATGCATTTCTCATCAAAATGCTCTCTCACCAGAGATATCAAAATGTTCCATCACTAGTCATCACAATACTCCCTCACCTCTGTAATCACAATGTTCCATGACACTGTCATTACAATGCTACATACACTTATCATCACAATGTTCCATGACCGCTGACATCACAATATTCCATAACCCCTGGCATCAAAATGCTCCATGACCCATTTCAACCCAAAGCTCCAAGACCCCTGACATCACAATGTTCTATAACCCCTGCCATCAAAATGTTCCATTACACATTTCATCAAATTGCTGCATGACCCTGTCAACAAAATGCTCCCTGCCCTTCTCATCACAATGTTCCACACCCTTGTCATCAAAATGCTCCATGACTTGTCATCACAAAGCTCCATGACCCTTGGCATTACAATGCTCCATGTCATTGTCATCACAATGCTCCATGAACCCTCTCATCATATTGCTCCATTCCCTTGTCATCACAAAGCTCCATGACACTTGTTATCACAATGCTCGATGCCCTTCTCCTCACAATGCTCCATGCCCTTGTCATTACAATCCTGCATGACCCATGTATCAAAGTGTTCCGTGCCCTTGTCATCACAATGCTCCATGTCCACTCTCATCACAATAATCCATGAAACATTTCAGACCAATGTTCCACGCCCTTCTCATCAAAAAGCTCCATAACACCTGTCATAATAATGCACCATGACCCTTGCAATCACAATGTTCTACGGCCTAGTCATCACAAGATTCCATGACACTTGTCGTCACATTGCTCAAGACCACTGAAATCGCAATGCTCCATGCCCTTGTCATCACAAAGCTCCATGATGCATGTCATCAGAATGTTCCATGGCCTTCACATCAAAATGCTCCATGCCCTTGTCATCACAATGCTCCAAGACCCTTGTATTCACAATGCTCCATGCCCATTTTCATCTCAATGTTCCATCAAAACTGTCATCACAATGCACCATGCCCAACATCATAATGCTTCAGGCTATTGTCATAAAAATGAAATCAATATTCTCCATGACCTCTGTCATCATAATGCTCCAAACCCTTGTGATCACAATGTTCCATAACACTTATCATCACAACAGCCCATGACGCTCATCATCAAAATTATCCATGGCCTTCTCATCACAATGCTCCATGATCTTTGTCATCACAATGCTCAATACACTTGTCATCACGATGCTCCCTGACACTTGACGTCAGTATGCTCCTTGAACCCTGTCATGACAAGGCTCCATGCCTTTTTCATCACAATAATCCATGCACTTTTCATCACAATGCTTCAAAATACCTGTAATCACAAATGCTCCATGCCCTTGTCATCACAAAACTCCATGACGCATGTCATCAGAATGCTCCATGGATTTCTCATCACAATGCTCCATGCCCTAGTCATCACAATGATCCATGCCCTAGTGATCACAATGCTCCAAGACCCCTGTAATCACAATGCTCCATGCCCCTTTGCACCAGAATGCTCCATGAGACTTGTCATCACAAGTCTCCATGGTCTTCTCATCACAATGCTCCAGGACCTTGTCATCACTATGCTACATTCCCTTGTCATCACAATGCTCCATGACCCCTGTCATCACAATAATCCATGAACATTTTCAGCCCAGTGCTCCACGACCTACTCATCTCAATGCTCCATGGCCAATATCATCACAATTCTCCATGACCACTGTCATCACAACACACCATGACACCAGAAAACACAATGATCCGGGACTCTTGTCATCACAATACTCCATTCCCTAGTCATCACAATGCTCCATGACCCCTGTCATCACAACACTCCATGAACATGTTCAGCCCAGTGCTCCATGACCCTTGTCATCACAATGATCCATGCCCTTGTCATCCCAATGCTCCATGACTCCTGTATTCACAATGCTCCGTGACGCTTGTCATCACAGTGCTCCATGACTCATGTCATCACAATGCTCCCTGCCTTTTTCACCAAAATGCTACATGACCTTGTCATTACAATGATCTGTGCACTTGTCATCACAATACTCCATTTCCATTGTCATCACAATCCTCCATGAACCTTGGGATCATATTGCTTCATGCCCTTGTCATCACAATGCTCCATGCTCCTTGAAATCAAAATGATCCATGACCTCTGTCATCACAGTGCTCCAAACCCTTGTGATCACAATGTTCCATAACACTTGTCATCACAACGCTCCATGATGCCTGTCATCACAATATTCCATGCCCTTTTCATCACAATGCTCCATGAGCTTTGTCATCACAATTCTCAATATACATGTTATCACAATGCTCCCTGACACTTGTCATCAGAATGCTCCTTGAACCCTGTCACGAAAAGGCTCCATGCCTTTTTCATCACAATGCCCCATGCCATTTTCATCACAATGCTCCATGCCAGTGTCATCAAAATACTCCACAAGCTTCTCATCAGAATGCTCCGTGACCCTTGTCATCAAAATTCTCTATGCACTTGTCAGCACAATGCTCCCTGACACTTTTCATCACAATGCTCCAAGCCATTGTCATCACACTGTTCCATTACCTTTGTCATCAGAATCCTCCATGACAATTGGCATCAAAATGCTCCATGCCATTGTCATCAAAATGGGCCATTACATATTTCATCACAATGCTCCCTGACACCTGTCTTCACAATACTGCATGACCTGGTCCTCACAATGCTCCATGCCCTTGTCATCACAATTTGCCATTCCAAATGTCATCGCAATAATCCATGAAACTTATTAGACCAATGTTCCATGCCCTTCTCATCACAATGCTCCATGCCATTGTCATCACAATGCTCCATGATGCCTGTCATCACAATGCTCCATGACTCCAGTCATCACAATGATTCATGACCTTTGTCCTCACAATGGTCCATGCCCTCGTCATCAACAGTCTCTGTGACCTTTTTAACCACAATGCTCCATGAACTTTTCATCACAATGCTCTTTGACCCTTGTCATCACAATGCTCTATGCCTTTCTCCGCACAATGCTCCATGACACATGTCATCACAATTCTCCATGACCCATGTCATCACAATGTTCCGTGACTACAGTCATCACAATTCTTCATAACGTTTGTCATCAAAATGGTCCATGCCCGCATCATCACAAGGCTCTCTGACCTTTGTAACCACAATGCTCCATGAAATTTTCATTACAATTCTCTGTGACACTTGTCATCACAATGCTCCTTGTCTTTGTCAGAACAATGCTCCATGACCATTTTCATCACAATGTGCCACACGCATTTCATCACAACGGTCCACAACCTTGTCATTGCAATGATCCATAAACATTGTAATCACAACGCTCCATGCACTTCTCATCAAAATGCTCTCTTACGAGAGATATCACAGTGTTACATCACTAGTCATCACAATACTCCCTCACCCATGTAATCAAAATATTCCATGACCCTGTCATCACACTGCTTCATCGCCTTATCATCACAATGTTCCTTGACCCCTGACATCACAATGTTCCATACCCCTGTCATCAAAATGCTCCATGACCCTTTTCATCCCAAAGCTCCAAGACCCCTGACATCACAATGTTCTATGACCCCTGCCATCAAAATGTTCCGTTACACCTTTCATCAAATTGCTGCATGACCCGGCCATAAAAATGCTCCCTGCCCTTCTCATCACAATGCACCATGCCCTTGTCATCAAAATGCTCCATGACTTGTCATCACAAATCTCCATGACCCTTGGCATCACAATGCTCCATGTCATTGTCATTACAATGCTACATGAACCCTCTCATCACATTGCTCCATGCCCTTGTCATCACAATTCTCCATGACACTTGTCATCACAATGCTCGAAGCCATTCCCATCACAAGGCTCCATGCCATTTTCATTACAATCCTGCATGACCCATGTATCATAGTGTTCCGTACCCTTGTCATCACAATGCTCCATGCCCACTCTCATCACAATAATCCATGAAACATTTCAGACCAATGTTCCATGACCTTCTCATAACAATGCTCCATTACCTCTGTCATAACAATGCACCATGACCACTGCCATCACAATATTCCACGGCCTATTCATCACAAGGTTCCATGACACTTGTCATCACAATGCTCAAGACCCCTGTAATCACAATGCTCCATGCCCTTGTCATCACAAAGCTCCATGACGCATGTCATCAGAATGTTCCATGGCCTTCTCATCACAATGTTCCATGTCTTTCTCATCAGAATGCTCCAAGACCCCTGTAAACACAATGCTCAATGCCCCTTTTCATCTCAATGCTCCATGAACCCTGTCATCACGATGCACCATGCCCAATATCATAATGCTTCAGGCTATTGTCAACACAATGAAATCAATATTCTCCATGACCTCTGTCATCAAAATGCTCCAAACCCTTGTGATCACAATGTTCCATAACACTTATCATCACAACACCCCATGACGCTCATCATCACAATTATCCATGGTCTACTCATCACAATGCTCCATGATCTTTGTCATCACAATGCTCAATACACTTGTCATCACAATGCTCCCTGACACTTGTCATCAGTATGCTCCTTGAACCCTGTAATGACAAGTCTCCATGCCTTTTTCATCATAATGATCCATGACATTTTCATCACAATGCTCCAAGATCCATGTAATCACAATGCTCCATGACCTTGACATCAAAAAGCTCCATGACGCATGTCATCAGAATGCATCATGGCCTTCTTATCACAATGCTCCATGCTCTTGTCATCACAGTGCTCCAAGACCCCTGTAATCACAATGCTCCATGCCCTTTTTCATCAGAATGCTCCATGAGACTTATCATCACAAGTCTCCATGGCCTTCTCTTCACAATGCTCCTGGACCTTTTCATCACCATGCTCCATTCCCTTTTCATCACAATGTTCCATGACCCCTATCATCACAATAATCCATGAACATATTCAGCCCAGTGCTCCCCGACATTCTCATCACAATGCTCCATGGCCAATATCATCACAACGCTCCTTGAACACGGTCATCACAACACTCCATGACACCTGACAACACAATGATCCGGGACTCTTGTCATCACAATTCTCCATTCCCTAGTCATCACAATGCTCCTTGACCCCTCTTATCACAACACTCCATGAATATTTTCAGCCCAGTGCTCCATGACACTTGTCATCACAATGATCCATGCACTTGTCATCCCAATGCTCCATGACCCCTGTATTCACAATGCTCCGTGACGCTTGTCATCACAGTGCTCCATGACACATGTCATCACAATGCTCCATGCCTTTGTCAGCAAAATGCTACATGACCTTGTCATTACAATGCTCTATGCGCTTGTCACCACAATACTCCATTACCATTGTCATCACTATCCTCCATGAACCTTGGGATCACATTGCTTCATGCCCTTGTCATCACAATGCTCCATGCTCCTTGAAATCAAATTGAACCCTGACCTCTGTCATCACAATGCTCCAAACCCTTGTGATCAAAATGTTCCATAACACTTGTCATCACAACGCTCCATGATGCCTGTCATCACAATAATCCATGCCCTTGTCATCACAAAGCTCCATGACATTTGCCATCACAATGCTCGATGCCCTTATCATCACAATGCTCCATGCCCTTGTCATTACAATCCTGAATGACCCATGTATCACAGTGTTCCGTGTCCTTGTCATCACAATGCTCCATGCCCACTCTCATCACAATAATCCATGAAACATTTCAGACCAAAGTTCCATAACTTTCTCATCACAATGCTCCATTACCCCTGTCATAACATTGCACCATGACCCCTGCCATCACAATGTTACACTGCCTTGTCATCACAAGGTTCCATGACACTTCTCATCACAATGCTCAAGACCCCTGAAATCATAATGCTCAATGCCCTTGTCATCACAAAGCTCCATGACGCATGTCATCAGATTGTTCCATGGACTTCTCATCACAATGCTCCATGCCCTTGTCATCACAATGCTCCAAGACCCTTGTAATCACAATGCTCCATGCCCCGTTTCATCTCAATGCTCCATGAACCCTGTCATCACAGTGCACCATGCCCATCATCATAATGCTTCAATCTATTGTCAACAGAGTGAAATCAATACTCTGCATGACGCCTGTCATCATAATGCTCCAAACACTTCTGATCACAATGTTGCATAACACTTATCATCACAACACCCCATGACGCTCATCATCACAATTATCCATGTTCTTCTTATCAAAATGCTCCATGATGTTTGTCATCACAATGCTCAATACACTTGTCATAACAATGCTCCCTGACACTTGTCATCAGTATGCTCCTTGAACCCTGTCATGACAAGGCTCCATGCCTTTTTCATCACAATGATCCATGACCTTTTCATCACAATGCTCCAAGATCCCTGTAATAACAATGCTCCAAGCACATGTCATCACAAAATTCCATGACGCATGTCATCAGAATGTTCCATGGCCTTCTCATCACAATGCTCCATGCCCTAGTCATCACAATGCTCCAAGACCCCTTAATCACAATGCTCCATGCCCCTTTTCATCTCAATGCTCCATGAACCCTGTCATCACAAGTCTCCATGGCCTTCTCATCACAAAGTTCCAGGACCTTGTCATCACCATGCTCTATTCCCTTGTCATCACAATGCTCCATGATCCTGTCATCACAATAATCCATGAACATTTTCAGCCCAATGATCCACGACCTTCTCATCACAATGCTACATGACAAATATCATCACAATTATCCATGACCACTGTCATCACAACACTCCATGACACCTGAAAACACAATAATCCGGGACTCTTGTCATAAGAATGCTCCATTCCCTAGTCATCACAATGCTCCATGACCCCTGTCATCACAACATACCATGAAAATTTTCAGCCCAGTGCTCCATGACACTTGTCATCACAATGATCCATGCCATTCTCATCCCAATGCTCCATGACCCCTGTATTCACAATGCTCGGTGACGCTTGTCATCACAGTGCTCCATGACATATGTCATCACAATGCTCCATGCCTTTGTCAGCAAAATGCTACATGACCTTGTCATTACAATGCTCTATGCGCTTGTCACCACAATACTCCATTTCCATTGTCATCACAATCCTCCATGAACCTTGGGATCACATTGCTTCATGCCCTTGTCATCACAATGCTCCATGCTCCTTGAAATCAAAATGATCCATGACCTCTGTCATCACAATGCTCCAAACCCTTGTGATCACAATGTTCCATAACACTTGTCATCACAACGCTCCATGATACCTGTCATCACAATACTCCATGCCCTTTTCATCACAATGCTCCATGACCTTTGTCATCACAATTCTCAATACACTTGTCATCACAATGCTCCCTGACACTTGTCATCAGAATGCTCGTTGAACCCTGTCACGAAATTGCTCCATGCCTTTTCCATCACAATGCCCCATGCAGTTTCATCACAATGCTCCATGCCATTGTCATCAAAATACTCCACAAGCTTGTCATCAGAATGCTCCTTGACCCTTGCCATCACAATAATCCATGCACCTGTCAGCACAAGGCTCATTAACCCTTGTCATCGTAATGCTCCAAGCCATTGTCATCACAATGCTCCATTACATTTGTCATCAGAATCCTCCATGACACTTGACATCACAGTGTTCCATGCCATCATCATCACAATGGGCCATTACATATGTCATCACAATGCTCCCTGACAACTGTCTTCACAATACTGCATGACCTGGTCATCACAATGCTCCATGCCCTTGTCATCACAATGGGCCATTCCAACTGTCATCGCAATAATACATGAAACTTATTAGACCAATGTTCCATGCCCTTGTCATCACAATGCTCCATGCCCTTGTTATCACAATGCTCCATGACCCCTGTCATCACAATGCTCCGTGACTGCAATCATCACAATGCTTCATGACTTTTTTCATCACAATGGTCCATACCCTCATCATCAACAGTCTCTGTGACCTTTTTAACCACAGTGCTCCATGAACTTTTGATCACAATGTTCTTTGACCCTTGTCATCACAATGCTCCATGCGCTTGTCAGCACAATGCTCCATGACACATGTCATCAAAATGCACCATGCGATTGTCATCACAGTGCTCCAAAATCTTGTCATCACAATGCTCCTTAAAATTTGTCATCACAATGCTCCATGCACTTCTCATCAAAATGCTCTCTCACCACTGATATCACAATGCTACATCACTATTTGTCACAATACTCCCTCACCCCTGTCATCACAATGTTCCATGACTCCTGTCATCAAAATGATACATGCACTTATCATCACAATGTTCGATGACCCCTGACATCACAATGTTCCATAACACCTGTCATCAAAATATTCCATGACACTTTTCATCAAATTGCTCCATGACGCTGTCATCCGAATGCTCCCTGTCTTTCTCATCACAATGCACAACGTGCTTGCCATCAAAATGCTCCATGTCCTTTGTCATCACAAAGATCCATGACCCTTGGCATCACAGTGCTCAATGTCATTGTCATCACAATGCTCCATGAACAATCTCATCACATTGCTCCTTGCCCTTGTCTTCACAAAGCTCCGTGACACATGTCATCAGAATGCTCCATGGCCTTCTCATCACAATGCTCCATGCCCTTGCCATCACAATGCTCCATTACTCCAGTCATAAAAATGCTCCATGACCCCTGCTATCACGTTGTTCCATGGCCTTGTCATCACAAATCTCCATGACTCTTCTCATCACAATGCTCCATGAACCCTGTAATCACAATGCTCTATGCCACTTTTCATCTCAAAGATCCATGAACCCAGTCATCACAATGCACCATGCCCATCATCATAATGCTTCATGCTATTGTCATCACAATGAAATCAAAATGCTCCATGAACTCTGTCATAACAATGCTCCAAACCCTTGTGATCACAGTATTCCATATCACTTATCATCAAAATGCCCCATGACGCTCGTCATCACAATTATCCATTGTCTTCTCATAACAATGCTCCATGACCTTTGTCATCACAATGCTCAATACACTTGTCATCAAAATGCTCCCTGACACTTGTTGTCTGTATGCTCCTTGAACCCTGTCATGACAAGGCTCCATGCCTTTTTCATCACAATGTTCCATGTCCTTTTCATCACAATGCTTCAATACCCATGTAATCTCAATGCTCCATTCCCTTGTCATCACATAGCTGAATGACGCATGCCATCAGAATTCTCCTTGGTCTTCTCCTCAGAATGCTCCATGCCCTTGTCATCACAATGTTCCAAGACCCCTGTAATCACAATGCTCCATGCCCGTGTCATCAAAACATCCATGATGCATGTCATCAGAATGCTCCATAGCCTTCTCATCACAATGCTCCATGCCCTAGTGATCACAATGCTTCAAGACCACTGTAATCACAATGCTCCATGCCCCTTTTCATCAGAATGCTCCATGAGACTTATCATCACAAGTCTCCATGGTCTTCTCATCACCATCCTCCAGGATCTTGTCATCACCATGCTCCTTTCCCTTCTCATCACAATGCTCCATGACCCCTGTCATCACAATAATCCATGAACATTTCCAGCCCAATACTCCACGACCTCCTCATCACAATGCTCCATGGCCAATATCATCAAAATGCTCCATGACCACTGTCATCACAACACTCCATGACAAAGGAGAACACAATGATCCGGGACTCTTGTCATCACAATGCTCCATTCCCTAGTCATCACAATGCTCCATGACACCTGTCATCACAACACTCCATGAATATTTTCAGCCCAGTGCTCCATGACCCTTGTCATCAAAATGATCCATGCCCTTGTCATCCCAATCCTCCATTACCACTCTATTCACAATGCTCCATGACGCTTGTCATCACAGTGCTCCATGACACATGTCATCACAATGCTCCATGCCTTTGTCAGCAAAATGCTACATGAGTTTGTTATTACAATGCTCTATGCGCTTGTCATCACAATACTCCATTACCATTGTCATCACAATCCTCCATGAACCTTGGGATCACATTGTTTCATGCCCTTTTCTTCACAATGCTCCATGCACCTTGAAATCAAAATGATCCATGACCTCTGTCATCACAATGCTCCAAACCCTTGTGATCACAGTGTTCCATAACACTTGTCATCACAACACTCCATGATGCCTGTCATCATAATAATCCATGCCCTTTTAATCACAATGCTCCATGACATTTGTCATCACAATTCTCAATACACTTGTCATCACAATGCTCCATGCGCTTGTCAGCACAATGCTCCATGACATGTCATCACAATGCACCATGCGCTTGTCATCACAATGCTCCTTAAAATATGTCATCACAGTGCTCCATGCACTTCTCATCAAAATGCTCTCTCACCACTGATATCACAATGCTACATCACTATTTGTCACAATACTCCCTCACCCCTGTCATCACAATGTTCCATGACTCCTGTCAACACAATGCTACATGTACTTATCATCACAATGTTCGATGACCCCGGACATCACAATGTTCCATAACACCTGTCATCAAAATGTTCCATGACACTTTTCATCAAATTGCTCCATGACACTGTCATCAGAATGCTCCCTGCCTTTCTCATCACAATGCACAACGCCCTTGCCATTCAAATGCTCCATGAACATGTCATCACAAAGATCCATGACCCTTGGCATCACATTGCTCCATGCCCTTGTCTTCACAAAGCTCCATGACCCATGTCATCAGATTGCTCCATGGCCTTCTCATCACAATGCTCCATGCCCTTGCAATCACAATGCTCCATTACCCCTGTCATAACAATTCTCCATGACCACTGCCATCACAGTGTTCCATGGCATTGTCATCACAAAGCTCCATGACCCTTCTCATCACAATGCTCCAAGAACCCTTTAATCAAAATGCTCTATGCCACTTTTCATCTCAATGATCCATGTACCCTGTCATAACAATGCACCATGCCCATCATCATAATGCCTCTTGCTATTGTCATCACAGTGAAATCAAAATGTTCCATGACCTCTGTCATAACAATGTTCCAAACCCTTGTGATGACAATATTCCAAAACAATTGTCATCACAATGCCCCATGACACTCCTCATCACAATTATCAATGGCCTTCTCATCACAATGCTCCATGACCTTTGTCATCACAATGCCCCTACACTTGTCATCAAAATGCTCCCTGACACTTGTTGTCTGTGTGCTACTTGAACCCTGTCATGACAAGGCTCCATGCCTTTTTCATCACAATGATCCATGCCCTTGTCATCACAATGCTCCAAGACCCATGTAATCACAATGCTCCATGCCCTTGTCATCACAAAGCTCAATGACGCATGCCATCAGAATGCTCCTTGGTTTCTCCTCACAATGCTCAATGCCTTGTCATCACAATGTTCCAAGAGCCCTGTAATCACAATGCTCCATGCCCCTTTTCATCAGTATGCTCCATGAGACTTGTCATCACAAGTCTCCATGCTGTGTCATCACAATGCTCCAGGATCTTGTCATCACAATGCTTCTCGACTTTGTCATGAAAATTTTCAATGGCCCTTGTCATCATAATGCTCAAAGCCCTAATCATCACAAAGCTCTATTATATTTGTCATCACAATTCTCCATTACATTTGGCATCATAATGCTCCATGCCATTGCCATCACAATGGACCATGACATATGTCATCACAATGCTCCCTGACACCTGTCTTCACAATACTCCATGACCTTCTCATCACCATGCTCCATGCCCTTGTCATCACAAGGCACCATGCCCACTGTCATCACAATAATCTATGAAACTTGTCAGACCAATGCTCAATGCTCCTGTCATCACAAAGCTACGTGCCCTTGTCATCACAATGCTCCATGACCCCTGTCATCACAATGCTCCGTGACTCCAGTCATCACAATGTTTCATAACGTTTGTCATCACAGTGGTCCATGCCCGCGTCATCACATTGCTCTGTGACTTTTGTAACCACAATGCTCCATGAACATTTCATCACAATTTTCTGTGACCCTTGTCATCACAATGCTCCATGTCTTTGTCAAAACAATGCACAATGACAATTGTCATCACAATGTGCCATGCACATTTCATTACAACATTCCACAAGCTTCTCATTGTAATGCTCCATAAACCTTGTAATCACAATGCTCCATGCACTTCTCATCAAAATGCTCTCTCACCAAAGATATCAAAATGTTCCATCACTAGTCATCACAACAATCCCTCACCTCTGTAATCATAATGATCCATGACACTGTCATCACAATGCTACATACCATTATCATCACAATGTTCCATGACCGCTGACATCACAATGTTCCATAACCTCTGTCAACAAAATGCTCCATGACCCTTTTCAACCCAAAGCTCCAAGACCCCTGACATCACAATGTTCTATAACCCCTGCCATCAAAATGTTCCATTACACTTTTCATCAAATAGCTGCATGACCCGGTCATCAAAATGCTCCCTGCCCTTCTCATCACAATGTACCACACCCTTGTCATCAAAATGCTCCATGACTTGTCATCACAAAGCTCCATGACCCTTGGCATCACAATGCTCCATGTCATTGTCATCACAATGCTCCATGAACACTCTCATCATATTGCTCAATTCCCTTGTCATCACAAAGCTCCATGACACTTGTCATCACAATGCTCGATGCCCTTCTCATCACAATGCTCCATGCACTTGTCATTACAATCCTGCATGACCCATGTATCAAAGTGTTCCGTGCCCTTGTCATCACAGTGCTCCATGTCCACTCTCATCACAAAAATCCATGAAACTTTTCAGACCAATGTTCCATGCCCTTCTCATCAAAATGCTCCATAACACCTGTCATAATAATGCACCATGACCCTTGCAATCACAATGTTCCACGGCCTAGTCATCACAAGATTCCATGTCACTTGTCATCACATTGCTCAAGACCCCTGAAATCACAATACTCCATGCCCTTGTCATCACAAAGCTCCATGATGCATGTCATCAGAATGTTCCATGGCCTTCTCATCACAATGCTCCATGCCCTTGTCATCACAATGCTCCAAGACCCTTGTAATCACAATGCTCCATGCCCATTTTCATCTCAATGCTCCATCAACACTGTCATCACAATGCACCATGCCCATCATCATAATGCTTCAGGCTATTGTCATCACAATGAAATCAATATTCTCCATGACCTCTGTCATCATAATGCTCCAAACCCTTGTGATCACAATGTTCCATAATACTTATCATCACAACAGCCCATGACGCTCATCATCAAAATTATCCATGGTCTTCTTATCACAATGCTCCATGATCTTTGTCATCACAATGCTCAATACACTTGTCATCACAATGCTCCCTGACACTTGTCGTCAGTATGCTCCTTGAACACTGTCATGACAAGGCTCCATGCCTTTTTCATCACAATGATCCATGCACTTTTCATCACAATGACCCAAGATCCCTGTAATCACAAATGCTCCATGCCCTTGTCATCACAAAACTCCATGACGCATGTCATCAGAATGCTCCATGGCTTTCTCATCACAATGCTCCATGCCCTAGTCATCACAATGCTCCAAGACCACTGTAATCACAATGCTCCATGCCCCTTTGCATCAGAATGCTCCATGAGACTTGTCATCACAAGTCTCCATGGTCTTCTCATCACAATGCTGCAGGACCTTGTCATCACCATGCTCCATTCCCTTGTCATAACAATGCTCCATGACCCCTGTCATCACAATAATCCATGAACATTTTCAGCCCAATGCTCCACTACCTACTCATCACAATGCTCCATGGCCAATATCATCACAATTCTCCATGACCTCTGTCATCACAACACTCCATGACACATGACAACACAATGATCCGGGACACTTGTCATCACAATGCTCAATTACCTAGTCATCACAATGCTCCATGACCCCTGTCATCACAACACTCCATGAACATTTTCAGCCCAGTGCTCCATGACCTTTGTCATCACAATGATCCATGCCCTTGTCATCCCAATGCTCCATGACCCGTGTATTCACAATGCTCCGTGACGCTTGTCATCACAGTGCTCTATGACACATGTCATCACAATGCACCATGCCTTTGTCAGCAGAATGCTACATGACTTTGTCATTACAATGCTCTAAGCGCTTGTCATCACAATACTCCATTTCCATTGTCATCACAATTCTCCATGAACCTTGGGATAACATTGCTTCATGCCCTTGTAATCACAATGCTCCATGCTCCTTGAAATCAAAATGATCCATGACCTCTGTCATCACAATGCTCCAAACACTTGTGATCACAGTGTTCCATAACACTTGTCATCACAACGCCCCATGATGCCTGTCATCACAATGCTCCATGAACTTTGTCATCACAATTCTCAATACACTTGTCATCACAATGCTCACTGACACTTGTCATCAGAATGGTCCTTGAAACCTGTCAAGAAAAGGCTCCATGCATTTTTCATCACAATGCCCCATGCCATTTTCATCACAATGCTCCATGCCATTGTCATCAAAATACTCCACAAGCTTGTCATCAGAATGCTCCATTGCACTTGTCATCACAGTTTTCCATGCACTTGTTAGCACAATGCTCCATGACCCTTGTCATCCTAATGCTCCAAGCCATTGTCATCACAATGCTCCATTACCTTTGTCATCATAATCCTTCATGACACTTGACATCACAATGCTCCATGCCATTGTCATCACAATGGGCCATTACATATGTCATCACAATGCTCCCTGACACCTGTGTTCACAAAACTGCATGACCTGGTCATCACAATGCTCCATGCCCTTGTCATCACAATGCGCCATTCCAAATGTCATCGCAATAATCCCTGAAACTTATTAGGCCAATGCTCCATGCCCTTGTCATCACAATGCTCCATGCCCTTGTTATCACAAAGGTCCATGACCCCTGTCATCTCAATGCTCCTTTACTCCAGTCATCACAATGCTTCATGACTTTTGTCATCACAATGGTCCATGCCCTCATCATCAACAGTCTCTGTGACCTTTTTAAACACAGTGCTCCATGAACTTTTCATCACAATGTTCTTTGACCCTTGTCATCACAATGCTCCATGTGCTTGTCAGCACAATGATCCATGACACATGTCATCACAATGCACCATGAGCTTGTCATCACAGTGCTCCACCATCTTGTAATCACAATGCTCCTTAAAATTTGTCATCACAATGCTCCATGCACTTCTCATCACAATGCTGTCTCACCACTGATATCACAATGCTACATCACTATTTGTCACAATACTCCCTCACCCCTGTCATCACAATGTTCCATGACTCCTGTCATCACAATGATACATGCACTTATCATCACAATGTTCGATGACCCCTGACATCACAATGTTCCATAACACCTGTCATCAAAATGTTCCATGACACTTTTCATCAAATTGCTCCATGACCCTGTCATCAGAAAGCTCCCTGCCTTTCTCATCACAATGCACAACGCCCTTGCCATCAAAATGCTCCATGACCTTTGTCATCAAAAAGATCCATGACCCTTGGCATCACAATGCTCCATGATCCTTGAAATCAAAATGATCCATGACCTCCGTCATAACAATGATCCAAACCCTTGTGATCACAGTATTCCATAACACTTGTCATCACAATGGCCCATGATGCTCGTCATCACAATTATGCATGGTCTTCTCGTCACAATGCTCCATGACCTTCGTCATCACAATGCTCAATACACTTGTCATCAAAATGCTCCCTGACACTTGTTGTCTGTATGCTCCTTGAACCCTTTCATGACAAATCTCCATGCTTTTTTCATCACAATGATCCATGCCATTTTCATCACAATGCTCCAAGACCCATATAATAACAATGCTCCATGCCCTTGTCATCACAAAGCTCAATGACGCATGCCATCAGAATGCTCCTTGGTCTCTCCTCACAATGCTCAATGCCCTTGTCATCACAATGTTCCAAGACCCCTGTAATCAAAATGTTCCATGCCCCTTTACATCAGTATGCTCCATGAGACTTGTCATCACAAGGCTCCATGGTTTTGTCATCACAATGTTCCAGGACCTTGTCATCACAATGCTTCACGACCATGTCATGAAAATTTTCAATGGCCCTTGTCATCATAATGCTCCAAGCCCTAACCATCACAATGCTCCATTATATTTGGCATCACAATCCTCCATTACATTTGGCATCACAATGCTCCATGCCATTTTCATCGCAATGGACCATGACATATGTCATCACAATGCTCCCTGACACCAGTCTTCACAATACTCCATGACCTTCTCATCACAATGCTCCATGCCCTTGTCATCACAATGCACCATGCCCACTGTCATCACAATAAACTATGAACCTTCTCAGACCAATGTTCCTTGCCGCTGTCAACACAAGGCTCCATGCCCTTGTCATCACAGTGTTCCATGACACCTGTCATCACAATGCTCCGTGACGGCAGTCATCTCAATGCTTCATAACGTTTGTCATCACAGTGGTCCATGCCTGCGTCATCACAAGGCTCTGTGACATTTGTAACCACAATGCTCCATGAACATTTCATCACAATTATCTCTGACCCTTGTCATCACAGTGCTCCATGAACATTGTCATCACAATGTGCCACACGCATTTCATCACAACGGTCCATAACTTTGTCATTGCAATGCTCCATAAAACTTGTAATCACAATGTTCCATGCACTTCCCATCAAAATGCTCTATCACCAGAGATATCACAATGTTCCATCACTAGTCATCACAATACTCCCTCACCCCCGTAATCACAATGTTCCATGATCCTGTCATCACACTGGTACATCCAATTATCATCACAATGTTGCATGACCCCTGACATCACAGTGTTCCATAAATCCTGTCATCAAAATGCTCCATGACCCTTTTCATCCCAAAGCTCCAAGACCCCTGACATCACAATGATCTATAACCCCTGCCATCAAAATGTTCCATTACACTTTTCATCAATTTGCTGCATGACTCGGTCATCAAAATGCTCCCTGCACTTCTCATCACAATGCACCACACCCTTATCATCAAAATGCTCCATGAGTTGTCATCACAAAGCTCCATGACCCTTGGCATCACAATGCTCCATGTCATTGTCATCACAATGCTCAATGCCCTTCTCATCACAATAATCCATGAAATATTTCAGACCAATGTTCCATGCCCTTCTCATCAAAATGCTCCATTACACCTGTCATGACAATGCTCCATCACCCCTGCCATCACAATTTTCCATGGCCTAGTCATCACAAGGTTCCATGACATTTGTCATCACAATGCTCAAGACCCCTGAAATCACCATGCTCCATGCACTTGTCATCACAAAGCTCCATGACGCATGTCATCAGAATGTTCCATGGCCTTCTCATCACAATGCTCCATGCCCTTGTCATTACAATGCTCCAACACACTTGTAATCACAATGCTCCATGCCCCTTTTCATCTCAATGCTCCATGAACCCTGTCATCACAATGCACCATGCCCATCATCATAATGCTTCAGGCTATTGTCATCACAATGAAATCAATATTCTCCATGACCTTTGTCATCATAATGCTCAAAACCCTTGTGATCACAATGTTCCATAACACTTATCATCACAACACCCCATTACGCACATCATCACAATTATCCATGGACTTCTCATCACAATGCTCCATGACTTTTGTCATCACAATGCTCAATACAATTGTCACCACTATGCTCCCCGACACTTGACGTGAGTATGCTCCTTGAACCCTGTCATTACAAGGCTCCATGCCATTTTCATCACAATGATCCATGCCCATTTCATCACAATGCTCCAATATCCATGTAATCACAATGCTCCATGCCCTTGTCATCACAAATCTCCAAGACGCATGTCATCAGAATCCTCCATGGCCTTCTCATCACAATGCTCCATGCCCTATTCATCACAATGCTCCATGACCCCTGACATCACAACACTCCATGAACATTTTCAGCCCAGTGCTCCATGACCCTTGTCATCAAAATGATGCATGCCCTTGTCATCCCAATGTTCCATAACCCCTGTATTCACAATGCTCCGTGACGCTTGTCATCACAGTGCTCCATGACACATGTCATCACAATGCTCCCTGCCTTTTTCAGCAAAATGCTACATGACCTTTTCATTACAATGATCTGTGCGCTTGTCATCACAATACTCCATTTCCATTGTCATCACAATCCTCCATGAACCTTGGGATCACATTGCTTCATGCCCTTGTCATCACAATGCTCCATGCTCCTTGAAATCAAAAGGATCCATGACCTCTGTCATCACAGTGCTCCAAACCCTTGTGATCACAGTGTTCCATAACACTTGTCATCACAACGCTCCATGATGCCTGTCATCACAATATTCCATGCACTTTTCATCACAATGCTCCATGAGCTTTGTCATCACAATTCTCAATATACATGTCATCACAATGCTCCCTGACAATTGTCATCAGAATGCTCCTTGAACCCTGTCACGAAAAGGCTCCATGCCTTTTTCATCACAATGCCCCATGCCGTTTTCATCACAATGCTCCATGCCATTGTCATCAAAATACTCCACAAGCTTGTCATCAGAATGCTCCATGACCCTGGTCATCAAAATTCTCCATTCACTTGTCAGCAAAATGCTCCCTGACACTTGTCATCACAATGCTCCAAGCCATTGTCATCACAATGCTCCATTACTTTTGTCATCAGAATCCTCCATGGCAATTAGCATCAAAATGCTCCATGCCATTGTCATCAAATAGGGCCATTACATATATCATCACAATGCTCCCTGACACCTGTCTTCACAATACTGCATGACCTGGTCCTCACAATGCTCCATGCCCTTGTCATCACAATTTGCCATTC
This sequence comes from Mesoplodon mirus, assembly GCF_964341445.2. Taxonomy (NCBI): domain Eukaryota; kingdom Metazoa; phylum Chordata; class Mammalia; order Artiodactyla; family Ziphiidae; genus Mesoplodon; species Mesoplodon mirus. The sequence continues at coordinate 34,167 of NW_028295738.1, forward strand.
CAAATGTCATCGCAATAATCCATGAAACTTATTAGACCAATGTTCCATGCCCTTCTCATCACAATGCTCCATGCCATTGTCATCACAATGCTCCATGATGCCTGTCATCACAATGCTCCATGACTCCAGTCATGACAATGCTTCATGACCTTTGTCCTCACAATGGTCCATGCCCTCATCATCAACAGTCTCTGTGACCTTTTTAACCACAATGCTCCATGAAGTTTTCATCACAATGCTCTTTGACCCTTGTCATCACAATGCTCTATGCCTTTCTCCGCACAATGCTCCATGACACATGTCATCAAAATGCTCCATGACCCATGTCATCACAATGCTCCGTGACTGCAGTCATCACAATGCTTCATAACGTTTGTCATCAAAATGGTCCATGCCCGCGTCATCACAAGGCTCTGTGACCTTTGTAACCACAATGCTCCATGAAATTTTCATTACAATTCTCTGTGACACTTGTCATCACAATGCTCCTTGTCTTTGTCAGAACATTGCTCCATGACCATTGTCATCACAATGTGCCACACGCATTTCATCACAACGGTCCACAACCTTGTCATTGCAATGATCCATAAACATTGTAATCACAACGCTTCATGCACTTCTCATCAAAATGCTCTCTTACCAGAGATATCACAGTGTTACATCACTAGTCATCACAATACTCCCTCACCCATGTAATCAAAATGACCCATGACACTGTCATCACACTGCTTCATCACCTTATCATCACAATGTTCCTTGACCCCTGACATCACAATGTTCCATACCCCTGTCATCAAAATGCTCCATGACCCTTTTCATCCCAAAGCTCCAAGACCCCTGACATCACAATGTTCTATGACCCCTGCCATCAAAATTTTCCATTACACTTTTCATCAAATTGCTGCATGACCCGGCCATCAAAATGCTCCCTGCCCTTCTCATCACAATGCACCATGCCCTTGTCATCAAAATGCTCCATGACTTGTCATCACAAAGCTCCATGACCCTTGGCATCACAATGCTCCATGTCATTGTCATCAAAATGCTACATGAACCCTCTCATCACATTGCTCCATGCCCTTGTCATCACAATTCTCCATGACACTTGTCATCACAGTGCTCGATGCCATTCCCATCACAATGCTCCATGCCATTTTCATTACAATCCGGCATGACCCATGTATCATAGTGTTCCTTACCCTTGTCATCACAGTGCTCCATGCCCACTCTCATCACAATAATCCATGAAACATTTCAGACCAATGTTCCATGACCTTCTCATAACAATGCTCCATTAACTCTGTCATAACAATGCACCATGACCACTGCCATCACAATGTTCCACGGCCTAGTCATCACAAGGTTCCATGACACTTGTCATCACAATGCTCAAGACGCCTGTAATCACAATGCTCCATGCCCTTTTTCATCAGTATGCTCCATGAGACTTGTCATCACATGGCTCCATGGTTTTGTCATCATAATGCTCCAAGCCCTAGTCATCACAATGCTCCATTATATTTGTCATCACAATCCTCCATTACATTTGGCATCACAATGCTCCCTGCCATTGTCATCGCAGTGGCCTATGACATATGTCATCACAATGCTCCCTGACACCTGTCTTCAAAATACTCCATGACCTTCTCATCACAATGCCCCATGCCCTTGTCATCACCATGCACCATGTCCACTGTCATCAAAATAATCTAGGAAATTTTTCAGACCAATGCTCAATTCCCCTGTCATCACAATGCTCCATGCCCTTGTTATCACAATGCTCCATGACCCCTGTCATCACAATGTTCCGTGACAGCAGTCATCACAATGCTTCATAACGTTTGTCATCACAACAGTCCATGCCCGCGTCATCACAAGGCTCTGTGTCCTTTGTACCCACAATTCTCCATGAACTTTTCATCACAATGCTCTGTGACCCTTGTCATCCCAATGCTCAATGCCTTTGTCAGAACAATGCTCCATGACCCTTGTCATCACAATGTGCCACGCGCTTTTCATCAAAATGATACACAACCTTGTCATCGCTATGCTCCATAAACCTTGTAATCACAATGCTCCATGCATTTCTCATCCAAATGCTCTCTCACATGTGATATCAAAATGTTCCATCACTAGTCATCACAATCCTCGCTCAACCCTGTTATCACAATGTTCCATGACCCCTGTCATCACAATGCTGCATCCCCTTATCAGCACAATTTTCCTTGACCCCTGACATCACAATGTTCCATAACCCATGTCATCAAAATGTTCCATGACCCTTTTCATCCCAAAGCTCCATGATCCCTGGCAACACAGTGTTCTATAACGCATGTCATCAAACTGTTCCATTACATTTTTCATTAAATTGCTGCATGACCCTGTCATCAAAATGCTCCCTGCCCTTCTCATCACAATGCACCATGCCCTTGTCATCAAAATGCTCCATGACTTGTCATCACAAAGCTCCATGACCCTTGGCATCACAATGCTCCATGTCATTGTCATCAAAATGCTACATGAACCCTCTCATCACATTGCTCCATGCCCTTGTCATCACAATTCTCCATGACACTTGTCATCACAGTGCTCGATGCCATTCCCATCACAATGCTCCATGCCATTTTCATTACAATCCGGCATGACCCATGTATCATAGTGTTCCTTACCCTTGTCATCACAGTGCTCCATGCCCACTCTCATCACAATAATCCATGAAACATTTCAGACCAATGTTCCATGACCTTCTCATAACAATGCTCCATTAACTCTGTCATAACAATGCACCATGACCACTGCCATCACAATGTTCCACGGCCTAGTCATCACAAGGTTCCATGACACTTGTCATCACAATGCTCAAGACGCCTGTAATCACAATGCTCCATGCCCTTTTTCATCAGTATGCTCCATGAGACTTGTCATCACATGGCTCCATGGTTTTGTCATCATAATGCTCCAAGCCCTAGTCATCACAATGCTCCATTATATTTGTCATCACAATCCTCCATTACATTTGGCATCACAATGCTCCCTGCCATTGTCATCGCAGTGGCCTATGACATATGTCATCACAATGCTCCCTGACACCTGTCTTCAAAATACTCCATGACCTTCTCATCACAATGCCCCATGCCCTTGTCATCACCATGCACCATGTCCACTGTCATCAAAATAATCTAGGAAATTTTTCAGACCAATGCTCAATTCCCCTGTCATCACAATGCTCCATGCCCTTGTTATCACAATGCTCCATGACCCCTGTCATCACAATGTTCCGTGACAGCAGTCATCACAATGCTTCATAACGTTTGTCATCACAACAGTCCATGCCCGCGTCATCACAAGGCTCTGTGTCCTTTGTACCCACAATTCTCCATGAACTTTTCATCACAATGCTCTGTGACCCTTGTCATCCCAATGCTCAATGCCTTTGTCAGAACAATGCTCCATGACCCTTGTCATCACAATGTGCCACACGCTTTTCATCAAAATGATACACAACCTTGTCATCGCTATGCTCCATAAACCTTGTAATCACAATGCTCCATGCATTTCTCATCCAAATGCTCTCTCACATGTGATATCAAAATGTTCCATCACTAGTCATCACAATCCTCGCTCAACCCTGTTATCACAATGTTCCATGACCCCTGTCATCACAATGCTGCATCCCCTTATCAGCACAATTTTCCTTGACCCCTGACATCACAATGTTCCATAACCCATGTCATCAAAATGTTCCATGACCCTTTTCATCCCAAAGCTCCATGATCCCTGGCAACACAGTGTTCTATAACGCATGTCATCAAACTGTTCCATTACATTTTTCATTAAATTGCTGCATGACCCTGTCATCAAAATGCTCCCTGCCCTTCTCATCACAATGCACCACACACTTGTCATCAAAATGCTCCATGACCTTTGTCATCACAAAGCTCCATGACCCTTGGCATCACAATGCTCCATGTCATTGTCATCACAATGATCCATGAACCATCTCATCACATTGCTCCATGCCCTTGTCATCAAAAGCTCCATGACACTTGTCATCACAATGCTCGATGCCCTTCTCATCACAATGCTCCATGCCCTTGTCATTACAATCCTCCATGACCCATGTATCACAGTGTACCGTGCCCATGTCATCACAATGCTCCATGCCCACTCTCATCACAATAATCCATGAAACATTTCAGACCAATGCTGAATGCCCTTCTCATCACAATGCTCCATTACCTCTGTCATAACAATGCTCCATGACCCCTGCCATCAAAATGTCCCACGGCCTTGTCATCACAAGGCTCCATGACCCTTGTCATCACAATGCTCCAAGACCCCTGTAATCACAATGCTCCTTGCGCTTGTCATCACAAAGCTCCATGACGCATGCCATCAGAATGTTCCATGGCCTTCTCCTCACAATGCTCCTTGCCCTTGTCATCACAATGCTCCAAGACCCCTGTAATCACAATGCTCCATGCCCCTTTTCATCAGAATGCTCCATGAGACTTGTCATCACAAGTCTCCATCGTCACCTCATCACAATGCTCCAGGACCTTGTCATCAACATGCTCCATTCCCTAGTCATCACAATGCTCCATGACCCCTGTCACCACAATACTCTATGAATATTTTCAACCCAATGCTCCATGACCTTCTCATCACAATGCTCCATGACCACTGTCATCACAATGCGCCATTCCAACTGTCATCACAATAATCCATGAAACTTATTAGACCAATGTTCCATGCCCTTGTCATCACAATGCTCCATACTCCTTGTAATTAAAATGATCCATGACCACTGTCATCACAATGCTCCAAACCCTTGTGATCACAATGTTCCATAGCACTTGTTATCACAACGCTCCATGATGCCTGTCATCACAATACTCCATGCCCTTTTCATCACAATGTTCCATGACTTTGTCATCACAATTCTCAATACATTTTCATCACAATGCTCCCTGACATTTGTTGTCAGAATGCTCTTTGAACCCTGTCACGAAAAGGCTCCATGCCTTTTTCATCACAATGTCCCATGCTGTTTTCAAAATGCTCCATGCCATTGTCATCAAAATACTACACAAGCTTGTCACCAGAATGCTCCATGACCCTGGTCATCACAATTCTCCATGCACTTGTCAGCACAATGCTCCCTGACACTTGTCATCACAATGCTCCAAGCCATTGTCATCACAATGCTCCATTACCTTTGTCATCAGAATCCTCCATGACACTTGGCATCACAATGCTCCATGCCATTGTCATCACAGTGGACCATTATATATGTCATCACAATACTCCCTGACACCTGTCTTCACAATACTGCATCACCTGGTCATCACAATGCTCCATGCCCTTGTCATCACAATGCTCCATGCCCTTGTTATCACAATGCTCCATGACCCCTGTCATCACAATGCTCCGTGACTCCAGTCATCACAATTCTTCATGACCTTTGTCATCACAATTGTCCATGCCCTCATCATCAACAGTCTCTGTGACCATTTTAACCACAATGCTCCATGAACTTTTCTTCACAATGCTCTTTAATCCCTGTCATCACAATGCTCTATGCCTTTCTCAGCACAATGCTCCATGACGCATGTCATCAGAATGCTCCATGGCCTTCTCCTCACAATGCTCCATGCCCTTGTCATCACAATGCTCCAAGAACCCTGTAATCACAATGCTCCATGTCCCTTTTCATCAGTATGCTCCATGAGACTTGTCATCACAAGTCTCCATGGTCATCTCTTCACAATGCTCCAGGACCTTGTCATCACAATGCTCCATGACCTCTGTCATCACAATGCTGTGTGACTCCAGTCATGACAGTGCTTCATAATATTTGTCATCAAAATGGTCCATGCCTGCGTCATCACAAGGCTCTGTTAACTTTGTATCCACAATGCTCCATGAACATTTCATCACAATGCTCTGCGACCCTTGTCATCACATTGCTCCCTGACACCTCTCTTCAGAATACTTCATTAGCTTGTCATCACAATGCTACATGCCCTTGTCATCACAATGCGCCATTCCAAATGTCATCACAATAATCCATGAAACTTTTTAGACCAATGCTCCATGCCATTGTCATCACAATGGACCATGATATATGTCATCACAATGCTCAAAGACCCCTGTAATCACAATGCTCCATGCCCTTTTCATCAGAAAGCTCCATGACGCATGTCATCAGAATGTTCCATGGACTTCTCATCACAATGCTCCATGCCCTTGTCATCACAATGCTCCAAGACCCTTGTTATCAAAATGCTCGATGCCCATTTTCATCTCAAATCTCCATGAATCCTATCATCACAATGCACCATGCCCATCACAATAATGCTTCAGGCTGTTGTCATCAAAATGAAATCAAAATGCTCCATGACCTCTGTCATCACCATGCTCCAAACCGTTGTGATCACAATATTCCATAACACTTATCATCACAACACCCCATGATGCTCATAATCACAGTTATCCATGGTCTTCTCATCACTATGCTCCATAACCTTAGTCAACACAATGCTCAATACACTTTTCATCACAGTGCTCCCTGACACGTGTCGTCAGTATGCTCCTTGAACACAGTCATGACAAGGCTCCATGCCTTTTTCATCACAATGATCCATGCCCTTTTCATCACAGTGCTCCAAGACACCTGTAATCACAATGCTCCATGCACTTGTCATCACAGTGCTCCATGACGCATTCATCAGAATGCTCCATGAACTTTTCTTCACAATGTTCCATGCCCTTGGCATAACAATGCTCCAAGACCAGTGTAATCACAATGCTCCATGCCCCTTTTCATCAGAATACTCCATGAGACTTGTCATCACATGTCTCCATGGTCTTCTCATCACAATGCTCCAGGACCAATATCAACACAATGCTCCATGACAACTGTCATCACAACACTCCATTACCCCTGACAACACAGTGATCCGGAACTCTTGTCATCACAATGCTCCATGACCCCTGTCATCACAATACTCCATGAACATTTTCAGCCCAATCTTCCATGACGCTTGTCATCACAATGATCCATGCCCTTTTCATCCCAATGCTCCATGACCCATGTATTCACAATGCTCTGTGACGCATGGCATCACAGTGCTCCATGACACCTGTCATCACAATGCTCCATGCCTTTGTCAGCAAAATGCTACATGAACTTGTCATTACAATGTTCTGTGCGCTTGTCCTCAATATATTCCATTACCATTGTCATCAAAATCCTCCATGAACATTTGTATCACATTGTTTCATGTCCTTGTCATCACAATGCTCCATGCTTCTTGAAATCAAAATGATCCATGACCTGTGTCATCACAATGCTCCAAACAATTGTGATCACCATGTTCCATAACACTTGTCATCACAACGCTCCATGATGCCTGTCATCACAATACTCCATGCGCTTTTCATCACAATGCTCCATTACCTTTGTCATCACAATTCTCAATACACTTGTCATCACAGTGCTCCCTGACACTTGTCGTCAGAATGCTCCATGAACCCTGTCACGAAAAGGCTCCATGCCTTGTTCCTCACAATGACCATTGCACTTTTCATCACAATGCTCCATGCCATTGTCATCAGAATACTCCACAAGCTTGTCATCAAAATGCTCCATGACCCTTGTCATCACAATTCTCCATGCCCTTGTCATCACAATGCTCCAAGACCCCTGTAATCACAATGCTCCATGCCCCTTTTCATCAGAATGCTCCATGAGACTTGTCATCACCAGTCTCCATGGACATCTCATCACAATGCTCCAGGACCTTGTCATCACCTTGCTCCATTCCCTTGTCATCACAATGCTCCATGAACCCTATCATCACAATAATCCATGAATATTTTCAGCCCGATGCTCCATGACCTTCTCATCACAATGCTCCAAGACCCCTGTAACCACAATGCTCCATGCCCCTTTTCATCTCAATGATTCATGAACCCTGTCATCTCAGTGCACCATGCCCATCATCATAATGCTTCATGCTATTGTCATCACAATGAAATCAAAATGCTCCATGACCTCTGTCATAACAATGTTCCAAACGCTTGTGATCACAGTATTCCCAAACACCTGTCATCACAATGATCCATGACGCTCGTCATCACAGTTATCCATGGTCGTCTCATCACAATGCTCCATGACCTTTGTCATCACAGTGCTCAATACACCTGTCATCAAAATGATCCCTGACACTTGTTGTCTGTATGCTCCTTGAACTCTGTCATGACAAGGCTCCATGACGTTTTCATCACAATTATCTATGCCCTTTTCATCACAAAGCTCCAAGACCCATGTAATCACAATGCTCCATGCCCTTGTCATCACAAAGCTCAATGACGCATGTCTTCAGAATACTCCTGGCCTTCTCCTCACAATGCTCCATGCCCATGTCATCACAATGTTCCAAGACGCCTGTAATCACAAAGGTCCTTGTCAATTTTGATCAGTATGCTCCATGAGATATGTCATCACAAGGCTCCATGGTTTTCTCATCACAATGCTCTAGGAGATTGTCATCACAACGCTTCACGAATTGTCCTGAAAATTCTCAATTGCCCTTGTCATCATAATTCTCCAAGCCTAGTCATCACAGTGCTCCATTATATTTGTCATCACAATCCTCCATTACATTTGGCATCACAAGGCTCCCTGCTATTGTCATCGCATTGGACCATGACATATGCCATCACAATTCTCCCTGACACCTGTCTTCACAATACTCCATGACCTTCTCATCACAATGATCCATGCCCTTGTCATCACAATGCACCATGTCCACTGTCATCACAATAATCTATGAAAGTTGTCAGACGAATGCTCCATGCCCCTGTCATCACAATGCTCCTTGCCCTTGTCATCACAGTGCTCCATGACCCCTGTCATCACAATGCTCCGTGACTCCAGTCATCACAATGCTTCATAACGTTTATCATCACAATGCTCCATGCCCGCATCATCAAAAGGCTCTGTGTCCTTTGTAAGCACAATGCTCCATGAACATTTCATCATAATGCTCCTTGACACTTGTCATCACAATGCTCCATGCCTTTGTCAGAAAAATGCTCCATGACCCTTTTCATCACAATGTGCCACGCACTTTTCATCACAACGGTCCACAAGTTTCTCAATGCAATGCTCCATAAAGCTTGTAATCAAAATGCTCCATGGCCTTCTTATCAAAATGCTCCATTACCCCTGTCGTAACAGTGCTCCATGACCCCATCCATCACGATGTTTCATGGCCTTGTAATCACAAGGCTCCATGACACTTGTCATCACAATGCTCCAAGACCCCTGTAATCACAATGCTCCATACCCTTGTCATCACAAAGCACCATGACACATGTCATAAGAATGTTCCATGGCCTTCTCATTAAATGCTCCATGCCCTTGTCATCACAGTGCTCCAAGAACCCTGTAATCACAATGCTCCATGCCCCTTTTCATCTCCATGCTCCATGAACCCTGTCATCACAATGCATCATGCACATCATCATAATGCTTCCGGCTATTGTCAGCACAATGAAATCAAAATTCTCCTTGACCTCTGTCATCACAATGCTCCATGACCCCTGTCATCACAATACTCCATGAACATTTTCAGCCCACTGCTCCATGACCCTTGTCATCACAATGATCCATGCGCTTGTCATACCACTGCTCCATGACACATGTATTCACAATGCTCCGTTACTTTGTCAGCAAAATGCTACATGACCTTGTCATTACAATGCTCTATGTGCTTGTCATCAAAATACTCCATTTCCATTGTCATCACAATCCTCCATTAACCTTGGGATCACATTGCTTCATGCCCTTGTCATCACAATGCTCAATGCTCCTTGAAATCAAAATGATCCATGACCTCTGTCTTCACAATGCTCCAAACCCTTGTGAGCCCAATGTTCCATATCACTTGTCATCACAATGCTCCATGATGACTGTCATCACAAAATTCCATGCCCTTTTCATCACAATGCTCCATGACCATTGTCATCACAATGCTCAGTACACTTGTCATCACAATGCTCCCTGACACTTGTCATCAGAATGCTCCTTGAACCCTGTCACGAATAGGCTCCATGCCATTTTCATCACAATGCCCCATGCCGTTTTCATCACAATGCTCCGTGACCATTGTCATCACAATGCGCCATGTGTTTGTCTGAAAATTGTTCCATGACCCTTGTCATCACAATGTGCCATTCGCTTTTCATCACGACGGTCCAGAAACTTGTCATTGCAATGCTCCATAAACCATGTAATCACAATGCTCCATACACTTCTCATCAAAATGCTCTCTCACCAGAGATATCACAGTGTTTCATCACAAGTCGTCACAATACTCAGTCACCCCTGTAATCACAATGTCCCATGACCCCTGTCATCACAATGCTACATCCCCTTATCATCACAATGTTCCATGTACCCTGACATCACAATGTTGTATAACCCCTGTCATCAAAATGTTCCAATACACTTTTCATCGAATTGCTGCATGACCCTGGCATCAAAATTCTCCCTGCCCTTCTCATCACAATGCACCATGCACTTGTCATGAAATTGCTCCGTGACCTTTGTCATCACAAAGCTCCATGACCCCTGGCATCACAATGCTCCATGTCATTGTCATCAAAATTCTCCATGAACCCTCTCATCACATTGCTTCATGCCCTTGTCATCACAAACCTCCATGACAATTGTAATCACAATGCTCGATGCCCTTCTCATCACAATGACCCATGCCCTTGTCATTACAATCCTCCATGACCAATGTATCACAGTGTTCCATGGCCTTGTGATCACAATGCTCCATGCCCTTGTTGTCACAATGCTCCATGACCCCTGTCATCACAGTGCTCCGTGACTCCAGTCATCACAATGTTTCATGAACTTTGTCATCACAATTTTCCATGTCCTCGTCATCAACAGTCTCTGTGACCTTTTTAACCACAATGCTCCATGAAATTTTCATTACAATGCTCTTTGACCCTTGCCATCAAAATGCTGTATGCCTCTCTCAGCACAATGCTCCATGACACATGTCATCACAATACACCATGCACTTGTCATCACAATGCTCCACAAACTTGTCATCACAGTGCTCCATAAAATTGTCATCACAATGCTCCATGCACTTCTCATCAAAATGGTCTCTCACCACTGATATCACAATGCTACATCACGATTTGTCACAATACTCACTCACCCCTGTCATCACAATGTTTCATGACACCTGTCATCACAATGATCCATGCACTTATCATCACAATGTTCGATGACCCCTGACATCAAAATGTTCCATAACACTTGTCTTCAAACTGCTCCATGATCCTTTTCATCAAAATGCTTCATGACCCCTGACATCACAATGTACCATAACACCTGTCATCAAAATGTTCCATGACCCATTTCATCAAAATGTTCCATGACCCTGTCATCAAAATGCTCCCTGTCCATCTCATCACAATGCACAATGCCCTTGGCATCAAAATGATCCATGACCTTTGTCATCACACAGATCCATGACTCTTGGCATCACAATGCTCCATGAACTGTCTCATCACATTGCTCCATGCCATTGTCATCACAAAGCACCATGACACATGTCATCAGAATTTTCCATGGCCTTCTCATCACAATGCTCCATGCCCTTGCCATCACAATGCTCCATTACAATTGTCATATCAATGCTCCATAACCCCTGCCATCACGATGTTCCATGGCCATGACTTCACAAGGTTCCATGTCCCTCCTCATCACAATGCTCCAAGAACCCTGTTATTGCAATGTTCTATGCCCCTTTTCATCTCAATGACCCATGAACACTGTCATCACAATGCACCATGCCCTTGTCATCACAATGGAACATGTCCACTGTCATCACAATAATCTATGAAACTTGTCAGACCAATTCACCATGCCCCGGTCATCACAATGCTCCATGCCCTTGTCCTCACAATGCTCCATGACCCCTGTCATCACAATGCTCCTTGACTCCATTCATCACAATGCTTCATAACTTTTGTCACCACAATGGTCCATGCCCGTGTCAGCAAAATGCTCTGTGACCTCTGTAACAACAATGCTCCATGAACTTTTCATCACAATTCTCTGTGACACTTGTCATCACAATGCTCCATGTCTTTGTCAGAACAATGCTCCATGACCATTGTCATCACAATGTGCCACGCGCATTTCATCACAATGGTCCACAAACTTGTCATTGTAATGCCCAATAAACCTTATAATCAAAATGCGCCATGCACTTCTCATCAAAATGCTCTCTCACCAGAGATATCACAGTGTTCCATCACTAGTAATCACAATACTCCCTCACCCCTGTAATCACAATGTTCCATGACCCTGTCATCACACTGCTACATCCCCTTATCATCACAATGTTCCATGACGCCTGACATCACAATGTTCCATAACCCCTGTCATCAAAATGCTCCATCACACTTTTCATCTCATAGCTCCAAGACCCTTGACATCACAATGTTCTATAACCCCTGCCATCAAAATATTCCATTACACTTTTCATCAAATTGCTGCATGACCCTTTCATCAAAATGCTCCCTGCCCTTCTCATCACAATGCACCATTCACTTGTCATCAAAATGCTCCATGACTTGTCATCACAAAGCTCCATGACCCTTGGCATCACAATGCTCCATGTCATTGTCATCACAATGCTCCATGAACCCTCTCATCACATTGCTCAATGCCCTTGTCATCACAAAGCTCCATGACACTTGTCATCACATTGCTCGATGCATTTCTCAACACAATGCTCCTTGCGCTTGTCATTACAATCCTCCATGACACATGTATCATAATGTTCCGTACCATTGTCATCACAATGCTCCATGCCCACTCTCATCACAATAATCCATGAAATATTTCAGACCAGTGTTCCATGCCCTTCTCATCACAATGCTCCATTACCTCTGTCATAGCAATGCACCATGACCCCTGCCATCACAATGTTCCACAGCCTAATCATCACAAGGTTCCATGACACTTGTCATCACAATGCTGAAGACCCATGCAATCACAATGCTCCATGCCCTTGTCATCACAAAGATCCATGACGCATGTCATTAGAATGTTATATGGCTTTCTCATCACAATGCTCCATGCCCATGTCATCACAATTCACCAAGACCCGTGTAAACACAATGCTACATGCCCCTTTTCATCTGAGTGCTCCATGAACCCTGTCATCACAATGCACCATGCCCATCATCATAATGCTTCATGCTATTGTCATCACAATGAAATCAAAATGATCAATGACCTTTGTCATAACAATGCTCCAAACCCTTGTGATCACCATATTGCATAAAACTTGTCATCAAAATGCCCCATGACGCTCGTCATCAAAGTTATCCATGGTCTTCTCATCACAATTCTCCAAGACTTTTGTCATCACAATGCTCAATACACTTGTCATCAAAATGTTCCCTGACACTTGTTGTCTGCATGCTCCTTGAATCCTGTCATGACAAGGCTCCATGCATTTTTCATCACAATGATCCATGCCCTTTACATCACAGTGCTCCAAGACCCCTGTAATCACAGTGCTCCATGCTCTTGTCATCACGAAGCTCAATGACACATGTCATCAGAATGCTCCTTGGCCTTCTCCTCACAATGCTCCATGCACTTGTCATCACAATGTGCGAAAACCCCTCTAATCACAGTGCTCCATGCCCCTTTTCATCAGTATGCTCCAGGAGACTTGTCATCACAAGGCTACATGCTTTTCTTATCACAATGCTCCACGAACTTGTCATCACAATGCTGCACAACCTTGTCATCAAAATTCTCAATGGTCATTGTCATCATAATGCGCCAAGACCTAGTCATCACAATGCTCCATTATATTTTTCATCACAATCCTCCATTACATTTGGCATCACAATACTCCCAGCCATTGTCATCGCAATGGACCATGACATATGTCATCACAATGCTCCCTGACACCTGTCTTCACAATACTCCATGACCTTCTCTTCACAATGATCCATGCCCTTGTCATCACGATGCACCATGTCAATTGTCATCACAATAAGCTATGAATCTTGTCAGACCAATGCTCCATTCCCCTGTCATCACAATGCTCCATGCACTTGTAATCACAATGCTCCATGACTTGTCATCACAATGCACCATTCCAACTGTCATAGTGATAATCCATGAAACTTATTAGACCAATGCTCCATGCCCTTGACATCACAATGCTCCATGCCCTTGTTATCACAGTGCTGCATGACCCCTGTCATCACAATGCTGCATGACCCCTGTCATCACAATGCTCCGTGACTCCAGTCATCACAATGCTTCATGACCTTTGTCACAACAATGGTCCATGCCCTCGTCATCAACAGTCTTTGTGACATTTTTAACCACAATGCTCCATGAACTTTTCATCACAATGCTCTTTGACCCTTGTCATCACAATGCTCTATGCCTTTCTCAGCACAATGCTCCATGACCCTTGTCATCACAAAGCTCCATGCGCTTGTCAGCACAATGCTCCATGACACATGTCATCACAATGCTCCATGACCCCTGTCATCACAATGCTTCGTGACTCCAGTCATCACAATGCTTCATAACGTTTGTCATCACAATGGTCCATGCCCGTGTCAGCAAAATGCTCTGTGACCTCTGTAACAACAATGCTCCATGAACTTTTCATCACAATTCTCTGTGACCCTTATCATCACAATGCTCCAAGTCTTTGTCAGAACAATGATCCATGACCATTGTCTTCACAATGTGCCACGCGCATTTCATCACAACGGTCCACAAACTTGTCATTGCATTGCTCCATAAACTTGTAATCACAATGCTCCATGCACCTCTCATCAAAATGCTCTCCCACCAGAGATATCACAGTGTTCCTTCACTAGTCATTACAATACTCCCTCACCCCTGTAATGACAATGTTCCATGACCCAGTCATTACACTGCTACATCCCTTATCTTCAAAATGTTCCATGATCCCTGATATCACAATGTTCCATAACCGCTGACATCAAAATGTTCCATTACACTTTTCATCAAATTGCTGCATGACCCTTTCATCAAAATGCTCGCTGCCCTTCTCATCACAATGCACCATGCCCTTGTCATCAAAATGCTCCATGACTTGTCATCACAAAGCTCCATGACCCTTGGCATCACAATGCTCCATATCATTGTCATCACAATGCTCCAGGAACCCTTTCATAACATTGCTCCATGCCCTTGTCATCACAAGGCTCCATGACACTTGTCATCACATAGCTCGATGCCCTTCTCATCACAATGCTCCATGCCCTTGTCATTACAATCCTGCATGACCCATGTATCATAGTGTTCCGTACCCTTGTCATCTCAATGCTCGATGCCCACTCTCATCACAATAATCCCTGAAACATTTCAGACCAATGTTCCATGCCCTTCTCATCACAATGCTCCATTACCTCTGTCATAACAATGCACCATGACCCCTGCCATCACAATGTTCCACGGCCTAGTCATCACAAGGTTCCATGACACTTGTCATCACAATGCTGAAGGCCCCTGAAATCACAAAGCTCCATGCCCTTGTCATCACAAAGCTCCATGTCGCATGTCATCAGAATATTCCATGGCCTTCACATCACAATGCTCCATGCCCTTGTCATCACAATGCTCCAAGACCCCTGTAAACACAATGCTCCATGCCCCTTTTCATCTCAATGCTCCATGAACCCTGTCATCACAATGCACCATGCCCATCATCATAATGCTTCAGGCTATTGTCATCACAATGAAATCAATATTCTCCATGATCTCTGTCATCATAATGCTCCAAACCCTTGTGATCACAATGATCCATAACACTTATCATCACAACACCCCATGACGCTCATCATCACAATTATCCATGGTCTTCTCATCACAATGCTCCATGATCTTTGTCATCACAATTCTCAATACACTTGTCATCACAATTCTCCCTGACACTTGTTGTCAGTATGCTCTTGAACCCTGTCATGACAAGGCTCCATGCCTTTGTCATCACAATAATCCATGCCCTTGTCATCACAATGCTCCAAGACCCCTGTAATCACAATGCTGCATGCCCCTTTTCATCAGAATGCTCGATGAGACTTGTCATCACAAGTCTCCATGGTCTTCTCATCACAATGCTCCAGGACATTGTCATTACCATGCTCTATTCCCTTGTCATCACAATGCTCCATGACCCCTGTCATCACAATAGTCCATGAATATTTTCAGCCCAATGATCCACGACCTCCTCATCACAATGCTCCATGGCCAATATCATCACAATGCTCCATGACCACTGTCATCACAACACTCCATGACAACGGACAACACAATGATCCGGGACTCTTGTCATCACAATGCTCCAAACCCTTGTGATCACAATGTTCCATTACACTTGTCATCACAACGCTCCATGATGCCTGTCATCACAATACTCCATGTCCTTTTCATCACAATGCTCCATGACATTTGTCATCACAATTCTCAATACACTTGTCATCACAATTCTCCCTGACACTTGTGGTCAGTATGCTCTTGAACCCTGTCATGACAAGGCTCCATGCCTTTGTCATCACAATAATCCATGCCCTTGTCATCACAATGCTCCAAGAACCCTGTAATCACAATGCTGCATGCCCCTTTTCATCAGAATGCTCCATGAGACTTGTCATCACAAGTCTCCGTGGTCTTCTCATCACAATGCTCCAGGACATTGTCATTACCATGTTCCATTTCCTTGTCATCACAATGCTCCATGACCCCTGTCATCACAATAGTCCATTAATATTTTCCGCCCAATGCTCCACGACCTCCTCATCACAATGCTCCATGGCCAATA
The DNA here is from genome assembly GCF_964341445.2 of Mesoplodon mirus. NCBI lineage: Eukaryota > Metazoa > Chordata > Mammalia > Artiodactyla > Ziphiidae > Mesoplodon > Mesoplodon mirus. The sequence goes on from NW_028295738.1 coordinate 51,098, forward strand.
TCATCACAATGCTCCATGACCACTGTCATCACAACACTCCATGACAACGGACAACACAATGATCCGGGACTCTTGTCATCACAATGCTCCAAACCCTTGTGATCACAATGTTCCATTACACTTGTCATCACAACGCTCCATGATGCCTGTCATCACAATACTCCATGCCCTTTTCATCACAATGCTCCATGACCTTTGTCATCACAATTCTCAATACACTTGTCATCACAATTCTCCCTGACACTTGTCATCAGAATGCTCCTTGAAGCCTGTCACGAAAAGGCTCCATGCCTTTTTCATCACAATGCCCCATGCCGTTTTCATCACAATCCTCCATGCCATTGTCATCAAAATACTCCACAAGCTTGTCATGGGAATGCTCCATGACACTTGTCATCACATATCTCCATGCACTTGTCAGCACAATGCTCCCTGACACTTGTCATCACAATGCTCCAAGCCATTGTCATCACAATGCTCCATTACCTTTGTCATCAGAATTCTCCATGACATTTGGGATCACAATGCTCCATGCCATTGTCATCACAATGGGCCATTACATATGTCATCACAATGCTCCCTGACACCTGTCTTCACAATACTGCATGACCTGGCCATCACATTACTCCATGCCCTTGTCATCACAGTGCGCCATTCCAACTGTCATCGCAATAATCCATGAAACATATTAGACCAATGCTCCTTGCCCTGGTCATCACAATGCTCCATGCCCTTGTTATCACAATGCTCCATGAACCCTGCCATCACAATGCTCTGTGACTCCAGTCATCACAATGCTTCATGACCTTTGTCACCACAATGGTCCATGCCCTCATCATCATCACTCTCTGTGAGCTTTTTAACCAAAATGATCCATGAAATTTTCATCACAATGCTCTTTGAACCTTGTCATCACAATGCTCTATGCCTTTCTCAGCACAATGCTCCATGACCCTTGTCATCACAATGCTCCATGCGCTTGTCAGCACAATGCTCCATGACACATGTCATCACAATGCTCCATGAACCCTGTCATCACAATGCTCCGTGACTCCAGTCATCACAGTGCTTCATAACGTTTGTCATCACAATGATCCATGCCCGTGTCATCACAAGGTTATGTGACCTTTGTAACCACAATGCTCCATGAACTTTTCATCACAATTCACAGTGACCCTTGTCATCACAAAGCTCCATGTGTTTGTGAGAACAATGCTCCATGACCATTGTCTTCACAATGTGCCACACGCATTTCATCACATCGGTCCACAACCTTGTCATTGCAATGCTCCATAAACCTTTTAATCACAATGGTCCATGCACTTCTCATCAAAATGCTCTCTCACCATAGATATCACAGTGTTCCATCACTAGTCATCACAATACTCCCTCACCCCTGTAATCACAATGTTCCATGACAATGTCATCACACTGCTACATCCCCTTAGCATCACAATGTTCCATGACCCCTGACATCACAATGTTCCATAACCCCTGTCAGCAAAATGCTCCATGACCCTTTTCATCCCAAAGCTCCAAGACCCCTGACATCACAATGTTCTATAACACCTGCCATCAAAATATTCCATTACACTTTTCATCAAATTGCTGCATTGCCCGGTCATCAAAATGCTCCCTGCACTTCTCATCACAATGCACCATGCCCTTGTCATCAAAATGCTCCATGACTTGTCATCACAAAGCTCCATGACCCTTGGCATCACAATGCTCCATGTCATTGTCATCACAATGCTCCATGAACCCTCTCATAACATTGCTCAATGCCCTTGTCATCACAAAGCTCCATGACACTTGTCATCACAATGCTCGATGCCCTTCTCATTGCAATGCTCCATGCCCTTGTCATTACAATCCTGCATGACCCATGTATCATAGTGTTCCGTACCCTTGTCATCACAATGCTCCATGCCCACTCTCATCACAATAATCCATGAAACATTTCAGACCAATGTCCCATGCCCTTCTCATCACAATGCTCCATTACCTCTGTCATAACAATGCACCATGACCCTGCCATCACAATGTTCCACGGCCTAGTCATCACAAGGTTCCATGACACTTTTCATCACAATGCTGAAGGCCCCTGTAATCACAATGCTCCTTGCCCTTGTCATCACAAAGCTCCATGACGCATGTCATCAGAAAGTTCCATGGCCTTCTCATCACAATGCTCCATGCCTTGTCATCACAATGTTCCTAGACCTTTGTAAACACAATGCTCCATGCCCCATTTCATCAGAATGCTCCATGAGACTTGTCATCATAAGTATCCATGGTCTTCTCATCACAATGCTCCAGGACCTTGTCATCACCATGCTCCATTTCCTTGTCATCACAATGCTCCATGAACCCTGTCATCACAATAATCCATGAATATTTTCAGCCCAATGCTCCACGGCCTATTCATCACAATGCTCCATGGCCAATATCATCTCAATTCTCCATGACCACTATCATCACAGCACTCCATGACACCTGACAACACAATGATCCGGGACACTTGTCATCACAATGCTCCATTCCCTAGTCATCACTATGCTCCATGAGCTTGTCATCAAAACACTCCATGAACATTTTCAGCCCACTGCTCCATGACCCTTTTCATCACAATGATCCATGCCCTTGTCATCCCAATGCGCAATGACCCCTGTATTCACAATGCTCCGTGACGCTTGTCATCACAGTGCTCCATGACACATGTCATCACAATGCTGCATGCCTTTGTCTGCAAAATGCTACATGACCTTGTCATAACAATGCTCTATGGGCTTGTCATCACAATACTCCATTTCCATTGTCATCACAGTCCTCCATGAACCTTGGGATCACATTGTTTCATGCCCTTGTCATCACAATGCTCCCTACTCCTTGAAATCAAAATGATCCATGATCACTGTCATCACAATGCTCCAAACCCTTGTGATCACAATGTTCCATAACACTTGTCATCACAATGCTCCATGATGCCTGTCATCACAATACTCCATGCCCTTTTCCTCACAATGCTCCATGACCATTGTCATCACAATTCTCAATACACTTGTCATCACAATGCTCCCTGACATTTGTCGTCAGAATGCTCCTTGAACCCTGTCACGAAAAGGCTCCATGCCTTTTTCATCACAATGCCCCATGCCGTTTTCATCACAATGCTCCATGCCATTGTCATCAAAATACTCCACAATCTTTTCATCAGAATGCTCCATGACCCTTGTCATCACAATTCTCCATGCATTTGTCAGCACAATGCTCCCTGACCCTTGTCATCACAATGCTCCAAACCATTGTCATCACAAAGCTCCATTACTTTGTCATCAGAATCCTCCATGACACATGGCATCAAAATGCTCCATGCCACTGTCATCCCAATGGGCCATTACATATGTCAGCACAATGCTCCCTGACACCTGTCTTCACAATACTGCACGACCAGGTCATCACAATGCTCCATGCCCTTGTCATCACAATGCACCATTCCAACTGTCATAGTGATAATCCATGAAAATTATTAGACAAATGCTCCATGCCCTTGACATCACAATGCTCCATGCCCTTGTTATCAAAATGCTGCATGACCCCTGTCATCACAATGCTCCGTGACTCCAGTCATCACAATGATTCATGATGTTTGTCACAACAATGGACCATGCCCTCGTCATCAACAGTCTTTGTGACATTTTTAATGACAATGCTCCATGAACTTTTCATCACAATGCTCTTTGACCCTTGTCATCACAATGTTCTATGCCTTTCCAAGCACAATGCTCCATGACCCTTGTCATCACAAAGCTCCATGCGCTTGTCAGCACAATGCTCCATGACACATGTCATCACAATGCTCCATGACCACTGTCATCACAATGCTCCGTGACTCCAGTCATCACAATGCTTCATAACGTTTGTCATCACAATGGTCCATGCCCATGTCAGCACAATGCTCTGTGACCTCTGTAACCACAATGCTCCATGAACTTTTCAACACAATTCTCTGTGACCCTTATCATCACAATGCTCCAAGTCTTTGTCAGAACAATGCTCCATGACCATTGTCTTCACAATGTGCCACCCGCATTTCATCACAACGGTCCACAACCTTGTCATTGTAATGCTCCATAAAACTTGTAATCACAATGGTCCATGCACTTCTCATCAAAATTCTTTCTCACCAGGGATATCACAATGTTCCATCACTAGTCATCACAATACTCCCTCACCCCTGTAATCACAATGTTCCATGACCCTGTCATCACACTGCTACATTCCCTTACCATCACTATGTTCCATGACACCTGTCATCAAAATGCTCCATGACCCTTTTCATCCCAAAGCTCCAAGACCCCTGACATCACAATGTTCTATAACCCCTGCCATCAAAATGTTCCATTACAGTTTTCATCAAATTGCTGCATGACCTGGTCATCAAAATGCTCCCGGCTTTTCTCATCACAATGCACCATGCCCTTGTCATCAAAATGCTCCATGACTTTTCATCACAAAGCTCCATGACCCTTGGCATCACAATGCTTCATGTCATTTTCATCACAATGCTCCATGAACCGTCTCATCACATTGCTCAATGCCCTTGTCATCACAAAGCTCCATGACACTTGCCATCTCAATGCTCCATGTACTTCTCATCAAAATGATCTCTCACAACTGATATCACAATGCTACATCACTATTTGTCACAATACTCCCCCACCCCTGTCATCACAATTTTCCATGACTCCTGTCATCACAATGCTACATGCACTTATCATCACAATGTTCGATGACCCCTGACTTCACAATGTTCCATAAGAACTGATATCAAAATGTTCCATGACACTTTTCATCAAATTGCTCCATGACCCTGTCATCAGAATGCTCCCTGCCCTTCTCATCACCATGCACAACGCCCTTGCCATCAAAATGCTCCATGACTTTGTCATCACAAAGATCCATGACCCTTGGCATCACAATGCTCCATGTCATTGTAATCACAATGCTCTATGAACGCTCTCATCACATTGCTCCATGCCCATGTCTTCACAAAGCTCCATGACACATGTCATCAGAATGCTCCATGGCCTTCTCATCACAATGCTCCATGCCCTTGCCATCACAATGCTCCATTACCCCAGTAATAACAATGCCCCATGACCTCTGCCATCACGATGTTCCATGGCCTTGTCATCACAAAGCTCCATGCCCCTTCTCATCACAAGGCTCCAAGAACCCTGTAATCACAATGCTCTATGCCCCTTTTCATCTCAATGACCCATGAACCCTGTCATCGCAATTCACCATGCCCATCATCATAATGCTTCATGCTATTGTCATCACAATGAAATCAATATGCTCCATGACCTCTGTCATCACAATGCTCCAAACCCTTGTGATCACAATATTCCATAACACTTGTCATCACAATGCCCCATGACTCGTGTCATCACAATTATCAATGGTCTTCTCATCACAATGCTCCCGTTGTCATCACAATGCTCAATACACTTGTCATCAAAATGCTCCCTGACACTTATTGTCTGTATGCTCCTTGAACCCTGTCATGACAAGGCCTCATGCCTTTTTCAGCACAATGATCCATGCCCTTTTCATCACAATGCTCCAAGACCCATGTAATTACGATGCTCGATGCCCTTGTCATCACAAAGCTCAATGACGCATGCCATCAGAATGCTCCTTGGTTTTCGACTCACAATGTTCCATGCCCTTGTCATCACCATGTTCCAAGACCCCTTTAATAACAATGCTCCATGCCCGTTTTCATCAGTATGCTTCATGAGACTTGTCATCACAAGGCTCCATGGTTTTGTCATCACAATGCTCAAGGACCTTGTCATCACAATGCTTCTCCACCTTGTCAAGAAAATTTTCAATGGCCCTTGTCATCATAATGCTCCATGCCCTAATCATCACAATGCTCCATTATATTTGTCAAAACAATTCTCCATTACATTTGGCATCACAATGCTCCATGCCATTGTCATCGCAAAGGACCATGACATATGTCATCACAATGCTCCCTGACACCTGTCTTCACAATACTCCATTACCTTCTCATCACAGTGCTCCATGCCCTTCTCGTCACAATGCACCATGCCCACTGTCATCACAATTATCTATAAAACTTGTCAGAGCAATGCTCCATGCCCCTGTCATCATAATGCTCCATGACCTTGTCATCACAATGTGCCACACGCATTTCATCACAACGGTTCACAACTTTGTCATCACAATGCTCCATTAACCTTGTAATCACAATGGTCCATGCACTTCTCATCAAAATGCTCTGTCACCAGAGATATCACAGTGTTCCATCACTAGTCATCACAATACTCCCTCACCCCTGTAATCACAATGTTCCATGATCCTGTCATCACACTGCTACATCCCCTTATCTTCAAAATGTTCCATGACCCCTGATATCACAATGTTCCATAACCGCTGACATCAAAATGCTCCATGATTCTTTTCATCCCAAAGCTCCAAGACCCCTGACATCACAATGTTCTATAACACCTGCCATCAAAATGTTCCATTACACTTTTCATCAAATTGCTGCATGACCCGGTCATCAAAATGCTCCCTGCCCTTCTCATCACAATGCACCATGCACTTGTCATCAAAATGCTCCATGACTTGTCATCACAAAGCTCCATGACCCTTGGCATCACAATGCTCCATGTCATTGTCATCACAATGCTCCATGAACCCTTTCATAACATTGCTCCATGCCCTTGTCATCACAAAGCTCCATGACACTTGTCATCACAAAGCTCGATGCCTTTCTCATCACAATGCTCCATGCCCTTGTCATTACAATCCTGCATGTATCATAGTGTTCCGTACCCTTGTCATCTCAATGCTCGATGCCCACTCTCATCACAATAATCCCTGAAACATTTCAGACCAATGTTCCATGCCCTTCTCATCACAATGCTCCATTACCTCTGTCATAACAATGCACCATGACCCCTGCCATCACAATGTTCCACGGCCTAATCTTCACAAGGTTCCATGACACTTGTCATCACAATGCTGAAGGCCCCTGAAATCACAAAGCTCCATGACCTTGTCATCACAAAGCTCCATGACGCATGTCATCAGAATGTTCCATGGCCTTCACATCACAATGCTCCATGCCCTTGTCATCACAATGCTCCAAGACCCCTGTAAACACAATGCTCCATGCCCCTTTTCATCTCAATGCTCCATGAACACTGTCATCACAATGCACCATTCCCGTCATCATAATGCATCAGGCTATTGTCATCACAATGAAATCAATATTCTCCATGATCTCTGTCATCATAATGCTCCAAACCCTTGTGATCACAATGATCCAAAACACTTATCATCACAACACCCCATGACGCTCATCATCACAATTATCCATGGTCTTCTCATCACAATGCTCCATGATCTTTGTCATCACAATTCTCAATACAATTGTCATCACAATTCTCCCTGACACTTGTCGTCAGTATGCTCTTGAACCCTGTCATGACAAGGCTCCATGCCTTTGTCATCACAATAATCCATGCCCTTGTCATCACAATGCTCCAAGAACCCTGTAATCACAATGCTGCATGCCCCTTTTCCTCAGAATGCTCCATGAGACTTGTCATCACAAGTCTCCATGGTCTTCTCATCACAATGCTCCAGGACCTTGTCATTACCATGCTCCATTCCCTTGTCATCACAATGCTCCATGAACCCTGTCATCACAATAGTCCATGAACATTTTCAGCCCAATGCTCCACGACCTCCTCATCAAAATTCTCCATGGCCAATATCATCACAATGCTCCATGACCACTGTCATCACAACACTCCATGATAACGGACAACACAATGATCCGGGACTCTTGTCATCACAATGCTCCATTCCCTAGTCATCACAATGCTCCATGACCCCTGTCGTCACAACACTCCATGAACATTTTCAGCCCAGTGCTCCATGACCCTTGTCATCACAATGATCCATGCCCTTGTTATCCCAATGCTCCATGACCCCTTTATTCACAATGCTCCGTGACGCTTTTCATCACAGTGCTCCATGACACATGTCATCACAATGCTCCATGCCTTTGTCAGCAAAATGCTACATGACCTTTCCATTACAATGCTCTATGCGCTTGTCATCAAAATACTCCATTTCCATTGTCATCACAATCCTCCATGAACCTTGGGATCACATTGCTTCATGCCCTTGTCATCACAATGCTCCCTGCTCCTTGAAATCAAAATGATCCATGACATCTGTCATCACAATGCTCCAAACCCTTGTGATCACAATGTTCCATTACACTTGTCATCACAACGCTCCATGATGCCTGTCATCACAATACTCCATGCCCTTTTCATCACAATGCTACATGACCATTGTCATCACAATTTTCAATACACTTGTCATCACAATGCTCCCTGACACTTGTCATCAGAATGCTCCTTGAAGCCTGTCATGAAAAGGCTCCATGCATTTTTCATCACAATGCCCCATGCCGTTTTCATCAAAATGCTCCATGCCATTGTCATCAATATACTCCACAAGCTTGTCATCAGAATGCTCCATGACCCTTGTAATCACATATCTCCTGCACTTGTCAGCACAATGCTCCCTGACCCTTTTCATCACAATGCTCCAAGCCATTGTCATCACAATGCTCGATTACCTTTGCCATCAGTATCCCCATGACACTTGGGATCCCAATGCTCCATGCCATTGTCATCACAATGGGCCATTACATACGTCATCACAATGCTCCCTGACACCTTTCTTCACAATACTGCATAACCTCGCCATCACATTGCTCCAAGACCTTGTCATCACATTGCGCCATTCCAACTGTCATCGCAATAATCCATGAAACTTATTAGACCAATGCTCCTTGCCCTGGTCATCACAATGCTCCATGCCCTTGTTATCACAATGCTCCATGAACCCTGCCATCACAATGCTTCATGACCTTTGTCACCACAATGGTCCATGCCCTCGTCATCATCACTCTCTGTGAGCTTTTTAACCAAAATGTTCCATGAACTTTTCATCACAATGCTCTTTGAACCTTGTCATCACAATGCTCTATGCCTTTCTCAGCACAATGCTCCTTGACCCTTGTCATCACAATGCTCCATGCGCTTGTCAGCACAATGGTCCATGACACATGTCATCACAATGCTCCATGACGCCTGTCATCAGAATGCTCCGTGACACCAGTATCACAATGCTTCAAAACGTTTGTCATCACAATGATCCATGTCTGTGTCATCACAAGGTTATGTGACCTTTGTAACCACAATGCTCCATGAACTTTTCATCACAATTCACAGTGACACTTGTCATCACAAAGCTCCATGTCTTTGTGAGAACAATGCTCCATGACCATTGTCTTCACAATGTGCCACACGCATTTCATCACATCGGTCCACAACCTTGTCATTGCAATGCTCCATAAACCTTGTAATCACAATGGTCCATGCACTTCTCATCAAAATGCTCTCTCACCATAGATATCACAGTGTTCCATCACTAGTCATCACAATACTCCCTCACCCCTGTAATCACAATGTTCCATGACACTGTCATCACACTGCTACATCCCCTTAGCATCACAATGTTCCATGACCCCTTACATCACAATGTTCCATAACCCCTGTCATCAAAATGCTCCATGATCCTTTTCATCCCAAAGCTCCAAGACCCCTGACATCACAATGTTCTATAACACCTGCCATCAAAATATTCCATTACACTTTTCATCAAATTGCTGCATGGCCCGGTCATCAAAATGCTCCCTGTACTTCTCATCACAATGCACCATGCCCTTGTCATCAAAATGCTCCATGACTTGTCATCACAAAGCTCCATGACGCTTGGCATCACAATGCTCCATGAACCCTCTCATAACATTGCTCAATGCCCTTGTCATCACAAAGCACCATGCCACTTGTCATCACAATGCTCGATTCCCTTCTCATCACAATGCTCCATGCCCTTGTCATTACAATCCTGCATGACCCATGTATCATAGTGTTCCGTACCCTTGTCATCACAATGCTCCATGCCCACTCGCATCAGTATAATCCATGAAACATTTCAGACCAATGTTCCATGCACTTCTCATCACAATGCTCCATTACCTCTGTCATAACAATGCACCATGACCCCTGCCATCACAATGTTCCACGGCCTAGTCATCACAATGTTCCATGACACTTGTCATCACAATGCTGATGGCCCCTGTAATCACAATGCTCCTTGCCCTTGTCATCACAAAGCTCCATGACGCATGTCATCAGAAAGTTCCATGGCCTTCTCATCACAATGCTGCATGCCCTTGTCATCACAATGTTCCAAGACCTTTGTAAACACAATGCTCCAGGCCCTGTTTCTTCTCAATGCTCCATGAACCCTGCCATTACAATGCACCATGCCCATCATCATAATGCTTCAGGCTATTATCATCACAATGAAATCAATATTCTCCATGACCTCTGTCATCATAATGCTCCAAACCCTTGTGATCACAATGTTCCATAACACTTATCATCACAACACCCCATGACGCTCATCATCACAATTATCCATGGTCTTCTCTTCACAATGCTCCATGATCTTTGTCATCACAATGCTCAATACACTTGTCATCACAATGCTCCCTGACACTTGTTGTCAGTATGCTCCTTGAACCCTGTCATGACAAGGCTCCATGCATTTGTCATCACAATAATCCATGCCCTTTTCAACACAATGCCCCAAGATCCCTGTAATCACAATGAACCATGCTCTTGTCATCAAAAAGCTCCATGACGGATGTCATCAGAATGCTTCATGGCCTTCTCATCATAATGCTCCATGCCCTTGTCATCACAATGCTCCAAAACCCCTGTAATCACAATGCTCCATGCCCCTTTTCATCAGAATGCTCCATGAGAGTTGTCATCACAAGTCTCCATGGTCTTCTCCTCACAATGTTCCAGGACCTTGTCATCACCATGCTCCATTCCCTTCTCATCACAATGCTCCATGACCCCTGTCATCACAATTGTCCATGAACATTTTCAGCCCAATGCTCCACGACCTACTCATCACAATGCTCCATGGCCAATATCTTCACAATGCTCTATGACCACTGTTATCACAACATTCCATGACAACTGACAACAAAATGATCTGGGACTCTTGTCATCACAATGCTCCATTCCGTAGTCATCACAATGCTCCATGACCCCTGTCATCACAACACTCCATGAACATTTTCAGCCCAGTGCTCCATGAACCTTGTCATCACAATGATCCATGCCCTTGTCATCCCAATGCTCCATGACCCGTGTATTCACAGTGCTCCGTGACGCTTGTCATCACAGGGCTCCATGACACATGTCATCACAATGCTCCATGCCTTTGTCAGCAAAATGCTACATGACCTTGTCATTACAATGCTCTATGCGCTTGTCATCACAGTACTCCATTTCCATTGTCATCACAATCCTCCATGAACCTTGGGATCACATTGATTCATGCCCTTGTCATCACAATGCTCCCTGCTCCTTGAAATCAAAATGATCCATGACCTCTGTCATCACAATACTCCAAACCATTGTGATCACAATGTGCCATAACACTTGTCATCACAACGCTCCATGATGCCTGTCATCACAATACTCCATGCCCTTTTCATCACAATGCTCCATGACCTTTGTCATCACAATTTTCAATACACTTGTCATCACAATGCTCCCTGACACTTGTCATCAGAATGCTCCTTTAACCCTGTCATGAAAAGGCTCCATGCCTTTTTCATCACAATGCCCCATGCCGTTTTCATCAAAATGATCCATGCCATTGTCATCAAAATACTCCACAAGCTTGTCATCAGAATGCTCCATGACACTTGTCATTACACTTCTCCACGCACTTGTCAACACAATGCTCCCTGACCCTTCTCATCACAATGCTCCAAGCCATTGTCATCACAATGCTCCATTACTTTTGTCATCAGAATCCTCCATGACACTTGGCATCACAATGTTCCATGCCATTGTCATCACAATGGTCCATTACCTATATCATCACAATGCTCCCTGACACCTGTCTTCACAATAGTGCATGGCCTGGTCATCATAATGCTCCATGCCGTTGTCATCACAATGCGCCATTCTAACTGTTATCACAATAATCCATGAAACTTATTAGACCAATGTTCCATGCCCTTGTCATCACAATGCTCCATGCCCTTGTTATCACAATGCTCCATGACCTCTGTCATCACAATGCTCTGTGACTCCAATCATCACAATGCTTCATGACCTTTGTCCTCACAATGGTCCATGCCCTGGTCATCAACAGACACTGTGACCTTTTTAACCACAATGCTCCATGAACTTTTCATCACAATGCTCTTCGACCCTTGTCATCACAATGCTCCATGCGCTTGGCAGCACAATGCTCCATGACTCATGACATCACAATTCACCATGTGCTTGTCATCACAGTGCTCCACAATCTTGTCATCACAATGCTCCATAAAATTTGTCATCACAATGCTCCATGCACTTCTCATCAAAATGCTCTCTCACCACTGATATCACAATGCTACATCAATATTTGTCACAATACTCCATCACTCCTGTCATCACAATGCTACATGAACTTATCATCACAATGTTCGATGACCCCTGACATCACAATGTTCCATAACACCTGTCATCAAAATGTTCCATGACACTTTTCATCAAATTGCTCAAAGACCCTGTCATCAGAATGTTCCCTGCCTTTCTCATCACAATGCACAACGCCCTTGCCATCAAAATGCTCCATGACCTTTGTCATCACAAAGAACCATGACCCTTGGCATCACAATGCTCCATGTCATTGTCATCAGAATGCTCCATGCACGCTCTCATCACATTGCTCCATGCCCTTGTCTTCCCAAAGCTCCATGACACATGTCATCAGTATGCTCCATGGCCTTCTCATCACAATGATCCATGCCCTTGCCATCACAATGCTCCATTACCACTGTCATAGCAATGCTCCATGACCCCTGCCATCACGATGTTCCATGGCCTTTCATCAAAAAGCTCCATGACCCTTCTCATCACAATGCTCCAAGAACACTGTAATCATAATACTCTATGCCCCTTTTCATCTCAATGATCCATGAACCCTGTCATCACAATGCACCATGCCCATAATCATAATGCTTCATGCTATTGTCATCACAATGAAATCAAATTGCTCCATGACCTCTGTCATAACAATGCTCCAAACACTTGTGATCACTATATTCCATAACACTTGTCATCACAATGCTCCCTGACACTTGTCATCAGTATGCTCCTTGAACCCTGTCAGGAAAAGGCTCCATGTCTTTTTCATCACAATGCCCCATGCCGTTTTCATCACAATGCTCCATGCCATTGTCATCAAAATACTCCACAAGCTTGTCATCAGAATGCTCCATGACCCTTGTCATCACATTTCTCCATGCACTTGTCAGCACAATGCTCCCTGACCCTTGTCATCACAATGCTCCCAGCCATTGTCATCACAATGCTCCATTTCCTTTGCCATCAGAATCCTCCATGACACTTGGCATCCCAATGCTCCATGCCATTGTCATCACAATGGGCCATTACATATGTCATCACAATGCTCCCTGACACCTGTCTTCACAATACTGCATGACCTGGCCATCACAATGCTCCATGCCCTTGTCATCACAATGCGCCATTCCAACTATCATCGCAATAATCCATGAAACTTATTAGACCAATGCTCCTTGCCCTGGTCATCACAATGCTCCATGCCCTTGTTATCACAATGCTCCATGACCCCTGCCATCACAATGCTCTGTGACTCCAGTCATCACAATGCTTCATGACCTTTGTCACCACAATGGGCCATGCCCTCGTCATCTTCACTCTCTGTGAGCTTTTTAACCAAAATGATCCATGAACTTTTCATCACAATGTTCTTTGACCCTTGTCATCACAATGCTCTATGCCTTTCTCAGCACAATGCTCCATGACCCTTGTCATCACAATGCTCCATGCGCTTGTCAGCACAATGCTCCATGACACATGTCATCACAATGCTCCATGACCCCTGTCATCACAATGCTCCGTGACTCCAGTCATCACAATGCTTCATAACGGTTGTCATCACAATGATCCATGCCCGTGTCATCTCAAGGTTATGTGACCTTTGTAACCACAATGCTCCATGAACTTTTCATCACAATTCACAGTGACCCTTGTCATCACAATGCTCCATGTCTTTGTCAGAACAATGCTCCATGACCATTGTCTTCACAATGTGCCACACGCATTTCATCACATCGGTCCACAACCTTGTCATTGCAATGCTCCATAAACCTTGTAATCACAATGGTCCATGCACTTCTCATCGAAATGCTCTCTCACCAGAGATATCACAGTGTTCCATCACTAGTAATCACATTACTCCCTCACCCCTGTAATCACAATGTTCCATGACCCTGTCATCACACTGCTACATCCCCTTATCATCACAATGTTCCTTGACCCCTTACATCACAATGTTCCATAACCCCTGTCATCAAAATGCTCCATGATCCTTTTCATCCCAAAGCTCCAAGACCCCTGACATCACAATGTTCTATAACACATGCCATCAAAATATTCCATTACACTTTTCATCAAATTGCTGCATGGCCCGGTCATCAAAATGCTCCCTGCACTTCTCATCACAATGCACCATGCCCTTGTCATCAAAATGCTCCATGACTTGTCATCACAAAGCTCCATGACCCTTGGCATCACAATGCTCCATGAACCCTCTCATAACATTGCTCAATGCCCTTGTCATCACAAAGCTCCATGACACTTGTCATCACAATGCTCGATTCCCTTCTCATTGCAATGCTCCATGCCCTTGTCATTACAATCCTGCATGACCCATGTATCATATTGTTCCGTACCCTTGTCATCACAATGCTCCATGCCCACTCGCATCACTATAATCCATGAAACATTTCAGACCAATGTTCCATGCACTTCTCATCACAGTGCTCCATTACCTCTGTCATAACTATGCACCATGACCCCTGCCATCACAATGTTCCACGGCCTAGTCATCACAAGGTTCCATGACACTTGTCATCACAATGCTGATGGCCCCTGTAATCACAATGCTCCTTGCCCTTGTCATCACAAAGCTCCATGACGCATGTCATCAGAAAGTTCCATGGCCTTCTCATCACAATGCTGCATGCCCTTGTCATCACAATGTTCCAAGACCTTTGTAAACACAATGCTCCATGCCCCGCTTCATCTCAATGCTCCATGAACCCTGCCATCACAATGCACCATGCCCATCATCATAATGCTTCAGGCTATTGTCATCACAATGAAATCAATATTCTCCATGACCTCTGTCATCATAATGCTCCAAACACTTGTGATCACAATGTTCCATAACACTTATCATCACAACACCCCATGACGCTCATCATCACAATTATCCATGGTCTTCTCTTCACAATGCTCCATGATCTTTGTCATCACAATGCTCAATACACTTGTCATCACAATGCTCCCTGACACTTGTTGTCAGTATGCTCCTTGAACCCTGTCATGACAAGGCTCCATGCATTTGTCATCACAATAATCCATGCCCTTTTCAACACAATGCTCCAAGATCCCTGTAATCACAATGACCCATGCTCTTGTCATCAAAAAGCTCCATGACGGATGTCATCAGAATGCTTCATGGCCTTCTCATCATAATGCTCCATGCCCTTGTCATCACAATGCTCCAAGACCCCTGTAATCACAATGCTCCATGCCCCTTTTCATCAGAATGCTCCATGAGAGTTGTCATCACAAGTCTCCATGGTCTTCTCACAATGCTCCCGGACCTTGTCATCACCATGCTCCATTCCCTTCTCATCACAATGCTCCATGACCCCTGTCATCACAATTGTCCATGAACATTTTCAGCCCAATGCTCCACGACCTACTCATCACAATGCTCCATGGCCAATATCTTCACAATGCTCTATGACCACTGTTATCACAACATTCCATGACAACTGACAACAAAATGATCTGGGACTCTTGTCATCACAATGCTCCATTCCGTAGTCATCACAATGCTCCATGACCCCTGTCATCACAACACTCCATGAACATTTTCAGCCCAGTGCTCCATGAACCTTGTCATCACAATGATCCATGCCCTTGTCATCCCAATGCTCCATGACCCGTGTATTCACAGTGCTCCGTGACGCTTGTCATCACAGGGCTCCATGACACATGTCATCACAATGCTCCATGCCTTTTTCAGCAAAATGCTACATGACCTTTCCATTACAATGCTCTATGTGCTTGTCATCAAAATACTCCATTTCCATTGTCATCACAATCCTCCATGAACCTTGGGATCACATTGCTTCATGCCCTTGTCATCACAATGCTCCCTGATCCTTGAAATCAAAATGATCCATGACCTCTGTCATCACAATACTCCAAACCATTGGGATCACAATGTTCCATAACACTTGTCATCACAACGCTCCATGATGCCTGTCATCACAATACTCCATGCCCTTTTCATCACAAAGCTCCATGACCTTTGTCATCACAATTTTCAATACACTTGTCATCACAATGCTCCCTGACACTTGTCATCAGAATGCTCCTTTAACCCTGTCATGAAAAGGCTCCATGCCTTTTTCATCACAATGCCCCATGCCGTTTTCATCAAAATGATCCATGCCATTGTCATCAAAATACTCCACAAGCTTGTCATCAGAATGCTCCATGACACTTGTCATTACACTTCTCCACGCACTTGTCAACACAATGCTCCCTGACCCTTCTCATCACAATGCTCCAAGCCATTGTCATCACAATGCTCCATTACTTTTGTCATCAGAATCCTCCATGACACTTGGCATCACAATGTTCCATGCCATTGTCATCACAGTGGGCCATTATCTATATCATCACAATGCTCCCTGACACCTTTCTTCACAATACTGCATGGCCTGGTCATCATAATTCTCCATGCCCTTGTTATCACAATGCTCCATGACCCCTGTCATCACAAAGCTCCGTGATTCCAGTCATCACAATGCTCCGTGACTCCAGTCATCACAATGCTTCATGACCTTTGTCCTCACAATGGTCCATGCCCTGGTCATCAACAGACACTGTGACCTTTTTAACCACAATGCTCCATGAACTTTTCATCACAATGCTCTTTGACCCTTGTCATCACAATGCTCCATGCGCTTGGCAGCACAATGCTCCATGACACATGACATCACAATTCACCATGTGCTTGTCATCACAGTGCTCCACAATCTTGTCATCACAATGCTCCATAAAATTTGTCATCACAATGCTCCATGCACTTCTCATCAAAATGCTCTCTCACCACTGATATCACAATGCTACATCACTATTTGTCACAATACTCCATCACTCCTGTCATCACAATGCTACATGCACTTATCATCACAATGTTCGATGACCCCTGACATCACAATGTTCCATAACACCTGTCATTAAAATGTTCCATGACACTTTTCATCAAATTGCTCAAAGACCCTGTCATCAGAATGTTCCCTGCCTTTCTCATCACAATGCACAACGCCCTTGCCATCAAAATGCTCCATGACCTTTGTCATCACAAAGATCCATGACCCATGGCATCACAATGCTCCATGTCATTGTCATCAGAATGCTCCATGCACGCTCTCATCACATTGCTCCATGCCCTTGTCTTCACAAAGCTCCATGACACATGTCATCAGAATGCTCCATGGCCTTCTCATCACAATGATCCATGCCCTTGCCATCACAATGCTCCATTACCACTGTCATAGCAATGCTCCATGACCCCTGCCATCACGATGTTCCATGGCCTTGTCATCAAAAAGCTCCATGACCCTTCTCATCACAATGCTCCAAGAACGCTGTAATCATCATACTCTATGCCCCTTTTCATCTCAATGATCCATGAACCCTGTCATCACAATGCACCATGCCCATCATCATAATGCTTCATGCTATTGTCATCACAATGAAATCAAATTGCTCCATGACCTCTGACATAACAATGCTCCAAAACCTTGTGATCACTATATTCCATAACACTTGTCATCACAATGCCCCATGACGCTCGTCATCACAATTATCAATGGTCTTCTCATCACAATGCTCCATGACCATTGTCATCACAATGCTCAATACACTTGTCATCAAAATGCTCCCTGACACTTGTTGTCTGTATGCTCCTTGAACCCTATCATGACAAGGCTCCATGCCTATTTCATCACAATGATCCATGCCATTTTCATCACAATGCTCCAAGACCCATGTAATCACAATGCTCCATGCCCTTGTCATCACAAAGCTCGATGACGCATGCCATCAGAATGCTCCTTGGTCTTCTCCTCACAATGCTCCATGCCCTTGTCATCACAATGTTCCAAGACCCTTTTCATCAGTATGCTCCATGAGACTTGTCATCACAAGGCTCCATGGTTTTGTCATCACAGTGCTCAAGGAACTTGTCATCACAATGCTTCACGAAATTGTCATGAAAATTCTCAATGGCCAGTGTAATCATAATGCTCCAAGCCATAGTCATCACGATGCTCCATTATATTTGTCATCACAATTCTCCATTTCATTTGACATCACAATACTCCCTGCCATTGTCATCGCAATGGACCATGACATATGTCATCACAATGCTCCCTGACACCTGTCTTCACAATACTCCATGACCTTCTCTACACAATGATCCATGCCCTTGTCATCACAATGCACCATGTCCACTGTCATCACAATAATCTATGAATCTTGTCAGACAAATGCTCCATGCTCCTCTCATCACAATGCTCCATGCCCTTGTCATCACAATGCTCCATGACTTGTCATCACAATCCTCCATGACCCATGACACATGTATCACAGTGTTCCATGCCCTAGTCATCACAATGCTCCAAGACCACTGTAATCACAATGCTCCATGCCCCTTTTCATCAGAATGCTCCATGAGACTTGTCATCACAAGTCTCCATGGTCTTCTCATCACAATGCTCCTGGACTTTGTCATCACCATGCTCCATTCCCTTCTCATCACAATGCTCCATGACCCCTGTCATCACAATAATCCGTGAATATTTTCAGCCCAATGCTCCAAGACCTATTCATCACAATGCTCCATGGCCAATATCATCACAATGCTCCATGATCACTGTCATCACAACACTCCATGACACCCGACAACACAATGATCTGTGACTCTTGTCATCACAATGCTCCATTCCATAGTCATCACAATGCTCCATGACACCTGTCATCACAACACTCCATGAACATTATCAGCCCAGTGCTCCATGACCCTTGTCATCACAATGATCCATGCCCTTGTCATCCCAATGTTCAATGACCCCTGTATTCACAATGCTCCGTGACGCTTGTCATCACAGTGCTCCATGACACATGTCATCACAATGCTCCATGCCTTTGTCAGCAAAATGCTACATGGCCTTTTCATTACAATGCTCTATGCGCTTGTCATCACAATACTCCATTTCCATTGTCATCACAATCCTCCATGAAACTTGGGATCACATTACTTCATGCCCTTGTCCTCACAATGCTCCATGCTCCTTGAAATCAAAATGATCCATGACCTCTGTCATCACAATGCTCCAAACCCTTGTGATCACAATGTTCCATAACACTTGTCATCACAACGCTCCATGATGCCTGTCATCACAATACTCCATGCTCTTTTCATCACAATGCTCCATGACCTTTGTCATCACAATTCTCAATACACTTGTCATCACACGGCTCCCTGACACTTGTCATCAGTAGGCTCCTTGAACCCTGTCAGGAAAAGGCTCCATGCCTTTTTCATCACAATGCCCCATGCCGTTTTCATCACAATGCTCCATGCCATTGTCATCAAAATACTCCACAAGCTTGTCATCAGAATGCTCCATGACCCTTGTCATCACATTTCTCCATGCACTTGTCAGCACAATGCTCCCTGACGCTTGTCATCACAATGCTCCAAGCCATTGTCCTCACAATGCTCCATTACCTTTGCCATCAGAATCCTCCATGACACTTGGCATCCCAATGCTCCATGCCATTGACATCACAATGGGCCATTACATATGTCATCACAATGCTCCCTGACACCTGTCTTCACAATACTGCATGACCTGGCTATCACAATGCTCCATGCCCTTGTCATCACAATGCGCCATTCCAACTGTCATCGTAATAATCCATGAAATTTATTAGACCAATGCTCCTTGCCCTGGTCATCACAATGCTCCATGACCTTGTTATCACAATGCTCCATGACCCCTGCCATCACAATGCTCTGTGACTCCAGTCATCACAATGCTTCATGACCTTTGTCACCACAATGGGCCATGCCCTCGTCATCTTCACTCTCTGTGAGCTTTTTAACCAAAATGATCCATGAACTTTTCATCACAATGCTCTTTGACCCTTGTCATCACAATGCTCTATGCCTTTCTCAGCACAATGCTCCATGACCCTTGTCATCACAATGCTCCATGCGCTTGTCAGCACAATGCTCCATGACACATGTCATCACAATGCTCCATGACCCCTGTCATCACAATGCTCCGTGACTCCAGTCATCACAATGCTTCATAACGTTTGTCATCACAATGATCCATGCCAGCGTCATCACAAGGCTCTGTAACCTTTGTAACCACAATGCTCCATGAAATTTTCATCACAATTCACAGTGACCCTTGTCATCACAATGCTCCATGTCTTTGTCAGAACAATGCTCCATGACCATTGTCTTCACAATGTGCCACGCACATTTCATCACAACGGTCCACAAACTTGTCATTGCAATACTCCATAAACCTTGTAATCACAATGGTCCATGCACTTCTCATCAAAATGCTCTCTCACTAGAGATATCACAGTGTTCCATGACTAGTCATCACAATACACACTCACCCCTGTAATCACAATGTTCCATGATCCTGTCATCACACTGCTACATCCCCTTATCATCACAATGTTCCATGACCACTGACATCACAATGTTCCATAACCCCTGTCATCAAAATGCTCCATGATCCTTTTCATCCCAAAGCTCCAAGACCCCTGACATCACAATGTTCTATAACACCTGCCATCAAAATATTCCATTACAATTTTCATCAAATTGCTGCATGGCCCGGTCATCACAATGCTCCCTGCACTTCTCATCACAATGCACCATGCCCTTGTCATCAAAATGCTCCATGACTTGTCATCACAAAACTCCATGACCCTTGGCATCACAATGCTCCGTGTCATTGTCATCACCATGCTCCATGAACCCTCTCATAACATTGCTCAATGCCCTTGTCATCAAAAAGCTCCATGACACTTGTCATCACAATGCTCGATGTCCTTCCCATCGCAATGCTCCATGCCCTTGTCATTACAATCCTGCATGACCCATGTATCATAATGTTCCGTACCCTTGTGATCACAATGCTCCATGCCCACTCTCATCACAATAATCCATGAAACATTTCAGACCAATGTTCCATGCCCTTCTCATCACAATGCTCCATTACCTCTGTCATAACAATGCACCATGACCCCTGCCATCACAATGTTCCACGGCCTAGTCATCATAAGGTTCCATGACCCTTGTCATCACAATGCTGAAGGCCGCTGTAATCACAATGCTCCTTGCCCTTGTCATCACAAAGCTCCATGACGCATGTCATCAGAAAGTTCCATGTCCTTCTCATCACAATGCTCCATGCCCTTGTCATCAAAATGCTCCAAGACCTTTGTAAACACAATGCTCCATGCCCCTTTTCATCTCAATGCTCCATGAACCCTGCCATCACAATGCACCATGCCCATCATCATAATGCTTCAGGCTATTGTTAGCACAATGAAATCAATATTCTCCATGACCTCTGTCATCATAATGCTCCGAACACTTGTGATCGCAATGTTCCATAACACTTATCATCACAACACCCCATGACGCTCATCATCACAATTATCCATGGTCTTCTCTTCACAATGCTCCATGATCTTTGTCATCACAATGCTCATTACACTTCTCATCACAATGCTCCCTGACACTTGTCGTCAGTATGCTCCTTGAACCCTGTCATGACATGGCTCCATGCCTTTTTCATCACAATAATCCATGCCCTTTTCATCACAATGCCCCAAGATCCCTGTAATCAAAATGATCCATGCCCTTGTCGTCAAAAAGCTCCATGACGCATGTCATCAGAATGCTTCATGGCCTTCTCATCATAATGCTCCATGCCCTTGTCATCACAATGCTCCAAGACCCCTGTAATCACAATGCTCCATCCACCTTTTCAACAGAATGCTCCATGAGACTTGTCATCACAAGTCTCCATGGTCTTCTCCTCACAATGCTCCAGGACTTTGTCATCACCATGCTCCATTCCCTTGTCATCACAATGCCCCATGACACCTGTCATCACAATAGTCCATGAACATTTTCAGCACAATGCTCCACGATCTACTCATCACAATGCTCCATGGACAATATCTTCACAATGCTCCATGACCACTGTTATCACAACACTGCATGACAACTGACAACAAAATGATCTGGGACTATTGTCATCACAATGCTCCATTCCCTTGTCATCACAATGCTCCATGACCCCTGTCATCACAACACTCCTTGAACATTTTCAGCCCAGTGCTCCATGACACTTGTCATCACAATGATCCATGCCCTTGTCATCCCAATGCTCCATGACCCCTGTATTCACAATGCTCCCTGACGCTTGTCATCACAGTGCTCCATGAAACATGTCATCACAATGCTCCATGCCTTTGTCAGCAAAATGCTACATGACCTTTCCATTACAATGCTCTATGCGCTTGTCATCACAGTACTCCATTTCCATTGTCATCACAATCCTCCATGAACCTTGGGATCACATTGCTTCATGCCCTTTTCATCACAATGCTCCCTGCTCCTTTAAATCAAAGTGATCCATGACCTCTGTCATCACAATACTCCAAACACTTGTGATCACAAAGTTCCATAACACTTGTCATCACAACGCTCCATGATGCCTGTCATTACAATACTCCATGCCCTTTTCATCACAATGCTCCATGACCTTTGTCATCACAATATTCAATACACTTGTCATCACAATGCTCCCTGACACTTGTCATCAGTATGCTCCTTGAACCCTGTCACGAAAAGGCTCCATGCCTTTTTCATCACAATGCCCCATGCCGTTTTCATCAAAATGATCCATGCCATTGTCATCAAAATACTCCACAAGCTTGTCATCAGAATGTTCCTTGACACTTTTCATTACAATTCTCCACGCACTAGTCTGCACAATGCTCCCTGACCTTTGTCATCGCAATACTCCAAGCCATTGTCATCACAATGCTCCATTACCTTTGCCATCAGAATCCTCCATGACACTTGGCATCCCAATGCTCCATGCCATTGTCATCACAATGGGCCATTACATATGTCATCACAATGCTCCCTGACACTTGTCTTCACAATACTGCATGGCCTGGTCATCACCATGCTCCATGCCATTGTCATCACAATGCGCCATTCTAACTGTTATCAAAATAATCCATGAAACTTATTAGACCAATGTTCCATGCCCTTGTCATCACAATGCTCCATGCCCTTGTTATCACAATGCTCCATGACCCCTGTCATCACAATACTCCGTGACTCCAATCATCACAGTGCTTCATGACCTTTGTCATCACAATGGTCCATGCCCTGGTCATCAACAGTCTCTGTGACCTTTTTAACCACAATTCTCTATGAACTTTTCATCACAATGCTCTTTGACCCTTGTCATCACAATGCTCTATGCCTTTCTCAGCACAATCCTCCATGACCCCTGCCATCACGATGTTCCATGGCCTTGTCATCAAAAAGCTCCATGACCCTTCTCATCACAATGCTCCAAGAACGCTGTAATCATAATACTCTATGCCCCTTTTCATCTCAATGATCCATGAACCCTGTCATCACAATGCACCATGCCCATCATCATAATGCTTCATGCTATTGTCATCACAATGAAATCAAATTGCTCCATGACCTCTGACATAACAATGCTCCAAAACCTTGTGATCACTATATTCCATAACACTTGTCATCACAATGCCCCATGACGCTCGTCATCACAATTATCAATGGTCTTCTCATCACAATGCTCCATGACCATTGTCATCACAATGCTCAATACACTTGTCATCAAAATGCTCCCTGACACTTGTTGTCTGTATGCTCCTTGAACCCTATCATGACAAGGCTCCATGCCTATTTCATCACAATGATCCATGCCATTTTCATCACAATGCTCCAAGACCCATGTAATCACAATGCTCCATGCCCTTGTCATCACAAAGCTCGATGACGCATGCCATCAGAATGCTCCTTGGTCTTCTCCTCACAATGCTCCATGCCCTTGTCATCACAATGTTCCAAGACCCTTTTCATCAGTATGCTCCATGAGACTTGTCATCACAAGGCTCCATGGTTTTGTCATCACAGTGCTCAAGGAACTTGTCATCACAATGCTTCACGAAATTGTCATGAAAATTCTCAATGGCCAGTGTAATCATAATGCTCCAAGCCATAGTCATCACGATGCTCCATTATATTTGTCATCACAATTCTCCATTTCATTTGACATCACAATACTCCCTGCCATTGTCATCGCAATGGACCATGACATATGTCATCACAATGCTCCCTGACACCTGTCTTCACAATACTCCATGACCTTCTCTACACAATGATCCATGCCCTTGTCATCACAATGCACCATGTCCACTGTCATCACAATAATCTATGAATCTTGTCAGACAAATGCTCCATGCTCCTCTCATCACAATGCTCCATGCCCTTGTCATCACAATGCTCCATGACTTGTCATCACAATCCTCCATGACCCATGACACATGTATCACAGTGTTCCATGCCCTAGTCATCACAATGCTCCAAGACCACTGTAATCACAATGCTCCATGCCCCTTTTCATCAGAATGCTCCATGAGACTTGTCATCACAAGTCTCCATGGTCTTCTCATCACAATGCTCCTGGACTTTGTCATCACCATGCTCCATTCCCTTCTCATCACAATGCTCCATGACCCCTGTCATCACAATAATCCGTGAATATTTTCAGCCCAATGCTCCAAGACCTATTCATCACAATGCTCCATGGCCAATATCATCACAATGCTCCATGATCACTGTCATCACAACACTCCATGACACCCGACAACACAATGATCTGTGACTCTTGTCATCACAATGCTCCATTCCATAGTCATCACAATGCTCCATGACACCTGTCATCACAACACTCCATGAACATTATCAGCCCAGTGCTCCATGACCCTTGTCATCACAATGATCCATGCCCTTGTCATCCCAATGTTCAATGACCCCTGTATTCACAATGCTCCGTGACGCTTGTCATCACAGTGCTCCATGACACATGTCATCACAATGCTCCATGCCTTTGTCAGCAAAATGCTACATGGCCTTTTCATTACAATGCTCTATGCGCTTGTCATCACAATACTCCATTTCCATTGTCATCACAATCCTCCATGAAACTTGGGATCACATTACTTCATGCCCTTGTCCTCACAATGCTCCATGCTCCTTGAAATCAAAATGATCCATGACCTCTGTCATCACAATGCTCCAAACCCTTGTGATCACAATGTTCCATAACACTTGTCATCACAACGCTCCATGATGCCTGTCATCACAATACTCCATGCTCTTTTCATCACAATGCTCCATGACCTTTGTCATCACAATTCTCAATACACTTGTCATCACACGGCTCCCTGACACTTGTCATCAGTAGGCTCCTTGAACCCTGTCAGGAAAAGGCTCCATGCCTTTTTCATCACAATGCCCCATGCCGTTTTCATCACAATGCTCCATGCCATTGTCATCAAAATACTCCACAAGCTTGTCATCAGAATGCTCCATGACCCTTGTCATCACATTTCTCCATGCACTTGTCAGCACAATGCTCCCTGACGCTTGTCATCACAATGCTCCAAGCCATTGTCCTCACAATGCTCCATTACCTTTGCCATCAGAATCCTCCATGACACTTGGCATCCCAATGCTCCATGCCATTGACATCACAATGGGCCATTACATATGTCATCACAATGCTCCCTGACACCTGTCTTCACAATACTGCATGACCTGGCTATCACAATGCTCCATGCCCTTGTCATCACAATGCGCCATTCCAACTGTCATCGTAATAATCCATGAAATTTATTAGACCAATGCTCCTTGCCCTGGTCATCACAATGCTCCATGACCTTGTTATCACAATGCTCCATGACCCCTGCCATCACAATGCTCTGTGACTCCAGTCATCACAATGCTTCATGACCTTTGTCACCACAATGGGCCATGCCCTCGTCATCTTCACTCTCTGTGAGCTTTTTAACCAAAATGATCCATGAACTTTTCATCACAATGCTCTTTGACCCTTGTCATCACAATGCTCTATGCCTTTCTCAGCACAATGCTCCATGACCCTTGTCATCACAATGCTCCATGCGCTTGTCAGCACAATGCTCCATGACACATGTCATCACAATGCTCCATGACCCCTGTCATCACAATGCTCCGTGACTCCAGTCATCACAATGCTTCATAACGTTTGTCATCACAATGATCCATGCCAGCGTCATCACAAGGCTCTGTAACCTTTGTAACCACAATGCTCCATGAAATTTTCATCACAATTCACAGTGACCCTTGTCATCACAATGCTCCATGTCTTTGTCAGAACAATGCTCCATGACCATTGTCTTCACAATGTGCCACGCACATTTCATCACAACGGTCCACAAACTTGTCATTGCAATACTCCATAAACCTTGTAATCACAATGGTCCATGCACTTCTCATCAAAATGCTCTCTCACTAGAGATATCACAGTGTTCCATGACTAGTCATCACAATACACACTCACCCCTGTAATCACAATGTTCCATGATCCTGTCATCACACTGCTACATCCCCTTATCATCACAATGTTCCATGACCACTGACATCACAATGTTCCATAACCCCTGTCATCAAAATGCTCCATGATCCTTTTCATCCCAAAGCTCCAAGACCCCTGACATCACAATGTTCTATAACACCTGCCATCAAAATATTCCATTACAATTTTCATCAAATTGCTGCATGGCCCGGTCATCACAATGCTCCCTGCACTTCTCATCACAATGCACCATGCCCTTGTCATCAAAATGCTCCATGACTTGTCATCACAAAACTCCATGACCCTTGGCATCACAATGCTCCGTGTCATTGTCATCACCATGCTCCATGAACCCTCTCATAACATTGCTCAATGCCCTTGTCATCAAAAAGCTCCATGACACTTGTCATCACAATGCTCGATGTCCTTCCCATCGCAATGCTCCATGCCCTTGTCATTACAATCCTGCATGACCCATGTATCATAATGTTCCGTACCCTTGTGATCACAATGCTCCATGCCCACTCTCATCACAATAATCCATGAAACATTTCAGACCAATGTTCCATGCCCTTCTCATCACAATGCTCCATTACCTCTGTCATAACAATGCACCATGACCCCTGCCATCACAATGTTCCACGGCCTAGTCATCATAAGGTTCCATGACCCTTGTCATCACAATGCTGAAGGCCGCTGTAATCACAATGCTCCTTGCCCTTGTCATCACAAAGCTCCATGACGCATGTCATCAGAAAGTTCCATGTCCTTCTCATCACAATGCTCCATGCCCTTGTCATCAAAATGCTCCAAGACCTTTGTAAACACAATGCTCCATGCCCCTTTTCATCTCAATGCTCCATGAACCCTGCCATCACAATGCACCATGCCCATCATCATAATGCTTCAGGCTATTGTTAGCACAATGAAATCAATATTCTCCATGACCTCTGTCATCATAATGCTCCGAACACTTGTGATCGCAATGTTCCATAACACTTATCATCACAACACCCCATGACGCTCATCATCACAATTATCCATGGTCTTCTCTTCACAATGCTCCATGATCTTTGTCATCACAATGCTCATTACACTTCTCATCACAATGCTCCCTGACACTTGTCGTCAGTATGCTCCTTGAACCCTGTCATGACATGGCTCCATGCCTTTTTCATCACAATAATCCATGCCCTTTTCATCACAATGCCCCAAGATCCCTGTAATCAAAATGATCCATGCCCTTGTCGTCAAAAAGCTCCATGACGCATGTCATCAGAATGCTTCATGGCCTTCTCATCATAATGCTCCATGCCCTTGTCATCACAATGCTCCAAGACCCCTGTAATCACAATGCTCCATCCACCTTTTCAACAGAATGCTCCATGAGACTTGTCATCACAAGTCTCCATGGTCTTCTCCTCACAATGCTCCAGGACTTTGTCATCACCATGCTCCATTCCCTTGTCATCACAATGCCCCATGACACCTGTCATCACAATAGTCCATGAACATTTTCAGCACAATGCTCCACGATCTACTCATCACAATGCTCCATGGACAATATCTTCACAATGCTCCATGACCACTGTTATCACAACACTGCATGACAACTGACAACAAAATGATCTGGGACTATTGTCATCACAATGCTCCATTCCCTTGTCATCACAATGCTCCATGACCCCTGTCATCACAACACTCCTTGAACATTTTCAGCCCAGTGCTCCATGACACTTGTCATCACAATGATCCATGCCCTTGTCATCCCAATGCTCCATGACCCCTGTATTCACAATGCTCCCTGACGCTTGTCATCACAGTGCTCCATGAAACATGTCATCACAATGCTCCATGCCTTTGTCAGCAAAATGCTACATGACCTTTCCATTACAATGCTCTATGCGCTTGTCATCACAGTACTCCATTTCCATTGTCATCACAATCCTCCATGAACCTTGGGATCACATTGCTTCATGCCCTTTTCATCACAATGCTCCCTGCTCCTTTAAATCAAAGTGATCCATGACCTCTGTCATCACAATACTCCAAACACTTGTGATCACAAAGTTCCATAACACTTGTCATCACAACGCTCCATGATGCCTGTCATTACAATACTCCATGCCCTTTTCATCACAATGCTCCATGACCTTTGTCATCACAATATTCAATACACTTGTCATCACAATGCTCCCTGACACTTGTCATCAGTATGCTCCTTGAACCCTGTCACGAAAAGGCTCCATGCCTTTTTCATCACAATGCCCCATGCCGTTTTCATCAAAATGATCCATGCCATTGTCATCAAAATACTCCACAAGCTTGTCATCAGAATGTTCCTTGACACTTTTCATTACAATTCTCCACGCACTAGTCTGCACAATGCTCCCTGACCTTTGTCATCGCAATACTCCAAGCCATTGTCATCACAATGCTCCATTACCTTTGCCATCAGAATCCTCCATGACACTTGGCATCCCAATGCTCCATGCCATTGTCATCACAATGGGCCATTACATATGTCATCACAATGCTCCCTGACACTTGTCTTCACAATACTGCATGGCCTGGTCATCACCATGCTCCATGCCATTGTCATCACAATGCGCCATTCTAACTGTTATCAAAATAATCCATGAAACTTATTAGACCAATGTTCCATGCCCTTGTCATCACAATGCTCCATGCCCTTGTTATCACAATGCTCCATGACCCCTGTCATCACAATACTCCGTGACTCCAATCATCACAGTGCTTCATGACCTTTGTCATCACAATGGTCCATGCCCTGGTCATCAACAGTCTCTGTGACCTTTTTAACCACAATTCTCTATGAACTTTTCATCACAATGCTCTTTGACCCTTGTCATCACAATGCTCTATGCCTTTCTCAGCACAATCCTCCATGACCCCTGCCATCACGATGTTCCATGGCCTTGTCATCAAAAAGCTCCATGACCCTTCTCATCACAATGCTCCAAGAACGCTGTAATCATAATACTCTATGCCCCTTTTCATCTCAATGATCCATGAACCCTGTCATCACAATGCACCATGCCCATCATCATAATGCTTCATGCTATTGTCATCACAATGAAATCAAATTGCTCCATGACCTCTGACATAACAATGCTCCAAAACCTTGTGATCACTATATTCCATAACACTTGTCATCACAATGCCCCATGACGCTCGTCATCACAATTATCAATGGTCTTCTCATCACAATGCTCCATGACCATTGTCATCACAATGCTCAATACACTTGTCATCAAAATGCTCCCTGACACTTGTTGTCTGTATGCTCCTTGAACCCTATCATGACAAGGCTCCATGCCTATTTCATCACAATGATCCATGCCATTTTCATCACAATGCTCCAAGACCCATGTAATCACAATGCTCCATGCCCTTGTCATCACAAAGCTCGATGACGCATGCCATCAGAATGCTCCTTGGTCTTCTCCTCACAATGCTCCATGCCCTTGTCATCACAATGTTCCAAGACCCTTTTCATCAGTATGCTCCATGAGACTTGTCATCACAAGGCTCCATGGTTTTGTCATCACAGTGCTCAAGGAACTTGTCATCACAATGCTTCACGAAATTGTCATGAAAATTCTCAATGGCCAGTGTAATCATAATGCTCCAAGCCATAGTCATCACGATGCTCCATTATATTTGTCATCACAATTCTCCATTTCATTTGACATCACAATACTCCCTGCCATTGTCATCGCAATGGACCATGACATATGTCATCACAATGCTCCCTGACACCTGTCTTCACAATACTCCATGACCTTCTCTACACAATGATCCATGCCCTTGTCATCACAATGCACCATGTCCACTGTCATCACAATAATCTATGAATCTTGTCAGACAAATGCTCCATGCTCCTCTCATCACAATGCTCCATGCCCTTGTCATCACAATGCTCCATGACTTGTCATCACAATCCTCCATGACCCATGACACATGTATCACAGTGTTCCATGCCCTAGTCATCACAATGCTCCAAGACCACTGTAATCACAATGCTCCATGCCCCTTTTCATCAGAATGCTCCATGAGACTTGTCATCACAAGTCTCCATGGTCTTCTCATCACAATGCTCCTGGACTTTGTCATCACCATGCTCCATTCCCTTCTCATCACAATGCTCCATGACCCCTGTCATCACAATAATCCGTGAATATTTTCAGCCCAATGCTCCAAGACCTATTCATCACAATGCTCCATGGCCAATATCATCACAATGCTCCATGATCACTGTCATCACAACACTCCATGACACCCGACAACACAATGATCTGTGACTCTTGTCATCACAATGCTCCATTCCATAGTCATCACAATGCTCCATGACACCTGTCATCACAACACTCCATGAACATTATCAGCCCAGTGCTCCATGACCCTTGTCATCACAATGATCCATGCCCTTGTCATCCCAATGTTCAATGACCCCTGTATTCACAATGCTCCGTGACGCTTGTCATCACAGTGCTCCATGACACATGTCATCACAATGCTCCATGCCTTTGTCAGCAAAATGCTACATGGCCTTTTCATTACAATGCTCTATGCGCTTGTCATCACAATACTCCATTTCCATTGTCATCACAATCCTCCATGAAACTTGGGATCACATTACTTCATGCCCTTGTCCTCACAATGCTCCATGCTCCTTGAAATCAAAATGATCCATGACCTCTGTCATCACAATGCTCCAAACCCTTGTGATCACAATGTTCCATAACACTTGTCATCACAACGCTCCATGATGCCTGTCATCACAATACTCCATGCTCTTTTCATCACAATGCTCCATGACCTTTGTCATCACAATTCTCAATACACTTGTCATCACACGGCTCCCTGACACTTGTCATCAGTAGGCTCCTTGAACCCTGTCAGGAAAAGGCTCCATGCCTTTTTCATCACAATGCCCCATGCCGTTTTCATCACAATGCTCCATGCCATTGTCATCAAAATACTCCACAAGCTTGTCATCAGAATGCTCCATGACCCTTGTCATCACATTTCTCCATGCACTTGTCAGCACAATGCTCCCTGACGCTTGTCATCACAATGCTCCAAGCCATTGTCCTCACAATGCTCCATTACCTTTGCCATCAGAATCCTCCATGACACTTGGCATCCCAATGCTCCATGCCATTGACATCACAATGGGCCATTACATATGTCATCACAATGCTCCCTGACACCTGTCTTCACAATACTGCATGACCTGGCTATCACAATGCTCCATGCCCTTGTCATCACAATGCGCCATTCCAACTGTCATCGTAATAATCCATGAAATTTATTAGACCAATGCTCCTTGCCCTGGTCATCACAATGCTCCATGACCTTGTTATCACAATGCTCCATGACCCCTGCCATCACAATGCTCTGTGACTCCAGTCATCACAATGCTTCATGACCTTTGTCACCACAATGGGCCATGCCCTCGTCATCTTCACTCTCTGTGAGCTTTTTAACCAAAATGATCCATGAACTTTTCATCACAATGCTCTTTGACCCTTGTCATCACAATGCTCTATGCCTTTCTCAGCACAATGCTCCATGACCCTTGTCATCACAATGCTCCATGCGCTTGTCAGCACAATGCTCCATGACACATGTCATCACAATGCTCCATGACCCCTGTCATCACAATGCTCCGTGACTCCAGTCATCACAATGCTTCATAACGTTTGTCATCACAATGATCCATGCCAGCGTCATCACAAGGCTCTGTAACCTTTGTAACCACAATGCTCCATGAAATTTTCATCACAATTCACAGTGACCCTTGTCATCACAATGCTCCATGTCTTTGTCAGAACAATGCTCCATGACCATTGTCTTCACAATGTGCCACGCACATTTCATCACAACGGTCCACAAACTTGTCATTGCAATACTCCATAAACCTTGTAATCACAATGGTCCATGCACTTCTCATCAAAATGCTCTCTCACTAGAGATATCACAGTGTTCCATGACTAGTCATCACAATACACACTCACCCCTGTAATCACAATGTTCCATGATCCTGTCATCACACTGCTACATCCCCTTATCATCACAATGTTCCATGACCACTGACATCACAATGTTCCATAACCCCTGTCATCAAAATGCTCCATGATCCTTTTCATCCCAAAGCTCCAAGACCCCTGACATCACAATGTTCTATAACACCTGCCATCAAAATATTCCATTACAATTTTCATCAAATTGCTGCATGGCCCGGTCATCACAATGCTCCCTGCACTTCTCATCACAATGCACCATGCCCTTGTCATCAAAATGCTCCATGACTTGTCATCACAAAACTCCATGACCCTTGGCATCACAATGCTCCGTGTCATTGTCATCACCATGCTCCATGAACCCTCTCATAACATTGCTCAATGCCCTTGTCATCAAAAAGCTCCATGACACTTGTCATCACAATGCTCGATGTCCTTCCCATCGCAATGCTCCATGCCCTTGTCATTACAATCCTGCATGACCCATGTATCATAATGTTCCGTACCCTTGTGATCACAATGCTCCATGCCCACTCTCATCACAATAATCCATGAAACATTTCAGACCAATGTTCCATGCCCTTCTCATCACAATGCTCCATTACCTCTGTCATAACAATGCACCATGACCCCTGCCATCACAATGTTCCACGGCCTAGTCATCATAAGGTTCCATGACCCTTGTCATCACAATGCTGAAGGCCGCTGTAATCACAATGCTCCTTGCCCTTGTCATCACAAAGCTCCATGACGCATGTCATCAGAAAGTTCCATGTCCTTCTCATCACAATGCTCCATGCCCTTGTCATCAAAATGCTCCAAGACCTTTGTAAACACAATGCTCCATGCCCCTTTTCATCTCAATGCTCCATGAACCCTGCCATCACAATGCACCATGCCCATCATCATAATGCTTCAGGCTATTGTTAGCACAATGAAATCAATATTCTCCATGACCTCTGTCATCATAATGCTCCGAACACTTGTGATCGCAATGTTCCATAACACTTATCATCACAACACCCCATGACGCTCATCATCACAATTATCCATGGTCTTCTCTTCACAATGCTCCATGATCTTTGTCATCACAATGCTCATTACACTTCTCATCACAATGCTCCCTGACACTTGTCGTCAGTATGCTCCTTGAACCCTGTCATGACATGGCTCCATGCCTTTTTCATCACAATAATCCATGCCCTTTTCATCACAATGCCCCAAGATCCCTGTAATCAAAATGATCCATGCCCTTGTCGTCAAAAAGCTCCATGACGCATGTCATCAGAATGCTTCATGGCCTTCTCATCATAATGCTCCATGCCCTTGTCATCACAATGCTCCAAGACCCCTGTAATCACAATGCTCCATCCACCTTTTCAACAGAATGCTCCATGAGACTTGTCATCACAAGTCTCCATGGTCTTCTCCTCACAATGCTCCAGGACTTTGTCATCACCATGCTCCATTCCCTTGTCATCACAATGCCCCATGACACCTGTCATCACAATAGTCCATGAACATTTTCAGCCCAATGCTCCACGATCTACTCATCACAATGCTCCATGGACAATATCTTCACAATGCTCCA
The DNA here is from genome assembly GCF_964341445.2 of Mesoplodon mirus. Taxonomy (NCBI): domain Eukaryota; kingdom Metazoa; phylum Chordata; class Mammalia; order Artiodactyla; family Ziphiidae; genus Mesoplodon; species Mesoplodon mirus. Next base: position 85,860 of record NW_028295738.1, read on the forward strand.
TGACCACTGTTATCACAACACTGCATGACAACTGACAACAAAATGATCTGGGACTATTGTCATCACAATGCTCCATTCCCTTGTCATCACAATGCTCCATGACCCCTGTCATCACAACACTCCTTGAACATTTTCAGCCCAGTGCTCCATGACACTTGTCATCACAATGATCCATGCCCTTGTCATCCCAATGCTCCATGACCCCTGTATTCACAATGCTCCCTGACGCTTGTCATCACAGTGCTCCATGAAACATGTCATCACAATGCTCCATGCCTTTGTCAGCAAAATGCTACATGACCTTTCCATTACAATGCTCTATGCGCTTGTCATCACAGTACTCCATTTCCATTGTCATCACAATCCTCCATGAACCTTGGGATCACATTGCTTCATGCCCTTTTCATCACAATGCTCCCTGCTCCTTTAAATCAAAGTGATCCATGACCTCTGTCATCACAATACTCCAAACACTTGTGATCACAAAGTTCCATAACACTTGTCATCACAACGCTCCATGATGCCTGTCATTACAATACTCCATGCCCTTTTCATCACAATGCTCCATGACCTTTGTCATCACAATATTCAATACACTTGTCATCACAATGCTCCCTGACACTTGTCATCAGTATGCTCCTTGAACCCTGTCACGAAAAGGCTCCATGCCTTTTTCATCACAATGCCCCATGCCGTTTTCATCAAAATGATCCATGCCATTGTCATCAAAATACTCCACAAGCTTGTCATCAGAATGTTCCTTGACACTTTTCATTACAATTCTCCACGCACTAGTCTGCACAATGCTCCCTGACCTTTGTCATCGCAATACTCCAAGCCATTGTCATCACAATGCTCCATTACCTTTGCCATCAGAATCCTCCATGACACTTGGCATCCCAATGCTCCATGCCATTGTCATCACAATGGGCCATTACATATGTCATCACAATGCTCCCTGACACTTGTCTTCACAATACTGCATGGCCTGGTCATCACCATGCTCCATGCCATTGTCATCACAATGCGCCATTCTAACTGTTATCAAAATAATCCATGAAACTTATTAGACCAATGTTCCATGCCCTTGTCATCACAATGCTCCATGCCCTTGTTATCACAATGCTCCATGACCCCTGTCATCACAATACTCCGTGACTCCAATCATCACAGTGCTTCATGACCTTTGTCATCACAATGGTCCATGCCCTGGTCATCAACAGTCTCTGTGACCTTTTTAACCACAATTCTCTATGAACTTTTCATCACAATGCTCTTTGACCCTTGTCATCACAATGCTCTATGCCTTTCTCAGCACAATCCTCCATGACCCCTGCCATCACGATGTTCCATGGCCTTGTCATCAAAAAGCTCCATGACCCTTCTCATCACAATGCTCCAAGAACGCTGTAATCATAATACTCTATGCCCCTTTTCATCTCAATGATCCATGAACCCTGTCATCACAATGCACCATGCCCATCATCATAATGCTTCATGCTATTGTCATCACAATGAAATCAAATTGCTCCATGACCTCTGACATAACAATGCTCCAAAACCTTGTGATCACTATATTCCATAACACTTGTCATCACAATGCCCCATGACGCTCGTCATCACAATTATCAATGGTCTTCTCATCACAATGCTCCATGACCATTGTCATCACAATGCTCAATACACTTGTCATCAAAATGCTCCCTGACACTTGTTGTCTGTATGCTCCTTGAACCCTATCATGACAAGGCTCCATGCCTATTTCATCACAATGATCCATGCCATTTTCATCACAATGCTCCAAGACCCATGTAATCACAATGCTCCATGCCCTTGTCATCACAAAGCTCGATGACGCATGCCATCAGAATGCTCCTTGGTCTTCTCCTCACAATGCTCCATGCCCTTGTCATCACAATGTTCCAAGACCCTTTTCATCAGTATGCTCCATGAGACTTGTCATCACAAGGCTCCATGGTTTTGTCATCACAGTGCTCAAGGAACTTGTCATCACAATGCTTCACGAAATTGTCATGAAAATTCTCAATGGCCAGTGTAATCATAATGCTCCAAGCCATAGTCATCACGATGCTCCATTATATTTGTCATCACAATTCTCCATTTCATTTGACATCACAATACTCCCTGCCATTGTCATCGCAATGGACCATGACATATGTCATCACAATGCTCCCTGACACCTGTCTTCACAATACTCCATGACCTTCTCTACACAATGATCCATGCCCTTGTCATCACAATGCACCATGTCCACTGTCATCACAATAATCTATGAATCTTGTCAGACAAATGCTCCATGCTCCTCTCATCACAATGCTCCATGCCCTTGTCATCACAATGCTCCATGACTTGTCATCACAATCCTCCATGACCCATGACACATGTATCACAGTGTTCCATGCCCTAGTCATCACAATGCTCCAAGACCACTGTAATCACAATGCTCCATGCCCCTTTTCATCAGAATGCTCCATGAGACTTGTCATCACAAGTCTCCATGGTCTTCTCATCACAATGCTCCTGGACTTTGTCATCACCATGCTCCATTCCCTTCTCATCACAATGCTCCATGACCCCTGTCATCACAATAATCCGTGAATATTTTCAGCCCAATGCTCCAAGACCTATTCATCACAATGCTCCATGGCCAATATCATCACAATGCTCCATGATCACTGTCATCACAACACTCCATGACACCCGACAACACAATGATCTGTGACTCTTGTCATCACAATGCTCCATTCCATAGTCATCACAATGCTCCATGACACCTGTCATCACAACACTCCATGAACATTATCAGCCCAGTGCTCCATGACCCTTGTCATCACAATGATCCATGCCCTTGTCATCCCAATGTTCAATGACCCCTGTATTCACAATGCTCCGTGACGCTTGTCATCACAGTGCTCCATGACACATGTCATCACAATGCTCCATGCCTTTGTCAGCAAAATGCTACATGGCCTTTTCATTACAATGCTCTATGCGCTTGTCATCACAATACTCCATTTCCATTGTCATCACAATCCTCCATGAAACTTGGGATCACATTACTTCATGCCCTTGTCCTCACAATGCTCCATGCTCCTTGAAATCAAAATGATCCATGACCTCTGTCATCACAATGCTCCAAACCCTTGTGATCACAATGTTCCATAACACTTGTCATCACAACGCTCCATGATGCCTGTCATCACAATACTCCATGCTCTTTTCATCACAATGCTCCATGACCTTTGTCATCACAATTCTCAATACACTTGTCATCACACGGCTCCCTGACACTTGTCATCAGTAGGCTCCTTGAACCCTGTCAGGAAAAGGCTCCATGCCTTTTTCATCACAATGCCCCATGCCGTTTTCATCACAATGCTCCATGCCATTGTCATCAAAATACTCCACAAGCTTGTCATCAGAATGCTCCATGACCCTTGTCATCACATTTCTCCATGCACTTGTCAGCACAATGCTCCCTGACGCTTGTCATCACAATGCTCCAAGCCATTGTCCTCACAATGCTCCATTACCTTTGCCATCAGAATCCTCCATGACACTTGGCATCCCAATGCTCCATGCCATTGACATCACAATGGGCCATTACATATGTCATCACAATGCTCCCTGACACCTGTCTTCACAATACTGCATGACCTGGCTATCACAATGCTCCATGCCCTTGTCATCACAATGCGCCATTCCAACTGTCATCGTAATAATCCATGAAATTTATTAGACCAATGCTCCTTGCCCTGGTCATCACAATGCTCCATGACCTTGTTATCACAATGCTCCATGACCCCTGCCATCACAATGCTCTGTGACTCCAGTCATCACAATGCTTCATGACCTTTGTCACCACAATGGGCCATGCCCTCGTCATCTTCACTCTCTGTGAGCTTTTTAACCAAAATGATCCATGAACTTTTCATCACAATGCTCTTTGACCCTTGTCATCACAATGCTCTATGCCTTTCTCAGCACAATGCTCCATGACCCTTGTCATCACAATGCTCCATGCGCTTGTCAGCACAATGCTCCATGACACATGTCATCACAATGCTCCATGACCCCTGTCATCACAATGCTCCGTGACTCCAGTCATCACAATGCTTCATAACGTTTGTCATCACAATGATCCATGCCAGCGTCATCACAAGGCTCTGTAACCTTTGTAACCACAATGCTCCATGAAATTTTCATCACAATTCACAGTGACCCTTGTCATCACAATGCTCCATGTCTTTGTCAGAACAATGCTCCATGACCATTGTCTTCACAATGTGCCACACACATTTCATCACAACGGTCCACAAACTTGTCATTGCAATACTCCATAAACCTTGTAATCACAATGGTCCATGCACTTCTCATCAAAATGCTCTCTCACTAGAGATATCACAGTGTTCCATGACTAGTCATCACAATACACACTCACCCCTGTAATCACAATGTTCCATGATCCTGTCATCACACTGCTACATCCCCTTATCATCACAATGTTCCATGACCACTGACATCACAATGTTCCATAACCCCTGTCATCAAAATGCTCCATGATCCTTTTCATCCCAAAGCTCCAAGACCCCTGACATCACAATGTTCTATAACACCTGCCATCAAAATATTCCATTACAATTTTCATCAAATTGCTGCATGGCCCGGTCATCACAATGCTCCCTGCACTTCTCATCACAATGCACCATGCCCTTGTCATCAAAATGCTCCATGACTTGTCATCACAAAACTCCATGACCCTTGGCATCACAATGCTCCGTGTCATTGTCATCACCATGCTCCATGAACCCTCTCATAACATTGCTCAATGCCCTTGTCATCAAAAAGCTCCATGACACTTGTCATCACAATGCTCGATGTCCTTCCCATCGCAATGCTCCATGCCCTTGTCATTACAATCCTGCATGACCCATGTATCATAATGTTCCGTACCCTTGTGATCACAATGCTCCATGCCCACTCTCATCACAATAATCCATGAAACATTTCAGACCAATGTTCCATGCCCTTCTCATCACAATGCTCCATTACCTCTGTCATAACAATGCACCATGACCCCTGCCATCACAATGTTCCACGGCCTAGTCATCATAAGGTTCCATGACCCTTGTCATCACAATGCTGAAGGCCGCTGTAATCACAATGCTCCTTGCCCTTGTCATCACAAAGCTCCATGACGCATGTCATCAGAAAGTTCCATGTCCTTCTCATCACAATGCTCCATGCCCTTGTCATCAAAATGCTCCAAGACCTTTGTAAACACAATGCTCCATGCCCCTTTTCATCTCAATGCTCCATGAACCCTGCCATCACAATGCACCATGCCCATCATCATAATGCTTCAGGCTATTGTTAGCACAATGAAATCAATATTCTCCATGACCTCTGTCATCATAATGCTCCGAACACTTGTGATCGCAATGTTCCATAACACTTATCATCACAACACCCCATGACGCTCATCATCACAATTATCCATGGTCTTCTCTTCACAATGCTCCATGATCTTTGTCATCACAATGCTCATTACACTTCTCATCACAATGCTCCCTGACACTTGTCGTCAGTATGCTCCTTGAACCCTGTCATGACATGGCTCCATGCCTTTTTCATCACAATAATCCATGCCCTTTTCATCACAATGCCCCAAGATCCCTGTAATCAAAATGATCCATGCCCTTGTCGTCAAAAAGCTCCATGACGCATGTCATCAGAATGCTTCATGGCCTTCTCATCATAATGCTCCATGCCCTTGTCATCACAATGCTCCAAGACCCCTGTAATCACAATGCTCCATCCACCTTTTCAACAGAATGCTCCATGAGACTTGTCATCACAAGTCTCCATGGTCTTCTCCTCACAATGCTCCAGGACTTTGTCATCACCATGCTCCATTCCCTTGTCATCACAATGCCCCATGACACCTGTCATCACAATAGTCCATGAACATTTTCAGCCCAATGCTCCACGATCTACTCATCACAATGCTCCATGGACAATATCTTCACAATGCTCCATGACCACTGTTATCACAACACTGCATGACAACTGACAACAAAATGATCTGGGACTATTGTCATCACAATGCTCCATTCCCTTGTCATCACAATGCTCCATGACCCCTGTCATCACAACACTCCTTGAACATTTTCAGCCCAGTGCTCCATGACACTTGTCATCACAATGATCCATGCCCTTGTCATCCCAATGCTCCATGACCCCTGTATTCACAATGCTCCCTGACGCTTGTCATCACAGTGCTCCATGAAACATGTCATCACAATGCTCCATGCCTTTGTCAGCAAAATGCTACATGACCTTTCCATTACAATGCTCTATGCGCTTGTCATCACAGTACTCCATTTCCATTGTCATCACAATCCTCCATGAACCTTGGGATCACATTGCTTCATGCCCTTTTCATCACAATGCTCCCTGCTCCTTTAAATCAAAGTGATCCATGACCTCTGTCATCACAATACTCCAAACACTTGTGATCACAAAGTTCCATAACACTTGTCATCACAACGCTCCATGATGCCTGTCATTACAATACTCCATGCCCTTTTCATCACAATGCTCCATGACCTTTGTCATCACAATATTCAATACACTTGTCATCACAATGCTCCCTGACACTTGTCATCAGTATGCTCCTTGAACCCTGTCACGAAAAGGCTCCATGCCTTTTTCATCACAATGCCCCATGCCGTTTTCATCAAAATGATCCATGCCATTGTCATCAAAATACTCCACAAGCTTGTCATCAGAATGTTCCTTGACACTTTTCATTACAATTCTCCACGCACTAGTCTGCACAATGCTCCCTGACCTTTGTCATCGCAATACTCCAAGCCATTGTCATCACAATGCTCCATTACCTTTGCCATCAGAATCCTCCATGACACTTGGCATCCCAATGCTCCATGCCATTGTCATCACAATGGGCCATTACATATGTCATCACAATGCTCCCTGACACTTGTCTTCACAATACTGCATGGCCTGGTCATCACCATGCTCCATGCCATTGTCATCACAATGCGCCATTCTAACTGTTATCAAAATAATCCATGAAACTTATTAGACCAATGTTCCATGCCCTTGTCATCACAATGCTCCATGCCCTTGTTATCACAATGCTCCATGACCCCTGTCATCACAATACTCCGTGACTCCAATCATCACAGTGCTTCATGACCTTTGTCATCACAATGGTCCATGCCCTGGTCATCAACAGTCTCTGTGACCTTTTTAACCACAATTCTCTATGAACTTTTCATCACAATGCTCTTTGACCCTTGTCATCACAATGCTCTATGCCTTTCTCAGCACAATCCTCCATGACCCCTGCCATCACGATGTTCCATGGCCTTGTCATCAAAAAGCTCCATGACCCTTCTCATCACAATGCTCCAAGAACGCTGTAATCATAATACTCTATGCCCCTTTTCATCTCAATGATCCATGAACCCTGTCATCACAATGCACCATGCCCATCATCATAATGCTTCATGCTATTGTCATCACAATGAAATCAAATTGCTCCATGACCTCTGACATAACAATGCTCCAAAACCTTGTGATCACTATATTCCATAACACTTGTCATCACAATGCCCCATGACGCTCGTCATCACAATTATCAATGGTCTTCTCATCACAATGCTCCATGACCATTGTCATCACAATGCTCAATACACTTGTCATCAAAATGCTCCCTGACACTTGTTGTCTGTATGCTCCTTGAACCCTATCATGACAAGGCTCCATGCCTATTTCATCACAATGATCCATGCCATTTTCATCACAATGCTCCAAGACCCATGTAATCACAATGCTCCATGCCCTTGTCATCACAAAGCTCGATGACGCATGCCATCAGAATGCTCCTTGGTCTTCTCCTCACAATGCTCCATGCCCTTGTCATCACAATGTTCCAAGACCCTTTTCATCAGTATGCTCCATGAGACTTGTCATCACAAGGCTCCATGGTTTTGTCATCACAGTGCTCAAGGAACTTGTCATCACAATGCTTCACGAAATTGTCATGAAAATTCTCAATGGCCAGTGTAATCATAATGCTCCAAGCCATAGTCATCACGATGCTCCATTATATTTGTCATCACAATTCTCCATTTCATTTGACATCACAATACTCCCTGCCATTGTCATCGCAATGGACCATGACATATGTCATCACAATGCTCCCTGACACCTGTCTTCACAATACTCCATGACCTTCTCTACACAATGATCCATGCCCTTGTCATCACAATGCACCATGTCCACTGTCATCACAATAATCTATGAATCTTGTCAGACAAATGCTCCATGCTCCTCTCATCACAATGCTCCATGCCCTTGTCATCACAATGCTCCATGACTTGTCATCACAATCCTCCATGACCCATGACACATGTATCACAGTGTTCCATGCCCTAGTCATCACAATGCTCCAAGACCACTGTAATCACAATGCTCCATGCCCCTTTTCATCAGAATGCTCCATGAGACTTGTCATCACAAGTCTCCATGGTCTTCTCATCACAATGCTCCTGGACTTTGTCATCACCATGCTCCATTCCCTTCTCATCACAATGCTCCATGACCCCTGTCATCACAATAATCCGTGAATATTTTCAGCCCAATGCTCCAAGACCTATTCATCACAATGCTCCATGGCCAATATCATCACAATGCTCCATGATCACTGTCATCACAACACTCCATGACACCCGACAACACAATGATCTGTGACTCTTGTCATCACAATGCTCCATTCCATAGTCATCACAATGCTCCATGACACCTGTCATCACAACACTCCATGAACATTATCAGCCCAGTGCTCCATGACCCTTGTCATCACAATGATCCATGCCCTTGTCATCCCAATGTTCAATGACCCCTGTATTCACAATGCTCCGTGACGCTTGTCATCACAGTGCTCCATGACACATGTCATCACAATGCTCCATGCCTTTGTCAGCAAAATGCTACATGGCCTTTTCATTACAATGCTCTATGCGCTTGTCATCACAATACTCCATTTCCATTGTCATCACAATCCTCCATGAAACTTGGGATCACATTACTTCATGCCCTTGTCCTCACAATGCTCCATGCTCCTTGAAATCAAAATGATCCATGACCTCTGTCATCACAATGCTCCAAACCCTTGTGATCACAATGTTCCATAACACTTGTCATCACAACGCTCCATGATGCCTGTCATCACAATACTCCATGCTCTTTTCATCACAATGCTCCATGACCTTTGTCATCACAATTCTCAATACACTTGTCATCACACGGCTCCCTGACACTTGTCATCAGTAGGCTCCTTGAACCCTGTCAGGAAAAGGCTCCATGCCTTTTTCATCACAATGCCCCATGCCGTTTTCATCACAATGCTCCATGCCATTGTCATCAAAATACTCCACAAGCTTGTCATCAGAATGCTCCATGACCCTTGTCATCACATTTCTCCATGCACTTGTCAGCACAATGCTCCCTGACGCTTGTCATCACAATGCTCCAAGCCATTGTCCTCACAATGCTCCATTACCTTTGCCATCAGAATCCTCCATGACACTTGGCATCCCAATGCTCCATGCCATTGACATCACAATGGGCCATTACATATGTCATCACAATGCTCCCTGACACCTGTCTTCACAATACTGCATGACCTGGCTATCACAATGCTCCATGCCCTTGTCATCACAATGCGCCATTCCAACTGTCATCGTAATAATCCATGAAATTTATTAGACCAATGCTCCTTGCCCTGGTCATCACAATGCTCCATGACCTTGTTATCACAATGCTCCATGACCCCTGCCATCACAATGCTCTGTGACTCCAGTCATCACAATGCTTCATGACCTTTGTCACCACAATGGGCCATGCCCTCGTCATCTTCACTCTCTGTGAGCTTTTTAACCAAAATGATCCATGAACTTTTCATCACAATGCTCTTTGACCCTTGTCATCACAATGCTCTATGCCTTTCTCAGCACAATGCTCCATGACCCTTGTCATCACAATGCTCCATGCGCTTGTCAGCACAATGCTCCATGACACATGTCATCACAATGCTCCATGACCCCTGTCATCACAATGCTCCGTGACTCCAGTCATCACAATGCTTCATAACGTTTGTCATCACAATGATCCATGCCAGCGTCATCACAAGGCTCTGTAACCTTTGTAACCACAATGCTCCATGAAATTTTCATCACAATTCACAGTGACCCTTGTCATCACAATGCTCCATGTCTTTGTCAGAACAATGCTCCATGACCATTGTCTTCACAATGTGCCACGCACATTTCATCACAACGGTCCACAAACTTGTCATTGCAATACTCCATAAACCTTGTAATCACAATGGTCCATGCACTTCTCATCAAAATGCTCTCTCACTAGAGATATCACAGTGTTCCATGACTAGTCATCACAATACACACTCACCCCTGTAATCACAATGTTCCATGATCCTGTCATCACACTGCTACATCCCCTTATCATCACAATGTTCCATGACCACTGACATCACAATGTTCCATAACCCCTGTCATCAAAATGCTCCATGATCCTTTTCATCCCAAAGCTCCAAGACCCCTGACATCACAATGTTCTATAACACCTGCCATCAAAATATTCCATTACAATTTTCATCAAATTGCTGCATGGCCCGGTCATCACAATGCTCCCTGCACTTCTCATCACAATGCACCATGCCCTTGTCATCAAAATGCTCCATGACTTGTCATCACAAAACTCCATGACCCTTGGCATCACAATGCTCCGTGTCATTGTCATCACCATGCTCCATGAACCCTCTCATAACATTGCTCAATGCCCTTGTCATCAAAAAGCTCCATGACACTTGTCATCACAATGCTCGATGTCCTTCCCATCGCAATGCTCCATGCCCTTGTCATTACAATCCTGCATGACCCATGTATCATAATGTTCCGTACCCTTGTGATCACAATGCTCCATGCCCACTCTCATCACAATAATCCATGAAACATTTCAGACCAATGTTCCATGCCCTTCTCATCACAATGCTCCATTACCTCTGTCATAACAATGCACCATGACCCCTGCCATCACAATGTTCCACGGCCTAGTCATCATAAGGTTCCATGACCCTTGTCATCACAATGCTGAAGGCCGCTGTAATCACAATGCTCCTTGCCCTTGTCATCACAAAGCTCCATGACGCATGTCATCAGAAAGTTCCATGTCCTTCTCATCACAATGCTCCATGCCCTTGTCATCAAAATGCTCCAAGACCTTTGTAAACACAATGCTCCATGCCCCTTTTCATCTCAATGCTCCATGAACCCTGCCATCACAATGCACCATGCCCATCATCATAATGCTTCAGGCTATTGTTAGCACAATGAAATCAATATTCTCCATGACCTCTGTCATCATAATGCTCCGAACACTTGTGATCGCAATGTTCCATAACACTTATCATCACAACACCCCATGACGCTCATCATCACAATTATCCATGGTCTTCTCTTCACAATGCTCCATGATCTTTGTCATCACAATGCTCATTACACTTCTCATCACAATGCTCCCTGACACTTGTCGTCAGTATGCTCCTTGAACCCTGTCATGACATGGCTCCATGCCTTTTTCATCACAATAATCCATGCCCTTTTCATCACAATGCCCCAAGATCCCTGTAATCAAAATGATCCATGCCCTTGTCGTCAAAAAGCTCCATGACGCATGTCATCAGAATGCTTCATGGCCTTCTCATCATAATGCTCCATGCCCTTGTCATCACAATGCTCCAAGACCCCTGTAATCACAATGCTCCATCCACCTTTTCAACAGAATGCTCCATGAGACTTGTCATCACAAGTCTCCATGGTCTTCTCCTCACAATGCTCCAGGACTTTGTCATCACCATGCTCCATTCCCTTGTCATCACAATGCCCCATGACACCTGTCATCACAATAGTCCATGAACATTTTCAGCCCAATGCTCCACGATCTACTCATCACAATGCTCCATGGACAATATCTTCACAATGCTCCATGACCACTGTTATCACAACACTGCATGACAACTGACAACAAAATGATCTGGGACTATTGTCATCACAATGCTCCATTCCCTTGTCATCACAATGCTCCATGACCCCTGTCATCACAACACTCCTTGAACATTTTCAGCCCAGTGCTCCATGACACTTGTCATCACAATGATCCATGCCCTTGTCATCCCAATGCTCCATGACCCCTGTATTCACAATGCTCCCTGACGCTTGTCATCACAGTGCTCCATGAAACATGTCATCACAATGCTCCATGCCTTTGTCAGCAAAATGCTACATGACCTTTCCATTACAATGCTCTATGCGCTTGTCATCACAGTACTCCATTTCCATTGTCATCACAATCCTCCATGAACCTTGGGATCACATTGCTTCATGCCCTTTTCATCACAATGCTCCCTGCTCCTTTAAATCAAAGTGATCCATGACCTCTGTCATCACAATACTCCAAACACTTGTGATCACAAAGTTCCATAACACTTGTCATCACAACGCTCCATGATGCCTGTCATTACAATACTCCATGCCCTTTTCATCACAATGCTCCATGACCTTTGTCATCACAATATTCAATACACTTGTCATCACAATGCTCCCTGACACTTGTCATCAGTATGCTCCTTGAACCCTGTCACGAAAAGGCTCCATGCCTTTTTCATCACAATGCCCCATGCCGTTTTCATCAAAATGATCCATGCCATTGTCATCAAAATACTCCACAAGCTTGTCATCAGAATGTTCCTTGACACTTTTCATTACAATTCTCCACGCACTAGTCTGCACAATGCTCCCTGACCTTTGTCATCGCAATACTCCAAGCCATTGTCATCACAATGCTCCATTACCTTTGCCATCAGAATCCTCCATGACACTTGGCATCCCAATGCTCCATGCCATTGTCATCACAATGGGCCATTACATATGTCATCACAATGCTCCCTGACACTTGTCTTCACAATACTGCATGGCCTGGTCATCACCATGCTCCATGCCATTGTCATCACAATGCGCCATTCTAACTGTTATCAAAATAATCCATGAAACTTATTAGACCAATGTTCCATGCCCTTGTCATCACAATGCTCCATGCCCTTGTTATCACAATGCTCCATGACCCCTGTCATCACAATACTCCGTGACTCCAATCATCACAGTGCTTCATGACCTTTGTCATCACAATGGTCCATGCCCTGGTCATCAACAGTCTCTGTGACCTTTTTAACCACAATTCTCTATGAACTTTTCATCACAATGCTCTTTGACCCTTGTCATCACAATGCTCTATGCCTTTCTCAGCACAATCCTCCATGACCCCTGCCATCACGATGTTCCATGGCCTTGTCATCAAAAAGCTCCATGACCCTTCTCATCACAATGCTCCAAGAACGCTGTAATCATCATACTCTATGCCCCTTTTCATCTCAATGATCCATGAACCCTGTCATCACAATGCACCATGCCCATCATCATAATGCTTCATGCTATTGTCATCACAATGAAATCAAATTGCTCCATGACCTCTGACATAACAATGCTCCAAAACCTTGTGATCACTATATTCCATAACACTTGTCATCACAATGCCCCATGACGCTCGTCATCACAATTATCAATGGTCTTCTCATCACAATGCTCCATGACCATTGTCATCACAATGCTCAATACACTTGTCATCAAAATGCTCCCTGACACTTGTTGTCTGTATGCTCCTTGAACCCTATCATGACAAGGCTCCATGCCTATTTCATCACAATGATCCATGCCATTTTCATCACAATGCTCCAAGACCCATGTAATCACAATGCTCCATGCCCTTGTCATCACAAAGCTCGATGACGCATGCCATCAGAATGCTCCTTGGTCTTCTCCTCACAATGCTCCATGCCCTTGTCATCACAATGTTCCAAGACCCTTTTCATCAGTATGCTCCATGAGACTTGTCATCACAAGGCTCCATGGTTTTGTCATCACAGTGCTCAAGGAACTTGTCATCACAATGCTTCACGAAATTGTCATGAAAATTCTCAATGGCCAGTGTAATCATAATGCTCCAAGCCATAGTCATCACGATGCTCCATTATATTTGTCATCACAATTCTCCATTTCATTTGACATCACAATACTCCCTGCCATTGTCATCGCAATGGACCATGACATATGTCATCACAATGCTCCCTGACACCTGTCTTCACAATACTCCATGACCTTCTCTACACAATGATCCATGCCCTTGTCATCACAATGCACCATGTCCACTGTCATCACAATAATCTATGAATCTTGTCAGACAAATGCTCCATGCTCCTCTCATCACAATGCTCCATGCCCTTGTCATCACAATGCTCCATGACTTGTCATCACAATCCTCCATGACCCATGACACATGTATCACAGTGTTCCATGCCCTAGTCATCACAATGCTCCAAGACCACTGTAATCACAATGCTCCATGCCCCTTTTCATCAGAATGCTCCATGAGACTTGTCATCACAAGTCTCCATGGTCTTCTCATCACAATGCTCCTGGACTTTGTCATCACCATGCTCCATTCCCTTCTCATCACAATGCTCCATGACCCCTGTCATCACAATAATCCGTGAATATTTTCAGCCCAATGCTCCAAGACCTATTCATCACAATGCTCCATGGCCAATATCATCACAATGCTCCATGATCACTGTCATCACAACACTCCATGACACCCGACAACACAATGATCTGTGACTCTTGTCATCACAATGCTCCATTCCATAGTCATCACAATGCTCCATGACACCTGTCATCACAACACTCCATGAACATTATCAGCCCAGTGCTCCATGACCCTTGTCATCACAATGATCCATGCCCTTGTCATCCCAATGTTCAATGACCCCTGTATTCACAATGCTCCGTGACGCTTGTCATCACAGTGCTCCATGACACATGTCATCACAATGCTCCATGCCTTTGTCAGCAAAATGCTACATGGCCTTTTCATTACAATGCTCTATGCGCTTGTCATCACAATACTCCATTTCCATTGTCATCACAATCCTCCATGAAACTTGGGATCACATTACTTCATGCCCTTGTCCTCACAATGCTCCATGCTCCTTGAAATCAAAATGATCCATGACCTCTGTCATCACAATGCTCCAAACCCTTGTGATCACAATGTTCCATAACACTTGTCATCACAACGCTCCATGATGCCTGTCATCACAATACTCCATGCTCTTTTCATCACAATGCTCCATGACCTTTGTCATCACAATTCTCAATACACTTGTCATCACACGGCTCCCTGACACTTGTCATCAGTAGGCTCCTTGAACCCTGTCAGGAAAAGGCTCCATGCCTTTTTCATCACAATGCCCCATGCCGTTTTCATCACAATGCTCCATGCCATTGTCATCAAAATACTCCACAAGCTTGTCATCAGAATGCTCCATGACCCTTGTCATCACATTTCTCCATGCACTTGTCAGCACAATGCTCCCTGACGCTTGTCATCACAATGCTCCAAGCCATTGTCCTCACAATGCTCCATTACCTTTGCCATCAGAATCCTCCATGACACTTGGCATCCCAATGCTCCATGCCATTGACATCACAATGGGCCATTACATATGTCATCACAATGCTCCCTGACACCTGTCTTCACAATACTGCATGACCTGGCTATCACAATGCTCCATGCCCTTGTCATCACAATGCGCCATTCCAACTGTCATCGTAATAATCCATGAAATTTATTAGACCAATGCTCCTTGCCCTGGTCATCACAATGCTCCATGACCTTGTTATCACAATGCTCCATGACCCCTGCCATCACAATGCTCTGTGACTCCAGTCATCACAATGCTTCATGACCTTTGTCACCACAATGGGCCATGCCCTCGTCATCTTCACTCTCTGTGAGCTTTTTAACCAAAATGATCCATGAACTTTTCATCACAATGCTCTTTGACCCTTGTCATCACAATGCTCTATGCCTTTCTCAGCACAATGCTCCATGACCCTTGTCATCACAATGCTCCATGCGCTTGTCAGCACAATGCTCCATGACACATGTCATCACAATGCTCCATGACCCCTGTCATCACAATGCTCCGTGACTCCAGTCATCACAATGCTTCATAACGTTTGTCATCACAATGATCCATGCCAGCGTCATCACAAGGCTCTGTAACCTTTGTAACCACAATGCTCCATGAAATTTTCATCACAATTCACAGTGACCCTTGTCATCACAATGCTCCATGTCTTTGTCAGAACAATGCTCCATGACCATTGTCTTCACAATGTGCCACGCACATTTCATCACAACGGTCCACAAACTTGTCATTGCAATACTCCATAAACCTTGTAATCACAATGGTCCATGCACTTCTCATCAAAATGCTCTCTCACTAGAGATATCACAGTGTTCCATGACTAGTCATCACAATACACACTCACCCCTGTAATCACAATGTTCCATGATCCTGTCATCACACTGCTACATCCCCTTATCATCACAATGTTCCATGACCACTGACATCACAATGTTCCATAACCCCTGTCATCAAAATGCTCCATGATCCTTTTCATCCCAAAGCTCCAAGACCCCTGACATCACAATGTTCTATAACACCTGCCATCAAAATATTCCATTACAATTTTCATCAAATTGCTGCATGGCCCGGTCATCACAATGCTCCCTGCACTTCTCATCACAATGCACCATGCCCTTGTCATCAAAATGCTCCATGACTTGTCATCACAAAACTCCATGACCCTTGGCATCACAATGCTCCGTGTCATTGTCATCACCATGCTCCATGAACCCTCTCATAACATTGCTCAATGCCCTTGTCATCAAAAAGCTCCATGACACTTGTCATCACAATGCTCGATGTCCTTCCCATCGCAATGCTCCATGCCCTTGTCATTACAATCCTGCATGACCCATGTATCATAATGTTCCGTACCCTTGTGATCACAATGCTCCATGCCCACTCTCATCACAATAATCCATGAAACATTTCAGACCAATGTTCCATGCCCTTCTCATCACAATGCTCCATTACCTCTGTCATAACAATGCACCATGACCCCTGCCATCACAATGTTCCACGGCCTAGTCATCATAAGGTTCCATGACCCTTGTCATCACAATGCTGAAGGCCGCTGTAATCACAATGCTCCTTGCCCTTGTCATCACAAAGCTCCATGACGCATGTCATCAGAAAGTTCCATGTCCTTCTCATCACAATGCTCCATGCCCTTGTCATCAAAATGCTCCAAGACCTTTGTAAACACAATGCTCCATGCCCCTTTTCATCTCAATGCTCCATGAACCCTGCCATCACAATGCACCATGCCCATCATCATAATGCTTCAGGCTATTGTTAGCACAATGAAATCAATATTCTCCATGACCTCTGTCATCATAATGCTCCGAACACTTGTGATCGCAATGTTCCATAACACTTATCATCACAACACCCCATGACGCTCATCATCACAATTATCCATGGTCTTCTCTTCACAATGCTCCATGATCTTTGTCATCACAATGCTCATTACACTTCTCATCACAATGCTCCCTGACACTTGTCGTCAGTATGCTCCTTGAACCCTGTCATGACATGGCTCCATGCCTTTTTCATCACAATAATCCATGCCCTTTTCATCACAATGCCCCAAGATCCCTGTAATCAAAATGATCCATGCCCTTGTCGTCAAAAAGCTCCATGACGCATGTCATCAGAATGCTTCATGGCCTTCTCATCATAATGCTCCATGCCCTTGTCATCACAATGCTCCAAGACCCCTGTAATCACAATGCTCCATCCACCTTTTCAACAGAATGCTCCATGAGACTTGTCATCACAAGTCTCCATGGTCTTCTCCTCACAATGCTCCAGGACTTTGTCATCACCATGCTCCATTCCCTTGTCATCACAATGCCCCATGACACCTGTCATCACAATAGTCCATGAACATTTTCAGCACAATGCTCCACGATCTACTCATCACAATGCTCCATGGACAATATCTTCACAATGCTCCATGACCACTGTTATCACAACACTGCATGACAACTGACAACAAAATGATCTGGGACTATTGTCATCACAATGCTCCATTCCCTTGTCATCACAATGCTCCATGACCCCTGTCATCACAACACTCCTTGAACATTTTCAGCCCAGTGCTCCATGACACTTGTCATCACAATGATCCATGCCCTTGTCATCCCAATGCTCCATGACCCCTGTATTCACAATGCTCCCTGACGCTTGTCATCACAGTGCTCCATGAAACATGTCATCACAATGCTCCATGCCTTTGTCAGCAAAATGCTACATGACCTTTCCATTACAATGCTCTATGCGCTTGTCATCACAGTACTCCATTTCCATTGTCATCACAATCCTCCATGAACCTTGGGATCACATTGCTTCATGCCCTTTTCATCACAATGCTCCCTGCTCCTTTAAATCAAAGTGATCCATGACCTCTGTCATCACAATACTCCAAACACTTGTGATCACAAAGTTCCATAACACTTGTCATCACAACGCTCCATGATGCCTGTCATTACAATACTCCATGCCCTTTTCATCACAATGCTCCATGACCTTTGTCATCACAATATTCAATACACTTGTCATCACAATGCTCCCTGACACTTGTCATCAGTATGCTCCTTGAACCCTGTCACGAAAAGGCTCCATGCCTTTTTCATCACAATGCCCCATGCCGTTTTCATCAAAATGATCCATGCCATTGTCATCAAAATACTCCACAAGCTTGTCATCAGAATGTTCCTTGACACTTTTCATTACAATTCTCCACGCACTAGTCTGCACAATGCTCCCTGACCTTTGTCATCGCAATACTCCAAGCCATTGTCATCACAATGCTCCATTACCTTTGCCATCAGAATCCTCCATGACACTTGGCATCCCAATGCTCCATGCCATTGTCATCACAATGGGCCATTACATATGTCATCACAATGCTCCCTGACACTTGTCTTCACAATACTGCATGGCCTGGTCATCACCATGCTCCATGCCATTGTCATCACAATGCGCCATTCTAACTGTTATCAAAATAATCCATGAAACTTATTAGACCAATGTTCCATGCCCTTGTCATCACAATGCTCCATGCCCTTGTTATCACAATGCTCCATGACCCCTGTCATCACAATACTCCGTGACTCCAATCATCACAGTGCTTCATGACCTTTGTCATCACAATGGTCCATGCCCTGGTCATCAACAGTCTCTGTGACCTTTTTAACCACAATTCTCTATGAACTTTTCATCACAATGCTCTTTGACCCTTGTCATCACAATGCTCTATGCCTTTCTCAGCACAATCCTCCATGACCCCTGCCATCACGATGTTCCATGGCCTTGTCATCAAAAAGCTCCATGACCCTTCTCATCACAATGCTCCAAGAACGCTGTAATCATAATACTCTATGCCCCTTTTCATCTCAATGATCCATGAACCCTGTCATCACAATGCACCATGCCCATCATCATAATGCTTCATGCTATTGTCATCACAATGAAATCAAATTGCTCCATGACCTCTGACATAACAATGCTCCAAAACCTTGTGATCACTATATTCCATAACACTTGTCATCACAATGCCCCATGACGCTCGTCATCACAATTATCAATGGTCTTCTCATCACAATGCTCCATGACCATTGTCATCACAATGCTCAATACACTTGTCATCAAAATGCTCCCTGACACTTGTTGTCTGTATGCTCCTTGAACCCTATCATGACAAGGCTCCATGCCTATTTCATCACAATGATCCATGCCATTTTCATCACAATGCTCCAAGACCCATGTAATCACAATGCTCCATGCCCTTGTCATCACAAAGCTCGATGACGCATGCCATCAGAATGCTCCTTGGTCTTCTCCTCACAATGCTCCATGCCCTTGTCATCACAATGTTCCAAGACCCTTTTCATCAGTATGCTCCATGAGACTTGTCATCACAAGGCTCCATGGTTTTGTCATCACAGTGCTCAAGGAACTTGTCATCACAATGCTTCACGAAATTGTCATGAAAATTCTCAATGGCCAGTGTAATCATAATGCTCCAAGCCATAGTCATCACGATGCTCCATTATATTTGTCATCACAATTCTCCATTTCATTTGACATCACAATACTCCCTGCCATTGTCATCGCAATGGACCATGACATATGTCATCACAATGCTCCCTGACACCTGTCTTCACAATACTCCATGACCTTCTCTACACAATGATCCATGCCCTTGTCATCACAATGCACCATGTCCACTGTCATCACAATAATCTATGAATCTTGTCAGACAAATGCTCCATGCTCCTCTCATCACAATGCTCCATGCCCTTGTCATCACAATGCTCCATGACTTGTCATCACAATCCTCCATGACCCATGACACATGTATCACAGTGTTCCATGCCCTAGTCATCACAATGCTCCAAGACCACTGTAATCACAATGCTCCATGCCCCTTTTCATCAGAATGCTCCATGAGACTTGTCATCACAAGTCTCCATGGTCTTCTCATCACAATGCTCCTGGACTTTGTCATCACCATGCTCCATTCCCTTCTCATCACAATGCTCCATGACCCCTGTCATCACAATAATCCGTGAATATTTTCAGCCCAATGCTCCAAGACCTATTCATCACAATGCTCCATGGCCAATATCATCACAATGCTCCATGATCACTGTCATCACAACACTCCATGACACCCGACAACACAATGATCTGTGACTCTTGTCATCACAATGCTCCATTCCATAGTCATCACAATGCTCCATGACACCTGTCATCACAACACTCCATGAACATTATCAGCCCAGTGCTCCATGACCCTTGTCATCACAATGATCCATGCCCTTGTCATCCCAATGTTCAATGACCCCTGTATTCACAATGCTCCGTGACGCTTGTCATCACAGTGCTCCATGACACATGTCATCACAATGCTCCATGCCTTTGTCAGCAAAATGCTACATGGCCTTTTCATTACAATGCTCTATGCGCTTGTCATCACAATACTCCATTTCCATTGTCATCACAATCCTCCATGAAACTTGGGATCACATTACTTCATGCCCTTGTCCTCACAATGCTCCATGCTCCTTGAAATCAAAATGATCCATGACCTCTGTCATCACAATGCTCCAAACCCTTGTGATCACAATGTTCCATAACACTTGTCATCACAACGCTCCATGATGCCTGTCATCACAATACTCCATGCTCTTTTCATCACAATGCTCCATGACCTTTGTCATCACAATTCTCAATACACTTGTCATCACACGGCTCCCTGACACTTGTCATCAGTAGGCTCCTTGAACCCTGTCAGGAAAAGGCTCCATGCCTTTTTCATCACAATGCCCCATGCCGTTTTCATCACAATGCTCCATGCCATTGTCATCAAAATACTCCACAAGCTTGTCATCAGAATGCTCCATGACCCTTGTCATCACATTTCTCCATGCACTTGTCAGCACAATGCTCCCTGACGCTTGTCATCACAATGCTCCAAGCCATTGTCCTCACAATGCTCCATTACCTTTGCCATCAGAATCCTCCATGACACTTGGCATCCCAATGCTCCATGCCATTGACATCACAATGGGCCATTACATATGTCATCACAATGCTCCCTGACACCTGTCTTCACAATACTGCATGACCTGGCTATCACAATGCTCCATGCCCTTGTCATCACAATGCGCCATTCCAACTGTCATCGTAATAATCCATGAAATTTATTAGACCAATGCTCCTTGCCCTGGTCATCACAATGCTCCATGACCTTGTTATCACAATGCTCCATGACCCCTGCCATCACAATGCTCTGTGACTCCAGTCATCACAATGCTTCATGACCTTTGTCACCACAATGGGCCATGCCCTCGTCATCTTCACTCTCTGTGAGCTTTTTAACCAAAATGATCCATGAACTTTTCATCACAATGCTCTTTGACCCTTGTCATCACAATGCTCTATGCCTTTCTCAGCACAATGCTCCATGACCCTTGTCATCACAATGCTCCATGCGCTTGTCAGCACAATGCTCCATGACACATGTCATCACAATGCTCCATGACCCCTGTCATCACAATGCTCCGTGACTCCAGTCATCACAATGCTTCATAACGTTTGTCATCACAATGATCCATGCCAGCGTCATCACAAGGCTCTGTAACCTTTGTAACCACAATGCTCCATGAAATTTTCATCACAATTCACAGTGACCCTTGTCATCACAATGCTCCATGTCTTTGTCAGAACAATGCTCCATGACCATTGTCTTCACAATGTGCCACGCACATTTCATCACAACGGTCCACAAACTTGTCATTGCAATACTCCATAAACCTTGTAATCACAATGGTCCATGCACTTCTCATCAAAATGCTCTCTCACTAGAGATATCACAGTGTTCCATGACTAGTCATCACAATACACACTCACCCCTGTAATCACAATGTTCCATGATCCTGTCATCACACTGCTACATCCCCTTATCATCACAATGTTCCATGACCACTGACATCACAATGTTCCATAACCCCTGTCATCAAAATGCTCCATGATCCTTTTCATCCCAAAGCTCCAAGACCCCTGACATCACAATGTTCTATAACACCTGCCATCAAAATATTCCATTACAATTTTCATCAAATTGCTGCATGGCCCGGTCATCACAATGCTCCCTGCACTTCTCATCACAATGCACCATGCCCTTGTCATCAAAATGCTCCATGACTTGTCATCACAAAACTCCATGACCCTTGGCATCACAATGCTCCGTGTCATTGTCATCACCATGCTCCATGAACCCTCTCATAACATTGCTCAATGCCCTTGTCATCAAAAAGCTCCATGACACTTGTCATCACAATGCTCGATGTCCTTCCCATCGCAATGCTCCATGCCCTTGTCATTACAATCCTGCATGACCCATGTATCATAATGTTCCGTACCCTTGTGATCACAATGCTCCATGCCCACTCTCATCACAATAATCCATGAAACATTTCAGACCAATGTTCCATGCCCTTCTCATCACAATGCTCCATTACCTCTGTCATAACAATGCACCATGACCCCTGCCATCACAATGTTCCACGGCCTAGTCATCATAAGGTTCCATGACCCTTGTCATCACAATGCTGAAGGCCGCTGTAATCACAATGCTCCTTGCCCTTGTCATCACAAAGCTCCATGACGCATGTCATCAGAAAGTTCCATGTCCTTCTCATCACAATGCTCCATGCCCTTGTCATCAAAATGCTCCAAGACCTTTGTAAACACAATGCTCCATGCCCCTTTTCATCTCAATGCTCCATGAACCCTGCCATCACAATGCACCATGCCCATCATCATAATGCTTCAGGCTATTGTTAGCACAATGAAATCAATATTCTCCATGACCTCTGTCATCATAATGCTCCGAACACTTGTGATCGCAATGTTCCATAACACTTATCATCACAACACCCCATGACGCTCATCATCACAATTATCCATGGTCTTCTCTTCACAATGCTCCATGATCTTTGTCATCACAATGCTCATTACACTTCTCATCACAATGCTCCCTGACACTTGTCGTCAGTATGCTCCTTGAACCCTGTCATGACATGGCTCCATGCCTTTTTCATCACAATAATCCATGCCCTTTTCATCACAATGCCCCAAGATCCCTGTAATCAAAATGATCCATGCCCTTGTCGTCAAAAAGCTCCATGACGCATGTCATCAGAATGCTTCATGGCCTTCTCATCATAATGCTCCATGCCCTTGTCATCACAATGCTCCAAGACCCCTGTAATCACAATGCTCCATCCACCTTTTCAACAGAATGCTCCATGAGACTTGTCATCACAAGTCTCCATGGTCTTCTCCTCACAATGCTCCAGGACTTTGTCATCACCATGCTCCATTCCCTTGTCATCACAATGCCCCATGACACCTGTCATCACAATAGTCCATGAACATTTTCAGCCCAATGCTCCACGATCTACTCATCACAATGCTCCATGGACAATATCTTCACAATGCTCCATGACCACTGTTATCACAACACTGCATGACAACTGACAACAAAATGATCTGGGACTATTGTCATCACAATGCTCCATTCCCTTGTCATCACAATGCTCCATGACCCCTGTCATCACAACACTCCTTGAACATTTTCAGCCCAGTGCTCCATGACACTTGTCATCACAATGATCCATGCCCTTGTCATCCCAATGCTCCATGACCCCTGTATTCACAATGCTCCCTGACGCTTGTCATCACAGTGCTCCATGAAACATGTCATCACAATGCTCCATGCCTTTGTCAGCAAAATGCTACATGACCTTTCCATTACAATGCTCTATGCGCTTGTCATCACAGTACTCCATTTCCATTGTCATCACAATCCTCCATGAACCTTGGGATCACATTGCTTCATGCCCTTTTCATCACAATGCTCCCTGCTCCTTTAAATCAAAGTGATCCATGACCTCTGTCATCACAATACTCCAAACACTTGTGATCACAAAGTTCCATAACACTTGTCATCACAACGCTCCATGATGCCTGTCATTACAATACTCCATGCCCTTTTCATCACAATGCTCCATGACCTTTGTCATCACAATATTCAATACACTTGTCATCACAATGCTCCCTGACACTTGTCATCAGTATGCTCCTTGAACCCTGTCACGAAAAGGCTCCATGCCTTTTTCATCACAATGCCCCATGCCGTTTTCATCAAAATGATCCATGCCATTGTCATCAAAATACTCCACAAGCTTGTCATCAGAATGTTCCTTGACACTTTTCATTACAATTCTCCACGCACTAGTCTGCACAATGCTCCCTGACCTTTGTCATCGCAATACTCCAAGCCATTGTCATCACAATGCTCCATTACCTTTGCCATCAGAATCCTCCATGACACTTGGCATCCCAATGCTCCATGCCATTGTCATCACAATGGGCCATTACATATGTCATCACAATGCTCCCTGACACTTGTCTTCACAATACTGCATGGCCTGGTCATCACCATGCTCCATGCCATTGTCATCACAATGCGCCATTCTAACTGTTATCAAAATAATCCATGAAACTTATTAGACCAATGTTCCATGCCCTTGTCATCACAATGCTCCATGCCCTTGTTATCACAATGCTCCATGACCCCTGTCATCACAATACTCCGTGACTCCAATCATCACAGTGCTTCATGACCTTTGTCATCACAATGGTCCATGCCCTGGTCATCAACAGTCTCTGTGACCTTTTTAACCACAATTCTCTATGAACTTTTCATCACAATGCTCTTTGACCCTTGTCATCACAATGCTCTATGCCTTTCTCAGCACAATCCTCCATGACCCCTGCCATCACGATGTTCCATGGCCTTGTCATCAAAAAGCTCCATGACCCTTCTCATCACAATGCTCCAAGAACGCTGTAATCATCATACTCTATGCCCCTTTTCATCTCAATGATCCATGAACCCTGTCATCACAATGCACCATGCCCATCATCATAATGCTTCATGCTATTGTCATCACAATGAAATCAAATTGCTCCATGACCTCTGACATAACAATGCTCCAAAACCTTGTGATCACTATATTCCATAACACTTGTCATCACAATGCCCCATGACGCTCGTCATCACAATTATCAATGGTCTTCTCATCACAATGCTCCATGACCATTGTCATCACAATGCTCAATACACTTGTCATCAAAATGCTCCCTGACACTTGTTGTCTGTATGCTCCTTGAACCCTATCATGACAAGGCTCCATGCCTATTTCATCACAATGATCCATGCCATTTTCATCACAATGCTCCAAGACCCATGTAATCACAATGCTCCATGCCCTTGTCATCACAAAGCTCGATGACGCATGCCATCAGAATGCTCCTTGGTCTTCTCCTCACAATGCTCCATGCCCTTGTCATCACAATGTTCCAAGACCCTTTTCATCAGTATGCTCCATGAGACTTGTCATCACAAGGCTCCATGGTTTTGTCATCACAGTGCTCAAGGAACTTGTCATCACAATGCTTCACGAAATTGTCATGAAAATTCTCAATGGCCAGTGTAATCATAATGCTCCAAGCCATAGTCATCACGATGCTCCATTATATTTGTCATCACAATTCTCCATTTCATTTGACATCACAATACTCCCTGCCATTGTCATCGCAATGGACCATGACATATGTCATCACAATGCTCCCTGACACCTGTCTTCACAATACTCCATGACCTTCTCTACACAATGATCCATGCCCTTGTCATCACAATGCACCATGTCCACTGTCATCACAATAATCTATGAATCTTGTCAGACAAATGCTCCATGCTCCTCTCATCACAATGCTCCATGCCCTTGTCATCACAATGCTCCATGACTTGTCATCACAATCCTCCATGACCCATGACACATGTATCACAGTGTTCCATGCCCTAGTCATCACAATGCTCCAAGACCACTGTAATCACAATGCTCCATGCCCCTTTTCATCAGAATGCTCCATGAGACTTGTCATCACAAGTCTCCATGGTCTTCTCATCACAATGCTCCTGGACTTTGTCATCACCATGCTCCATTCCCTTCTCATCACAATGCTCCATGACCCCTGTCATCACAATAATCCGTGAATATTTTCAGCCCAATGCTCCAAGACCTATTCATCACAATGCTCCATGGCCAATATCATCACAATGCTCCATGATCACTGTCATCACAACACTCCATGACACCCGACAACACAATGATCTGTGACTCTTGTCATCACAATGCTCCATTCCATAGTCATCACAATGCTCCATGACACCTGTCATCACAACACTCCATGAACATTATCAGCCCAGTGCTCCATGACCCTTGTCATCACAATGATCCATGCCCTTGTCATCCCAATGTTCAATGACCCCTGTATTCACAATGCTCCGTGACGCTTGTCATCACAGTGCTCCATGACACATGTCATCACAATGCTCCATGCCTTTGTCAGCAAAATGCTACATGGCCTTTTCATTACAATGCTCTATGCGCTTGTCATCACAATACTCCATTTCCATTGTCATCACAATCCTCCATGAAACTTGGGATCACATTACTTCATGCCCTTGTCCTCACAATGCTCCATGCTCCTTGAAATCAAAATGATCCATGACCTCTGTCATCACAATGCTCCAAACCCTTGTGATCACAATGTTCCATAACACTTGTCATCACAACGCTCCATGATGCCTGTCATCACAATACTCCATGCTCTTTTCATCACAATGCTCCATGACCTTTGTCATCACAATTCTCAATACACTTGTCATCACACGGCTCCCTGACACTTGTCATCAGTAGGCTCCTTGAACCCTGTCAGGAAAAGGCTCCATGCCTTTTTCATCACAATGCCCCATGCCGTTTTCATCACAATGCTCCATGCCATTGTCATCAAAATACTCCACAAGCTTGTCATCAGAATGCTCCATGACCCTTGTCATCACATTTCTCCATGCACTTGTCAGCACAATGCTCCCTGACGCTTGTCATCACAATGCTCCAAGCCATTGTCCTCACAATGCTCCATTACCTTTGCCATCAGAATCCTCCATGACACTTGGCATCCCAATGCTCCATGCCATTGACATCACAATGGGCCATTACATATGTCATCACAATGCTCCCTGACACCTGTCTTCACAATACTGCATGACCTGGCTATCACAATGCTCCATGCCCTTGTCATCACAATGCGCCATTCCAACTGTCATCGTAATAATCCATGAAATTTATTAGACCAATGCTCCTTGCCCTGGTCATCACAATGCTCCATGACCTTGTTATCACAATGCTCCATGACCCCTGCCATCACAATGCTCTGTGACTCCAGTCATCACAATGCTTCATGACCTTTGTCACCACAATGGGCCATGCCCTCGTCATCTTCACTCTCTGTGAGCTTTTTAACCAAAATGATCCATGAACTTTTCATCACAATGCTCTTTGACCCTTGTCATCACAATGCTCTATGCCTTTCTCAGCACAATGCTCCATGACCCTTGTCATCACAATGCTCCATGCGCTTGTCAGCACAATGCTCCATGACACATGTCATCACAATGCTCCATGACCCCTGTCATCACAATGCTCCGTGACTCCAGTCATCACAATGCTTCATAACGTTTGTCATCACAATGATCCATGCCAGCGTCATCACAAGGCTCTGTAACCTTTGTAACCACAATGCTCCATGAAATTTTCATCACAATTCACAGTGACCCTTGTCATCACAATGCTCCATGTCTTTGTCAGAACAATGCTCCATGACCATTGTCTTCACAATGTGCCACGCACATTTCATCACAACGGTCCACAAACTTGTCATTGCAATACTCCATAAACCTTGTAATCACAATGGTCCATGCACTTCTCATCAAAATGCTCTCTCACTAGAGATATCACAGTGTTCCATGACTAGTCATCACAATACACACTCACCCCTGTAATCACAATGTTCCATGATCCTGTCATCACACTGCTACATCCCCTTATCATCACAATGTTCCATGACCACTGACATCACAATGTTCCATAACCCCTGTCATCAAAATGCTCCATGATCCTTTTCATCCCAAAGCTCCAAGACCCCTGACATCACAATGTTCTATAACACCTGCCATCAAAATATTCCATTACAATTTTCATCAAATTGCTGCATGGCCCGGTCATCACAATGCTCCCTGCACTTCTCATCACAATGCACCATGCCCTTGTCATCAAAATGCTCCATGACTTGTCATCACAAAACTCCATGACCCTTGGCATCACAATGCTCCGTGTCATTGTCATCACCATGCTCCATGAACCCTCTCATAACATTGCTCAATGCCCTTGTCATCAAAAAGCTCCATGACACTTGTCATCACAATGCTCGATGTCCTTCCCATCGCAATGCTCCATGCCCTTGTCATTACAATCCTGCATGACCCATGTATCATAATGTTCCGTACCCTTGTGATCACAATGCTCCATGCCCACTCTCATCACAATAATCCATGAAACATTTCAGACCAATGTTCCATGCCCTTCTCATCACAATGCTCCATTACCTCTGTCATAACAATGCACCATGACCCCTGCCATCACAATGTTCCACGGCCTAGTCATCATAAGGTTCCATGACCCTTGTCATCACAATGCTGAAGGCCGCTGTAATCACAATGCTCCTTGCCCTTGTCATCACAAAGCTCCATGACGCATGTCATCAGAAAGTTCCATGTCCTTCTCATCACAATGCTCCATGCCCTTGTCATCAAAATGCTCCAAGACCTTTGTAAACACAATGCTCCATGCCCCTTTTCATCTCAATGCTCCATGAACCCTGCCATCACAATGCACCATGCCCATCATCATAATGCTTCAGGCTATTGTTAGCACAATGAAATCAATATTCTCCATGACCTCTGTCATCATAATGCTCCGAACACTTGTGATCGCAATGTTCCATAACACTTATCATCACAACACCCCATGACGCTCATCATCACAATTATCCATGGTCTTCTCTTCACAATGCTCCATGATCTTTGTCATCACAATGCTCATTACACTTCTCATCACAATGCTCCCTGACACTTGTCGTCAGTATGCTCCTTGAACCCTGTCATGACATGGCTCCATGCCTTTTTCATCACAATAATCCATGCCCTTTTCATCACAATGCCCCAAGATCCCTGTAATCAAAATGATCCATGCCCTTGTCGTCAAAAAGCTCCATGACGCATGTCATCAGAATGCTTCATGGCCTTCTCATCATAATGCTCCATGCCCTTGTCATCACAATGCTCCAAGACCCCTGTAATCACAATGCTCCATCCACCTTTTCAACAGAATGCTCCATGAGACTTGTCATCACAAGTCTCCATGGTCTTCTCCTCACAATGCTCCAGGACTTTGTCATCACCATGCTCCATTCCCTTGTCATCACAATGCCCCATGACACCTGTCATCACAATAGTCCATGAACATTTTCAGCACAATGCTCCACGATCTACTCATCACAATGCTCCATGGACAATATCTTCACAATGCTCCATGACCACTGTTATCACAACACTGCATGACAACTGACAACAAAATGATCTGGGACTATTGTCATCACAATGCTCCATTCCCTTGTCATCACAATGCTCCATGACCCCTGTCATCACAACACTCCTTGAACATTTTCAGCCCAGTGCTCCATGACACTTGTCATCACAATGATCCATGCCCTTGTCATCCCAATGCTCCATGACCCCTGTATTCACAATGCTCCCTGACGCTTGTCATCACAGTGCTCCATGAAACATGTCATCACAATGCTCCATGCCTTTGTCAGCAAAATGCTACATGACCTTTCCATTACAATGCTCTATGCGCTTGTCATCACAGTACTCCATTTCCATTGTCATCACAATCCTCCATGAACCTTGGGATCACATTGCTTCATGCCCTTTTCATCACAATGCTCCCTGCTCCTTTAAATCAAAGTGATCCATGACCTCTGTCATCACAATACTCCAAACACTTGTGATCACAAAGTTCCATAACACTTGTCATCACAACGCTCCATGATGCCTGTCATTACAATACTCCATGCCCTTTTCATCACAATGCTCCATGACCTTTGTCATCACAATATTCAATACACTTGTCATCACAATGCTCCCTGACACTTGTCATCAGTATGCTCCTTGAACCCTGTCACGAAAAGGCTCCATGCCTTTTTCATCACAATGCCCCATGCCGTTTTCATCAAAATGATCCATGCCATTGTCATCAAAATACTCCACAAGCTTGTCATCAGAATGTTCCTTGACACTTTTCATTACAATTCTCCACGCACTAGTCTGCACAATGCTCCCTGACCTTTGTCATCGCAATACTCCAAGCCATTGTCATCACAATGCTCCATTACCTTTGCCATCAGAATCCTCCATGACACTTGGCATCCCAATGCTCCATGCCATTGTCATCACAATGGGCCATTACATATGTCATCACAATGCTCCCTGACACTTGTCTTCACAATACTGCATGGCCTGGTCATCACCATGCTCCATGCCATTGTCATCACAATGCGCCATTCTAACTGTTATCAAAATAATCCATGAAACTTATTAGACCAATGTTCCATGCCCTTGTCATCACAATGCTCCATGCCCTTGTTATCACAATGCTCCATGACCCCTGTCATCACAATACTCCGTGACTCCAATCATCACAGTGCTTCATGACCTTTGTCATCACAATGGTCC
Organism: Mesoplodon mirus; assembly: GCF_964341445.2. NCBI lineage: Eukaryota > Metazoa > Chordata > Mammalia > Artiodactyla > Ziphiidae > Mesoplodon > Mesoplodon mirus. Next base: position 117,359 of record NW_028295738.1, read on the forward strand.
ATGCCCTGGTCATCAACAGTCTCTGTGACCTTTTTAACCACAATTCTCTATGAACTTTTCATCACAATGCTCTTTGACCCTTGTCATCACAATGCTCTATGCCTTTCTCAGCACAATCCTCCATGACCCCTGCCATCACGATGTTCCATGGCCTTGTCATCAAAAAGCTCCATGACCCTTCTCATCACAATGCTCCAAGAACGCTGTAATCATAATACTCTATGCCCCTTTTCATCTCAATGATCCATGAACCCTGTCATCACAATGCACCATGCCCATCATCATAATGCTTCATGCTATTGTCATCACAATGAAATCAAATTGCTCCATGACCTCTGACATAACAATGCTCCAAAACCTTGTGATCACTATATTCCATAACACTTGTCATCACAATGCCCCATGACGCTCGTCATCACAATTATCAATGGTCTTCTCATCACAATGCTCCATGACCATTGTCATCACAATGCTCAATACACTTGTCATCAAAATGCTCCCTGACACTTGTTGTCTGTATGCTCCTTGAACCCTATCATGACAAGGCTCCATGCCTATTTCATCACAATGATCCATGCCATTTTCATCACAATGCTCCAAGACCCATGTAATCACAATTCTCCATGCCCTTGTCATCAAAAAACTCCATGACACATGTCATCAGAATGCTCCATGGCCTTCTCATCACAATGCTCCATGCCCTAGTCATCACAATGCTCCAAGACCCCTGTAATCACAATGCTCCATTCCCCTTTTCATCAGAATGCTCCATGAGACTTGTCATCAGAAGTCACCATGGACTTATCTTCACAAGGCTCCAGGACATTGTCATCACCATGCTCCATTCCCTTTTCATCACAATGCTCCATGACACCTGTCATCACAATAATCCATGAACATTTTCAGCCCAGTGCTCCACGACCTACTTATCACAATGCTCCATGGCCAATATCATCACAATGCTCCATGACCACTGTTAACACAACACTCCATGACACCTGACAACACAATGATCCGGGACTCTTGTCATCACAATGTTCCATTCCCTAGTCCTCACAAATCTCCATGACCCCTGTCATCACCACACTCCTTGAACATTTTCAGCCCAGTGCTCCATGACACTTGCCATCATAATGATCCATGCCCATGTCATCCCAATGCTCCATGACCCCTGTATTCACAATGCTCCGTGACGCTTGTCATCACAGTGCTCCATGACACCTGTCATCACAATGCTCCATGCATTTTTCAGCAAAATGCTACATGAACTTGTCATTCAAATGCTGTATGCGCTTGTCATCACAATACTCCATGAACCTTGGGATCACTTTGCTTCATGCCCTTGTCATCACAATGCTCCATGCTCCTTGAAATCAAAATGATCCATGACCTTTGTTATCACAATGCTCCAAACCCTTGTGATAACAATGTTCCATAACACTTGTCATCACAACGCTCCATGATGCCTGTCATCACAATACTCCATGCCCTATTCATCGCAATGCTCCATGACCTTTGTCATCACAATTCTCAATACACTTGTCATCACAATGCTCCCTGACACTTGTCATCAGAATGCTCCATGAACCCTGTCACTAAAAGGCTCCATGAGATTTTCATCACAATACCCTAAGCGGTTTTCATCACAATGCTCCATGCCATTGTCATCAAAACACTCCACAAGCTTGTCATCATAATGCTCCATGACCATTGTCATTACAGTTCTCCATGCACTTGTCAGCACAATGCTCCCTGACCGTTTTCATCACAATGCACCAAGCCATTGTCATCACAATGCTCCATTACCTTTGTCATCAGAATCCTCCATGACATTTGTCATTACAATGCTCCATGCCATTGTCATCACACTGGGCCATTACATATAACATCATGATGCTCCCTGACACCAGTCTTCACAATACTGCATGACCTGGTCATCACAATGCTCCATGACAATGTCATCACAATGTGCCATTCCAACTGTCATCGCAATAATCAATGAAACTTATTAGACCAATGTTCCATGCCCTTGTCATCACAATGCTCCATGCCCTTGTTATCACAATGCTCCATGACCCCTGTCATCACAATGATCCGTGACTCCAGTCATCACAGTGCTTCATTACCTTTGTCATCACAATGGTCCATGCCCTCGTCATCAACAGTCTCTGTGACCTTTTTAACCACAATGCTCCATGAACTTTTCATCACAATGCTCCTTGACCCTTGTCATCACAATGCTCCATGTGCTTGTCAGCACAATGCTCCATGACACATGTCATCACAATGCACAATACGCTTGTCATCACAGTGCTCTACAATCGTGTCATCACAATGCTCCATAAAATTTGTCATCACAATGCTCCATGCACTTCTCATCAAAATGCTCTCTCACCACTGATATCACAATGCTATATCACTATTTGTCACAATACTCCCTCACCCCTGTCATCACAATGTTCCATGATTCCTGTAATCACAATGCTACATGCACTTATCATCACAATGTTCGATGACCCCTGACATCACAGTGTTCCATAACACCTGTCATCAAAATATTCCATGACACTTTTCATCAAATTGCTCAATGACCCTGTCATCACAATGCTCCCTGCCCTTCTCATCACAATGCACTACGCCCTTGCTATCAAAATTCTCCATGAGTTTTTTCATCACTAAGATCCATGACCTTTGGCCTCACAATGCTCCATGTCATTGTCATCACAATGCTCCCTGAACGCTCTCATCACATTGTTCCATGCCCTTGTCTTCACAAAGCTCCATGACACATGTCATCAGAATGCTCCATGGCCTTCTCATCACAATGCTCCACGCCCTTGCCATCAGAATGCTCCATTACACCTGACATAACAATGCTCCATGACCCCTGCCATCACGATGTTCCATATCCTTGTCATCACAAAGCTCCATGACCCTTCTCATCACAATGCTCCAAGAACCCTGTAATCACAATGCTCTATGCCGCTTTTCATCTCAATGATCCATGAACCCTGTCATCACAATGCACCATGCCCATCATCATAATGCTTCATGCTATTGTCATCACAATGAAATGAAAATGCTCCATGACCTCTGTCATAACAATGCTCCAAACCCTTGTGATCACAATATTCCATATCACTTGTCATTATAATGCCCCATGATGCTCGTCATCACATTTATCAATGGTCTTCTCATCTCAATGCTCCACGACCTTTGTCCTCACAGTGCTCAATACACTTCTCATCAAAATGCTCCCTGACACTTGTTGTCTGTATGCTGCTTGAATCCTGTCATGACAAGGCTCCATGCCTTTTTCATCACAATGATCCATGTCCTTTTCATCACAATGCTCCAAGACACATATAATCTCAATGCTCCATGCTCTTGTCATCACAAAGCTCAATGACGCAGGCCATCAGAATGCTCCTTGGTCTTCTCCTCACAATGCTCCATGCCCTTGTCATCACAATGTTCCAAAACCCCTGTAATCACAAGGCTCCAGGCCCTTGTCATCAAAAAACGCCATGATGCATGTCATCAGAATGCTTCATGGCCTTCTCATCACAATGCTCCATGCCCTAGTCATCACAATGCTCCAAGACCCCTGTAATCACAATGCTCCATGCCCCTTTGCATCAGAATGCTCCATGAGACTTGTCATCACAAGTCTCCATGGTCTTCTCATTACAATGCTCCAGGAAATTGTCATCACGATGCTCCATTCCTTTGTCATCACAATGCTCCATGACCCCTCTCATCACAATAATCCATGAACATTTTCAGTCCAATGCTGCACGACCTACTCATCACAATGCTCCATGGCCAATATCATCACAATGCTCCATGACCACTGTCATCACAACACTCCATGACACCTGACAACACAATGATCCGGGACTCTTGTCATCACAATGCTCCATTCCCTAGTCATCCCAATGCTCCATGACCCCTGTCATCACAACACTCCATGAACATTTTCAGCCCAGTGCTCCATGACACTTGTCATCACAATGATCCATGTCCTTGTCATCCCAATGCTCCATGACCTCTGTATTCACAATGCTCCGTGACGCTTGTCATCACAGTGCTCCATGACACATGTCATCACAATGCTCCATGCCTTTGTCAGCAAAATGCTACATGACGTGGTCAATACAATGCTACATGCACTTCTCATCAAAATGCTCTCTCACCACTGATATCACAATGCTACATCACTATTTGTCACAATACTCCCTCACCCGTATCATCACAATGTTCCATGATTCCTCTCATCACAATGCTACATGCACTTATCATCACAATGTTCGATGACCCCTGACATCACAATGTTCCATAACACCTGTCATAAAAATGTTCCATGACACTTTTCATCAAATTGCTCCATGACCCTGTCATCACAATGCTCCCTGCCCTTCTCATCACAATGCACAACGTCCTTGCTATCAAAATGCTCCATGACATTTTTCATCAAAAATATCCATGGGGCTTCCCTGGTGGCGCAGTGGTTGAGAGTCCGCCTGCCGATGCAGGGGACACGGGTTCGTGCCCCGGTCTGGGAGGATCCCACATGCCGCGGAGCGGCTTGGCTCATGAGCCATGGCAGTTGAGCCTGCGTGTCCGGAGCCTGTGCTCCGCAACGGGAGAGGCCACAACAGTGAGAGACCCACATAACGCAAAAAAAAAAAAAATATATATATATATATATATATATATATATCCATGACCCTTGGCATCACAATGCTCCATGTCATTGTCATCAGAATGCTCCATGAACGCTCTCATCACATTGCTCCAAGCCCTTGTCTTCACAAAGCTGCATGACGCATGTCATCACAATGCTCCATGGCCTTCTCATCACAATGCTCCACGACCTTGCCATCACAATGCTCCATTACCACTTTCATAACAATGCTCGATGACCCCTGCCATCACGATGTTCCATGGACTTGTCATCACAAAGCTCCATGACCCTTCTCATCACAATTCTCCAAGAACCCTGTAATCACATTGCTCTATCCCCCTTTTCGTCTCAATGATCCATGAACCCTATCATCACAATGCACCATGCCCTTCATCATAATGCTTCATTCTATTGTCATCACAATGAAATCAAAATGCTCCATGACCTCTGTCATATCAATGCTCCAAACCCTGGTGATCACAATATGACATATCACTTGTCATCACAATGCCCCATGACGATCGTCATCACAATTATCCATGGTCTTCTCATCACAATGCTCCATGACCTTTGTCATCACAATGATCACTACACTTGTCATCAAAATGCTCCCTGACACTTGTTGTCTGTATGCTCCTTGAATCCTGTCATGACAAGGCTACATGCTTTTTTCATCTCAGTGTACCATGCACTTTTCATCGCAATGCTCTAAGACCCATGTAATCACACGGCTCCATGCCCTTGTCATCACAAAGCACAATGACGCATGCCATCAGAATGCTCCTTGGTCTTCTCCTCACAATGCTCCATGCCCTGTCATCACAATGCGCCATTCCATCTGTCATCACAATAATCCATGAAACTTAGTAGACCAATGCTCCATGCCCTTGTCATCACAATGCTCCATGCCATTATCATCACAAAGCTCCATGACACATGTCATCAGAATGTTCCATGGCCTTCTCATCAATATGTTCCATGCCCTTGTCATCACAATGCTCCCAGAACCCTGTAATCACAATGCTCCATGCCCCTTTTCATCTCAATGCTCCATGAACCCTGTCATCACAATACATCATGCCCATCATCATAATGCTTCAGGCTATTGTCAGCACAATGAAATCAAAATTCTCCATGACCTCTGTCATCACAATGCTCCATGACCTTTGTCATCCCAATACTCCATGACCCATGTATTCACAATGCTCCGTGACGCTTCTCATCACAGTGCTCCATGACACCTGTCATCACCATGCTCCAGGCCTTTGTCAGCAAAATGCTACGTGACCTTTTCATTACAATGCTCTATGCGCTTGTCATCACAATACTCCATTACCACTGTCATCACAATCCTCCATGAACCTTAGGATCACATTGCTTCATGCCCTTGACATCACAATGCTCCATGCTCCTTGAAATCAAAATGATCCATGGCCTCTGTCATTGCAATGCTCCAAAACCTTGTGATCACAATGTTCCATAACACTTGTCATCACAACGCTCCATGATGCCTGTCATCACAATACTCCATGCCCTTTTCTTCACAATGTTCCATGAACTTTGTCATCACAATTCTCAATACACTTGTCATCACAATGCTCCCTAACACTTGTCATCAGAATGCTCCTTGAAACCTGTCACGAAAAGGCTCCATGCCTTTTGCATCACAAAGACTCATTCCATTTCCTTCACAATGCTCCATGCCATTGTCTTCAAAATACTCCTCAAGCTTGTCATCAGAATGCTTCATGACCCTTGTCATCACAATTCTCCATGCACTTGTCAGCACAATGCTCCCTGACCCTTGTCATCACAATGCTCCAAGCCATTGTCATCACAATGCTCCATTACCATTGTCATCAGAATCCTCCATGACACTTGGCATCACAATGCTCCATGCCATTGTCATCACAATGGGCCATTACAAATGTCATCACAATTCTCCCTGATAACTCTCTTCACAATACTGCATGACCTGGTCATCACAATGCTCCAAGCCTTTGTCATCACAATGCTCCATTACCTTTGTGATCAGAATCCTGCATGACACTTGGCATCACAATGCTCCATGCCATTGTCATCACAATGGGCCCTTACAAATGTCATCACATTGCTCCCTGATACCTCTCTTCACAATACTGCATGACCTGGTCATCACAATGCTCCATGCCCCTGTCATCACAATGCGCCATTCCTACTGTCATCACAATAATCCATGAAACTTATTACACCAATGTTCCATGCCCTTGTCATCACAATGCTCCATGCCCTTGTTATCACAATGTTCCAACACCCCTGTAATCAGAATGCTCCGTGCCCCTTTTCATCAGTATGATCCAAGAGACTTGTCATCACAAGGCTCCATGGTTTTCTCATCACAATGCTCAAGGACCTTGTTATCACAATGCTTCATGACATTGTCATGAAAATTCTCAATGGCCCTTGTCATCATAATGCTCCAAGCCCTAGTCATGACAATGCTCCATTATATTTGTCATCACATCCTCCATTACATTTGACATCACAATGCTCCATGCCATTGTCATCGCAATGGACCATGCAATATGTCATCAAAATGCTCCCTGACACCTGTCTTCACAATACTCCATTCCCTAGTCTTCACAATGCGCCATGCCCTTGTCATCACAATGCACGATGTCCACTGTCATCACAATAATCTATGAAACATGTCAGACCAATGCTCCATGCCCCTGTCATCACAATGCTCCATGCCCTTGTCATCACAATGCTCCAAGACCCCTGTCATCACAATGTTCCGTGACTCCAGTCATCACAATTCTTCATAACGTTTGCCATCACAACGGTCCATGCCCGCATCATCACAAGGCTCTGTGACCTTTGTAACCACAATGCTCCATGAAATTTTCATCACAATGCTCCGTGATCCTTTTCATCATAATGCTCCATGCCTGTGTCAGTACAATGCTCCATGACCCTTGTCATCACAATGAGTCGTGCGCTTTTCATCACAATGATCCACAACCTTGTCATCGCTATGCTCCATAAACCTTGTAATCACAATGCTCCATGCACTTCTCATCAAAATTCTCTCTCACCAGAGATATCACAATGTTCCATCACTAGTCATCACAATCCTCTCTCACCCCTGTTATCACAATGTTCCATGACCCCTGTCATCACAATGCTACATCCGCTTATCAGCACAATATTCCATGAACCCTGACATCACAATGTTCCATAACCGCTGTCATCAAAATGCTCCATGACCATTTTCAACCCAAAGCTCCATGAGCCCTGGCATCACAATGTTCTATAAAACTTGTCATCAAAATGTTCCATTACACTTTTCATCAAATTGCTGCATGACCCTGTCATCAAAATGCTCCCTGCCCTTCTCATCACAATGCACCACACCCTTGTCATCAAAATGCTCCATGACCTTTGTCATCACAAAGATCCATGACCCTTGTCATCACAATGCTCCATGTCATTGTCATCACAAAGCTCCATGACCCTTGGCATCACATTGCTCCATGTCATTGTCATCACAAATCTCCATGACCCTTGGCATCACATTGCTCCATGTCATTGTCATCAGAATGCTCCATGAACCCTCTCATCACATTGCCCCATGCCATTGTCATTACAATCCTCCATGACTCATGTATCACAGTGTACCGTGCCCTTGTCATCACAATGCTCCATGCCCACACTCATCACAATAATCCATGAAATATTTCAGACCAATTCTCAATGCACTTCTCATCACAATGTTCCATTACATCTGTCATAACAATGCTCAATGTCCCCTGCCATCACAATGTTCCACGGCCTTGTCATCACAAGGCTCCATGACCCTTGTCATCACAATGCTCCAAGACATCTGCAATGAAAATGCTCCATGCCCTTGTCATCACAAAGCTCCATGACGCATGTCATCAGAATGTTCCATGGCCTTCTCATCACAATGCACTATGCCCTTGACATCAAAATGCTCCATGACCGTTGTCATCACAAGGCTCCATGACACTTGGCATCACAGTGCTCCATGCCATTGTCATCACAATGCTCCATGAACCCTCTCATCACATTGCTCCATGCCCTCGTCATCACAAAGCTCCATGACACTTGTCATCACAATGCTCGATGAACTTCTCATCACAATGCTCCATTACCCCTGTCATAACAATGCTCCATGACCCATGCCATCACAATGTTCCAAGGCCTTCTCATCACAAGGCTCCATGACACTTGTCATCACAATGCTCCAAGACCCCTGTAATCACAAAGCTCCATGCCCTTGTCATCACAAAGCTCCATGACACATGTCATCAGAATGTTCCATGTCCTCCTCATCAAAATGCTCCATGCCGTTGTCATCACAATGCTCCAAGCCCCCAGTAATCACAAAGCTCCATGTCCCTTTTCATCTCAATGCTCCATGAGCCCTGTCATCACAATGCATCATGCCCATCATCATAAAGCTTCCGGCTATTGTCAGCACAATGAAATCAAAATTCTCCATGACCTCTGTCATCACAATGCTCCATGACCCCTGTCATCACAATACTCCATGAACATTTTCAGCCCAATGCTCCATGACCCTTGTCATCACAATGATCCATGGCCTTGTCATCCCAATGCTCCATGACTCCTGTATTCACAATGCTCCGTGACGCTTGTCATCACAGTGCTCCATGACACATGTCATCACAATGCTCCATGTCTTTGTCAGCAAAATGCTACATGACCTTGTCATTACAATGCTCTACGCCCTTGTTATCACAATAATCCATTACCATTGTCATCACAATCCTCCATGAACCTTGGGATCACATTGCTTCATGCAATTGTCATCACAATGCTCCATGCTCCTTGAAATCAAAATGTTCCATGACCTCTGTCATCACAATGTTCCAAACCCTTGTGATCACAATGTTCCATAACACTTGTCATCACAACACTCCATGATGACTGTCATCACAATACTCCATGCACTTTTCATCACAATGCTCCATGACCTTTGTCATCACAATTCTCAATACACTTGTCACCAAAATGCTCCCTGACACTTGTCATGAGAATGCTCCTTGAACCCTGTCATGAAAAGGCTCCATGCATTTTTCATCACAATGCCCCATGCCGATTTCATCACAATGCTCCATGCCACTGTCATCAGTATACTCCAAAAGCTTGTCATCAGAATGCTCCATGACCATTGTCATCACAATTTTCCATGCACTTGTCAGCACAATGCTCCCTGACCCTTGTCTTCCGAATGTTCCAAGCCATTGCCATCACAATGCTCCATTACATTTGTCATCAGAATCCTCCATGACACTTGGCATCACAATGCTCCATGCCATTGTCATCACAATGGGCCATTACATATGTCATCACAATGCTCCCTGACACCTGTCTTCACAATACCTCATGACCTGGTCATCACAATGCTCCATGCCCTTGTCATCACAATGCGCCATTCAAACTGTCATCGCAATAATCCATGAAACTTATTAGGCCAATGCTCCATGCCCTTGTCATCACAATGCTCCCAGACCACTGTAAGCACAGTGTCCCATACCAATTTTCATCAGAATGCTCCAGGAGATATGTCATCACAAGTCTCCATGGTCTTCTCATCACAATGCTCCATTCCCTTGTCATCACAATGCTCCATGACACCTGTCATCACAATACTCCATGAATATTATCAGCCCAATGATCCATGACCTTCTCATCACAATGCTCCATGACCAATATCATCACAATGCACCATGACAACTGTCATCACAACACGCCATGACACCTGACAACACAATGATCCGGGACTCTTATCATCACAATGCTCCATTCCCTAGTCATCACAATGCTCCATGACCCCTTTCATCACAATGCTCCGTGACACCAGTCATCACAATGCTTCATAACGTTAGTCATCACAATGTTGCATGCCCGCGTCATCACAAGGCTCTTTGACTTTTGTAACCACAATGCTCCATGAACTTTTCATCACAATGCTCCGTGTCCGTTGTCATCATAATGCTCCATGGAACATGTCATCAGAATGCTCCATGGCCTTCTCATCACAATGCTCCATGTCCTTGCCATCACAATGCTCCATTACCCCTCTCATAACAATACTCCATGATCCCTGCCATAACGATGTTCCATGGCCTTGTCATCACAGGGTTCCATGACCCTTCTCATCACAATGCTCCAAGACCCCTGTCATCACAATGCTCCATGCTCCTTTTCAACTCAATGATCCATGAACCCTGTCATCACAATTCACCATGCCCATCATCATAATGCTTCATGCTATTGTCATCACAATGAAATCAAAATGCTCCATGACCTCTGTGATCACAATGCTCCAAACCCTTGTGATCACAATATTCCATAACACTTGTCATCACAATGCCCCATGACGCTCGTCATCCCAATTATCCATGGTCTTCTCTTCACAATGCTCCATGACCTTTGTCATCACTATGCTCAATACACTTGTCATCAAAATGCTCCATGACCCTTTTCATCAAAATGCTCCATGACCCCAGACATCACAATGTTCCATAAACACTGTCATCAAAATGTTCCATGACACTTTTCATCAAATTGCTCCATGACACTGTTATCACAATGCTCCTTGCCCTTCTCATCACAATGCACAACGACATTGTCATCAAAATGCTCCCTGACACTTGTTGTCTGTATAATCCTTGAACCCTGTCATGACGAGGCTCCATGCCTCTTTCATCACAATGATACATGCCCTTTTCTTCACAGTGCTCCAAGACCCCTCCAATCACAATGCTCCATGCCCTTGTCATCACAAAGCTCAATGACGCATGTCATCAGAATGCTCCTTGTCCTTCTCCTCAAAATGCTCCATGCCTTTGTCATCACAATGTTCCAAGACCCCTGTATTCACAATGCTCCATGACCCTTTTCATCAGTATGCTCCATGAGACTTGTCATCACAAGGCTCCATGGTTTTCTCATCACAATGCTCCAGGACATTGTCATCACAATGCTTCACGACCTTGTCATGAAAATTCTCAATGGCCCTTGTCATCGTAATGCTCCAAGCCCTAGTCATCACAATGCTCCATTATATTTGTCATCACAATCCTCCATTACATTTGGCATCAAAATGCTCCATGCCATTGTCATCGCAATGGAACATGACATATATCATCCCAATGCTCGCTGACACCTGTCTACACAATTCTCCATGACATTCTCATCACAATGCTGCACCTCCTTGTCATCACAGTCGACCATGACCTAGGTCATCACAATGCTCCCTGACACCTGTCTTCACAATAATCCATGACCTTCACATCACAATGCTGCATGCCCTTGTCATCACAATGCACCATGCCCACTGTCATCACAATAATCTATGAAACTTTTCAGACCAATGCTCCATGCACCTGTCATCACAATGCTCAATGTCCTTGTCATCACAATGCTCCATGACCCCTGTCATCACAATGCTCCGTGACTCCAGTCATCACAATGCTTCATAACGTTTGTCATCACAATGCTCCATGCCCCAGTCATCACAAGGCTCTGTGACGATTGTAACCACAATGCTCCATGAAATTTTCATCACAATGCTCCATGACACTTGTTATCACAATGTTCCTTGCCTTTGTCCGAACAATGCTCCATGACCATTGTCATCACATTGTGCTACACACTTTTCATTACAAAGGTTCACAAACTTGTCATTGCTATGCTCCATAAACCTTGTAATCACAGTGATCCATGCACTTCTCATCAAAATGCTCTCTCACCAGAGATATCACAATGTTCCATCACTAGTCATCACCATACTCCCTCATCCCTGTAATCACAATGTTCCATGACCCCTGTCATCTCAATGCTACATCCACTTATCATCACAATGTTCCATGACACCTGACATCACAATGTACCACAACCCGTCATCAAAATGCTCCATGACCCTTTTCAACCCAAAGCTCCATGACCAATGACATCACAATATTCTATAACCCCTCTCATCAAAATATTCCATTACACTATTCCTCAAATTGCTGCATGACACTGTCATCAAAATGCACCCTGCCCTTCTCATCACAATGCACCACGCCCTTGTCATCAAAAGGCTCCATGACCTTTGTCTTCACAAAGCTCCATGATCCTTGACATCACTATGCTCCATGTCATTGTCATCACAATGCTCCATGAACCCTCTCATCACATTGCTCAATGCCCTTGTCATCAGAAAGCTCCATGACACTTGTCATCACAATGCTCTATGCCCTTCTCATCACAATGCTCCATGCCGTTGTCTTTACAATCCTCCATGACCCATGTAACAGTGTTCCGTGGCCATGTCATCACAATGCTTCATGCCCACTCTCATCACAATAATCCATGAAATATTTCAGACCAATGTTCACTGCTCTTCTCATCAAAATGCTCCATTACCTCTGTCATAACAATGCTCCATGACGCCTGCCATCACAATTTTCCACGGCCTTGTCATCACAAGGCTCCATGACCCTTGTCATCACAATGCTCCTAGACCCCTGTAATCACAATTCTCAATGCCCTTGTCATCACAAAGCTCCATGTCGTATGTCATCAGATTATTCCATGTCTTTCTCATCACAATGCTAAATGCCCGCTTCATCACAATGCTCCAAGATCCCTGTAATCACAATGCTTCATGCCCTTTTTCATCAGTATGCTGCATGAGACTTGTCATCACAAGGCTCCATGGTCTTCTCATCACAATGCTCCATGCCCTTGTCATCACACTGCCCCATGACCCCTGTCATCACAATGCTCCGTGACTCCATTCATCACAATGCTCCATGACCTTTGTCATCACAATGGTCCATTACCGAGTCATCAAAAGTCTCTGTGATATTTTTTACCAAAATGTTCCATGAAATTTTCATCACAGTGCTCCATGCCTTTGTCAGAACAATGCTCCATGACCCTTGTCATCACAATGTGCCACGTGCTTTTCATCACAACGGTCCACAAGCTTGTCATCGATATGCTCCATAAACCTTATAATCCCAATGCTCCATGCACTTCTCATCAAAATGCTCTCTCACATGAGATATCATAATGTTCCATCACTAGTCATCACATTACTCCCTCACCCCTGTAATCACAATGTTCCATGACCCCTGGCATCACAATGTTCCACAACCCCTGTCATCAAAATGCTCCATGACCCATTTCATCCCAAAGCTCCATGACCCCTGACATCACAATGTTCTATAACACGTCATCAATTTGTTCCATTACAATTTTCATCAAATTGCTGCATGACCCTATCCTCAAACTGCTCCCTGCCTTTCTCATCACAATGCACCACGCCCTTGTCATCAAAATGCTCCATGACCCTTGTCATCACAATGCTCCATGAACCCTCTCATCACATTGCTCAATGCCCTTGTCATCAGAAAGCTCCATGACACTTGTCATCACAATGCTCTATGCCCTTCTCATCACAATGCTCCATGCCCTTGTCATCACAATGCTCCATGACCCTTGTCATCACAATGCTCCAAGCCCTTGTCATCACAATGCTCCATTACCTTTGTCATCACAATCCTCCATAACACTTGGCATCACAATGCTCCATGCCATTGTCATCACAATGGTACATGAAATATGCCATCACAATGCTCCCTGACACCTTTCTTCACCATACTCCATGACCTTGTCATCAAAATGCTCCATGCCCTTGTCATCACAATGTGCCATGCCCACTGTCAACACAATTATCCATGAAACTTGTCAGACCAATGCTCCATGCCCCTGTCATCATAATGCTACATGACCCCAGTCATCACAATGCTCCCTGTGTCCCATCATCACAAGGCTTCATGACCTGTGTCATCACAATGGTCAATGCCCTCATCATCACAATGCTCTGTGAAATTTGTCACCAAAATTCTCCATGACCTTTTCATCACAGTGCAGATACGTCCATGAGTGCAAGTGCCCTATGCTCTGTAGCTCATCTTTTAGATGTTTTAGCAAACACAATACACTTCTCCATAGTGGCCGTTGGCAAATTACAATTCCACTATCAGCTTCACAGGGCTCCATTTTCTCCTCGCCCTGTCCTGCATTTCTGGTGTTTACACTTTATGTGGATGGCCCTTCTGACTGATGTGAAGTGATACATTTTGTAGTATTGATTTCCAGTGCCCACCTGTTTGGTTGGATAAAAAGTGTGTATGGCCTTTACTTGAATATATTCGGAAAAAATGGCATACGCCCTTTTGGGCCAACTGCATCATTGGTGATGTTCAGCCCCTTTTCTTGTGTTTTAAAAGGGAGTCCTTTCTACCTCTTCAAATCTGTTTCCTGCCACTCTCCCTTGCTTACAACTCCTTTTCTGTGACTTACCTCAAGACATTTTTCGACGATAGATATTTTCAACTCTGCAGTTTCATGAATTTTAGTGCCATTATTCAACTTGTGTTTTTGGAAACTGGACACAAAACAGCGGGATTTCCTCTAGCCCTATTCTGTTTCCGTGGGCAATTCTAGCCTTTGATGAATTTGTCCTCCAGATTGGAAATTAGAGTGGCATGTTCCTGTCCGAACAACTAAGACTTGTCTCTAAATTTTTCTCATCCTTCCGCTTCATCCTCTGGACAAATACCAAACTGTGTGCAAAAGGATGTTGACGGTGCTGATATCCCCAAGTGAGGAGATTGTTAGGAAAGATGCTGGAGGTGTGAACCCGAGCACCAGATGATGAGGAGATGAGGTGCCTTTTCCAAACTCTTTCCGAACAAATGGTGTACCATCCTCTAGGTGTGACAGGCATGTTTTAGCTGTAGGAAGGGTCCAGTGCATGGAAGGAGAACACCAGGGATTTTTCCAAATCAGTGCCTCCCCGTACCCCAAACTGGGGAATTTTTAAGCTACGGCTACACGTATGTCCATTAAGCGCCTTGGGAAATAGGCAGAGCCCAAACTTTAGATGATTGAAATCTTCAGGGTCAGAAGCGTTCACCATCGGCCTTGCTTAGGTTACATTTTATCTGTCTTTGATAGACGATGTCAATAAAAATATCTATTATTTTTCTGATTATTTCCCCTTATAGGTTATTGCAAAATATTCAGTGTAGTTCCCTGTGCTATACAGTAGTTCCTTGTTGATGATCTATTTTATACATAGCAGTGTGTATGTGTTAATCCCACACTGTTAATTTATCCCTTGTACTACCTTTCCTCTTTGGTAATAATAAATTATAAGATTTTATACTTCTCAGAAATGGGGGAGCTGAAAGAGTGGTATCATTTTCAATGGAAAAGCATTCAAAACAAGATTGAAGCTTCAGCCATGAGTATTTGATGTACATCCATGGAAATAAATCACTTCATTTCTCTAATGTTGACCTGACAAATAAGACAGACGTCTTCACTGAACTTGCTTATAGTAAAGTGATGGAAATATCAAAGGTAAGTCTTAGAAACATCTTATTTTACCCGAGCATTATACACTGCTCTATGTTAACTACAGTTTGGCACACACATCTGTTCATTGAAGTTACAATGTTCTCAATTTCTGTTACTGATCCTCCAGAGTGGACCCCAACAGAAGTCCCCGTGCCCAGTGTCATTGGAGCCAACAGATCAAGACTGAGTTTGGTTCAGAAGCAAAGGAAACATTATTTTGAAAACAGAATGGAGAGGTGAGAGCGTGCACTCCCCCATGGGCTGTGGGCTGGGATGCTGTGTAGGGATCCCAGGAGCATCACTGGGATGGAGGGGATGGAGCTCTCGAGGGCTGGGTTGGCTGAAGCTCAGGCTCTATGCCGTGGAGTCTGCATGGGACCCCGCTAGCTGAGGTGTGGACCCAGCCATTAGGCACTACGAAATCGGGTCTGAAGTGCCGGGTGTGGGACCTCTGCATGTGGAACCCTAGGAGCACGTGAAATTAGACAAAGCACAAAGGAAAAACAGGTAAGACTTTATTTTATTGCCCAGATTCTCTTTTTATCTCCCAGGAATTTTTAATGAACGTTGCCAGAGACGAACACCTCCTCTGATTTTTGTTCTGTTCCTCATTCTTCGGGTGTTGAGGGTGCAGACCCCTCTTTTGTAACTGCTTCATGCTGTGGTGGGAGCCCTGATACTTCGGGGGAGGGGCAAAACGTCTCCCCACCAGCCTCCAGGTGAGGTTGATTGTCCCAAGGCCTCCTGCCTCACTTCTCGTACGCCTGAGCACCAGCATTGGAAGTGTTATAGATTCTAATGACCTTTAAGTGTCCAGGAGAGAGATGTGCAGAGATGCTGAGGTGGCAGGTTTCACCCCACCCCACATTTGTTTGGTGACCTTAGGCTGACGGTTTTTGCCAGCCTAGATGCTCTGACCAGTAGTCTGTGCTTTCTTTAATTAGGTCCCTGAATTAATGTACAAACAGCACCATGTGTCAGAACCCTGCCCGCGCAACTCCCAGACAGTCCAGGGTCAGTGGTGCTCCAGGACCATGACGTCCACTGACTCAACGGCCTTTAGAAGTAGCCAGCAGTCCAGCCGGTCATATTGGCCACCATCACCGCGGTGTCTGTAGGGTTTTCTATGGTGAAAGCGTGATATACGTTTCCCCCGCCAAGCTTATTAGCTCCCATCTGGGTGCAGTAAGTCCTGCAAGCAGTAGTCTGCTCTTTCGGGGCACAGTCTTGTTGTTTTCTGAGAGAAACTCCAGGTCAAGTGATCGTCACACGAGTCATCTTGGGGGCCCATTGCCCCCATTTGTCTCTCTGAAGGTTGGAGTTGGACGGCCTACTCACTCGAGGTCAGTGTGTCCACAGAGCGACCCCTGCAACTTCAGGGCATGATGGGTGGTTAGGATCACGACGTGGGGTCCTTTTCCCTTAGGAGGGAGCTGGCCTTGTGGGCTGCTGATTTCTAGCTTTTTAGATACCCCAGTATCCTGGCCTGATGAGTCGGTGGGCAAAGCCCTTGGTGACCATAGTTTATCATACCTGAAGGGCATTCTTGTGTTGCTCCATTTCAAGTGGTCCCAGTTTTTGCACTAAGGCTCCAAGGGCAATTAACCTTTGACCGGGTATGTAAAGGTCAAAGGGTTTAGCTAAATTAGCGAGTTCCTGGTCAAGGGTCCGAATTGACTGCTCTTTCCATTCTTGAAAGGCTGCTTCTGGATTCTATACAAAATGGTCATCAATTTTTCGTGTCAGTGTTTCATGTAGAGGCCCAGCTATCAGACTGTAGTTAGGGATCCAGATGCAGAAAACCTTGGCCTCCCCAGGAACCCCTAAGCTGTCTTCTAGTTTTAGAAGAGGTAAGGCTGCAAATGGCTTCTTCCCTATCCTGGGATGCGTTTCTCCTAATATCTGTGAGAATGAAGCCCAGGCATGTCACCTGAGCCTGGGATATTTGAGCCTTTTTCTTGGACACCTTCTATCCTTTCTTGGCTAGGTAGTTCAGAGGCGTCTTTAGTAGGCCTGGCGATCAGAATGTCATCAGCATATTGAAGGAGGGTTCCCTTTTACAGAGGTAGAACTTTTAGGTCTTTAGAGGACATTTCCCCAATGATGGTGTGGGGATATTTGAACCATTGGGGCAGGACGGCCCAGCATTATTGCTTGTGTTGCATGTTGTGTCCTGCCACTCACAAGCCAAAAATTCTTGTGACTCTGAGATGAATGGAATACAGAAGAAGGCATCATTGAAGTGTAATACAGAATGCCATGGCCTGGTGGATGGTAGAATGAGCAGCAGGGTGTAGGAAATAGGAGCTACTGGATGTATATCCTCGGTGGCTTCACTGACTGTCCTGATATCCTTTACCAGGTCTCCAGCAGCCGATGGGGCTCTCGTGGTCAGGCCAATCCCAGGATATGGAGCTCACCTGGGCTGCATCCCGCACCCCACAGCCCACGGGGCTCTCGTGGTCAAGTCCTTCCCAGGGTATGGAGCTCACCTGTGCAGCTACCCAGCAGCCCATGGGGCTCTCATAGTCAGGCCCTTCCCAGGATACGGAACTCCACTGGGCAGGTACCCCAGCAGGGCTGGACACACAGGAACTGTGCACATAGCCCACCTTGCAGAGAACCCCCAGCTCACCTGTCGCTCACAGCTGACACAGAACACCTCAGAGCAGGACTTGAACTAACAAACAGCAGCTCTGACAGGTCTGTGACCCTGGCTATCACTCTGTGCAGCCTCTCTCTGCCTGGTCTTCCAGACACTTCCACTGCAGCCAGGACACCAGGCCTCTGTCTCCACCCACCATCACTCCTCTCCCTGACTCCTGGGTTCCTCTCATTAGGATACGGTCTTCTTGAAGTTGTTTTCCACTCATGGACCAGATAAAATGATAAGAAAACAAGCCGCAGCTGCAGCCCCTTGTCTATCCTGACTCTCAAGAGCCCACACCTCTTCCTTGGGCCTGGCCCGTTTAACAAGTTTCATTTTCTGCAACTGTGAGCCCCTGAGTGGTGAGGATTGGCTGATTTGGGCAGCCTGACACTGCCTGCCAGCCCTCCCCAGGTGTGCCTGTGTTGAGGTCAATATAAACACCTCTCCAATCAGCAAGAGCCCCTGTAGCTATGCCTGACGCCATATTCTCTGCCCCGTCAGCAGTGTCGGGGCTGGGGTGGTGGTAGGGAGGGAGAGGCCGTGGCTTTGTGGGTGGCCCAGTGTGAGTGGGGCTCTGCTGGACTTTCTGCAGGAGTTGCCAGGCTGCCACCTGCTAAAGAAGAGGATGTGTCACCCATACCTGCCGCTGGAATTTCTCCCCAGGCAGAGGTGAGGAAGTAAAAAAAGCAGTGGGGGCCATGGCAGGAGGGGTATCTCAGGCAGGGAAATGGAAAGATTCCAGAAGAGCATCTGGGGCCAGGACCATCCTGACTGGCCTGCAGGCACCAAGTCGGCCTGCGTGCTGTCGCTGGTGTGGCTCCACAGCCCTTCCTCTAGGCTTGCAAGTGCTTGTACATATTCAGGTGTTTTACCTGGAAAGGGTGGGAAGAGTTCAGCTGCAGCAGGACTGGGGCTCAGCTCACATTTACTGACAGACGCCTCGACACAGTCCCCCAGCTTTGCAATGAGGATGCTCCTTGTGGGGGGGAGTGCTGCTGAGTGCATGGGAGACGATTTCCCACCTCTGACCAACTTAAGATTATTTTACCACTGGAGCAAGTGCCCTGATACGATTTTCCTCTGTATAACTGGTGAGTTCTGTTTTTTTTTTTTTTTCTTTTTTTCTTTTTGGTTCAAGTTAGATTTTATTTATTCCTCTTTTTTTTAATTTGGAGATATAAACATGGAAATAATGCATTAATATAAAGACATCTATGTGAAGGGAAAAACTTTTTTTCTGTTTTATTTGATTAAATGTTATTTATTTATTTAAAATTTTTTAAAATTTATTTATTTCTTTTATACAGCAGGTTCTTATTGGATATCTATTTTATACATATAAGTGTGCACATGTGAATCCTAGTCTCCCAATTCATCCCACCACCACCCTCACATGGTGTTCCCCACTTGGTGTCCATATGTTTGTTCTCTACATCTGTGTCTCTATCTCTGCCATGCAAACCGGTTCATCTGTACCATTTTTCTAGGTTCCACATATATGCATTAATATACAATATATGTTTTTCTCTTTCTGACTAACTTCACTCTGTATGACAGTCTCTAGATCCATCAAGGTCTCTACAAATGACCCAATTTCATTCCTATGTATGGCTGAGTAATATTCCATTGTATATATGTGCCAGATCTTCTTTATCCATTCATCTGTTGCTGGACACTTAGGTTGCTTCCATGTCCTGGCTATTGCAAATAGAGCTGCAATGAACATTTTTGTACATAACTCTTTTGAATTATGGTTTTCACAAGGCAAATGTCCAGTAGTTGGATTGTTGTGTCGTACGGTACTTCTATTGTTAGTTATTTAAAGGAACCTCCGTACTGTTCTCCCTAGTTCCCATATCAATTTACATTCCCACCCACAGTGCAAGTGTGTTCCCTTTTCTCCAATAAAGGCCTCTCCAGCATTTATTGTTTTGTAGATATTTTTGATGATTGCCACTCTGACTGCTGTGAGGTGATACCTCACGGTAGTTTTGATTTGCATTTCTCTAATGATTAGTAATGTTCAGCATCCTTTCATGTGTTTCTTGGTAATCTGTATATCTTCTTTGGAGAAATGTCTATTTAGGTCTTCTGCCCGTTTTTGGATTGGGTTGTTTGTTTTTGTGATATTGAGCTACATGCGGTGCTTGTAAAGTTAGGAGATTAATCCTTTGTCAATTGCTTCATTTGAAAATATTTTCTCCCATTCTGAGGGTTGTTTTTGCATCTTGTTTATGTTTTCCTGTACTGTGTAAAAGCTTTTAAGTTTCATTAGGTCCCATTTGTTGATTTCTGTTTTTATTTCCATTTCTCTAGGAGGTGGGTCCAAAAGGATCTTGCTGTGATTTATGTCATAGAGTGTTCTGCCTATGGTTTCCTCTAAGTGTTTTATAGTGTCTGGTCTTATATTTAGATCTCTAATTAATTTAGAGTTTATTTTTGTGTATGGTGTTATGGAGTGTTCTAATTTCATTCTTTTATGTGTAGGGGTCCAGTTTTCCCAGTACCAATTACTGAAGAGACTGTCTTTTCTCCATTGTATATCCTTAGCTCCTTTATCATAGTTGAGATAGCCATAGGTATGTAGGTTTATCTCTGGGCTTTCTGTCCTGTTCCATTGATCTGTGTTTATGCCAATCTACATACACTTGATTCCATTATGGAGACATATAAATACATAGGTTTCAAGGTTATTACCAGTCAGATATATTCCTCTTCAGTGAATAGGGTGTTTTGTGTCCAGTTCATTGAGAAAGGAGTAGGTCTTGTCTATTACATATTTGGTATATGGAATGGGATCTGTGCTAATTTCAAACTCTGCTTTTACACATCACCCTATGTCACCTTTCCCCTTAAGGAGGCATAAGTGTGTTTTCTAAATGTGTAACTCTGTTCTCTTTTGAAATTCAGTTCATGTGTAGCCATGTTTACCTTCCCTCTATAAGTGATATATTACAATATGTTTCATTTTCTTTGTGGCTCATTTCACTTAGCATCATCGTACCTAAAGCCACTCATTAAGCTGCTATTGGCCTTATGACATTGATTTTATGTCTGAGTGACATTCAATTGTATATAAGTACCACAACATCTATATCTATTTTTTTTCCTTTCCTGGGATATTTAAAGTGTACTGAAGTCGAGGTTCTTGTAAACAGAGCAGCCCTAAAGTTTGGGCTGGCTGTGTGTTGTGGATTTTTAGTTTTCTCAAAATACACGCCCATGAGTGGAAGTGTGCTATGCTCTGTAGCTCTGTTTTAGAAAACAACATACAGTTCTCCAGAGAGGCTGTTGGCAATTTACATCCTGTCCATCGGCGTAACCAGGCTCCCTTTTCTCCATGGCCTGTCCTGCATTTGTGGTTTTTACACTATTTGTGGATGGCCCTTTTGACTGGAGGTAAGGGACACTTCTCTGTAGTGTGGATTTGCAATGCCTGATGGCTTGCTTGGCCAAAAAGGGCATATGCATTTTTTCCCGAATATATTCAAGAAAATACACATAGTCCCTTTTCAGCCAAGGGCAACATTGTCGAAATTCTGTCGCTTTTCATGTGCTTTAAAGACGACTCCAATCTACCTCTTGAAATCTGTTTCCTTCAATTCTGCCTTGCATTCAAATCCTCTTCACTGCCTTTCCTCAATATATTTCTGGATGATAGTTGTCCTTTATAACTCTGCAAGTTTGTGAGTTGCTGTGCCCCTGATTTCCATTTTTCAACTCGCCTCTTTGTGAGCTGGCTGCAATACCGCAGGATGGCTTTAGGCACTAGTCTGGTTCCGGGGCTTCAGGCTGAGGCTTTGTTTAATTCTTCTTCCTGGTGGGAAACTAGAGTGACATGTGCCCATCCAAACACCTACAGCTAATCTCTCATTTATTCCCCCTCTTCCTGTTCATCCTCTGCACAATTTGCAAACTGTGCATATCAGGATGGTAAAGGCGCTGACACTCCAAGTGGGGAGATTTTTAGTAATGCAGATGGAATGGCGAAGCCGAGCACGACAAAAGGAAAAATGAGGTACCTTTTAGAAAACTTCCCCAATTACACAGTGTACCATCCACTGGGTTTCCCATGCATGTTTTAACTGTAGGAAGATTCTCTTAAACCTGGAGAGTTGGGACCACTAGAATGGGTAGCACACAGTATTGCTCTAAGTGGTGTTCTTTTGCTCACACAACCTCAGCAATCTTGTCAGCCCCAAGCGTCCAGTCTTATGTCTCATCCAGCTGTGGGTGTAAAGGTGGTCAATCCAGGTTGCATCACAGGCCCTGAACGAAATTTTTAAGACTTTCTCACTGTTTCGCTGTTTTTGCATTTTGCTTTTGAAATTTATTTTTATAAGTGGGTTTAACTGAATTTCAGTGTTCTGTTCATGCCGTTATACACACACATGATTCCTTTATGGAGACATGAGAATACATATGTTTTAAAATACTGAGAGTCAGACATATTCCTTGCAATGAATAGGGGGTGTTGAGTCCAGTTCATTGTGGCGGGATTAGGTGTTGTCTCTTACATACTTGGTTTATGTAACGGTATCTGTGCTAATTTAAAACTGTGATTTTATGCATCACCCCACCTCGCCTTTCCCATTAAGCAGGCAGAAGCTTGTTTTCTAAATTTGTGACTCCGTTGTGTTTGTAAATCAGTTCATGTGTAGCCATGTGTACATTCCCGCTATGAGTGATATCTTATGATAAGATTCGTTACTCTGGTATCTTTCCTAAATCAGTTCATGTGAGGCCATGTTTACACGACCTTCATAAGTGATATCTTATGATAAGTTTATTTTTCTGTGTGACTTATTTCACTTAGAATCATCGTACCTGAATCCACTCATTTTGCTGCTACTGGC
This sequence comes from Mesoplodon mirus, assembly GCF_964341445.2. Classification (NCBI taxonomy): domain Eukaryota; kingdom Metazoa; phylum Chordata; class Mammalia; order Artiodactyla; family Ziphiidae; genus Mesoplodon; species Mesoplodon mirus. The sequence goes on from NW_028295738.1 coordinate 141,006, forward strand.
CTTATGAAATTGATTTCATGGCTGAGGGATATACCATCGTACGTAAGTACCAGAATTTATTGAACCAATTTTGTCTTTCCTGGGATATTTAAGGTATACCCAAGTTGAGGTTCTTGTAAGCAGTGAAGCCCTAAATATTGTGGTGGCTCTGTCTTATTGATTTTCAGTTTTCCCAAGGTATATTTCCTAGACTGGAAGTGCCCTTGACTCTGTAGCTCTGTTGTTTACTTGTTTTAGGGAACACAATGCACTCCTCCAGAGAGGCAGTTTGCAATTTAAATCCCGCCCATCAGCATAAAAAGGCTCCCTGTTCTCCAGGGCCTGTCTTGCCTTTCTGGTTTTTACACATTTTGCAGATGTTCCTTTTGACCAGTGGGAAGTGATACTTCTTTGTAGTGCAGATTTGCATTGCCTGCTTGCTTGCTTGGCCAAAAAGGGTGTATGCGTGTTCTCCTGCATATATTCAGGAGAAAACATATACGCCCTTTTTGGGCAAGTGCATCATTGTCGAAGTTGTGCCCCTCTTCCTGTGCTTTAAAGGCGATTCCAACATACCTCTTGAAATCTGTTTCCTGCTATACTGCCTCGCTTTCAAGTCCGCCTCGTTGCCTTCCCTCAGCAGATTTTTGGGCGATAGTTGTCCTTTATTACTTTGCCAGTTTGTGAATTGCTGTGCCCTTGAGGTTCATTTTTCAACCAGTTTTTTGTAAGCTGAACGCATGTGCAAAATTTTGGTTCAGGACCTAAACTGGTTCCCGGTGGGTGGTTGCATCTTTGGTTAATTCTTCTTCCTGCCGGGAAATTAGAGTGACATATGCCTGTCCAAACGCCTAACAGCTACTTTCTCATTGGTTCTCCCTCTTCCCTTTCATCCTCTGCCAAATTGGCAACCTGTGAGAACCAGGAGGTTAAAGGGGCTGCCTCTCCATGTTGGGAGATTGATAGTAAAGCAGTTGGAAAGTCAAACTGGAGCACCAGGAGAGGTACTATTCGTTGAGCTTTAGAAACCTTTCATATTCACAGTGTGTCCATTCTCTAGGTTTCCCGTACATGTTACAGCTGTAGTAATATTCCCTTCAACCTGGAGAGTTGGGACCCATGGAATGGGTGCCATGCATTATTGCATTAAAGGGTCTGCATTTGCTCACGCAATCTCACCAGTACTCTCAGTCCCAAGTGTCCAGCCTTATGCCACATCAAGCTGTCATTTTAGACAGGGTCATTCCAGGTTTCATCAGAGACCCTGAAGGAATTGTAAAGAATTTCCCTGTTTTTTGGTTTTGTTTTTGAAATTCCTTTTTATAGTGGGTTTGAGCTGATTCTCGCTGCCATGTTTATGCCAGTTTAGACACACTTGATTCCCTTAAAGAGACATATCAATACATACGTTTTAAGATTCTTACTAGTCAGATATATTCCTCTGCGGGAAATATGGGGTTTTGAGTCCCTTTCACTGAGGAAGGTATAGGTAGGTCTTGTCTATTCCATAGTTGGTTTTGGGAACGGTACCTGTGCTTATATCAAACTCTGGTTTTATGCATCACCCCACCTCTCCTTCCCCCTTAAGTAGGCATAAGAGTGTTTTCTAAATGTGAGACTCTGTTCTCTTTCCTAACTCAGTTCATGTGTAGCCATGTTTACAGAAACTTCATAAGTGATATCTTATGATAAGCTTCTTTATCTGTGTGACTTATTTCACTTAGAAACATCGTACCTGAGTCCACTCATTTTGCTACTGCTGCTCTTATGACATTGATTTCATGGCTGAGGGATTTTCCATCGTACGTAAGTACCACAGTTTTTTGAACCATTTTTATATTTCATGGGATATTTAAGGTGTGCCGAAGTTGAGGTTCTTGTAAGCAGAGCAGCCCTTAATTTGGGGGTGGCTCTGTCTTACTGATTTTCAGTTTGACCAAGGTATATTCCCTAGACTGGAAGTGCCCTTGGCTCTGTAGCTCTGTTGTTTACTTGTTTTAGGGAACACAATGCACCCCTGCAGGGAGGCAGTTGGCAATTTACATCCTGCCCATCAGCATAACAAGGCTCCCTGTTCTCCAGGACCAGTATTGCCTTTCTGGTTTTTACCCATTTTGTGGATGTCCCTTTTGACCGGTGGGAAGTGATACTTCTTTGTAGTGCAGATTTGCATTGCCCGCTTGCTTGTTTGGGCAAAAATGGTGTATGCGTTTTCTGCTGAATATATTCAGGAGAAAACACATACGCCCATTTTGGCCAAGTGCATCATTGTCGAAGTTGTGCCCCTCTTTCTGTGCTTTAAAGACGATTCCAACATACCTCTTGAAATCTGTTTCCTGCTATTCTGCCTCGCTTTCAAGTCCACTTCGTTGCCTTCCATCAACAGATTTTTGGACGATAGTTGTCCTTTATTATTCTGCCTGTTTGTGAATTGCTGTGCTCCAGAGATCCATTATTTAACCCGTTTTTTGTGAGCTGAATGCAAGTCCAATATTTTGGTTCAGGACCTATACTGGTACCCGGTGGGCATTGAGGATATGGTTAATTCTTCTTCCTCCCGGGAAACAAGTGTGACATGTGCCCGTCCAAATGCCTAACAGCTACTCTCTCATTGTTTGTCCCTCTTCCGTTTCATCCTCTGCCAAATTGGCAACCTGTGTGAAACAGGAGGTTAAACAGGCTGTCTCTCCACGTTGGGAGATTGATAGTAAAGCAGTTGGAAAGTCAAACTGGAGCACCAGGAGGGGGACTATTTGTTGAGTTTTAGAGACCTTTCATATTCACAGTGTGTCCATTCTCTAGGTTTCCCGTACATGTTATAGCTGTAGTAATATTCCCTTCACCCTGGAGAGTTGGGAACCATGGAATGGGTGCCATGCATTATTGATTTAAAGGGTCTGCATTTGCTCACCCAATCTCACCAATCCTCTCAGTCCCATGTGTCCAGCCTTATGCCACATCCAGCAGTCGTTGTAGATAGGGTCATTCCAGGTTTCATCAGAGACCCTGAAGGAATTGAAAAGAATTTCGCTGTTTTTTTGTTTTCTTTTTGAAATTCCATTTTATAGTGTGTTTGAGCTGATTCTCCCTGCCATGTTTATGCCCGTGTAGACACACTTGATTCCATTATGGGGACATATTAATACATAGGTTTTAAGATTCTGACTACTAAGTTATATCCCTCTACATGGAATATGGTGAGTTGAGTCCCTTTCACTGAGGAAGGTGTAGTTCTTGTCTATTCCCTATTTGGTTTTTGGAACGGTACGTGAACTAATATCAATATCTGGTTTAATGCATCACCCCACCTCTCCTTCCCCCTTAAGCAGGCCTAAGAATATTTTCTAAATGTCAAACTCTTTTCTCTTCCCTAAGTCAGTTCATGTGTAGCCATGTTTACAGGAACTTCATAAGTGATATCTTATGATAAGTTTCTTTCTCTGTGTGACTTATTTCACTTAGAATCATCGTACGTGAATCCACTCATTTTGCTGCTACTGGTCTTATGACATTGATTTCATGGCTGGGGGATATTCCATCGTACGTAAGTACCACAATTTTTTGAACCATTATTATGTTTCCTGGGAAATTTAAGGTGTAGACATGTTGAGGTTTTTCTAAGAAGTGCTGCCCTAAATTATGGACTGGCTCTGTCTTATTGATTTTCGGTTTGCCCAAGGTATATTCCCTAGACTGGAAGTGCTCTTGGCTCTGTAGCTCTGTTGTTTACTTGTTTTAGGGAACACAATGCAATCCTCCAGAGAGGCAGTTGACAACTTACATCACGCCCATCAGCATAACAAGGCTCCCTGTTCTACATGGCCTGTCTGGCCTTTCTGGTTTTTACCCATTTTGTGGATGTCCCTTTGGAACGGTGGGAAGTGATACTTCTTTTTAGTGCAGATTTGCATTGCCCGCTTGCTTGCTTGGCCAAAAAGTGCGTATGCGTTTTCTCCGGCATATATTCAGGAGAAAATGTATATGCCCTTTTTGGCCAAGTGCATCAGTGTCGAAGGTGTGCCCCTCTTCCTGTGCTTTACAGACGATTCCAACGTACATCTTGAAATCTGTTTCCTGCTATTCAGCCTGAATTTCAAGTCCACTTCGTTGCCTTCCCTCAACAGATTTCTGGGCGATAGTTGGCCTTTACTACTCTGCCAGTTTGTCAATTGCTCTGTCCCTGAGCTCCATTTTTCAACTCGTATTTTGTGAGCTGAATGCAAGTCCAAAGTTTTGGTTCAGGACCTATACTGTTTCCCGTTGAGTGGCTGAGACTTTGGTTAATTCTTCTTCCTGCCGGGCAATTAGAGTGACATGTGCCCGTCCAAATGCCTAACAGCAACTCTCTCATTGGTTCTCCCTCTTCCCTTTCATCCTCTGCCATATTTGAAACCTGTGGGAACCAGGAGGTTAAAGGGGCTTTCTCTCCAATTTGGGAGATTGATAGTAAAGCAGTTGTAAATTCAAACTGGAGCACCAGGAGAGGGATTATTCGTTGAGTGTTAGAAACCATTCGTATTCACAGTGTGTCCATTCTCTAGGTTTCCCGTACATGTTATAGCGGTAGTAATATTCCCTTCAACCGGGAGATTTGGGACCCATGGAATGTGTGCCATGCATTATTGCTTTAAAGGGTCTGCATTTGCTCACCCAATCTCACCAATCCTCTCAGTTCCATGTGTCCAGGCTTATGCCACACCCACCTGTCATTGTAGACAGGGTCATTCCACGTTTCATCAGAGACCCTGAAGGAATTGTAAATAATTTCGCTGTTTTTTTGTTTTGTTTTTGAAATTCCTTTTTATAGTGGGTTTGAACTGATTCTCGCTGCCATGTTTATGCCAGTCTAGACACAGTTGTTTCCCTTACTGAGACATATCAATACATAGGTTTTAAGATTCTTACTAGTCAGATATATTCCTCTGTGGGAAATATGGTGTTTTGAGTCCCTTTCACTGAGGAAGGTATAGGTAGGTCTTGTCTATTCCATAGTTGGTTTTTGGAAAGGTACCTGTGCTTATATCAAACTCTGGTTTTATGCATCACCCCACCTCTCCTTCCCCCTTAAGCAGGCATGAGAGTGTTTTCTAAATGTGAGACTCTGTTCACTTGCCTAACTCAGTTCATGTGTAGCCATGTTTACAGGATCTTAATAAGTGATATCTTATGATAAGCTTCTTTTTCTGTGTGACTCATTTTACTTAGAATCATCGTACCTGAATCCACTCATTTTGCTGCTACTGGTCTTATGACATTGATTTCATGGCTGAGGGATATTCCATCGTACGTAAGTACCACAATTTTTTGAACCATTTTTATGTTTCCAGGGATATTTAAGGTGTACACAAGTTGAGGTTGTTGTAAGCAGTGCAGCCCTAAATTTGGGGGTGGCTCTGTCTTATTGATTTTCAGTTTTCCCAAGGTATATTCCCTAGACTGGAAGTGCCCTTTGCTCTGTAGCTCTGTTGTTTACTTGTTTTAGGGAACACAATGCACTCCTACAGTGAGGCAGTTGGCCATTTACATCCCGTCAATCAGCATAACACGGCTCCCTGTTCGAAAGGGCCTGTCTTGCCTTTCTGGTTTTTACCCATTTTGTGGATGTCCCTTTTGACCGGTGGGAAGTGATACTTCTTTGTAGTGCATATTTGCATTGCCCGCTTGCTTGCTTGGCCAAAAAGGGCGTATGCGTTTTCTCCTGAATATATTCAGGAGAAAACCCATACGCCCTTTTTGGCCAAGTGCATCATTGTCGATGTTGTGCCCCTCTTCCTGTGCTTTACAGGCGATTCCAGCGTACCTCTTGAAATCTGTTTCCTGCTATTCTGCCTCGCTTTCAAGTCCACCTCATTGCCTTCCCTCAACAGATTTTTGAATGATAGTTTTCCTTTATTACTCTGCCAGTTTGTGAATTGCTGTGCCCTTGAGCTCCATTTATCAACTCGTTTTTTGTGAGCTGAACGCATGTCCAAAATTTTGGTTCAGGACCTATATTGGTTCCCGGTGGGTGGCTACGACTTTGGTTAATTCTTCTTCCTGCCGGGAAACAAGAGTGACATGTGCCAGTCCAAATGTCTAACAGCTACTCTCTCATTTGTTCTGCCTCTTCCCTTTCATCCTCTGCCAAATTGGCAACCTGTGTGAAACAGGAGGTTAAAGGGGCTCTCTCTCCAAGTTGGGAGACTGATAGTAAAGCAGTTGCAAAGTCAAACCGGTGCACCAGGAGAGGGACTATTCGTTGAGTTTTAGGAAACTTTCGTATTCACAGTGTGTCCATTCTCTAGGTTTCCCGTACATGTTATAGCTGTAGTAATATGCCCTTCAAACTGGAGAGTTGGGACCCATGGAATTGGTGCCATGCATTATTGCTTTAAAGGGTCTGCATTTGCTCATCCAATCTCACCAATCCTCTCAGTCCCATATGTCCAGCCTTTTGCCACATCCAGCTCTCATTGTAGATAGGGTCATTCCAGGTTTCATCAGAGACACTGAAGGAAATGTAAAGAATATCCTTTTTTTTTTTGTTTTTCAAATTCCTTTTTATAGTGGGTTTGAGCTGATTCCCGCTGCCATGTTTATGCCAGTGTAGAAACACTTGATTCCCTAACAGAGACATATCAATACATAGGTTTTAAAATTCTTACTAGTCAGATATATTCCTCTGTGGGAAATATGGGGTTTTGAGTCCCTTTCACTGAGGAAGGTGTAGGTCTTGTCTATTCCATAGTTGGTTTTTTGAACAGTACCTGTGCTTATATCAAACTCTGGTTTTATGCATCACCCCACCTCTCCTTCCCCGTTAAGCAGGCATAAGAGTGTTTTCTAAATATGAGACTCTCTTCTTTCTCCTAACTCAGTTCATGTGTAGCCATGTTTACAGGATCTTCCTAAGTGATATCTTATGATAAGTTTCTTTTTCTGTGTGACTTATTTCACTTAGAATCATCGTACCTGAATCCACTCATTTTGTTGCTACTGGTCTTATGACATTGATTTTATGGCTGAGGGATATTCCATTGTATGAAAGTAACATAATTTTTTGAACCATTTTTATCTTTCCTGTTATATTTAATGTGTACCCAAGTTGAGGTTCTTGTAAGCAGTGCAGCCCTAAATTTTGGAATGGCTCTGTCTTATTGATTTTCAGTTTCCCCAAGATATATTCCCTAGACTGGAAGTGCCCTTGGCTCTGTAGCTCTGTTGTTTACTTGGTTTAGGGAACACAAGGCACTCCTCAAGAGAGGCAGTTGGAAATTTACATCCCGCCCATCAGCATAACAATGCTCCCTGTTCTCCAGGGCGTGTCTTGGATTTCTGGATTTTACCCATTTTGTGGATGTCCCTTTTGACAGGTGGGAAGTGATACTTCTTTGTAGTGCAGATTTGCATTGCCCGCTTTCTTGCTTGGCCAAAAAGGGTGTATGCGTTTTCTCCTGAATATATTCAGGAGAAAACGCATACACCCTTTTTGGCCAAGTGCATCATTGTCGAAGTTGTGCCCCTCTTCCTGTGCTTTAAAGGCGATTCCAACATACCTCTTGAAATCTGTTTCCTGCTATTCTGCCTCGCTTTCAAGTCTGCCTCGTTGCCTTCCCTCAACAGATTTTTGGACGATAGTTTTCCTTTATTACTCTGCCAGTTTGTGAATTGCTTTGCCCCTGAGCTCAATTATTTAACTTGTTTTTTGTGAGCTGAACGCAAGTCCAATATTTTGGTTCAGGACCTATACTGGTTCCCAGTGGGTGGCTGAGACTTTAGTTAATTCTTCTTCCTCCGGGAAATATGAGTGACATGTGCCCGTCCAAATGCCTAACAGCTACTCTCTCATTGGTTCTCCCACTTCCCTTTCATCCTCTGCCAAATTGGCAACGTGTGAGAACCAGGAGGTTAAAAGTGCAGTCTCTCCAAGCTGGGAGATTGATAGTAAAGCAGTTGAAAAGTCAAAGCGTAGCACCACGAAAGGTTCTATTCGTTGAGTTTTAGAGACCTTTTGTATTCACAGTGTGTCCATTCTCTAGGTTTCCCATACATGTTATAGCTGTAGTAATATTCCCTTCACCCTGGAGAGTTGGGACCCTTGGAATGGGTGCCATGCATTATTGCTTTAAAGGGTCTGCCTTTGCTCACCCAATCTTACCAATCCTCTCAGTCTCATGTGTCCAGCCTTATGCCACATCCAGCTGTCGTTGTAGATAGGGTCATTCCAGGTTTCATCAGAGACCCTGAAGGAATTGTAAAGAATGTCCCTGTTTTTTTGTTTTGTTTTTGATATTCTTTTTTATAGTGCGTTTGAGCTGATTCTCACTGCCATGATTATGCCTGTCTAGAAACACTTGATTCCCTTACAGAGACATATCAATACATAGGTTTTAAGATTCTTACTAGTCAAATATATTCCTCTGCGGGAAATATGGGGTTTGAGTCCCTTTCCCTGAGGAAGGTGTAGGTCTTGTCTATTCCATAGTTGGTTTCTGGAACGGTACCTGTGCTTATATCAATCTCTGGTTTTATGCATCACCCCACCTCTTCTTCCCCCTTAAGCAGGCCTAAGAGTGTTTTCTAAATGTGAGACTCTGTTCTCTTTCCTAACTCAGTTCATGTGTAGCCATGTTTACAGGATCTTCATAAGTGATATCTTATGATACGGTTCTTTTTCTGTGTGACTTATTTCACTTAGAATCATCGTACCTGAATCCAGTCATTTTGCTGCTACTGGTCTTAAGACATTGATTTCTTGGCTGATGGATATTCCATCGTACGTAAGTACCACAATTTTTTGAACCATTTTTATGTTTCCAGGGATATTTAAGGTGTACACTAGTTGAGGTTGTTGTAAGCAGTGCAGCCCTATATTTGGGGGTGGCTCTGTCTTATTGATTTTCAGTTTTCCCAAGGTATATTCCCTAGACTGGAAGTGCCCTTTGCTCTGTAGGACTGTTTTTTACTTGTTTTAGGGAACACAGTGCACTCCTCCAGTGAGGCATTTGGCCATTTACATCCCGCCCATCAGCATAACACGGCTCCCTGTTCTACAGGGCCTGTCTTGCCTTTCTGGTTTTTACCCATTTTGTGGCTGTCCCTTTTGACTGGTGGGAAGTGATACTTCTTTGTAGTGCATATTTGCATTGCCCGCTTGCTTGCTTGGCCAAAAAGGGCGTATGCGTTTTCTCCTGAATATATTCAGGAGAAAACCCATACGCCCTTTTTGGCCAAGTGCATCATTGTCGATGTTGTGCCTCTCTTCCTGTGCTTTACAGGCGATTCCAACGTACCTCTTGAAATCTGTTTCCTGCTATTCTGCCTCGCTTTCAATTCCACCTCATTGCCTTCCCTCAACAGATTTTTGAATGATAGTTTTCCTTTATTACTCTGCTAGTTTGTGAATTGCTGTGCCCTTGAGCTCCATTTATCAACTCGTTTTTTGTGAGCTGAACGCATGTCCAAAATTTTGGTTCAGGACCTATATTGGTTCCCGGTGGGTGGCTACGACTTTGGTTAATTCTTCTTCCTGCCGGGAAACAAGAGTGACATGTGCCAGTCCAAATGCCTAACAGCTACTCTCTCATTTGTTCTCCCTCTTCCCTTTCATCCTCTGCCAAATTGGCAACCTGTGTGAAACAGGAGGTTAAAGGGGCTGTCTCTCCAAGTTGGGAGATTGATAGTAAAGCAGTTGGAAAGTCAAACCGGAGCACCAGGACAGGGACTATTCGTTGAGTTTTAGGAAACTTTCGTATTCACAGTGTGTCCATTCTCTAGGTTTCCCGTACATGTTATAGCTGTAGTAATATGCCCTTCAACCTGGAGAGTTGGGACCCATGGAATTGGTGCCATGCATTATTGCTTTAAAGGGTCTGCATTTGCCCATCCAATCTCACCAATCCTCTCAGTCCCATATGTCCAGCCTTTTGCCACATCCAGCTCTCATTGTAGATAGGGTCATTCCAGGTTTCATCAGAGACACTGAAGGAAATGTAAAGAATATCCCTTTTTTTTGTTTTTCAAATTCCTTTTTATAGTGGGTTTGAGCTGATTCTCACTGCCATGTTTATGCCAGTCTAGAAACACTTGATTCCCTAACGGAGACATATCAATACATAGGTTTTAAAATTCTTACTAGTCAGATATATTCCTCTGTGGGAAATATGGGGTTTTGAGTCCCTTTCACTGAGGAAGGTGTAGGTCTTGTCTATTCCATAGTTGGTTTTAGGAACAGTACCTGTGCTTATATCAAACTCTGGTTTTATGCATCACCCCAGCTCTCCTTCCCCGTTAAGCAGGCATTAGAGTGTTTTCTAAATATGAGACTCTCTTCTTTTTCCTAACTCAGTTCATGTGTAGCCATGTTTACAGGGTCTTCCTAAGTGATATCTTATGATAAGTTTCTTTTTCTGTGTGACTTATTTCACTTAGAATCATCGTACCTGAATCCACTCATTTTGTTGCTACTGGTCTTATGACATTGATTTTATGGCTGAGGGATATTCCATTGTTTGAAATTAACATAATTTTATGAACCGTTTTTATCTTTCCTCTTATATTTAATGTGTACCCAAGTTGAGGTTCTTGTAAGCAGTGCAGCCCTAAATTTTGGAATGGCTCTGTCTTATTGATTTTCAGTTTCCCCAAGATATATTCCCTAGACTGGAAGTGCCCTTGGCTCTGTAGCTCTGTTGTTTACTTGGTTTAGGGAACACAAGGCACTCCTCATGAGAGGCAGTTGGAAATTTACATCCCGCCCATCAGCATAACAATGCTCCCTGTTCTCCAGGGCCTGTCTTGGATTTCTGGATTTTACCCATTTTGTGGATGTCCCTTTTGACAGGTGGGAAGTGATACTTCTTTGTAGTGCAGATTTGCATTGCCCGCTTTCTTGCTTGGCCAAAAAGGGTGTATGCGTTTTCTCCTGAATATATTCAGGAGAAAACGCATACACCCTTTTTGGCCAAGTGCATCATTGTCGAAGTTGTGCCCCTCTTCCTGTGCTTTAAAGGCGATTCCAACGTACCTGTTGAAATCTGTTTCCTGCTATTCTGCCTCGCTTTCATGTCCGCCTCGTTGCCTTCCCTCAACAGATTTTTGGACGATAGTTTTCCTTTATTACTCTGCCAGTTTGTGAATTGCTTTGCCCCTGAGCTCAATTATTTAACTTGTTTTTTGTGAGCTGAACGCAAGTCCAATATTTTGGTTCAGGACCTATACTGGTTCCCAGTGGGTGGCTGAGACTTTAGTTAATTCTTCTTCCTCCGGGAAATAAGAGTGACATGTGCCCGTCCAAATGCCTAACAGCTACTCTCTCATTGGTTCTCCCACTTCCCTTTCATTCTCTGCCAAATTGGCAACCTGTGAGAACCAGGAGGTTAAAAGTGCAGTCTCTCCAAGCTGGGAGATTGATAGTAAAGCAGTTGAAAAGTCAAAGCGTAGCACCACGAGAGGTTCTATTCGTTGAGTTTTAGAGACCTTTTGTATTCACAGTGTGTCCATTCTCTAGGTTTCCCATACATGTTATAGCTGGAGTAATATTCCCTTCACCCTGGAGAGTTGGGACCCATGGAATGGGTGCCATGCATTATTGCTTTAAAGGGTCTGCCTTTGCTCACCCAATCTTAACAATCCTCTCTGTCCCATGTGTCCAGCCTTATGCCACATCCAGCTGTCGTTGTAGATAGAGTCATTCCAGGTTTCATCAGAGACCCTGAAGAAATTGTAAAGAATGTCCCTGTTTTTTTTTGTTTTGTTTTTGATATTCTTTTTTTATAGTGCGTTTGAGCTGATTCTCGCTGCCATGATTATGCCTGTCTAGAAACACTTGATTCCCTTACAGAGACATATCAATACATAGGTTTTAATATTCTTACTAGTCAAATATATTCCTCTGCGGGAAATATGGGGTTTGAGTCCCTTTCCCTGAGGAAGGTGTAGGTCTTGTCTATTCCATAATTGGTTTCTGGAACGGTACCTGTGCTTATATCAATCTCTGCTTTTATGCATCACCCCACCTCTCCTTCCCCCTTAAGCAGTCCTAAGAGTGTTTTCTAAATGTGAGACTCTGTTCTCTTTCCTAACTCAATTCATGTGTAGCCATGTTTACAGGATCTTCATAAGTGATATCTTATGATACGGTTCTTTTTCTGTGTGACTTATTTCACTTAGAATCCTCGTACCTGAATCCAGTCATTTTGCTGCTACTGGTCTTAAGACATTGATTTCTTGGCTGATGGATATTCCATCGTACGTAAGTACCAAAATTTTTTGAACCATTTTTATATTTCCTGGAATATTTAAGGTGAACCCAATTTGAGGTTCTTGTAAGCAGTGCAGCCCTAAATTTTGGGGTGGCTCTGTCTTATTGATTTTCAAGTTTCCCTAGGTATATTCCCTAGACTGGAAGTTTCCTTGGCTCTGTAGCTCTGTTGTTTACTTGTTTAGGGAACACAATGCACTCCTCCAGAGAGGCAGTTGGCAATTTACATCCCGCCCAACAGCATAAAATGGCTCCCTGTTCTCAAGGGCCTGTCTTAAAATTGTGGTTTTTACCCTTTTTGTGGATGTCCCTTTGGACCGGTGGGAAGTGATACTTCTTTGTAGTGCATACTTACATTGTCCGCTTGCTTGCTTGGCCAAAAAGGGCGTATGCGTTTTCTCCTGAATATACTCAGGAGAAAACGCATACGCCCTTTTTGGACAAGTGCATCATTGTCGAAGTTGTGCCCCTCTTCCTGTGCTTTAAAGGCGATTCCAACGTACCTCTTGGAATGTGTTTCCTGCTATTCTGCCTCACTTTCAAGTTCACCTTGTTGCCTTCCCTTAACAGATTTTTGGATGATAGTTGTCCTTTATTACTCTGCCAGTTTGTGAATTGCTCTGCCCTATAACTCCATTTTTTAACTCGTTTTTTTGTGAGCTGAACGCCAGTCCTATATTTTGGTTCAGGACCTATAATTGTTCCCGGTGGGTGGCTGAGACTTCGGTCAATTCTTCTTCCTCCTGGGAAATAAGAGTGACATATCCCCGTCCTAATGCCTAATAGCTACTCTCTCATTGGTTCCCCCTCTTCCCATTCATTCTCTGCGAAACTGGCCATCTGTGCGAAACAGGAGGTTAAAGGTGCTCTCTCTCCAGGTTGGGAGATTGATAGTAAAGAGGTTGGAAAGTCAAACTGGAGCACCAGGAGAGGGACTATTTGTTGAGTTTTAGAGACCTTTCGTATTCACAGTGTGTCCATTCTCTAGGTTTCCCGTACATGTTATAGCTGTAGTAATATTCCCTTCACCCTGGAGAGTTGGGATCCATGGAATGGGTGCCATGCATTATTGATTTAAATGGTCTGCATTTGCTCACCCAATCTCACCAATCCTCTCAGTCCCATGTGTCCAGCCTTATGCCACATCCAGCAGTCGTTGTAGATAGGGTCATTCCAGGTTTCATCAGAGACCCTGAAGGAATTGAAAAGAATTTCGCTGTTTTTTTGTTTTCTTTTTGAAATTCCATTTTATAGTGTGTTTGAGCTGATTCTCACTGCCATGTTTACGCCAGTCTAGACACACTTGATTCCATTATGGGGACATATCAATACATAGGTTTTAAGATTCTGACTAGTAAGTTATATCCCTCTGCATGGAATATGGTGAGTTGAGTCCCTTTCACTGAGGAAGGTGTAGTTCTTGTCTATTCCATATTTGGTTTTTGGAACGGTACCTGAACTAATATCAAAATCTGGTTTAATGCATCACCCCACCTCTCCTTCCCCCTTAAGCAGGCATAAGAATGTTTTCTAAATGTCAAACTCTTTTTTCTTTCCTAAGTCAGTTCATGTGTAGCCATGTTTACAGGAACTTCATAAGTGATATCTTATGATAAGTTTCTTTCTCTGTGTGACTTATTTCACTTAGAATCATCATACCTGAATCCACTCATTTTGCTGCTACTGGTCTTATGACATTGATTTCATGGCTGGGGGATATTCCATCGTACGTAAGTACCACAATTTTTTTAACCATTTTTATTTTTCCTGGGATATTTAAGGTGTAGACAAGTTGAGGTTTTTGTAAGAAGTGCTGCCCTAAATTATGGACTGGCTCTGTCTTATTGATTTTCGGTTTGCCCAAGGTATATTCCCTAGACTGGAAGTGCTCTTGGCTCTGTAGCTCTGTTGTTTACTTGTTTTAGGGAACACAATGCACTCCTCCAGAGAGGCAGTTGACAACTTACATCCCGCCCATCAGCATAACAAGGCTCCCTGTTCTCCAAGGCCTGTCTTGCCTTTCTGTTTTTTACCCATTTTGTGGATGTCACTTTGGAACGGTGGGAAGTGATACTTCTTTTTAGTCCAGATTTGCATTGCCCGCTTGCTTGCTTGGCCAAAAAGGGCGTATGCGTTTTCTCCTGCATATATTCAGGAGAAAATGCATATGCCCTTTTTGGCCAAGTGCATCATTGTCGAAGTTGTGCCCCTCTTCCTGTGCTTTACAGACGATTCCAACGTACATCTTGAAATCTGTTTCCTGCTATTCAGCCTGAATTTCAAGTCCACTTCATTGCCTTCCCTCAACAGATTTCTGGAAAATAGTTGGCCTTTATTACTCTGCCAGTTTGTCAATTGCTCTGCCCCTGAGCTCCATTTTTCAACTCGTTTTTGAGAGCTGAATGCAAGTCCAAAGTTTTGGTTCAGGACATATACTGTTTCCCGGTGAGTGGCTGAGACTTTGGATAATCCTTCTTCCTGCCGGGCAATTAGAGTGACATGTGCCCATCCAAATGCCTAACAGCTACTCTCTCATTTGTTCTCCCTCTTCCCTTTCATCCTCTGCCACATTTGAAACCTGTGGGAACCAGGAGGTTAAAGGGGCTGTCTCTCCTAATTGGGAGATTGATAGTAAAGCAGTTGGAAATTCAAACTGGAGCACCAGGAGAGGGATTATTAGTTGAGTTTTAGAAAACATTCGTATTCACAGTGTGTCCATTCTCTAGGTTTCCCGTACATGTTATAGCTGTAGTAATATTCCCTTCAACCGGGAGAGTTGGGACCCATGGAATGTGTGCCATGCATTATTGCTTTAAAGGGTCTGCGTTTGCTCACCCAATCTCACCAATCCCCTCAGTCACAAGTGTCCAGCCTTATGCCATATCCAGCTGTCATTGTAGACAGGGTCATTCCACGTTTCATCAGAGACCCTGAAGGAATTGTAAATAATTTCCTTGTTTTTTGTTTTGTTTTTGAAATTCCTTTTTATAGTGGGTTTGAGCTGATTCTCACTGCCATGTTTATGCCAGTCTAGACACACTTGATTCCCTTATGGAGACATATCAATACATAGGTTTTAAGATTCTTACTAGTCAGATATATTCCTCTGCGGGAAATTTGGGGTTTTGAATCCCTTTCACTGAGGAATGTGTAGGTCTTCTCTATTCCATGTTTGGTTTTTGGAACAGTATATGTGCTTATATAAAACTCTGGTTTTATGCATCACCCCACCTCTCCTTCCCTCTAAAGCAGGCATAAGATTGTTTTCTAAATGTGAGACTCTGTTCTCTTTCCTAACTCAGTTCATGTGTAGCCATGTTTACAGGATCTTCATAAGTGATATCTTATGATAAGCTTCTTTTTCTGTGTGACTTATTTCACTTAGAATCATCGTACGTGAATCCACTCATTTTGCTGCTACTGGCCTTATGACATTGATTTCATGGCTGAGGGATATTCCATCGTACGTAAGTACCACAGTTTTTTGAACCATTTTGATCTTTCCTGGGATATTTCAGGTGTACCCAAGTTGAGGTTCTTGTAAGCAGTGCAGCCCTAAATTTGGGGGTGGCACTGTCTTATTGATTTTCAGTTTTCCCAAGGTATATTCCCTAGCCTGGAAGTGCCCTTGGCTCTGTAGCTCTGTTGTTTACTTGGTTTAGGGAACACAAGGCACTCCTCATGAGAGGCAGTTGGAAATTTACATCCTGCCCATCAGCATAACACGGCTCCCTGTTCTCCAGGACCAGTCTTGCCTTTCTGGTTTTTACCCATTTTGTGGAGGTCCCTTTTGACCGGTGGGAAGTGATACTTCTTTGTAGTGCAGATTTGCATTGCCCGCTTGCTTGCTTGGCCAAAAAGCGTGTATGTGTTTTCTCCTGAAGATGCATACGCCCTTTTTGGCCAAGTGCATCATTGTCGAAGTTGTGCCCCTCTTCCTGTGCTTTAAAGGCGATTCCAACGTACCTCTTGAAATCTGTTTCCTGCTATTCTGCCTCGCTTTCAAGTCCGCCTCGTTGCCTTCCCTCAACAGATTTTTGGACGATAGTTTTCCTTTATTACTCTGCCAGTTTGTGAATTGCTTTGCCCCTGAGCTCAATTATTTAACTTGTTTTTTGTGAGCTGAACGCAAGTCCAATATTTTGGTTCAGGACCTATACTGGTTCCCAGTGGGTGGCTGAGACTTTAGTTAATTCTTCTTCCTCCGGGAAATAAGATTAACATGTGCCCGTCCAAATGCCTAACAGCTACTCTCTCATTGGTTCTCCCACTTCCCTTTCATCCTCTGCCAAATTGGCAACCTGTGAGAACCAGGAGGTTAAAAGTGCAGTCTCTCCAAGCTGGGAGATTGATAGTAAAGCAGTTGAAAAGTCAAAGCGTAGCACCACGAGAGGTTCTATTCGTTGAGTTTTAGAGACCATTTGTATTCACAGTGTGTCCATTCTCTAGGTTTCCCATACATGTTATACCTGTAGTAATATTCCCTTCACACTGGAGGGTTGGGACCCATGGAATGGGTGCCATGCATTATTGCTTTAAAGGGTCTGCCTTTGCTCACTCAATCTTACCAATCCTCTCTGTCCCATGTGTCCAGGCTTATGCCACATCCAGCTGTCGTTGTAGATAGGGTCATTCCAGGTTTCATCAGAGACCCTGAAGGAATTGTAAAGAATGTCCCTGTTTTTTTTGTTTTGTTTTTGATATCCTTTTTTATAGTGCGTTTGAGCTGATTCTCACTGTCGTGATTATGCCTGTCTAGAAACACTTGATTCCCTTACAGAGACATATCAATACATAGGTTTTAAGATTCTTACTAGTCAAATATATTCCTCTGCGGGAAATATAGGGTTTGAGTCCCTTTCCCTGAGGAAGGTGTAGGTCTTGTCTATTCCATAGTTGGTTTCTGGAACGGTACCTGAGCTTATATCCATCTCTGCTTTTATGCATCACCCCACCTCTCCTTCCCCCTTAAGCAGGCCTAAGAGTGTTTTCTAAATGTGAGACTCTGTTCTCTTTCCTAACTCAGTTCATGTGTAGCCATGTTTACAGGATCTTCATAAGTGATATCTTATGATATGGTTCTTTTTCTGTGTGACTTATTTCACTTAGAATCCTCGTACCTGAATCCAGTCATTTTGCTGCTACTGGTCTTAAGACATTGATTTCTTGGCTGATGGATATTCCATCGTACGTAAGTACCAAAATTTTTTGAACCATTTTTATATTTCCTGGAATATTTAAGGTGAACCCAATTTGAGGTTCTTGTAAGCAGTGCAGCCCTAAATTTTGGGGTGGCTCTGTCTTATTGATTTTCAGGTTTCCCTAGGTATATTCCCTAGACTGGAAGTGTCCTTGGCTCTGTAGCTCTGTTGTTTACTTGTTTAGGGAACACAATGGACTCCTCCAGAGAGGCAGTTGGCAATTTACATCCCGCCCAACAGCATAAAATGGCTCCCAGTTCTCAAGGGCCTGTCTTAAAATTCTGGTTTTTACCCTTTTTGTGGATGTCCCTTTGGACCGGTGGGAAGTGATACTTCTGTGTAGTGCATACTTACATTGTCCGCTTGCTTGCTTGGCCAAAAAGGGCGTATGCGTTTTCTCCTGAATATACTCAGGAGAAAACGCATACGCCCTTTTTGGACAAGTGCATCATTGTCGAAGTTGTGCCCCTCTTCCTGTGCTTTAAAGGCGATTCCAACGTACCTCTTGGAATGTGTTTCCTGCTATTCTGCCTCACTTTCAAGTTCACCTCGTTGCCTTCCCTTAACAGATTTTTGGATGATAGTTGTCCTTTATTACTCTGCCAGTTTGTGAATTGCTCTGCCCTATAACTCCATTTTTTAACTCGTTTTTTTGTGAGCTGAACGCCAGTCCTATATTTTGGTTCAGGACCTATAATTGTTCCCGGTGGGTGGCTGAGACTTCGGTCAATTCTTCTTCCTCCTGGGAAATAAGAGTGACATATCCCCGTCCTAATGCCTAATAGCTACTCTCTCATTGGTTCCCCCTCTTCCCATTCATTCTCTGCGAAACTGGCCACCTGTGCGAAACAGGAGGTTAAAGGTGCTCTCTCTCCAGGTTGGGAGATTGATAGTAAAGAGGTTGGAAAGTCAAACCGGAGCACCAGGGGAGGGACTATTCATTGCGTTTTACAGACCATTCGTATTCACAATGTGTCCATTCTCTAGGTTTCCCATACATGTTATAGCTATAGTAATATTCCCTTCAACCTGGAGAGTTGGGACCCATGGAATGGGTGCCATGCATTATTGCTTTAAAGGGTCTGCGTTTGCTCACCCAATCTCACCAATCCTCTCAGTCCCATGTGTCGAGCCTTATGCCACATCCAGCTGTCGTTGAAGATAGGGTCATTCCAGGTTTCATCAGAGACCCTGAAGGAATTGTAAAGAATTTCCCTGTTTTTTTGTTTTGTTTTTGAAATTCCTTTTTATAGTGGGTTTGAGCTGATTCTCACTGCCATGTTTATGCCAGTCTAGACACACTTGTTTCCCTTATGGAGACATATCAATACATAGGTTTTAAGATTCTTACTAGTCAGATATATTCCTCTGCGGGAAATTTGGTGTTTTGAATCCCTTTCACTGAGGAATGTGTAGGTCTTCTCTATTCCATGTTTGGTTTTTGGAACAGTATATGTGCTTATATAAAACTCTGGTTTTATGCATCACCCCACCTCTCCTTCCCTCTAAAGCAGGCATAAGGGTGTTTTCTAAATATGAGACTCTGTTCTCTTTCCTAACTCAGTTCATGTGTAGCCATGTTTACAGGATCTTCATAAGTGATATCTTATGATAAGCTTCTTTTTCTGTGTGACTTATTTCACTTAGAGTCATCGTACCTGAATCCACTCATTTTGCTGCTACTGGCGTTATGACATTGATTTCATGGCTGAGGGATATTCCATCGTACGTAAGTACCCCAGTTTTTTGAACCATTTTGATCTTTCCTGGGATATTTCAGGTGTACCCAAGTTGAGGTTCTTGTAAGCAGTGCAGCCCTAAATTTGGGGGTGGCACTGTCTTATTGATTTTCAGTTTTCCCAAGGTATATTCCCTAGACTGGAAGTGCCCTTGGCTCTGTAGCTCTGTTGTTTATTTGTTTTAGGGAACACAGTGCACTCCTCCAGAGAGGCAGTTGGCAATTTACATCCTGCCCATCAGCATAACACGGCTCCCTGTTCTCCAGGACCAGTCTTGCCTTTCTGTTTTTTACCCATTTTGTGGAGGTCCCTTTTGACCGGTGGGAAGTGATACTTCTTTGTAGTGCAGATTTGCATTGTCCGCTTGCTTGTTTGGCCAAAATGGGTGTATGCGTTTTCTGCTGAATATATTCAGGAGAAAACACATACGCCCATTTTGGCCAAGTGCATCATTGTCGAATTTGTGCCCATCTTTCTGTGCTTTAAAGGCGATTCCAACATACCTGTTGAAATCTTTTTCCTGCTATTCTGCCTCGCTTTCAAGTCCACTTCGTTGCCTTCCATCAACAGATTTTTGGACGATAGTTGTCCTTTATTATTCTGCCTGTTTGTGAATTGCTGTGTTCCAGAGATCCATTATTTAACCCGTTTTTTGTGAGCTGAACGCAAGTCCAATATTTTGGTTCAGGACCTATACTGGTACCCAGTGGGTGGCTGAGGCTTTAGTTAATTCTCCTTCCTCCCGGGAAACAAGAGTGACATGTGCCCGTCCAAATGCCTAACAGCTACTCTCTCATTGGTTCTCACTCTTCCGTTTCATCCTCTGCCAAATTGGCAACCTGTGTGAAACAGGAGGTTAAAGGGGCTGTCTCTCCAAGTTGGGAGATTGATAGTAAAGCAGTTGGAAAGTCAAACTGGAGCACCAGGAGAGGGACTATTTGTTGAGTTTTAGAGACCTTTCGTATTCACAGTGTGTCCATTCTCTAGGTTTCCCGTACATGTTATAGCTGTAGTAATATTCCCTTCACCCTGGAGAGTTGGGATCCATGGAATGGGTGCCATGCATTATTGATTTAAATGGTCTGCATTTGCTCACCCAATCTCACCAATCCTCTCAGTCCCATGTGTCCAGCCTTATGCCACATCCAGCAGTCGTTGTAGATAGGGTCATTCCAGGTTTCATCAGAGACCCTGAAGGAATTGAAAAGAATTTCACTGTTTTTTTGTTTTCTTTTTGAAATTCCATTTTATAGTGTGTTTGAGCTGATTCTCACTGCCATGTTTACGCCAGTTTAGACACACTTGATTCCATTATGGGGACATATCAATACATAGGTTTTAAGATTCTGACTAGTAAGTTATATCCCTCTGCATGGAATATGGTGAGTTGAGTCCCTTTCACTGAGGAAGGTGTAGTTCTTGTCTATTCCATATTTGGTTTTTGGAACGGTACCTGAACTAATATCAAAATCTGGTTTAATGCATCACCCCACCTTTCCTTCCCCCTTAAGCAGGCATAAGAATGTTTTCTAAATGTCAAACTCTTTTTTCTTTCCTAAGTCAGTTCATGTGTAGCCATGTTTACAGGAACTTCATAAGTGATATCTTATGATAAGTTTCTTTCTCTGTGTGACTTATTTCACTTAGAATCATCATACCTGAATCCACTCATTTTGCTGCTACTGGTCTTATGACATTGATTTCATGGCTGGGGGATATTCCATCGTACGTAAGTACCACAATTTTTTTAACCATTTTTATTTTTCCTGGGATATTTAAGGTGTAGACAAGTTGAGGTTTTTGTAAGAAGTGCTGCCCTAAATTATGGACTGGCTCTGTCTTATTGATTTTTGGTTTGCCCAAGGTATATTCCCTAGACTGGAAGTGCTCTTGGCTCTGTAGCTCTGTTGTTTACTTGTTTTAGGGAACACAATGCACTCCTCCAGAGAGGCAGTTGACAACTTACATCCCGCCCATCAGCATAACAAGGCTCCCTGTTCTCCAAGGCCTGCCTTGCCTTTCTGGTTTTTACCCATTTTGTGGATGTCACTTTGGAACGGTGGGAAGTGATACTTCTTTTTAGTCCAGATTTGCATTGCCCGCTTGCTTGCTTGGCCAAAAAGGGCGTATGCGTTTTCTCCTGCATATATTCAGGAGAAAATGCATATGCCCTTTTTGGCCAAGTGCATCATTGTCGAAGTTGTGCCCCTCTTCCTGTGCTTTACAGACGATTCCAACGTACATCTTGAAATCTGTTTCCTGCTATTCAGCCTGAATTTCAAGTCCACTTCATTGCCTTCCCTCAACAGATTTCTGGACGATAGTTGGCCTTTATTACTCTGCCAGTTTGTCAATTGCTCTGCCCCTGAGCTCCATTTTTCAACTCGTTTTTTGAGAGCTGAATGCAAGTCCAAAGTTTTGGTTCAGGACATATACTGTTTCCCGGTGAGTGGCTGAGACTTTGGATAATCCTTCTTCCTGCCGGGCAATTAGAGTGACATGTGCCCATCCAAATGCCTAACAGCTACTCTCTCATTGGTTCTCCCTCTTCCCTTTCATCCTCTGCCACATTTGAAACCTGTGGGAACCAGGAGGTTAAAGGGGCTGTCTCTCCTAATTGGGAGATTGATAGTAAAGCAGTTGGAAATTCAAACTGGAGCACCAGGAGAGGGATTATTAGTTGAGTTTTAGAAAACATTCGTATTCACAGTGTGTCCATTCTCTAGGTTTCCCGTACATGTTATAGCTGTAGTAATATTCCCTTCAACCTGGAGAGTTGGGACCCATGGAATGTGTGCCATGCATTATTGCTTTAAAGGGTCTGCATTTGCTCACCCAATCTCACCAATCCTCTCAGTCCCAAGTGTCCAGCCTTATGCCACATCCAGCTGTCATTGTAGACAGGGTCATTCCACGTTTCATCAGAGACCCTGAAGGGATTGTAAATAATTTCCTTGTTTTTTGTTTTGTTTTTGAAATTCCTTTTTATAGTGGGTTTGAGCTGATTCTCACTGCCATGTTTATGCCAGGCTAGACACACTTGATTCCCTTATGGAGACATATCAATACATAGGTTTTAAGATTCTTACTAGTCAGATATATTCCTCTGCGGGAAATTTGGGGTTTTGAATCCCTTTCACTGAGGAATGTGTAGGTCTTCTCTATTCCATGTTTGGTTTTTGGAACAGTATATGTGCTTATATAAAACTCTGGTTTTATGCATCACCCCACCTCTCCTTCCCTCTAAAGCAGGCATAAGATTGTTTTCTAAATGTGAGACTCTGTTCTCTTTCCTAACTCAGTTCATGTGTAGCCATGTTTACAGGATCTTCATAAGTGATATCTTATGATAAGCTTCTTTTTCTGTGTGACTTATTTCACTTAGAATCATCGTACCTGAATCCACTCATTTTGCTGCTACTGGCCTTATGATATTGATTTCATGGCTGAGGGATATTCCATCGTATGTAAGTACCACAGTTTTTGAACCATTTTGATATTTCCTGGGATATTTCAGGTGTACCCAAGTTGAGGTTCTTGTAAGCAGTGCAGCCCTAAATTTGGGGGTGGCACTGTCTTATTGATTTTCAGTTTTCCCAAGGTATATTCCCTAGACTGGAAGTGCCCTTGGCTCTGTAGCTCTGTTGTTTACTTGTTTTGGGGAACACAATGCCCTCCTCCAGAGAGGCAGTTGTCAATTTACGTCCCACCCATCAGCATAACAAGGCTCCCAGTTCTCTAGGGGCTGTCTTGCCTTTCTGCTTTTTACACATTTTGCAGATATCCCTTTTGACTGGTTGGAGGTGATAATTCTTTGTAGTGCAGATTTGCATTGCCCGCTTGCTGGGTGGCCAAAAAGGGCGTATTCGTTTTCTCCTGAATATATACAGGAGAAAAGGAATACGCCCTTTTTGGCCAAGTGCATCATTGTCGAAGTTGTGCCCCTCTTCCTGTGATTTAAAGGCGATTCCAACATTCCTCTTGAAATCTGTTTCCTGCTATTCTGCCTCGCTTTCAATCCGCCTCGTTGCCTTCCATTAAACAGATATTTGGACGATAGTTGTCCTATATTTCTCTGCCAGTTTGTGAATTGCTGTTCCCCTGAGCTCCATTTTTCAACTCGTTTTTTGTGAGTTGAATGCAAGTCCAAACTTTGGTTCGGGACCTATACTGATGTCCGGTGGGTGGCTGAGACTTTGGTTAATTCTTCTTCCAGCCGAGAAATTAGAGGGACATGTTCCCGTCCAAATGCCTAACAGCTACTCTCTCATTGGTTCTCCCACTTCCCTTTCATCCTCTGCCAAATTGGCAACCTGTGAGAACCAGGAGGTTAAAGGGGCTGTCTCTCCAAGTTGGGAGATTGATAGTAAAGCAGTTGGAAAGTCAAACCAGAGCACCAGGAGAGGGACTATTAGTTGAATTTTAGAGACCTTTCGTATTTACAGTGTGTCCATTCTCTAGGTTTCCCATACATGTTATAGCTGTAGTAATATTCCCTTCAACCTGGAGAGTTGGGACCCATGGAAAGGGTGCCACTCATTATTGCTTTAAAGGGTCTGCATTTGCTCACCCAATCTCACCAATCCTCTCAGTCCCAAGTATACAACCTTATGCAACATCCAGCTGTCATTGTACATATGGTCATTTCAGGTTTCATCAGAGACCCTGAAGGAATTGTAAGAAATTTCGCTGTTTTTTTGTTTTGTATTTGAAATTCCTTTTTATAGTGGGTTTGAGCTGATTCTCACTGTCATGTTTATGCCAGTCTAGACACACTTGATTCCCTTACAGAGACATACCAATACATACGTTTTAAGATTCATACTAGTAAGATATATTACTCTGTGGTGAATATGGGGTGTTGAGTCCCTTTCATTGAGGAAGGTGTAGGTCTTGTCTATTTCGTATTTGGTTTTTGGAAAGGTACCTGTACTAATATCAAACTCTGATTTTATGCATCACCCCACCTCTCCTTCCCCCTTAAGCAGGCATAAGCGTGTTTTTTAAATGTGAGTCTCTCTTCTCTTTCCTAACTCAGTTCATGTGTAGCCATGTTTACAGGATCTTCATAAGTGATATCTTATGATAAGTTTCTTTTTCTGTGTGACTTATTTCACTTAGAATTATCGTACCTAAATCCACTCATTTTGCTGCTACTGGCCTTATGACATTGATTTCATGGCTGAGGGATATTCCATCGTACGTAAGTTCCACAATTTCTTGAACCATTTTTGTCTTTCCTGGGATATTTAAGGTGTACGCATGTTGAGGTTTTTGTAAGCAGTGCAGCCCTAAATTTTGGTGTTGATCTGTCTTATTTATTTTCAGTTTTCCCAAGATATATTCCCTAGACTGGAAGTGCCCTTGGCTCTGTACCTCTGTTGTTTACTTGTTTTAGGGAACACAATGCACTCCTCCAGAGAGGCAGTTGGCAATTTACATCCCGCCCATCAGCATAACAAGGCTCCCTGTTCTCCAGGGCCTGTCTTGCCTTTCTGGTTTTTACACTTTTTGCGGATGTCCCTTTTGACAGGTGGGAAGTGATACTTCTTTGTAGTGCCGATTTGCATTGCCCGCTTGCTTGCTTGTCCAAAAAGGGCATATGTGTTTTCTCCTGAATATATTCACGTGAAAACCCATATGCCCTTTATGGCCATTTCCATAATTTTCGAAGTTGTAATGCTTTTCCGGTGTTTAAAGGCGATTCCAATGTACCTCTTGAAATCTGTTTCATGCCATTCTTCCTCATTTTCCCTTCAGCCTCGTGGCTTTCCCTCAACAGATTTTTGGCAGCGAGTAGTCCTTTATAACTCTGCATGTTAGTGAATTTCTGTGACCCTGAGCTCCATTTTACAACTCGCATTTTTGTGAGCTGACCGCAAATCAACAGTTTTGCTTCTAGACTTATACTGGTTCTGGGGGGCAGGCTGAGACTTTGGTTAATTCCTCTTTGTGACGGGAAATTAGAGAGACATGGGGCCGTCCAAATGCCTACAGCTACTCTCTCATTGGTTCTCTCTCTTCCCTTATATTCTGTGCACAGTTTCCCAACTGTGCGAACCAGGAGGTTATAGTGGCTGACTTTCCAAATTGGGAGATTGATAGTAAAGCAGTTGGAATGTCAAACTGGAGTACAAGTAGAGTTTTAGAAACCTCTCACCATCAGATGGTTTCCATTCTCTAGGTTCCCATACACGTTATAACTGTAGTGATATTCCCTTCTACCTGGAGAGTTGGGAACCATGGAATGGGTGGCAGGCATTATTGCTTTAAAGGGTCTGCATTTTTTCACCCAATCTCAACAATCCTCTCAGTCCCAAGTGACCTGCCTTATGCCACATCCAGCTTTCATTGTAGATAGGGTCATTCCAGGTTTCATCAGAACCCCTGAAGGTATTGTGTAAGAATTTTACTGTTTATATGTTTTGTTTTGAAATTCATTTTTATAGTGGGTTTGAGCTGATTCTCACTGCCATGTTTATGTCGTTCTAGACACACTTGGTTCCCTTACGGAGACATATCAATACATATGTTTTAAAATTCTTACTAGTCAGATATATTTCTCTGCGGGGAATAGGGATGTTGAGTTCCATTCACTGAGGAAGGAGTAGGGCTTGTCTCTTCTGTTTTTGGATTATGGAACGGTACCTGTGCTAATATCAATCTTATGTTTTGTGCATCTCCCCACCTCTCTTTCCCCTTAAGCAAGCGTTAGATTGTTTTCTAAAACTGAGACTCTGTTCTCTTCCCTAAATCAGTTCATATGTAGCCATGTTTACATTCCTTTCATAAGTGATATCTTATGTCAGAATGCACCATGGCCGTTCTCATAATAATGCTCCATGTCCCCTGTCATCTCAATGCACCATGCCCTGGTTATCACAATGCTCCATGTCCCTTGTCATCACAATTCTCCACGTCCTTGTCATCACAATGCTACATGACACTTCTCATCAAAATGTTACATGCTCTTGTCATCACAATTCTCCATCCACTTGACATTGCAATGCTCCATGCACTTGTCATCACAATGCTCCATGCACATGTCATCACAAAGCTCCATGCCCTTGTCAACACAATACTCCATGACCCCTGTCATCAAAATGCTCCCTGACAACTGTCATCACAATGCTTCATGCCCCATGTCATTACAGTGCTCCATGATGCTCGACATCACAATTACCCAAGGTCTTTTCATCACAATGCTCATTGGCCAATATCATCACAATGCTCCATGACCACTGTCATCACAACACTTCATGACACCTGACAACACAATGATTCCGGACTCTTGTCATCACAATGTTCCATTCCCTAGTCATCACAATGCTCCATGACACCTGTCATCACAATACTCCATGAACATTTTCAGCACAATGTTCCATGACACTTGTCATCACAATACTCCAAGCCATTGTCATCACAATGCTCCATTACCTTTGTCATCAGAATCCTCCATGACACTTGGCATCACAATGCTCCATGCCATTGTCATCACAATGGTCCATTACATATGTCATCACAATTCTCCCTGACATCTGTCTTCACAATACTGCATGACCTGGTCATCACAATGCTCCATGCCCTTGTCATCACAATGCGCCATTCCAACTGTCATCGCAAGAATCCTTGAAACTTATTAGACCAATGCTCCATGCCCTTGTCATCACAATGCTCCATGCCCTTGTTATCACAATGCTCCATGACCCCTGTCATCACAATGCTCCGTGACTCCAGTCATCACAATGCTTCATGAACTTTGTCATCACAATTGTCCATGTCCTCGTCATCAACAGTCTCTGTGAACTTTTTAACGACAATGCTCCATGAAGTTTTCATCACAATGCTCTTTGACCCTTGACATCACAATGCTCTATGCCTTTCTCAGCACAATGCTCCATGACCCTTGTCATCACAATTCTCCATGCGCTTGTTAACACAGTGCTTCATAACACATGTCATCTCAATGCACCATGCGCTTGTCATCACAGTGCTCCACAAACTTCTCATCACCATGCTGCATAAAACTTCTCATCACAATGCTCCATGCACTTCTCATCAAAATGCTCTCTCACCACTGATATCCCAATGCTACATAACTATTGGTCACAATACCCCCTCACCCCTGTCACCACAATGTTCCATGACTCCTGTCATCACAATGATACATGCACTTATAATCACAATGTTCGATGACCCCTGCCATCTCAATGTTCCATAACACCTGTCATCAAAATGCTCCATGAACCTTTTCATCAAAATGCTCCATGACACCTGACATCACAGTGTTCCATAAAACCTGTCATGAAAATGTTCCATGACATTTTTCATCAAATTGCTCCATGAGACTGTCATTAAAAAGCTCCCTGCCCTTCTCATCACAATGCACAATGCCCGTGCCATCAGAATGCTCCATGACCTTTGTCATCACAAAGATCCATGACCCTTGGCATCACAATGCTACATTTCATTGTCATCACGATGCTCCATGAACTTTTCATCACAATGCTTTTTGACCCTGGTCATCACAATGCTCTATGCCTTTCTCAGCAAAATGCTCCATGACCCTTGTCATCACAATGCTCAATACACTTGTCATCAAAATGCTCCCTGACACTTGTTGTCTGTATGCTCCTTGAACCCTGTCATGACAAGGCTCCATGCCTTTTTCATCACAATGATCCATGCCGTTTTCATCACAATGCTCCAAGACCCATATAATCAAAATGCTCCATGTCATTGTCATCACAAAGCTCAAGGATGCATGCCATCAAAATGCTCCTTGGTCTTCTCCTCACAATGCCCCATGCCCTTGTCATCACAATGTTCCAAGACAACTGTAATCACAATGCTCCATGCCCCTTTTCATCAGTATGCTCCATGAGACTTTTCATCACAAGGCTCCATGGTTTTGTCATCACAATGCTCCAGGAACATGTCATCACAATGCTTCTCGACCTTGTCATGAAAATTTTCAATGGCACTTGTCATCACAATGCACCATTCCAACTGTCATCGCAGTAATCCATGAAACTTATTAGACCAATGCTCCATGCCCTCATTATCACAATGCTCCATGCCCTTGTTATCACAATGCTCCATGACCCCTGCCATTACAATGCTCTTTGGCTCCAGTCATCCCAGTGCTTCATGACCTTTGTCATCACAATGGTCCATGCCCTCGTCTTCATCAGTCTCTGTGAGCTTTTTAACCAAAATGCTCCATGAACTTTTAATCACAATGCTCTTTGACACTTGTCATCACAATGCTCTATGCCTTTCTCAGCACAATGCTCCATGACCCTTGTCATCACAATGCTCCATGCGCTTGTCAGCACAATGCTCCATGACACATGTCATCACAATGCTCCATGACCCCTGTCATCACAGTGCTCCGTGACTCCAGTCATCACAATATTTCATAAAGTTTGTCATCACAATGGTCCATGCCCTTGTCATCACAAGTCTCTGTGACATTTGTAACCACAATGTTCCATGAACTTTTCATCACAATTCTCTTTGACCCTTGTCATCACAATGCTCCATGTCTTTCTCAGAACAATGCTCCATGACCATTTTCTTCACAATATGCAACGCGCATTTCATCACAACGGTCCACAACCTTGGCATTGCAATGCTCCATAAACATTGTAATCACAATGCTCCATGCACTTCTCGTCAAAATGCTCTCTCACCAGAGATATCACAGTGTTCAGTCAATAGTCATCACAATGCTCCCTCACCCCTGTAATCACAATGATCCATGACCCTGTCATCACACTGCTACTTTCCTTTATCATCACAATGTTCCATGAATGCTGACATCATAATGTTCCATAAACCCTGTCATCAAAATGCTCCATGACCCATTTCGTCCCAAAGCTCCAAGACCCCTGACATCACAATGTTCTATAACCCCTGCCATCAAAATGTTCCATTACACTTTTCATCAAATTGCTGCATGACCCGGTCATCAAAATGCTCCCTGCCCTTCTCATCACAATGCACCATGCCCTTGTCATCAAAATGCTCCATGACTTGTCATCACAAAGCTCCATGACCCTTGGCATCACAATGCTCCATGTCATTGTCATCACAATGCTCCATGAAACCACAGATTACATTACTCAATGCCCATGTCATCAGAAGGCTCCATGACACTTGTCATCATAATGCTCGATGCCCTTCTCATCACAATGCTCCATGCCCTTGTCATTACATTCCTGCATGACCCATGTATCATAGTGTTCCGTGCCCTTGTCCTCACAATGCTTCATGCCCACTCTCATCACAATAATCCATGAAACATTTCAGACCAATATTCCATGCCCTTCTCATCAAAATGCTCCATTACACCTGTCATAACAATGCACCATGAACCCTGCCATCACAATGTTCCACGGCCTAGTCATCACAAGCTTCCATGACACTTGTCATCACAATGCTCAAGACCACTAAAATAACAATGCTCCATGCCCTTGTCATCACAGAGCTCCATGACGCATGTCATCAGGTTGTTCCATGGCCTTCTCATCACAATGCTCCATGCCCTTGTCATCACAGTTCTCCAAGACCCTTGTAATCACAATGCTCCATGCCCCTTTACATCTCAATGCTCCATGAACCCTGTCATCACAATGCACCATGCCCATCATCATAATGCTTCAGGCTATTGTCATCACAATGAAATCAATATTCTCGATGACCTCTGTCATCATAATGCTCCAAACCCTTGTGATCACAATGTTACATAACACTTATCATCAAAACACCCCATGATGCTCATCTTCACAATTATCCACGGTCTTCTCATCACAATGCTCCATGATCTTTGTCATCACAATGCTCAATACACTTGTCATCACAATGCTCCCTGACACTTGTCGTCAGTATGCTCCTTGAACCCTGTTATGAAAAGGCTCCATGCTTTTTTCATCACAATGATCCATGCCCTTTTCATCACTATGCTCCAAGATCCCTGTAATAACAATGCTCCTTGCCCTTGTCATCAGAAAACTCCATAACGCATGTCATCAGAATGCTCCATGGCCTTCTCATCACAATGCTCCATGCCCTAGTCATCACAATGCTCCAAAACCCCTGTAATCACAATGCACCATGCCCCTTTTCATCAGAATGCTCCATAAGACTTGTCATCACAAGTCTCCATGCTACTCTCATCAAAATGCTCCAGGACCTTGTCATCACCATGATCCATTCCCTTGTCATCACAATGTTCCATGACCTCTGTCATCGCAATAATCCATGTATATTTTCAGCCCAATGCTCTACGACCTACTCATCACAATGCTCCATGGCCAATATCATCACAATTCTCCTTGACCACTGTCATCACAACACTCCATGACAACTGACAACACAATGATCCGTGACTCTTGTCATCACATTGCTCGATTCCCTAGTCATCACAGTGCTCCATGACCCATGTCATCACAACACTCCATGAACATTGTCAGCCCAGTGCTCCATGACACTTGTCATCAAAATGATCCATGCCCTTATCATCCCAATGCTCCATGACCCCTGTATTCACAATGCTCCGTGACACTTGTCATCACAGTGCTCCATGACACATGTCATCACAATGCTCCATGACTTTGTCAGCAAAATGCTACATGACATTGTCATTACACTGCTCTATGCGCTTGTCATCACAATACTCCATTTCCATTGTCATCACAATCCTCCATGAACCTTGGGATCACATTCCTTCATGCCCTTGTCATCACAATGCTCCATGCTCCTTGAAATCAAAATGATCCATGACCTCTGTCATCACAATGCTCCAAACCCTTGTGATCACAGTGTTCCATAACACTTGTCATTACAACGCTCCATGATGCCTGTCATCACAATACTCCATGCCCTTTTCATCACAATGCTCCAAGACTTTGTCATCACAATTTTAAATACACTTGTCATCACAATGTTCCCTGACACTTGTCATCAGAATGTTCCTTGAACCCTGTCACGAAAAGGCTCCATGCCTTTTTCATCACAATGCGCCATGCCGTTTTCTTCACAATGCTCCATGCCATTGTCATCAAAATACTCCACAAGCTTGTCCTCAGAATGCTCCATGACCCTTGTCATCACAATTCTCCATGCACTTTTCAGCACAATGCTCCCTGACCCTTGTCATCACAATGCTCCAAGCCATTGTCATCACAATACTCCATTACCTTGTCATCAGAATCCTCCATGACACTTGGCATCCCAGTGCTCCATGCCATTGTCATCACAATGTGACATTACATATGTCATCACAATGCTCCCTAACACCTTTCTTCACAGTATTGAATGACCTGGTCATGACAATGCTCCATGCCCTTGTCATCACAATGCGCCATTCCAACTCTCATTGCAATAATCCATGAAACTTATTAGACCAATGTTACATGCCCTTGTCATCACAATGCTCCATGCCCTTGTTATCACAATGCTCCATGATCCCTGTCATCACAAATCTCCGTGATTCCAGTCATCACAATGCTTCATGACCTTTGTCATCACAATGGTCCATGTCCTCGTCATTAACAGTCTCTGTGACCATTTTAACCACAATGTTCCATGAACTTTTCATCACAGTGCTCTTTGACCCTTCTCATCAAAATGCTCCATGCACTTGTCAGCACAATGCTCCATGAAACATGTCATCACAGTGCACCATGCGCTTGTCATCACAGTGCTCCACAATCTTGTCATCAAAATGCTCCTTAAAATATGTCATCACAATGCTCCATGCACTTCTCATCAAAATGCTCTCTCACCACTGATATCACAATGCTACATCATTATGTGTCACAATACTCCCTCACCCCTGTCATCACAATGTTCCATGACTCCTTTCATCACAATGCTACATGCACTTATCATCACAATGTTCGATGACCCCTGACATCACAATGTTCCATAACACCTGTCATCAAAATGTTCCATGACACTTTTCATCAAATTGCTCCATGACCCTCTCATCAGAATGCTCCTTGCCCTTCTCATCACAATGCACAACGCCCTTTCCATCAAAATGCTCAATGACCTTTGTCATCACAAATATCCATGACACTTGGCATCACAGTGCTCCATGTCATTGTTATCACAATGCTCCATGAACGCTCTCATCACATTGCTCCATGCCTTTGTCTTCACAAAGCTCCATGACACATGTCTTCAGAATGCTCCATGGCCTTCTCATCACAATGCTCCATGCCCTTGCCATCACAATGCTCCATTTCGCCTGTGAGAACAATGCTCCATGACCCCTGACATAACAATGTTCCGTGGCCTTGTCATCACAAACCTCCATGACTCTTCTCAACACAATGCTCCAAGAACATTGTAATCACAATGCTCTATGCCCCTTTTCATCTAAATGATCCATGAACCCTGTCATCACAATGCACCATGCCCATCATCATAATGCTTCATGCTATTGTCATCACAATGAAATCAAAATGCTCCATGACCTCCGTCATAACAATGATCCAAACCCTTGTGATCACAATATTCCATAACACTTGCCATCACAATGCCCCATGATGCTCGTCATCACAATTATCCATGGTCTTCTCATCACAATGCTCCATGATCTTTGTCATCACAGTGCTCAGAACACTTGTCATAACAATGCTCCCTGACACTTGTAGTCAGTATGCTCCTTGAACCCTGTCATGACAAGGCTCCATGCCTTTTTCATCACAATGATACATGCCCTTTTTATCACAATGCTCCAAGACCCATGTAATCACAAAGCTCCATGCCCTTGTCATCACAAAGCTCAATGACGCATGCCATCAGAATGCTCCTTGGTCTTTTCCACACAATGCTCTATGCCCTTGTCATCACAATGTTCCAAGACCCCGGTAATCACAATGCTACATGACCCTTTTCATCAGTATGCTTCATGAGATTTGTCATCACAAGGCTCCATGACTTTGTCATCACAATTTTCCAGGATCTTGTCATCACAATGCTTCTCGACCTTGTCATGAAAATTTTCAACGGCCCTTGTCATCATAATGCTCCAAGCCCTAATCATCACAATGCTCCATTATATTTGTCATCACAATTTTCCATTAAATTTGGCATCACAGTGCTCCATGCCATTGTCATCGCAATGGACCTTGACATATGTCATCACAATGCTCCCTGACACCTGTCTTCACAATACGCCCTCACCTCTTCATCTCAATGCTCCATGCCCTTGTCATCACAATGCACCATGTCCACTGTCATCACAATAATCTATGAATCTTGTCAGACAAATGCTCCATGCTCCTGTCATCACAATGCTCTATGCCCATGTCATCACAATACTCCATGACTTGTCATCACAATCCTCCATGACCCATGACACATATATCACAGTGTTCCATGCCCTAGTCATCACAATGCTCCAAGACCCCTGTAAGCACAATGCTCCATGCCCCTTTTCATCAGAATCCTCCATGAGACTTGTCATCACAAGTCTCCATGGTCTTCTCATCACAATGCTCCTGGACCTTGTCATCACCATGCTCCATTCCCTTCTCATCACAATGCTCCATGACCCCTGTCATCACAATAATCCATGAATATTTTCAGCCCAATGCTCCAAGACCTATTCATCACAATGCTCCATGGC
Organism: Mesoplodon mirus; assembly: GCF_964341445.2. Lineage (NCBI taxonomy): Eukaryota > Metazoa > Chordata > Mammalia > Artiodactyla > Ziphiidae > Mesoplodon > Mesoplodon mirus. The sequence continues at coordinate 174,810 of NW_028295738.1, forward strand.
CAATATCATCACAATGCTCCATGACCACTGTCATCACAACACTCCATGACACCCGACAACACAATGATCCACGACTCTTGTCATCACAATGCTCCATTCCATAGTCATCACAATGCTCCATGACACCTGTCATCACAACACTCCATGAACATTATCAGCCCATTGCTCCATGACCCTTGTCATCCCAATGCTCCATGACCCCTGTATTCACAATGCTCTGTGACGCTTGTCATCACAGTGCTCCATAACACATGTCATCACAATGCTCCATGCCTTTGTCAGCAAGATGCTACATGACTTTGTCATTACAATGCTCTATGCGCTTGTCATCACAATACTCCATTTCCATTGTCATCACAATCCTCCATGAAACTTGGGATAACATTGCTTCATGCCCTTCTCCTCACAATGCTCCATGCTCCTTAGAAATCAAAATGATCCATGACCTCTGTCATCACAATGCTCCAAACCCTTGTGAACACAATGTTCCATAAAACTTGTCATCACAATGCTCCATGATGCTTGTCATCACAATACTCCATGCTCTTTTCATCACAATGCTCCATGACCTTTGTCATCACAATTCTCAATACACTTGTCATCACAATGCTCCCTGACACTTGTCATCAGTATGCTCCTTGAACCCTGTCAGGAAAAGGCTCCATGCCTTTTTCATCACAATGCTCCATGCCATTGTCATCAAAATACTCCACAAGCTTGTCATCAGAATGCTCCATGACCCGTGTCATCACATTTCTCCATGCACTTGTCAGCACAATGCTCCCTGACCCTTGTCATCACAATGCTCCAAGCCATTGTCATCACAATGCTCCATTACCTTTGCCATCAGAATGCTCCATGACACTTGGCATCCCAATGCTCCATGCCATTGTCATCACAATGGGCCATTACATATGTCATCACAATGCTCCCTGACACCTGTCTTCACAATACTGCATAACCTGGCCATCACAATCCTCCATGCCCTTGTCATCACAATGCGCCATTCCAACTGCCATCGCAATAATCCATGAAACTTATTAGACCAATGCTCCTTGCCCTGGTCATCACAATGCTCCATGCCCTTGTTATCACAATGCTCCATGACCCCTGCCATCACAATGCTCTGTGACTCCAGTCATCACAATGGGCCATGACCTCGTCATCATCACTCTCTGTGAGCTTTTTAACCAACATGATCCATGAACTTTTCATCACAATGCCCTTTGACCATTGTCATCACAATGCTCTATGCCTTTCTCAGCACAATGCTCCATGACACATGTCATCACAATGCTCCATGCGCTTGTCAGCACAATGCTCCATGACACATGTCATCACAATGCCCCATGACACCTGTCATCACAATGCTCCGTGACTCCAGTCATCACAATGCTTCATAACGTTTTTCATCACAATGATCCATGCCCGTGTCATCACAAGGTTCTGTGACCTTTGTAACCACAATGCTCCATGAACTTTTCATGACAATTCACAGTGACACTTGTCATCACAATGCTCCATGTCTTTGTCAGAACAATGCTCCATGACCATTGTCTTCACAATGTGCCACGCACATTTCATCACAACGGTCCACAACATTGTCATTGCAATGCTCCATAAACCTTGTAATCACAATGGTCCATGCACTTCTCATCAAAATGCTCTCTCACAAGAGATATCACAGTGTTCCATGACTAGTCATCACAATACACCCTCACCCCTGTAATCACAATGTTCCATGACCCTGTCATCACACTGCTACATCCCCTTATCATCACAGTGTTCCATGACCCCTGACATCACAATGTTCCATAACACCTGTCATCAAAATGCTCCATGACCCTTTTCATCCCAAAGCTCCAAGACCCCTGACATCACAATGTTGTATAACAACTGCCATCAAAATATTCCATTACACTTTTCATCAAATTGCTGCATGGCCCGGTCATCAAAATGCTCCCTGCACATCTCATCACAATATACCATGACCTTATCATCAAAATGCTCCATGACTTGTCATCACAAAGCTCCATAACCATTGGAATCACAATGCTCCATGTCATTGTCATCACAGTGCTCCATGAACACTCTCATCACATTGCTCAATGCCCTTGTCATCACAAAGCTCCATGACACTTGTCATCACAATGCTCGATGCCCTTCTCATCGCAATGCTCCATGCCCTTGTCATTACAATCCTGCATGACCAATGTATCATAGTGTTCCGTACCCTTGTCATCACAATGCTCCATGCCCACTCTCATCACAATAATCCATGAAACATTTCAGACCAATGTTCCATGCCCTTCTCATCACAATGCTCCATTACCTCTTTCATAACAATGCACCATGACCCCTGCCATCACAATGTTCCACGGCCTAGTCATCACAAGGTTCCATGACATTTGTCATCACAATGCTGAAGGCCCCTGTAATCACAATGCTCCTTGCCCTTGTCATCACAAAGCTCCATGACGCATGTCATCAGAAAGTCCCATGGCCTTTTCATCACAATGCTCCATGCCCTTGTCATCACAATGCTCCAAGACCTTTGTAAACACAATGCTCCATGCCCCTTTTCATCTCAATGCTCCATGAACCCTGCCATCACAATGCACCATGCCCATCATCATAATGCTTCAGGCTATTGTCATCAAAATGAAATCAATATTCTCCATGACCTCTGTCATCATAATGCACCAAACACTTGTGATCACAATGTTCCATAACACTTATCATCACAACACCCCATGACGCTCATCATCACAGTTATCCACGGTCTTCTCTTCACAATGTCCCATGATCTTTGTCATCACAATGCTCAATACACTTGTCATCACAATGCTCCCTGACACTTGTCGTCAGTATGCTCCTTGAACCCTGTCATGACAAGGCTCCATGCCTTTGTCATCACAATAATCCATGCCCTTTTCATCACAATGCTCCAAGATCCCTTTAATCACAATGATCCATGTCCTTGTCATCAAAAAGCTCCATGACTCATGTCATCAGAATGCTTCATGGCCTTCTCATCATAATGTTCCATGCCCTTGTCATCACAATGCTCCTAGACCCTGTAATCAGAATGTTCCATGCCCCTTTCATCAGAATGCTCCATGAGACTTTTCATCACAAGTCTGCATGGTCTTCTCCTCACAATGCTCCAGGGCCTTGTGATCACCATGCTCCATTCCCTTGTCATCACAATGTTCCATGACCCCTGTCATCACAATAGTCCATGAACATTTTCAGCCCAATGCTCCACGACCTACTCATCAGAATGCTCCAAGGCCAATATCTTCACAATGCTCCATGACCACTGTTATCACAACACTCCATGACAACTGACAACAATATGATCTGGGACTCTTGTCATTACAATGCTCCATTCCCTAGTCATCACAATGCTCCATGACCCCTGTCATCAAAACACTCCATAAACATTTTCAGCCCAGTGCTCCATGACCCTTGTCATCACAATGATCCATACCCTTGTCATCCCAATGCTCCATGACCCCGATATTCACAATGCTCCGTGACGCTTTTCATCACAGTGCTCCATGACACATGTCATCACAATGCTCCATGCCTTTGTCAGCAAAATGCTACATGACCTTTCCATTACAATGCTCTATGCGCTTGTCATCAAAATACTCAATTTCCATTGTCATCACAATCCTCCATGAACCTTGGGATCACATTGCTTCATGCCCTTGTCATCACAATGCTCCCTGCTCCTTCAAATCAAAATGATCCATGATCTCCTTGCCCTGGTCATCACAATGCTCCATGCCCTTTTTATCACAATGCTCCATGACCTTGGCCATCACAATGATCTGTGACTCCAGTCATCACAATGCTTCATGACCTTGTCACCACAGTGGTCCATGCCCTCGTCATCATCACTCTCCGTGAGCATTTTAACCAAAATGATCCATGAATATTTCATCACAATGATCTTTGAACTTTGTCATCACAATGCTCTATACTATTCTCAGCACAATGCTCCATGACCCTTGTCATCACAATGCTCCATGCGCTAGTCAGCACAATGCTCCATGACACGTCATCACAATGCTCCAGGACACCTGTCATCACAATGCTCTGTGACTACAGTCATCACAATGCTTCATAACGTTTGTCATCACAATGATCCATGCCCGTGTCATCACAAGGTTCTGTGACCTTTGTAACCACAATGCTCCATGAACTATTCATCACAATTCACAGTGACCCTTGTCATCACAATGCTCCATGTCTTTGTAATAACAATGCACCATGACCATTGTCTTCACAATGTGTCACACGCATTTCATCACAACAGTCCACAACATTGTCATTGCAATGCTCCATAAACCTTTTAATCACAATGGTCCATGCACTTCTCATCAAAATGCTCTCTCACCAGAGATATCACAGTGTTCCATCACTAGTCATCACAATACTCCCTCAACCCTCTAATCACAATGTTCCATGACCCTGTCATCACACTGCTACATCCCCTTATCATCACAATGTTCCATGACCCCTGACATCACAATGTTCCATAACACCTGTCATCAAAATGCTTCATGATCCTTTTCATCCCAAAGCTCCAAGACCCCTGACATCACAATGTTCTATAACCCCTGCCATCAATATATTCCATTACATTTTTCATCAAATTGCTGCATGGCCCGGTCATCAAAATGCTCCCTGACCTTCTCATCACAATGCACCATGCCCTTGTCATCAAAATGCTCCATGACTTGTCATCACAAAGCTCCATGACCCTTGGCATCACAATGCTCCATGTCATTGTCATCACAATGCTCCATGAACACTCTCATCACATAGCTCAATGCCCTTGTCATCACAAAGCTCCATGACACTTGTCATCACAATGCTCGATGCCCTTCTCATCACAATGCTCCATGCCCTTGTCATTACAATCCTACATGACCCATGTATCATAGTGTTCCATACCCTTGTCATCACAATGCTCCATGCCCACTCTCATCACAATAATCCGTGAAATATTTCAGACCCATGTTCCATGCCCTTCTCATCACAATGCTCCATTACCTCTGTCATAACAATGCACCATGACCCCTGCCATCACAATGTTCCACGGCCTAGTCATCACAAGGTTCCATGACACTTGTCATCACAATGCTGAAGTACCCTGTAATCACAATGCTCCACGCCCTTGTCATCACAAAACTCCATGACGCATGTCATCAAAAGGTTCCATGGCCTTCTCATCACAATGCTCCATGCCCTTGTCATCACAGTGATCCATGCCCATTTTTCATCTCAATGCTCCATGAAACCTGCCATCACAATGCACCATGCCCATCATCATAATGCTTCAGGCTATTGTCATCACAATGAAATCAATATTCTCCATGACCTCTGTCATCATAATGCTGCAAACACTTGTGATCACAATGTTCCATAACACTTATCATCACAACACCCCATGACGCTCATCATCACAATTATCCATGGTCTTCTCTTCACAATGCTCCATGGCCTTTGTCATCACAATGCTCAATACACTTGTCATCACAATGCTCGCTGACAGTTGTCATCAGTATGCTCCTTGAAACCTGTCATGACAAGGCTCCATGCCTTTGTCATCACAATAATCCATGCCCTTTTCATCACAATGCTCCAAGATCACTGTAATCACAATGATCCATGCCATTGTCATCAAAAAGCTCCATGACACATGTCATCAGAATGCTTCATGGTCTTCTCATCATAATGCTCCAGGACCTTTTCATCACAATGCTCCATTCCCTTGTCATCACAATGCTCCATGACCCCTCTCATCACAATAGTCCATGAACATTTTCAGCCCAATGCTCCACGACCTCCTCATCACAATGCTCCATGGCCAATATCATCACAATGGTCCATGACCACTGTCATCACACTCCATGAACATTTTCAGCCCAGTGCTCCATGACCCTTGTCATCAAAATGATCCATGCCCTTGTCATCCCAATGCTCCATGACTCGTGTATTCACAAAATTCCGTGAAGCTTGTCATCACAGTGCTCCATGACACATGTCATCACAATGCTCCATGCCTTTGTCAGCAAAATGCTACATGACCAATCCATTACAATGCTCTATGTGCTTGTCATCACAATACTCCATTACCATTGTCATCACAATCCTCCATGAACCTTGGGATCACATTGCTTCATGCCCTTGTCATCACAATGCTCCATGATCCTTGAAATCAATATGATCCATGACCTCTCTCATCACAATGCTCCAAACACTTGTGATCACAATGTTCCATAACACTTGTCATCACAACACTCCATGAGGCCTGTCATCACAATACTCCATGCCCTTTTCATCACAATGCTCCAAGACCTTTTTCATCACAATTTTCAATACACTTGTCATCACAATGCTCCCTGACACTTGTCATCAGAATGCTCCTTGAACCCTGTCACGAAAAGGCTCCATGCCTTTTTCATCACAATGTCCCATGCCATTTTCATCACAATGCTCCATGCCATTGTCATCAAAATACTCCACAAGCTTGTCATGAGAATGTTCCATGACCCTTGTCATCACATTTCTCCATGCACTTGTCAGCACAATGCTCCCTGACCCTTGTCATCACAATGCTCCAAGCCATTGTCATCACAATGCTCCATTACCTATGTCATCAGAATCCTCCATGACACTTGGCATCCCAATGCTCCATGCCATTGTCATGACAGTGGGCCATTACATATGTCATCACAATGCTCCCTGACATCTGTCTTTACAATACTGCATGTCCTGGCCATCACAATGCTCCATGCCCTTGTCATCACAATGTGCCATTCCAACTGTCATCGCAATAATCCCTGAAACTTATTAGACAAATGCTCCATGCCCTTGTTATCACAATGCTCCATGACGCCTGCCATCACAATGCTCTGTGACTCCAGTCCTCACAATTCTTCATGACCTTTGTCACCACAATGGTCCATGCACTTGTCATCATCAGTCTCTGTGAGCTTTTTAACCAAAATGATCCATGAACTTTTCATCACAATGCTCTTTGACCCTTGTCATCACAATGCTCTATGCCTTTCTCAACACAATGCTCCATGACAATTGTCATCACAATGCTCCATGCGCTTGTCATCACAATGCTCCATGACACATGTCATCATAAGCTCCATGACCCTTGTCATCACAATTCTCCATGCGCTTGTCAGCACAATGCTCATTGACAAATGCCATCACAATGCTCCAAGACCCCTGTCATCACAATGCTCCGTGACTCCAGTCATCACAATGCTTCATAACGTTTGTCATCACAATGGTCCATGCCCGTGTCATCACAAGGCTCTGTGACCTTTTTATCCACAATCATCCATGAACTTTTCATCACAATTTTCTGTGACCCTTGTCATCACAATGCTCCATGTCTTTGTCAGAACAATGCTCCATGACCCTTGTCTTCACAATGTGCCACACGCATTTCATCACAACGGTCCACAACCTTGTCATTGCAATGCTCCATAAACCTTGTAATCACAATGCTCCATGCACTTCTCATCAAAATGCTCTCTCACAAGAGATATCACAGTGTTCAATCACTAGTCATCACAATACTCCCTCACCCCTGTAATCAAAATGTTCTATGACCCTGTCATCACACTACAACATCCTCTTATCATCACAATGTTCCATGACCACTGACATCACAATGTTCCATAACCCCTGCCATCAATATGCTCCATGACCCTTTTCATCCCAAAGCTCCAGGACCCCTGATATCACAATGTTCTATAACCCCTGCCATCAAAATGTTCCATTACACTTTTCATCAAATTGCTGCATGACCCGGTCATCAAAATGCTCCCTTACCTTCTCATCACAATGCCCCATGCGCTAGTCATCAAAATGGTCCATGACTTGTCATCACAAAGCTCCATGACCCTTGTCATCACAATGCTCCATGTCCTTGTCATCACAATGCGCCATTCCAACTGTCATCACAATAATCCATGAAACATATTAGACCAATGTTCCATGCCCTTGTCATCACAATGCTCCATGCCCTTGTTTTCACAATGCTCCATGCACTTGTCAGCACAATGCTCCATGACACATGTCATCACAATGCTCCATGACCCCTGTCATCACAATGCTCCGTGACTCCAGTCATCTCAATGCTTCAAAACGTTTGTCATCACAATGGTCCATTCCCGCGTCATGACAAGACTCTGTGACATTTTTAACTGCAATGTTCCATGAACATTTCATCACAATTCTCTGTGACCCTTGTCATCACAATGCTCCATGTCTTTGTCAGAACAATGTTTCATGACCATTGTCTTCACAATGTTCCACGCGCATTTCATCACAATGATCCTCAACTTTGTCATTGCAATGCTCCATAAAACTTGTAATCAAAATGATCCATGCACTTCTCAACAAAATGCTCTCTCACCAGAGATATCAAAGTGTTCCATCTCTAGTCATAAAAATACTCCCTCACCACTGTAATCACAATGCTCCATTACACTGTCATCACACTGCTACCTCCCCTTATCATCACAATGTTCCATGACCCATGTCATCAAAATGCTCCATGACCCTTTTCATCCCAAAGCTCCAAGAACCCTGACATCATACTGATCTATAACCCCTGCTATCAAAATATTCCATTACACTATTAATCAAATTGCTGCATGAACCTGTCATCAGAATTCTCCCTGCCCTTCTCATCAGAATGCACCATGCCCTTGTCATGAAAATGCTCCATGTCTTGTCATCACAAAGCTCCATGACCCTTTGAATCACAATGCTCCATATCATTGTCATCACAAAGCTCCATGAAACCTCTCATCACATTGCTCCATGCCCTTGTCAACACAAAGCTCCATGACACTTGACATCACAATGCTCGATGACCTTCTCATCACAATGCTCCATGTCCTTGTCATTACAATACTGCATGACCCATGTATCATAGTGTTCCGTACCCTTGTCATTACAATGCTCCATGCCCACTCTCATCACAATAATCCATGAAACATTTCAGACAAATGTTCCATGACCTTCTCATCAAAATGCTCCATTACCCCTGTCATTACAATGCACCATGATTCCTGCCATCACAAAGATCCACGGCCTGGTCATCACAAGGTCCCATGACACTTGTCATTACAATGCTGGAGACACCTGTAATCACAATGCTCCATGCCCTTGTCATTACAAAGCTCCTTGACGCATGTCATCAGAATGTTCCATGGCCTACTCATCACTGCTCCATGCCCTTTTCATCTCAATGCTCCATGAACCCTGTCATCACAATGCACCATGACCATCATCATAATGCTTCAGGCAATTGTCATCACAATGAAATCAATATTCTCCATGACCTGTGTCATCATAATGCCCAAAACTCTTGTGATCACAATGTTCCATAACACTTATCATCACAACACGCCATGACGCTCATCATCACAATTATCCATGGTCTTCTCATCACAATTCTCCATTATCTTTGTCATCACAGTGCTCACTAAACATGTCATCACAATGCTCCCTGACACTTGTCGTCAGTATGCTCCTTGAACCCTGTAATGACATGGCTCCATGCCTTTTTCATCACAATAATCCATGACCTTTTCATCACAATGCTCCAAGATCCCTGTAATCACAATGCTCCATGCCGTTGTCATCAAAAAGCTCCATGACGCTTATCATCAGAATGCTTCATGGCCTTCTCATCACAATACTCCATGCCCTTGTCATCACAATACTCCAAGACCCCTGTAATCACAATGCTCCATGCCCCTTTTCATCAGAATGCTCCATGAGACTTGTCATTACAAGTCTCCATGGTCTTCTCATCACAATGATCCAGGACCTTGTCATCACCATGCTCCATTCCCTTGTCATCACAATGCTCCATGACACCTGTCATCACAATAATCCATGAACATTTTCAGCCCAATGCTCCACGACCTACTCATCACAATGCTCCATGGCAAATATCATCAGAATGCTCCATGACCACTGTCATCACAACACTCCATGACACCTGACAACACAATGATCCGGGACTCTTGTCATCACATTGCTCCATTCCCTAGTCATCACAATGTTCCATGACCCCTGTCATCACAACACTCCATGAACATTTTCAGCCCAATGCTCCATGACAATTGTCATCACAAAGATCCATGCCCTTGTCATCCCAATGCTCCATGACCCCTGTATTCACAGTGCTCCGTGATGCTTGTCATCACAGTGCTCCAGGACACGTGTCATCACAATGCTTCATGCCTTTGTCAGCAAAATGCTACATGACCTTGTCATTACAATGCTGTATGTGCTTGTCATCACAATACTCCATTTCCATTGTCATCACTATCCTCCATGAAAAGTGGGATCACATTGTTTCATGCCCTTGTCATCACAATGCTCCATGCTCCTTGAAATCAAAATGATCCATGAGTTCTGTCATCACAATGCTCCAATCCGTTGTGATCACTATGTTCCATAACACTTGTCATCAAAACGCTCCAAGATGCCTTTCATCAAAATAGTCTATGCCATTTTCATCACCATGCTCCATGACCTTTGTCATCACAATTCTCAATACACTTGTCATCACAATGCTCCCTGACACTTTTCATCAGAATGCTCCTTGAACCCTGTCACGAAAAGGCTCCATGCCTTTTTCATCACAATTCTCCATGCCGTTTTCAAAACAATGCTCCATGCCATTGTCATCAAAATACTCCACAGGCTTGTCATCAGAATGCTCCATGACCTTTGGCATCACAATTCTCCATGCACTTGTCAGCACAATGCTCCCTGACCCTTGTCATCTCAATGCTCCAAGCCATTGTCATCTCAATGCTTCATTACATTTGTCATCAGATTCCTCCATGACACTTGGCATCAGATGCTCCATGCCATTTTAATCACACTGGGCCATTACATATGTCATTACAATGCTCCCTGACACCTATCTTCACAATACTGCATGACCTGGTCTTCACAATTATCCATTCCAAATGTCATCGCAATAATCCATGAAACTTATTAGACAAATTTCCATGTCCTTGTCATCACAATGATCCATGGCCTTGTTATCACAATGCTCCATGACACCTGTCATCACAATGCTCCGTGACTGCAGTCATCACAATGCTTCATGACCTTTGTCATCACAATGGTCCATTCCCTCGCCATCAACAGTCTCTGTGACCATTTTAACCACAATGCTCCATGAACTTTTCATCACAATGCTCTTTGACCCTTGTCAGCACAATGGTCCATGCACTTCTCAGCACAATGCTCCATGACACATGTCATCACAATGCACCATGCGCTTGTCATCACAGTGCTCCACAATCTTGTTATCACAATGCTCCATAAAATTTGTCATCACAATGCTCCATGCACTTCTCATCAAAATGCTCTCTCACCACTGATATCACAATGCTACATCACTATTTCTCACAATACCCCCTCACCACTGTCAACACATTGTTCCATGACTCCTGTCATCACAATGCTACATGCACTTATCATCACAATGTTCGATGACCCCTGCCATCACAATGTTCCATAACACCTGTCATGAAAATGTTCCATGACACTTTTCATCGAATTGCTCCATAACCCTGTCATCACAATGCTCCCTGCCCTTCTCATCACAATGCCCAAAGCCCTTGCCAACAAAATGTTCCATGACTTTTGACATCACAAAGATCCATGACCCTTGGCATCACAATTCTCCATGTCATTGTCATCACAATGCTCCATGAACGCTCTCATCACATTGCTCCATGCCCCTGTCTTCACAAAGCTCCATGACACATATCATCAGAATGCTCCATGGCCTTATCATCACAATGCTCCATACCCTTGCCATCACAAAGTTCCATTACCGCTGTCATAACTATGCTCCATGACCCCTGCCATCACGATGTTCCTTGGCCTCGTCATCACAAAGCTCCATGACCCTTCTCATCACAATGCTCCCAGAACCCTGTATTCACAATGCTGTATGCCACTTTTCATCTCAATGATCCATGAACCCTGTCATCACAATGCACCATGCCTATCATTATAATGCTTCATGCTATTGTCATCAAAATGAAATCAAAATGCTCCATGACTTCTGTCATAACAATGCTCCAAACCCTTGTGATCACAATATTCCATAAGACTTGTCATCACAATGCCCCATGACGCTCGACATCACAATTATCAATGGTCTTCTCATCACAATGCTCCATGACCTTTGTCATCACAATGCTCTATACACTTGTCATCAAAATGCTCCCTGACACTTGTGGTCTGTATGCTCCTTGATCCCTGTCATGACAAGGCTCCATGCCATTTTCATCACAATGGTCCATGCTCTTTTCATTACAATGCTCCAAGACCCATGTGATCACAATTCTCCATGCCCTTTTCATCACAAACCTCAATGATGCATGCTAGCAGAATGCTCCTTGGACTTTTCCTCACAATGCTCCATGCCCTTGTCATCACAATGTTCCAAGACCCCAGTAATCACAATGCTCCATACCCCTTTTCATCAGTATGCTCCATGAGACTTGTCATCACAAGGATCCATGGTTTTGTCATCACAATGATCCAGGAACTTGTCATCACAATACATCTCGACCTTGTCATGAAAATTTTCAATGGCCCTTGTCATCATAATGCTCCACGCCGTAATCATCACAATGCTCCAGTATATTTGTCATCACAATTCTCCATTACATTTGGCATCACAATGTTCCATGCCATTGTCATCGCAATGGACCATGACATATGTCATCACAATGATCCCTGACACCTGTCTTCACAATATTCCATGACCTTCTAATCACAATGCTCCATGCCCTTGTCATCACAATGCACCATGCCCACTGACATCACAATAATCTATGAAACTTGTCAGACCAATGCTCCCTGCCCCTGTCATCACAATGCTCCATGCCCTTGTCATCACAATGCTCCAAGACCCCCGTAAACACAATGCTCCATGCCCATTTTCATCTCAATGCCCATGAACCCTGTCATCACAATGCACCATGCCCATCATCATAATGCTTCAGGCTATTGTCATCACAATGAAATCAATATTCTCCATGACCTCTGTCATCATAATGCACCAAAACCTTGTGATCACAATGTTCCATAACACTTATCATCACAACACCCCATGACGCTCATCATCACAATAATCCATTGCCTTCTCATCACAATGCTCCATGATCTTTGTCATCACAATGTGCAATACACTTGTCATCACAATGCTCCCTGACACTTGTTGTCATTATGCTCCTTGAACCCTGTCATGACAAGGCTCCATGCCTTTTTCATCACAATGATCATTGCCCACTTCATCACAATGCTCCATGACCTTTGTCATCACAATTCTCAATACACTTGTCATCACAATGCTCCCTGCCACTTGTCATCAGAATGCTCCTTGAACCCTGTCACGAAAAGGCTCCATGCCATTTTCATCACAATGCCCCATGCCGTTTTCATCACAATGCTCCATGCCATTGTCATCAAAATACTCCACAAGCTTGTCATCAGAATGCTCCATGACCCTTGTCATCACAATTCTCCATGCACTTGTCAGCACAATGCTCCCTGACCCTTGTCATCACAATGCTCCAAGCCTTTGTCATCACAATGCTCCATTACCTTTGTCATCAGAATCCTCCATGACACTTGGCATCCCAATGCTCCATACTATTGTCATCACAATTGGCCATTACATATGTCATCACAATGCTCCCTGACACCTCTCTTCACAATACTGCATGACCTGGTCATCACAATGCTCCATGCCCTTTTCATCACAAAGCGCCATTCCAAATGTCATCACAATAATCCATGAAACTTATTAGACCAATGTTTCATGCCCTTGTCATCACAATGATCCATGCCCTTATTATCACAGTGCTCCATGACCCCTGTCATCACAATGCTCCATGACTCCAGTCATCACAATGCTTCATAACATTTGTCATCACTATACTCCATGCCCGCATCATCACAATGCTCTGTTACCTTTGTAACCACAATCCTCCATGAACATTTCATCACAATTCTCTGTGACACTTGTCATCACAATGCTCCAAGTTTTTGTCAGAACAATGCTCCATGACCATTGTCTTCAAAATGTGCCACAAGCATTTCATCACACTGGTCCGCAACCTTGTCATTGCAATGCTCCATAAACCTTTCAATCACAATGGTCCATGCACTTCTCATCAAAATGCTCTCTCACCAGAGATATCACAGTGTTCCATCAATAGTCATCACAATACTCCCTCAGCCCTGTAATCACAATGTTCCATGACCCTGTCATCACACTGCTACATCCCCTTATCATCACAATGTTCCATGACCCCTGTCATCACAATGTTCCATGAACTTTGACATCACAATGCTCAATACACTTGTCTTCACAATGCTCCCTGACACTTGTCGTCAGTATGCTCCTTAAACCCTGTTATGACAAGGCTCCATGCCTTTTTCATCACAATGATCCATGCCCTGTTTACCCCAATGCTCCAAGATCCCTGTAATCACAATGCTCCATGCCCTTGTCATCACAAATCTCCATGACGCATGTCATCAGAATGCTCCATGGCCTTCTCATCAAAAGGCTCCATGACCTTGTCATCACAATGCGCCATTCCAACTGTCATCACAATAATCCATGAAACATATTAGACCAATGTTACTTGCCCTTGTCATCACAATGCTCCATGACACATGTCATCACAATTCACCATGAGCTTGTCATCACAGTGCTCCACAATCTTGTCATCACAATGCTCCTTAAAATTTGTCATCACAATGCTCCATGCACTTCTCATCAAAATGCTCTCTCACCACAGATATCACAATGCTACATCACTCTGTGTCACAATACTCACTCACACCAGTCATCACAATGTTCCATGACTCCTGTCATCACAATGCTACATGCACATGTCATCACAATGTTCGATGACCCCTGACATCACAATGTTCCATAACACCTGTCATCAAAATGTTCCATGGCACTTTTCATCAAATTGCTCCATGACCCTGACATCAGAATGCTCCCTGCCCTTCTATCACAATGCACAACGCACTTGCCTTCAAAATGCTCCATGACCTTTGTCATCACAAAGATCCATGACCCTTGGCATCACAATGCTCCATATGCTTGTCATCACAATGCTCCATGACACATGTCATCACAATGCACCATGCGCTTGTCATCACAGTGCTCCACCATCTTGTCATCACAATGCTCCTTAAAATTTGTCATCACAATGCTCCATGCACTTTTCATCAAAATGCTCTCTCACCACTGATATCACAATGCTACATCACTATTTGTCACAATACTCCCTCACCCCAGTCATCACAATGTTCCATGACTCCTGTCATCACAATGCTACATGCACATATCATCACAATGCTCGATGACCCCTGACATCACAATATTCCATAACAACTGTAATCAAAATGTTCCATTACAGTTTTCATCAAATTGCTCTATGAACCTGACATCAGAATGCTCCCTGCCATTCTCATCACAATGCACAACGCATTTGCCATCAAAATGCTCAATGACCTTTGTCATCACAAAGATCCATGACCCTTGGCATCAGAATGCTCCATGTCATTGTCATCACAATGCTCCATGAATGCTCTCATCACATTGCCCAATGCCCTTGTCATCACAAAGCTCCATGACACTTGTCATCACAATGCTTGATGAACTTCTTATCACAATGCTCCAAGCCCTTGTCATTACAATCCTGCTTGACCCATGTATCATAGTGTTCCGTACCCTTGTCATCACAATGCTCCATGCACACTCTCATCACAATAATCCATGAAACATTTCGGACCAATGTTCCGTGACTCTCTCATCACAATGCTCCATTAGCCCTGTCATTACAATGCACCATGACACATGCCATCACAATGTTCCACGGCCTTGTCATCACAAGTTTCCATGACACTTGTCATCACAATGCTGAAGAACCCTGTAATCACAATGCTCCATGCCCTTGTCATCACAAAGCTCCATGACGCATGTCATCAGAATGTTCCACGGACTTCTCATCACAATGCTCCATGCCCTTGTCATCACAATTCTCCAAGAACCCTGTAAACACAATGCTCCATGCCCCTTTTCATCTCAATGCTCCATGAACACTGTCATCACAATGCACCATGCCCATCATCATAATGCTTCAGGCTATTGTTATCACAATGAAATCAATATTCTCCATGACCTCTGTCATCATAATGCTCCAAACTCTTGTGATCACAATGTTCCATAACATTTATCATCACAACACCCCATGACGCTCATCATCACAATTATCCATTGTCTTCTCATCACAATGCTCCATGATCTTTGTCATCACAATGCTCAATACACGTGTCATCAAAATTCTCCCTGACACTTGTCGTCAGTATGCTCCTTGAACCCTGTCATGACAAGGCTCCATGCCTTTTTAATCACAATTGTCCATGCCCTATTCATCACAATGCTCCAAGATCCCTGTAATCACAATGCTCCATGACCTTGTCATCAAAAAGCTCCATGACGCTTATCATCAGAATGCTTCATGGCCTTCTCCTCACAATGCTCCATGCCCTTGTCATCACAATGTTCCAAGACCCCTGTAATCAAAATGCTCCATGCCCCTTTTCATCAGTATGCTCCATGAGACTTGTCATCACAAGGCTCCATGGATTTCTCATCACAATGCTCCAGGACCTTGTCATCACAATGCTTCTCGACCTTGACATGAAAATTTTCAGTGGCCCTTGTCATCATAATGCTCCACGCCCTAATCATCACAATGCTCAATTATATTTTTCATTACAATTCTCAATTACATTTGGCATCACAATGCTCCATGCCATTGCCGTAGCAATGGACCATGACATATGTCATCACAATGCTCCCTGACACCTCTCTTCACAATATTCCATGACCTTCTCATCACAATGCTCCATGCCCTTTTCATCACAATGCACCATGCCCACTGTCATCACAATAACCTGTGAATCTTTTCAGACCAATGCTCCATGCCACTGTCATCACAATGCTCCATGCCATTGTCACCAAAATGCTCCATGACCCCTGTCATCACAATGCTCCTTGACTCCAGTCATCACAATGTTTCATAACGTTTGTCATCACAATGGGCCATGCCCGCATCATCACATGGCTCTGTGACCTTTGTAACCACAATGCTCCATGAACTTTTCATCACAATTCTCTGTGACACTTGTCATCACAATGCTCCATGTCTTTGCCTGAACAATGCTGTATGACCATTATCATCACAATGTGCCACGTGCATTTCATCACAACGGTCCACAAATTTGTCATTGCAAAGCTCCATAAACCTTGTAATCACAATGGTCCATGCACTTCTCATCAAAATGCTCTCTCACCAGAGATATCACAATATTCCAACAATAGTCATCAAAATAGTCACTCACACCTGGAATCACAATGTTCCATGAATCTGTCATCACAATGCTACATCCCCTTACCATCACAATGTTCCATGACCCCTGATATCACAATCTTCCATAACCCCTGTGAAGAAAATGCTCCATGACCCATTTCATCCCAAAGCTCCAAGACCCCTGACATCACAATGTTCTATAACCACTGCCATCAAAATGTTCCATTACACTTTTTATCAAATTGCTGCATGACTCTGTCATCAAAAAGCTCCCTGCCCTTCTCATCACAATGCACCATGCCCTTGTCATCAAAATGCTCAATGACTTGTCATCACAAAGCTCCATGACCCTTGGCATCACAATGCTCCATGTCATTGTCATAACAATGCTCCATGAACACTCTCATCACATTGCTCCATGCCCTTGTCATCACAAAGCTCCATGACACTTGTCATCACAATGCTCGATGCCTTTCTCATCACAATGCTACATGCACTTGTCATTACAGTCCTGCATGACCCATGTATCATAGTGTTCCGTACCCTTGTCATCACAATGCTCCATGCCCACTATCATCACAATAATCCATGAAACATTTCAGACCAAGGTTCCATGCTCTTCTCATCACAATGCTCCATTACCTCTGTCATAACAATGCACCATGACTCCTGACATCACAATGTTCCATGTCCTAGTCATCACAAGGTTCCATGACACTTGTCATCACAATGCTGAAGGCCCCTGTAATCACAATGCTCCTTGCCCTTGTCATCACAAAGCTCCATGACGCATGTCATCAGAAATTTCCATGGCCTTCTCATCACAATGCTCCATGCCCTTGTCATCAAAATGCTCCAAGACCTTTGTAAACACAAGGCTCCATGACCCTTTTCATCTCAATGCTCCATGAACCCTGCCATCACAATGCACCATGCCTATCATCATAATGCTTCAGGCTATTGTCATCACAATGAAATCAATATTCTCCATGACCTCTGTCATCATAATGCTCCAAACCCTTGTGATCACAATATTCCATAACACTTATCATCACAACACCCCATGACGCTCATCATCACAATTATCCATGGCCTTCTCATCACAATGCTCTATGACCTATGTCATCACAATATTCAATACACTTGTCAGCACAATGCTCACTGACACTTGTCGTCAATATGCTCCTTGAACCCTGTCATGACAAGGCTCCATGCCTTTTTCATCACATTGATCCATGCCTTTTTCATCACAATGCCCCAAGACCCTTGTAATCACAATGCTCCATGCCATTGTCATCACAAAGCTCCAGGACGCATGTCATCAGAATGCTCCATGGCCTTCTCATCACAATGCTCCAAGCCCTTGTCATCACAATGCTCCAAGACGCTTGTAATCACAATGCTCTATGACCGTTTTCATCTCAATGCTCCATGAACCTCGTCATCACAATGCACCATGCCCATCATCATAATGTTTCAGGCTATTGTCCTCACAATGAAATCAATATTCTCCATGACCTCTATCATCATAATGCTCCAAACCCTTGTGATCACAATGTTCCATAACACTTATCATCACAACACCCCATGACGCTCATCATCACAATTATCCATGGTCTTCTTATCACAATGCTCCATGACCTTTGTCATCACAATGCTCAATACACTTGTCATCACAATGCTCCCTGACACTTGTCGTCAGTATGCTCCTTGAACCCTGTCATGACCAGGCTCCATGACTTTTTCATCACAATAATCCATGCACATTTCATCACAATGTTCCAAGATCCCTGTAATCACAATGCTCCATGCCCTTGTCATCAAAAACTCCATGATGCAGGTCATGAGAATGCTTCATGGCCTTCTCATCACAATACTCCATGCACTTGTCATCACAATGCTCCAAGACCCCTGTAATCACAATGCTGCCTTCCCCTTTTCATCAGAATGCTTCATGAGACTTGTCATCACAAGTCTCCATTTTCTTCTCATCACAATGCTCCAAGACCTGTCATCACCATGCTCCATTCCCTTGTCATCACAATGCTCCATGACACCTGTCATCACAATAATCCATGAACATTTTCAGCACAGTGCTCCAGGACCTACTCATCACAATGCTCGTTGGCCAATATCATCGCAATGCTCCATGACCACTGTCATCACAACACTCCATGACACCTGACAACACAATGATCCGGGACTCTTTTCATCACATTGCTATATTCCCTATTCATCACAATGCTCTATGTCCCCTGTCATCACAACACTCCATGATCATTTTCAGCCCAGTGCTCCATGACCCTTGTCATCACAATGATCCATGTGCTTCTCATCACAGTGCTCCATGACACATGTCATCACAATGCTCCATGCCTTTGTCAGCAAAATGCTACATGACCTTGTCATTACAATGCTCTATGCGCTTGTCATCACAATACTTCATTTCCATTGTCATCACAATCCTCCATGAACCTTGGGATCACATTGCTTCATGCCCTTGTCATCACAATGCTCCATGCTCCTAGAAATCAAAATGATCCATGACCTCTGTCACCACAATGCTCCAAACTCTTGTGATCACAATGTTCCATAGCACTTGTCATCTCAACGCTCCATGATGCCTGTCATCACAACACCCCATGCCCTTTTCATCACAATGCTCCCTGACATTTGTCATCACAATACTCAATACACTTGTCATCACAATGCTCCCTGACACTTGTCGTCAGAATGCTCCTTGAAACCTGTCACGAAAAGGCTCCATGACATTTTCATCACAATGCCGCATGTGGTTTTCATCACAATGCTCCATGCCATTGTCATCAAAATACTCCACAAGCTTGTCATCAGAATGCTCCATGACCCTTGTCATCACAATTCTCCAAGCACTTGTCAGCACAATGCTCCCTGACCCTTGGCATCACAATGCTCCAAGCCATTGTCATCACAATGCTCCATTACCTTTGTCATCAGAATCCTCCATGGCACTTGGCATCACAATGCTCCATGCCATTGTCATCACAATGGGCCTTTACATATGTAATCACAATGCTCCCTGACACCACTCTTCACAATATTGCATGACCTGGTCATCACAATGCTCCATGCCCTTGTCATCACAATGCGCCATTCCAACTCTCATCGCAATAATCCATTAAATTTATTAGACCAATGATCCATGCCCTTGTCATCACAATGCTCCATGCCCTTGTTATCACAATGCTCCATGACGCCTGAAATCACAATGCTCCATGACTCCAGTCATCACAATGCTTCATGACCTTTGTCATCACAATGGTCCATGCCCTCATCATCAACAGTCTCTGTGACCATTTTAACCACAATGCTCCATGAACTTTTCCTCACAATGCTCTCTGACCCTTGTCATCACAATGCTCCATGTGCTTGTCAGCACAATGCTCCATGACACATGTCATCACAATGCACCATGCGCTTGTCATCACAGTGCTCCACAATCTTCTCATCACAATGCTCCTTAACATTTGTCATCACAATGATCCATGCACTTCTCATCAAAATGCTCTCTCACCACAGATATCACAATGCTACATCATTATTTGTCACAATACTCCCTCACCCCTCTCATCACAATGTTCCATGACTCCTGTCATCACAGTGCTACATGCACTTATCATCACAATGTTCGATGACCCCTGACATCACAATGTTCCATAACACCTGTCATCAAAATGTTCCATGACACTTTTCATCAAATTGCTCCATGACCCTGTCATCAGAATTCTCCCTGCCTTTCTCATCTCAATGCACAAGGACCTTGCCATCAAAATGCTCCATGACTTTTGTCATCACAAAGATCCATGACCCTAGGCATCACAATGCTCCATGTCATTGGCATCACAGTGCTCCACTACACTTGTCATAACAATGCTCCATGAACCCTGCCATCACGATGTTCCATGGCCTTGTCATCACAAAACTCCATGACCCTTCTCATCACAATGCTCCAAGAACCCTGTAATCACAATGCTTTACGCCCCTTTTCATCTCAATGATCCATGAATCCCGTCATCACAATGCACCATGCCCATCATCATAATGCTTCATGCTATTGTCATCACAATGAAATCAAAATGCTCCAAGACCTCTGTCATAACAATGCTCCAAACCCTTGTGATCACAATATACCATAACCCTTGTCATCACAATGCCCCATGACGGTCGTCATCACAATTATCCATGGTCTTCTCATCACAATGCTCCATGACTTTTGTCATCACAATGCTCAATACACTTGTCATCAAAATGCTCCCTGACACTTGTTGTCTGTATGCTCCTTGAACCCTGTCATGACAAGGCTCCATGCCATTTTCATCACAATGATCCATGCCCTTTTCATCACAATGCTCCAAGACCCATGTAATCACAAAGCTCCATGCCCTTTTCATCAAATGCTCCATGACGCATGTCATCAGAATTCTTCATGGCCTTCTCCTCACAATGCTCCATGCCCTTTTCATCACAATGCTCCAAGACCCCTGTAATCACAGTGCTCCATGCCCCTTTTCATCAGAATGTTCCATGAGTCTTGTCATCACAAGTCTCCATGGTCTTCTCATCACAATGCTCCAGGACCTTGTCATCACCATGTTCCATTCCCTTGTCTTCACAATGCTCCATGACCCGAGTCATCACAATACTCCATGAACATTTTCAGCCCAGTGCTCCATGACCCTTGTCTTCACAATGATCCATGCCCTTGTCATCCCAGAGCTCCATGACCCCTGTATTCACAATGCTCCGTGACAATTTTCATCACAGTGCTCCATGACACATGTCATCACAATGCTTCATGCTTTTGTCAGCAAAATGCTACATGACCTTGTCATTACAATGCTCTATGCAACTGTCATCACAATACTCCATTTCCTTTGTCATCACAATCCTCCATGAACCTTGAGATCACATTGCTTCATGCCTTTGGCATCACAATGCTCCCTGCTCCTTGAAATCAAAATGATCCATGACCTCTGTCATCACAATGCGCAAATCCTTTGTGATCACAATGTTCCATAACACTTTTCATCACAACGCTCCATGATGCCTGTCATCACAATACTCCATGCACTTTTCATCACAATGCTCCATGACCTTTGTCATCACAATTCTCAATACACTTGTCATCACAATGCTCCCTGACACATGTCATCAGATTGCTCCTTGAACCCTGTCACGAAAAGTCTCCATGCCTTTTTAATCACAATGCCCCATGCCATTTTCATAACAATGTTCCATGCCATTTTCATCAAAATACTCCACAATCTTGTCATCAGAATGCTCCATGACCCTTGTTATCACAATTCTCCATGCACTTGTCAGCACAAAGCTCCCTGACCCTTGGCATCACAATGCTCCAAGCCATTGTCATCACAATGCTCCATTACATTTGTCATCAGAATCCTCCATCACACTTGGCATCACAATGCTCCATGCCATTGCCATCACAAAGGGCCATTACATATGTCATCACAATGCTCCCTGACACCTCTCTTCACAATAATGCATGACCTGGTCATCACAATGCTCCATGCCCTTGTCATCACAATGCGCCATTACAACTGTCATCACAATAATCCATGAAACTTATTAGACCAATGTTCCATACTCTTGTCATCACAATGATCCATGCCCTTGTTATCACAATGTTCCATGACCCCTGTCATCACAATGCTCCGTGACTCCAGTCATCAAAATGCTTCATGACCTTTGTCATCACAATGGTCCATGCCCTCGTCATCAACAGTCTCTGTGACCTTTTTAACCACAATGATCCATGAACTTTTCATCACAATGCTCTTTGACCCTTGTCATCACAATGCTCCTGGCGCTTGTCAGCACAATGCTCCATGACACATGTCATCACAATGCACCATGCGCTTGTCATCACAGTGCTCCACAATCTTCTCATCACAATGCTCCTTAAAATTTGTCATCACAATGCTCCATGCACTTCTCATCAAAATGCTCTCTCACCACTGATATCACAATGCTACATCACTATTTGTCACAATACTCCCTCACCCCTGTCATCACAATGTTCAGAGACTCCTGTCATCACAATGCTACATGCCCTTTTCATCACAATGCTCCATGACCTTTGTCATCACAATTCTCAATACACTTGTCATCACATTGCTCCCTGACAGCTCTCTTCACAATACCGCATGACCTGGTCATCACAATGCTCCATGCCCTAGTCATCAAAATGCGCCATTTCAAGTGTCTTCACAATAATACATGAAACTTATTAGACCAATGCTCCATGCCCTTGTCATCACAATGCTCCATGCCCTTGTTATCACAATGTTCCAAGACCCCTGTAATCAGAATGCTCCATGCCCCATTTCATCAGTATGCTCCATGAGACTTGTCTTCACAAGGCTCCATGGTTTTCTCATAACAAACTGCAGGACATTTTCATCACAATGCTTCGCGACCTTGTCATGAAAATTCTCAATGGCCATTGTCATCATAATGCTGCAAGCCCTAGTCATCACAATGCTCCATTTTATTTGCCATCACAATCCTCCATTACATTTGGCATCACAATGCTCCCTGCCATTGTCATCGCAATGGACCATGACATATGTCATCACAATGCTCCCTGACACCTGCCTTCACTATACTCCATGACGTTCTCATCACAATGCTCCATGCCCTTGTCATCACAATGCACGATGTCCGCTGTCATCACAATAATTTATGAAACTACTCAGACCAATGCTCCATGCCCCTGTCTTCACAATGCTCCATGCCTTTGTTATCACAATGCTCCATGACCCCTTTCCTCACAATGCTCCATGACTCCAGTCATCACAATGCTTCATAACGTTTGTCATCACAGCGGTCCATGCCCACGTCATCACAAGGCTCTTTGTCCTATGTAACCACAATGCTTCATGAACATTTCATCACAATGCTCCGTGACACTTGTCATCACAGTGCTCCATGTCTTTGTCAGAACAATGCTCCATGACCCTTATCATCACAGTGTGCCACGCGCTTTTCATCACAATGATCCACAACCTTGTCATCGCTGTGCTCCATAAACCTTGTAATCACAATGGTCCATGCACTTCTCATCAAAATGCTCTCTCACCAGAGATATCACAGTGTTCCATCAGTAGTCATCACAATACTCCCTCACCCCTATAATCACAATGTTCCATGACCCTGTCATCACAATGCTATATCCCCTTATCATCACAATGTTCCATGACCCCTGACATCACAATGTTCCATAACCACTGTCATCAAAATTCCCCATGACCCATTTCATCCCAAAGCTCCATGACCCCTGTTATTACAATGTTTTATAACCCCTGTCATCAAAATGTTCCATTACACTTTTCATCAAATTGCTGCATGACCCTGTCATCAAAATGCTCCCTGCCCTTCGCATCACAATGCACCACACTTTGTCATCAAAATGCTCCATGACCTTTGTCATCACAAAGCTCCCTGACCCTTGGCATCACAGTGTTCCATGTCATTGTCTTTACCATGCTCAATGAACAATCTCATCACATTGCTCCATGCCCTTGTCATCACAAAGCTCCATGACACTTGTCATCACAATGCTCGATGCCTTTCCCATCACAATGCTCCATGCCCTTGTCATTACAATCCTCCATGACCCATGTATCACAGTGTTCCTTGCCCTTATCATCTCAATGCTCCATGCCCACACTCATCTCAATAATCCATGAAATATTTCAGACCAATGCTCAATGCCCTTCTCATCAAAATGCTCCATTACTTCTGTCATAACAATGCTCCATGACCACTGCCATCACAATGTTCCACGGCCTTGTTATCACAAGGCTCCATGACACTTGTCATCACAATGTTCCAAGAACCCTGTAACCACAATGCTCCATGCCCTTGTCATCACAATGCTCCAAGATCCCTGTAATCACAGTGCTCCATGCCACTTTTCATCTCAAAGCTCCATGAACCCTGTCATCACAATGCACCATGACCATCATCATAATGCTTCAGGCTATTGTCATCACAATGAAATCAAAATTCTCCATGACCTTTGTCATCATAATGCTCCAAAACCTTGTGATCACAATGTTCATAACACTTATCATCAAAACACCCCATGACAATCATCATCACAATGATCCATGGCCTTCTCATCACAATGCTCCATGACCTTTGTCATCACAATTCTCAATACACTTGTCATCACAATGCTCCCTGACACTTGCCGTCAGAATGCTCCTTGAACCCTGTCACAAAAAGGCTCCATGCCATATTCATCACACTGCCCCATGCCATTTTCATCACAATGCTCCATACCATTGTCATCAAAATACTCCACAAGCTTGTCATCAGAATGCTCCATGACCTGGGCATCACAATTCTCCATGCACTTGTCAGCACAATGCTCCCTGACCCTTGTCATCACAATGCTCCAAGCCATTGTAATCACATTGCTCCATTACCTTTGTCATCAGAATCTTCAATGACACTTGGCATCACAATGCTCCATGCCATTGTCATCACAATGGGCCATTACATATGTCATCACAATGCTCCCTGACACCTGTCTTCACAATACTGCATGACCTGGTCATCACAATGCGCCATTCCAACTGTCATCGCAATAATCCATGAAACTTATTAAACCATTGCTCCATGCCCTTGTCATCACAGTGCTCCATGCCCTAGTTATCACAATCCTCCATGACCCCTGTGATCACAATTCTCCGTGAATCCAGTCATCACAATGCTTCATGACCTTTGTCATCACAATGGTCCATGCCCTCATCATCAACAGTCTCTGTGACCTTTTTAACCACAACGTTCCATGAACTTTTCATCACAATGCTATTTGACCCTTGACATCACAATGCTCTAAGCCTTTATCAGCACAATGTTCCATGCCCTTGTCATCACAATGCTCCATGACCCCTGTCATCACAATGCTCTGTTACTCCAGTCATCACAATGCTTCATAACATTTGTCATCACAGTGGTCCATGCCCACATCATCACAAGGCTCTGTGACCTATTTAACCACAATGCTCCATGAACATTTCATCACAGTGCTCCGTGACCCTTGTCATCACTGTGCTCCATGCCTTTGTCAGAAAAATGCTCCATGACCATTGTCATCACTATGTGCCACGCACTTTTTATCCCAACGGTCCACAAATTTGTCGTCACAGTGCTCTATAAACCTTGTAATCAAAATTCTCCATGCCCTTCCCATCACAATGCTCCATTACCCCTGTCATAACAATGCTCCATGACCCCTGCCATCACAATGTTCCACGGCCTTGTCATCACTAGGCTCCATGACACTTGTCATCACAATGCTCCAAAAACCCTGTAATCACAATGCTCCATGCCCCTTTTCATCTCTATGCTCCATGAACCCTTTCATCACAATGCATCATGCCCATCATCATAATGCTTCCGGCTATTGTCAGCACAATGAAATCAAAATTCTCCATGACCTCTGTCATCACAATGCCCCATGCCCTTTTCATCACAGTGCTCCATGACCCCTGTCATCACAATGCTCCGTGACTCCAGTCATCACAGTGCTTCATAACTTTTGTCATCACAACGGTCCATGCCCGCGTCATCACAAGGCTTTGTGACCATTGTAACCACAATGTTCCATGATCTTTTCATCACAATGCTCCGTGACCCTTGTCATCACAATGCTCCATGCCTTTGTCAGAACAATGTTCCATGACCCTTGTCATCACAATGTGCCACGTGCCTTTCATCACAGCGGCCCACAACCTTGTCATCGATATGCTCCATAAACCTTTTAAGCACAATGCTCCATGCACTTCTCATCAAAATGCTCTCTCACATGAGATATCATAATGTTCCATCACTAGTCATCACATTACACCCTCACCCCTGTAATCACAATGTTCCATGACCCATGTCATCACAATGCTTCATCCCCTTATCATCACAATGTTCCATGACCCCTGACATCACAATGTTCCACAACCCCTGTCATCAAAATGCTCCATGACCCTTTTCATCCCAAAGCTCCATGACCCCTGACATCACAATATTTTATAACACCTGTCATCAAAATGTTCCATTACAATTTTCATCAAATTGCTGCATGACCCTGTCCTCAAACTTCCCCCTGCCCTTCTCATCACAATGCACCACGCCCTTGTCATCAAAATGCTCCATTACTTTTGACATCACACACCTCCATGACACTTGACATCACAATGCTCCATGTCATTGTCATCACAATGCTCCATGAACCCTCTCATCACATTGATCCATGCCCTTGTCATCACAAAGCTCCATGACACTTGTCATCACAATGCTCAATGCACTTCTCATCACAATGCTCCTTGCCCTTGCCATTACAATCCTCCATGACCCATGTATCACAGCGTTCCCTGCTCTTGTCATCACAATGCTCCATGCCCACTCTCATTACAATAATCCATGAAACATTTCACAACAATGCTTCCTGCCCTTCTCATCACAATGCTCCATTACACCTGTCATAACAATGTTCCATGACCCCTGCCATCACAATGTTCCACGGCCTTGTCATTCACAAGGCTCCATTACACTTGTCATCACAATGTTCCAAGACCCCTGTAATCACAATGCTCCATGCCATTGTCATCAGAAAGCTCCATGACACATGTCATCAGAATGTTCCATGGACGTCTCATCACAATGCTCCATGCCCTTGTCATCACAATGCTCCAAGACCCTTGTTATCAAAATGCTTGATGCCCATTTTCTTCTCAAAGCTCCATGAATCCTATCATCACAATGCACCATGCCCATCACAATAATGCTTCAGGCTGTTGTCATCACAATGAAATCAAAATGCTCCATGACCTCTGTCATCACAATGCTCCAAACCGTTGTGATCACAATATTCCATAACACTTATCATCACAACACCCCATGATGCTCATAATCACAGTTATCCATGGTCTTCTCATCACTCTGCTCCATAACCTTAGTCATCACTATGCTCAATACACTTTTCATCACAATGCTCCCTGACACTTGTCAGTATGTTCCTTGAACACTATCATGCCAAGGCTCCATGCCTTTTTCATCACAATGACCCATGCCCTTTTCATCACAGTGCTCCAAGACACCTGTAATCACAATGCTCCATGCACTTGTCATCACAGTGCTCCATGACACATTCATCAGAATGCTCCATGTCCTTCTCTTCACAATGCCCCTTGCCCTTGTCATAACAATGCTCCAAGACCACTGTAATCACAATGCTCACTGCCCCTTTTCATCAGAATACTCCATGAGACTTGTCATCACATGTCTCCATGGTCTTCTCATCACAATGCTCCAGGACCAATATCAACACAATGCTCCATGACCACTGTCATCACAACACTCAATTACCCCTGACAACACAGTGATCCGGAACTCTTGTCATCACAATGCTCCATGACCCCTGTCATCACAATACTCCATGAACATTTTCAGCCCAATCTTCCATAACGCTTGTCATCACAATGATCCATGCCCTTTTCATCCCAATGCTCCATGAACCATGTATTCACAATGCTCTGTGACGCATGGGATCACAGTGCTCCATGACACCTGTCATCACAATGCTCCATGCCTTTGTCAGCAAAATGCTACATGAAGTTGTCATTACAATGTTCCATGCGCTTGTCATCACTATACTCCATTATCATTGTCATCAAAATACTCCATGAACATTTGTATCACATTGTCTCATGCCCTTGTCATCACAATGCTCCATGCTTCTTGAAATCAAAATGATCCATGACCTGTGTTATCACAATGCTCCAAACACTTGTGATCACCATGTTCCATAACACTTGTCATCATAACGCTCCATGATTCCTGTCATCACAATACTCCATGCACTTTTCATCACAAGGCCCCATGACCTTTGTCATCACAATTCTCAATACACTTGTCATCACAGTGCTCCCTGACACTTGTCGTCAGAATGCTCCATGAACCCTGTCACGAAAAGGCTCCATGCATTTTTCCTCACAATGACCCATGCAGTTTTCATCACAATGCTCCATGCCATTGTCATCAGAATACTCCACAAGCTTGTCATCAAAATGCTCCATGACCTTGGCATCACAATTCTCCATGCACTTGTCAGCACAATGCTCCCTGACCCTTGTCATCACAATGCTCCAAGCCATTGTCATCACACTGTTCCATTACCTTTGTCATCAGAATCCTCCATGACACTTGCATCACAATGCTCCATGCCATTGTCATCACAATGGGCCATTACATATGTCATCACAATGCTCCCTGACACCTGTCTTCACAATACTGTATGAGCTGGTCTTCACAATGCTCCATGCCCTTGTCATCACAATGCGCCATTCCAACTGTCATTGCAATAATCCATGAAACTTATTAGACCAATGATCCATGCCCTTGTCATCACAAGGCTCCATGCCCTTGATATCACAAAGCTCCATGACCCCTGTCATCACAATGCTCCGTTACTCCAGTCATCACAATGCTTCATGACCTTTGTCATCAAAATGGTCCATGCCCTCATCATCAACAGTCTCTGTGACCTTTTTAACCACAATGCTCCATGAACTTTTCATCACATTGCTCTTTGACCCTTGTCATCACAATACTCTATGCCTTTCTCAGCACAATGCTCTATGACCGTTTTCATTACAATGCTCCATGCGCTTGTCAGCACAATGCTCCATGACACATGTCATCACAAACTGCCATGCGCTTGTCATCACAGTGCTCCACAATCTTGTCATCACAATGCTCCATAAACCTTGTCATCACAATGCTCCATGCACTTCTCATCAAAATGCTCTCTCACAACTGATATCAAAATGTTTCATCACTATTCATCACAATACTCCCTCAGCCCCATCATCACAATGTTCCATGACTCCTGTCATCACAATGCTACATGCACTTATCATCACAAAGTTCGATGACCACTGACATCACAATGTTCCATAACCGCTGTCATCAAAATGCTCCATGACCCCTTTCATCAAAATGTTCCATGACTCCTGTCATCACAATGCTCCATGCTCCTTGAAATCACAATGATCCATGACCTCTGGCTTCACAATGCTCCAAACCGATGTGATCACAATGTTCCATAACCCTTGTCATAACAACGCTCCATGATGCCTGTCATCACAATACTCCAGGCCCTTGTCGTCACAATGCTCCATGATATTTGTCATCACAATTCTCAATACACTTGTCATCACAATGCTCCCTGACACTTGTCGTCAGTATGCTCCTTGAACACTGTCATGAAAAGGCTCCATGCATTTTTCATCACAATGCTCCATGCCCTTTTCATCACAATGCTCCATGACATTGTCATCACAATACTCCGCAAGCTTGTCATCAGAATGCTCCATGACACTTGTCATCACAAAGCTCCATGAGAACTGTCATCACAATGCTCCATACTCCTTGTCATTACAGTGCTCCATGACGCTCGTCATTCACAATTATTCATGGTCTTCTCATCACAATGCTCCACACCCTTGTCATCAAAATGCTCCATGACACTTTTCATCACAATGCTCCATGGCCACTGTCATCACAATTCTCCATACCTTTTGTCATTATAGCGCTCCATGGCGCTCATCATTACAATTATCCATTGTCTTCTCATCACAATGCTCAATGAGACGTATCATCACAATGCTCCATGCCCCTTGTCATTACAGTGCTCCATGATGCTCGTCAGTATAATTATCCATGGTCTTCTCATCACAGTGCTCCACGGTCTTGCCATCACAATGCTCCATGCCCTGGTCATCACAATGCTCCATGTCCCTTGTCATCACAATTCTCCACGTCCTTGTCATCACAATGCTCCATGACAGTTCTCATCACAGTTTAACATGCTCTTTTCAACACAATTCTCCATGCACTTGTCATCGCAATGCCCCACGACCCCTGTCATAGCAAGCCCCATGCCTATGTCATCACAATGCTTCACGACATTTTCATCAAAATTCTCAATGGCCGTTGTCATCACAATGCCCCATGCCCTTGTCATCACAATGCTCCATGACCCTTGTCATCACAATGCTCCAAGCCCTTGTCATCACAATGCTCCATGACCTTTGTCATCACAATCCTCCATAACACTTGGCATCACAATGCTCCATGCCATTGTCATCACAATGGTACATGAAATATGCCATCACAATGCTCCCTGACACCTGTCTTCACCATTGTCCATGACCTTGTCATCACAATGCTGCATGCCCTTGTCATCACAATGTGCCATGCCCACTGTCAACACAATTATCCATGAAACTTGTCAGACCAATGCTCCATGCCCCTGTCATCACAATGCTACATGACCCCAGTCATCACAGTGCTCCGTGTGTCCCGTCATCACAAGGTTTCATGACCTGTGTCATCACAATAGTCAATGCCCTCATCATCACAAGGCTCTGTGAAATTTGTCACCACAATGCTCCCTGAACTTTACATCACAATGCAGATACGTCCATGAGTGCAAGTGCCTTATGCTCTGTAGCTCATCTTTTAGATGTTTTAGCGAACACAATACACTTCGCCATAGTGGCCGTTGGCAAATTACAATTCCACTATCAGCCTCACAGGGCTCCCTTTTCTCCTCACCCTGTCCTGCATTTCTGGTGTTTACACTTTATGTGGATGGCCCTTCTGACTGATGTGAAGTGATACATTTTGTAGTATTGATTTCCAGTGTCCACCTGTTTGGTTGGATAAAAAGTCTGTATGGCCTTTACTTGAATATATTCAGAAAAAATTGCATACGCCCTTTTGGGCCAACTGCATCATTGGCGATGTTCAGCCCCTTTTCTTGGCTTTAATGGGGAGTCCTTTCTACCTCTTCAAATCTGTTTCCTGCCACTCTCCCTTGCTTACAAGTCCTTTTCTGTGACTTACCTCAAGACATTTTTCGACGATAGATATTTTCAACTCTGCAGTTTCATGAAATTTAGTGCCCCTGAGTTCCATTATTCAACTTGTGTTTTTGGAAACTGGACACAAAACAGCGGGATTTCCTCTAGCCCTATTCTGTTTCCGTGGGCAATTCTAGCCTTTGATGAATTTGTCTTCCGGATTGGAAATTAGAGTGGCATGTGCCTGTCCGAAAACCTAAGACTTGTCTCTAAATATTTCTCATCCTTCCACTTCATCCTCTGGACAAATTACAAACTGTGTGCAACAGGATTTTGACGGTGCTGATATCCCCAAGTGAGGAGATTGTTAGGAAAGATGCTGGAGGGGTGAACCCGAGCACCAGACGATGAGGAGATGAGGTGCCTTTTCCATACTCTTTCTGATCAAATGGTGTACCATCCTCTAGGTGTGACAGGCATGTTTTAGCTGTAGGAAGGGTCCAGTGCATGGAAGGAGAACACCAGGGATTTTTCCAAATCAGTGCCTCCCCGTACCCCAAACTGGGGAATTTTTAAGCTACGGCTACACGTATGTCCATTAAGCGCCTTGGGAAATAGGCAGAGCCCAAACTTTAGATGATTGAAATCTTCAGGGTCAGAAGCGCTCACCATCGGCCTTGCTTAGGTTACATTTTATCTGTCTTTGATAGACGATGTCAATAAAAATATCTATTATTTTTCAGATTATTTCCCCTTATAGGTTATTGCAAAATATTCAGTGTAGTTCCCTGTGCTATACAGTAGTTCCTTGTTGATGATCTATTTTATACATAGCAGTGTGCATGTGTTAATCCCACACTGTTAATTTATCCCTTGTCCTACCTTTCCCCTTTGGTAATAATAAATTATAAGATTTTATACTTCTCAGAAATGGGGGAGCTGAAAGAGAGGTATCATTTTCAATGGAAAAGCATTCGAAACAAGATTGAAGCCTCAGCCAAGAGTACTCGATGTACATCCATGGAAATAAATCACTTCATTTCTCTAATGTTGACCTGACAAATAAGACAGACGTCTTCACTGAACTTGCTTATAGTAAAGTGATGGATATATCAAAGGTAAGTCTTAGAAACATCTTATTTTACCCGAGCATTATACACTGCTCTGTGTTAACTACAGTTTGGCTCACACATCTCTTCATTGAAGTTACAGTGTTCTCAATTTCTGTTACTGATCCTCCAGAGTGGACCCCAACAGAAGTCCCCGTGCCCAGTGTCATTGGAACCAACAGATCAAGACTGAGTTTGGTTCAGAAGCAAAGGAAACATTATTTTGAAAACAGAATGGAGAGGTGA
The DNA here is from genome assembly GCF_964341445.2 of Mesoplodon mirus. Taxonomy (NCBI): domain Eukaryota; kingdom Metazoa; phylum Chordata; class Mammalia; order Artiodactyla; family Ziphiidae; genus Mesoplodon; species Mesoplodon mirus. The sequence continues at coordinate 208,596 of NW_028295738.1, forward strand.
GAGTGTGCACTCCCCCACGGGCTGTGGGCTGGGATGCTGTGTAGGGATCCCAGCAGCGTCAGTGGGAGGGAGGGGATGGAGCTCTCGAGGGCTGGGTTGGCTGAAGCTCAGGCTCTATGCCGTGGAGTCTGCATGGGACCCCGCTAGCTGAGGTGTTGACCCAGCCATTCTGCACTACGAAATCGGGTCTGAAGTGCCGGGTGTGGGACCTCTGCATGCGGAACCCTAGGAGCACGTGAAATTAGACAAAGCACAAAGGAAAAACAGCTAAGACTTTATTTTATTGCCCAGATTCTCTTTTTATCTCCCAGGAATTTTTAATGAACGTTGCCAGAGACGAACACCTCCTCTGCTTTTTGTTCCGTTCCTCATTCTTGGGGTGTTGAGGGTGCAGACCCCTCGTTTGTAAATGCTTCATGCTGTGGTGGGAGCCCTGATACTTCGAGGGAGGGGCAAAACGTCTCCCCACCAGCCTCCAGGTGAGGTTGATTGTCCCAAGGCCTCCTTCCTCACTTCTCATACACCTGAGCACCAGCATTGGAAGTGTTATAGATTCTGATGACCTTTAAGTGTCCAGGAAAGAGATGTGCAGAGATGCTGAGGTGGCAGGTTTCACCCCACCCCACATTTGTTCGGAGACCTTAGGCTGACGGTTTTTGCCAGCCTAGATGCTCTGACCAGTAGTCTGTGCTTTCTTTAATTAGGTCCCTGAATTAATGTACAAACAGCACCATGTGTCAGAACCCTGCCCGTGCAACTCCCAGACAGTCCAGGGTCAGTGGTGATCCAGGACCATGATGTCCACTGAGTCAACGGCCTTTAGAAGTAGCCAGCAGTCCAGCCGGTCATATTGGCCACCATCACCGCGGTGTCTGTAGGGTTTTCTATGGTGAAAGCGTGATATACGTTTCCCCCGCCAAGCTTGTTAGCTCCCCTCTGGGTGCAGTAAGTCCTGCAAGCAGTAGTCTGCTCTTTCGGGGCACAGTCTTCTTGTTTTCTGAGAGAAACTCCAGGTCAAGTGATGGTCACACGAGTCATCTTGGGGGCCCGTGGCTCCCGTTTGTCTCTCTGGAGGTTGGAGTTGGAGGGCCTCCTCACTCGAGGTCAGTGTGTCCACAGAGCGACCCCTGCAACTTCAGGGCATGATGGGTGGTTAGGATCACCACGTGGGGTCCTTTTCCCTTAGGAGGGAGCTGGCCTTGTGGGCTGCTTATTTCCAGCTTTTTAGATACACCAGTATCCTGGCCTGATGAGTCAGTGGGCAAAGCCGTTGGTGACCATAGTTTATCATACCTGAAGGGCATTCTTGTGTTGCTCCATTTCAAGTGGTCCCAGTTTTTGCACTAAGGCTCCAAGGGCAATTAACCTTTGACCGGGTATGTAAAGGTCAAAGGGTTTAGCTAAATTAGCGAGTTCCTGGGCAAGGGTCTTAATTGACTGCTCTTTCCATTCTTGAAAGGTTGCTTCTGGATTCTATACAAAAGGATCATCATCTTTTCGTTTCAGTGTTTCATGTAGAGGCCCAGCTATTAGACAGTAGTTAGGGATCCAGATGCAGAAAACCTTGGCCTCCCCAGGAACCCCTAAGCTGTCTTCTAGTTTTAAAAGAGGTAAGCCTGCAAATGGCTTCTTCCCTATCCTGGGATGCGTTTCTCTGAATATCTGTGAGAATGAAGCCCAGTCATGTCACCTGAGCCTGGTATATTTGAGTCTTTTTCTTGGACACCTTCTATCCTTTCTTGGCTAGGTAGTTCAGAGGCGTCTTTAGTAGGCCTGGCGATCAGAATGTCATCTGCATATTGAAGGAGGGTTCCCTTTTACAGAGGTAGAACTTTTAGGTCTTTAGAGGACATTTCCCCAATGATGGTGTGGGGATATTTGAACCATTGGGGCAGGACGGCCCAGCATTATTGCTTGTGTTGCAGGTTGTGTCCTGCCACACACAAGCCAAAAATTCTTGTGACTCTGAGATGAATGGAATACAGAAGAAGGCATCATTGAAGTGTAATACAGAATGCCATGGCCTGGTGGATGGTAGAATGAGCAGCAGGGAGTAGGAAATAGGAGCTACTGGATGTATATCCTCGGTGGCTTCACTGACTGTCCTGATATCCTTTACCAGGTCTCCAGCAGCCCATGGGGCTCTCGTGGTCAGGCCAATCCCAGGATATGGAGCTCACCTGGGCTGCACCCCCCACCCCACAGCCCACGGGGCTCTTGTGTTCAAGTCCCTCCCAGGGAATGGAGCTCACCTGTGCAGCTAACCAGCAGCCCATGGGGCTCTCATAGTCAGGCCCTTCCCAGGATACGGAGCTCCCCAGGGCAGGTACCCCAGCAGGGCTGGACACACAGGAACTGTGCACATAGCCCACCTTGCAGAGAACCCCCAGCTCACCTGTCGCTCACAGCTGACACAGAACACCTCAGAGCAGGACTTGAACTAACAAACAGCAGCTCTGACAGGTCTGTGACCCTGGCTATCACTCTGTGCAGCCTCTCTCTGCCTGGTCTTCCAGACACTTCCACTGCAGCCAGGGCACCAGGCCTCTGTCTCCACCCACCATCACTCCTCTCCCTGACTCCTGGGTTCCTCTCATTAGGATAGGGTCTTCTTGAAGATGTTTGCCACTCATGGACCAGATAAAATGATAAGAAAACAAGCCGCAGCTGCAGCCCCTTGTCTAGCCTGACTCTCAAGAGCCCACACCTGTTCGTTGGGCCTGGCCCATTTAGCAAGGTTCATTTTCTGCAACTGTGAGCCCCTGAGGGGTGAGGATTGGCTGATTTGGGCAGCCTGACACTGCCTGCTGGCCCTCCCCATGTGTGCCTGGGTTGAGGTCAATATAAACACCTCTCCAGTCAGCAAGAGCGCCTGTAGGTGTGCCTGACGCCATATTATCTGCCCTGTCAGCAGTGTCGCGGCTGCGGTGGTGGTAGGGAGGGAGAGGCCGTGGCTTTGTGGGTGGCTCAGTGTGAGGGGGGCTCTGCTGGATTTTCTGCAGGAGTTGCGAGGCTGCCACCTGCTAAAGAAGAGGATGTGTCACCCATACCTGCCACTGGAATTTCTCCCCAGGCAGAGGTGAGGAAGTAAAAAAGCAGTGGGGGCCGTTGCAGGAGGGGTATCTCAGACAGGGAAATGGAAAGCTTCCAGAATAGCATCTGGGTCCAGGACCATCCTGGCTGACCTGCAGGCACCAAGTCGGCCTGCGTGCTGTCGCTGGTGTGGCTCCACAGCCCTTCCTCTAGGCTTGCAAGTGCTTGTACATATTCAGGTGTTTTACCTGGAAAGGGTGGGAAGAGTTAAGCTGCAGCAGGACTGGGGCTCAGCTCACATTTACTCACAGACGCCTCAACACAGTCCCCCAGCTTTGCAATGAGGATGCTCCTTGTGGGGGGGAGTGCTGCTGACTGCATTGGAGACGATTTCCCACCTCTGACCAACTTAAGAATTTTTTACCACTGGAGCAAGTACCCTTATACGATTTTCCTCTGTATAACTGGTGGGTTCTGTTTTTTTTTTTTTTTTCTTTTTTTCTTTTTGGTTCAAGGTAGATTTTATGTATTCCTCTTTTTTTTAAATTTGGAGATATAAACATGGAAATAATGCATTAATATAAAGACATCTATGTGAAGGGAAAAACTTTTTTTCTGTTTTATTTTATTAAATGTTATTTATTTATTTTTAATTTTTTAATATTTATTTATTCATTTTATACAGCAGGTTCTTATTGGATATCTATTTTATACATATAAGTGTGCACATGTGAATCCTAGTCTCCCAATTCATCCCACCACCACCCTCACATGGTGTTCCCCCCTTGGTGTCCATATGTTTGTTCTCTACATCTGTGTCTCTATCTCTGCCCTGCAAACCGGTTCATCTGTACCATTTTTCTAGGTTCCACATATATGCATTAATATACAATATTTGTTTTTCTCTTTGTGACATACTTCACTCTGTATGACAGTCTCTAGATCCATCAAGGTCTCTACAAATGACCCAATTTCATTCCTATGTATGGCTGAGTAATATTCCATTATATATATGTACCATATCTTTATCCATTCGTCTGTCTGTGGGCACTTAGGTTGCTTTCATTACCTGGCTATTGTAAATAGTGCTGCAATGAACATTGTGGTGAATGTGTCTTTTTGATTTATGGTTTTCTCTGGGTATATGCCCAGTAGTGGGATTGCTGGATTATATGGTAATTCTATTTTTAATTTTTTTAAGGAACCTCCATACTGTTCTCCATAGAGACTGTATCAATTTACATTCCCAACAATAGTGGAAGAAGGTTCCTTTTCTCCACACCCTCTCCAGCATTTGTTGTTTGTAGATTTTCTGATGATTTGACGTGATACCTCATTGTAGTTTCGATTTCCATTTCTCTAATAATTAGTGATGTTGAGCAGATTTTCATGTGTGTACTGGCCATCTGTATGTCTTCTTGGAAGAAATATCTATTTAGATCTTCTTCCATTTTTGTATTGGGTTGTTTGTTTTATTAATATTGAGCTGCATGAGCTGTTTATATATATTGGAGATAAATCATTTGTCCATTGATTCGTTTGCAAATATTTTCTGCCATTCTGAGGGTTGTCTTTTCGTCTTGTTTGTAGTTTCCTTTGCTTTGCAAAAGCTTTTACGTTTCATTAGGTCCCATCTGTTTAGTTTTATTTTTTATTTCATTACTATAGGAGGTGGATCAAAAAAGATCTTGCTGTGATTTACGTCAGAGTATCTTTCATAAGTTTTCCTCTCAGAGTTTTATACTGTCTGGTCTTACATTAAGGTCTCTAATCCATTTTGAATATATTTTTATGTATGGTGTTGGGGAGTGTTCTAATTTCATTCTTTTACATGTAGCTCTCCATATTTCCCAGCACCAATGATTGAAGAGACTGTCTTATCTCCATTGTATAGTCTTGCTTCCTTTGTCATAGTTTAGTTGATCATAGGTGTGTAGGTTTATCCCTGGGATTTCTTTTTCTTTTTTTTCCTTTTACACGTTTATTGGAGTATAATTGCTTTACAATGGAGTGTTCCTTTCTGCTGTATTACAAAGTGAATCAGCTATACATATACAGATATCACCAGATCCCCTCCCTCTTGCATCTCCCTCCCACACTCCATATCCCACCCCTTTATGTGCTCACAGAGCACCAAGCTGATCTCCCTGTTCTATGTGGCTGCTTCCCAGTAGCTATCGGTGTTACATTTGGTAATGTATTTATGTCCATGCCACTCTCTCACTTCGTCCCAGCTTACCCATCCCCCTTCCGGTGTCCTCAAGTCCTTTCTCTATGTCTGTGTCCTTAATCCTGTCCTGCCACTAGGTTCTTCAAAATCTTTTTTTTTTCTTCATTAGATTCCGTATATCTCTGTTAACATACAGTATTTGTTTTTCCCTTTCTGACTTACTTCACTGTGTAGGACAGATTCTATGTCCATCCACCTCAATACAAATAGCTCAGTTTGCTTCTTTTTTTGGCCGAGTAATATTCTATTGTATATATGTGCCAGATCTTCTTTATCCATTCATCTGTCGATGGACACTTAGATTGCTTCCATGTCCTGGCTATTGCAAATAGAGCTGCAATGAACATTTTTGTACATAACTCTTTTTGAATTATGGTTTTCACAAGGCAAATGTCCAGTAGTTGGATTGTTGTGTCGTATGGTACTTCTATTTTTAGTTATTTAAAGGAACCTCCTCAATGTTCTCCCTAGTGCCCATATCAATTTACATTCCCACCCACAGTGCAAGTGTGTTCCCTTTTCTCCAATAAAGGCCTCTCCAGCGTTTATTGTTTTGTAGATTTTTTTGATGATTGCCACTCTGACTGCTGTGAGGTGATACCTCACGGTAGTTTTGATTTGCATTTCTCTAATGATTAGTGATGTTCAGCATCCTTTCATGTGTTTCTTGGTAATCTGTATATCTTCTTTGGAGAAATGTCTATTTAGGTCTTCTGCCCGTTTTTGGATTGGGTTGTTTGTTTTTGTGATATTGAGCTACATGCGGTGCTTATAAATTTAGGAGATTAATCCTTTGTCAATTGCTTCATTTGAAAATATTTTCTCCCATTCTAAGGGTTGTTTTTGCATCTTGTTTATGTTTTCCTGTACTGTGTAAAAGCTTTTAAGTTTCATTAGGTCCCATTTGTTGATTTCTCTTTTTATTTCCATTTCTCTAAGTGTTGGGTCCAAAAGGATCTTGCTGTGATTTATGTCATAGAGTGTTCTGCCTATGGTTTCCTCTAAGTGTTTTATAGTGTCTGGTCTTATATTTAGATCTCTAATCAATTTAGAGTTTATTTTTGTGTATGGTGTTATGGAGTGTTCTAATTTCATTCTTTTATGTGTAGGGGTCCAGTTTTCCCAGCACCAATTACTGAAGAGACTGTCTTTTCTCCATTGTATATCCTTAGCTCTTTTGTCATAGATGAGATAGCCATAGGTATGTAGGTTTATCTCTGGGCTTTCTGTCCTGTTCCATTGATCTGTGTTTATGCCAATCTACATACACTTGATTCCATTATGGAGACATATAAATACATAGGTTTCAAGGTTATTACCAGTCAGATATATTCCTCTTCAGTGAATAGGGTGTTTTGTGTCCAGTTCATTGAGAAAGGAGTAGGTCTTGTCTATTACATATTTGGTATATGGAATGGGATCTGTGCTAATTTCAAACTCTGCTTTTACAAATCACCCCACGTCACCTTTCCCCTTAAGGAGGCATAAGTGTGTTTTCTAAATGTGTAACTCTGTTCTCTTTTGAAATTCAGTTCATGTGTAGCCATGTTTACCTTCCCTCTATAAGTGATATATTACAATAAGATTCTTTTACTTTGTGGCTCATTTCACTTAGCATCATCGTACCTAAAGCCACTCATTAAGCTGCTATTGGCCTTATGACATTGATTTTATGTCTGAGTGACATTCCATTGTATATAAGTACCACAATATCTATATCCATTTTTTTTCCTTTCCTGGGATACTTAAAGTGTACTGAAGTCAAGGTTCTTGTAAACAGAGCAGCCCTAAAGTTTGAGCTGGCTGTGTGTTATGGATTTTTAGTTTTCCCAAAATACACGCCCATGAGTGGAAGTGTGCTATGCTCTGTAGCTCTGTTTTAGAAAACAACATACAGTTCTCCAGAGAGGCTGTTGGCAATTTACATCCTGTCCATCGGCGTAACCAGGCTCCCTTTTCTCCATGGCCTGTCCTGCATTTGCGGTTTTTACACTATTTGTGGATGGCCCTTTTGACTGGAGGTAAGGGACACTTCTATGTAGTGTGGATTTGCAATGCCTGATGGCTTGCTTAGCCAAAAAGGGCGTATGCATTTTTTCCCGAATATATTCAAGAAAATACACATAGTCCCTTTTCAGCCAAGGGCAACATTGTCGAAATTCTGTCGCTTTTCATGTGCTTTAAGGATGACTCCAATCTACCTCTTGAAATCTGTTTCCTTCAATTCTGCCTTGCATTCAAATCCTCTTCACTGCCTTTCCTCAATATATTTCTGGATGATAGTTGTCCTTTATAACTCTGCAAGTTTGTGAATTGCTGTGCCCCTGATTTCCATTTTTCAACTCGCCTCTTTGTGAGCTGGCTGCAATACCGCAGGATGGCTTTAGGCACTAGTCTGGTTCCGGGGCTTCAGGCTGAGCCTTTGGTTAATTCTTCTTCCTGGTGGGAAACTAGAGTGACATGTGCCCATCCAAACACCTACAGCAAATCTCTCATTTATTCCCCCTCTTCCTGTTCATCCTCTGCACAATTTGCAAACTGTGCATAACAGGAGGGTAAAGGCGCTGACACTCCAAGTGGGGAGATTTTGAGTAATGCAGATGGAATGGCGAAGCCGAGCACGACAAAAGGAAAAATGAGGTACCTTTTAGAAAACTTTCCCAATTATACAGTGTACTATCCACTGGGTTTCCCATGCATGTTTTAACTGTAGGAAGATTCCCTTAAACCTGGAGAGTTGGGACCACTAGAATGGGTAGCACACAGTATTGCTCTAAGTGGTGTTCTTTTGCTCACACAACCTCAGCAATCTTGTCAGCCCCAAGTGTCCAGTCTTATGTCTCATCCAGCTGTGGGTGTAAAGGTGGTCAATCCAGGTTGCATCACAGGCCCTGAACGTAATTTTTAAGACTTACTCACTGTTTCGCTGTTTTTGCATTTTGCTTTTGAAATTTATTTTTATAAGTGGGTTTAACTGAATTTCAGTGCTCTGTTCATGCCGTTATACACACACATGATTCCTTTATGGAGACATGAGAATACATATGTTTTAAAATACTGAGAGTCAGACATATTCCTCTGCAATGAATAGGGGGTGTTGAGTCCAGTTCATTGTGGCGGGAGTAGGTGTTGTCTATTACATACTTGGTTTATGTAACGGTATCAGTGCTAATTTAAAACTGTGATTTTATGCATCACCCCACCTCGCCTTTCCCGTTAAGCAGGCAGAAGATTGTTTTCTAAATGTGTGATTCCGTTGTGTTTGTAAATCAGTTCATGTGTAGCCATGTGTACATTCCTGCTATGAGTGATATCTTATGATAAGATTCGTTACTCTGGTATCTTTCCTAACTCAGTTCATGTGAGGCCATGTTTATAGGACCTTCATAAGTGATATCTTATGATAAGATTCTTTTTCAGTGTGACTTATTTCACTTAGAATCATCGTACCTGAATCCACTCATTTTGATTCTACTGGCCTTATGAAATTGATTTCATGGCTGAGGGATATTCCATCGTACGTAAGTACCAAAATTTCTTGAACCATTTTTGTCTTTCCTGGGATATTTAAGGTATACACAAGTTGAGGTTCTTGTAAGCAGTGAAGCCCTAAATTTTGGGGTGGCTCTGTCTTATTGATTTTCAGTTTTCCCAAGGTATATTTCCTAGACTGGAAGTGCCCTTGACTCTGTAGCTCTGTTGTATACTGGTTTTAGGGAACACAATACACTCCTCCAGAGAGGCAGTTGGCAATTTACATCCCGCCCATCTGCATAACAAGGCTCCCTGTTCTCCAGGGTCTGTCTTGCCTTTCTGGTTTTTACACATTTTTCAGATGTCCCTTTTGACCAGTGGGAAGTGATACTATTTTGTAGTGCAGATTTGCATTGCCCGCTTGCTTGCTTGGCCAAAAAGGGCGTATGCGTTTTCTCCTGAATATATTCAGGAGAAAACGCATATGCTCATTTTGGCCAAGTGCATCATTTTCGAAGTTGTGCCCCTCTTCCTGTGCTTTAAATGTGATTCCAACATACCTCTTGAAATCTGTTTCCTGCTATACTGCCTCCCTTTCAAGTCCGCCTCGATTCCTTTCCTCAACAGATTTTTAGGCGATAGTTGTCCTTTATTACTCTGCCAGTTTCTGAATTCCTGTGCCCCTGAGCTCCATTTTTAAATTCGTTTTTTGTGAGCAGACCGCAAGTCCAAAATTTTGGTTCAGGACCTATACTGGTTCCCGGCGCGTGGCTGAGACTTTGGTTAATTATTCTTCCTGCGGGGCAATTAGTGTGACATGTACCCGTCCAAATGCCTAACATCTACTCTCTCATTTGTTCTCCCTCTTCCCTTTTATTTTTGCCAAATTGGTAACTGTGCGAACCAGGAGGTTAAAGTGGCTGTCTCTCCAAGTTGGCAGATTGATAGTAAAGCATTTGGAAAGTCAATGCATAGCACCACGAGAGGTTCTAATCATTGAGTTTTAGAGACCTTTCCTATTCACAGTTTGTCCATTCTCTAGGTTTCCTGTACATGTTATAGCTGCAGTAATATTCCCTTCAACCTGGAGAGTTGGGACCCATGGAATGGGTGCCATGCATTATTGTTTTAAAGGGTCTGCATTTGCTCACCAATCTTACCAGTCCTCGCAGTCCCATGTGTCCATCCTTATGCCACATCCAGCTGTCATTGCAGATAGGGTCATTGCAGGTTTCGTCAGAGACCCTGAAGGAATTGTAAAAAATTTACCTTTTATTTTTGTTTTTCAAATTCCTTTTTATACTGGGTTTGAGCTGATTCTAGGTGCCATGTTTATGCCAGTCTAGTCACAGTTGATTCCCTTACGGAGACATATCAATACATATGTTTTAAGATTCTTACTAGTCAGATATAATGCTCTGCGGGAAATATGGTGATTTGTGTCCTTTTCACTGAGGAAGGTTTTAGGTATTTTCTATTCCATAATTGGTTTTTGGAACGGTGCCTGTGCTTATATCAAACTCTGGTTTTATGCATCACCCGACCTCTCCTTTCGCCTTAAGCAGGCATAATCGTGTTTTCTAAATGTGTGGCTCTGTTCTCTTTCCTAACTCAGATCATGTGTAGCCATGTTTACAGGATCTTCATAAGTGATATCTTATGATAAGTTACTTTTTCTGCGTGACTTATTTCACTTAGAATTATCGTACCTGAATCCACTCATTTTGCTGCTACTGGTCTTATGACATTGATTTCATGGCTGAGTGATATTCCATTGTATGTAAATAACATAATTTTTTGAACCGTTTTTATCTTTCCTTGGATATTTAAGGTGTAGACAAGTTGAGGTTCTTGTAAGCAGTGCAGCCCTAAATACTGGGGTGGCTCTGTCTTATTGATTTTCAGTTTTCCCAAGATATATTCCCTAGACTGGAAGAGCCCTTGGCTCTGTAGCTCTGCTGTTTACTTGGTTTAGGGAACACAATGCACACCTCCAGAGAGGCAGTTGGCAATTTACATCCCGCACATCAGCATAACAAGGCTCCCTGTTCTCCAGGGCCTGTCTTGCCTTTCTGGATTTTACCCATTTTGTGGATGCCCCTTTTGACAGGTGGGAAGTGATACTGCTTTGTAGTGCAGATTTGCATTGCCCGTTTGCTTGCTTGGCCAAAAAGGGCGTATGCGTTTTCTCCTGAATATATTCAGGAGAAAACGCATACGCCCTTTTTGGCCAAGTGCATCATTGTCGAAGTTGTGCCCCTCTTCCTGTGCTTTAAAGGCGATTCCAACGTACCTCTTTAAATCTGTTTCCTGCTATTCTGCCTCGCTTTCAAGTCCACCTCGTTGGCTTCCCTCAACAGATTTTTGGACGATAGTTGTCCTTTATTACTCTGCCTGTTTGTGAATTGCTTTGCCCCTGAGCTCAATTATTTACTCGTTATTTGTGAGCTGAATGCAAGTCCAATATTTTGCTTCAGGACCTATACTGGTTCCCGGTGGGTGGCTGAGAGTTTAGTTAATTCTTCTTCCTCCAGGAAATAAGAATGACATGTGCGCGTCCAAATGCCTAACAGCTACTCTTTCATTGGTTCTCCCTCTTCCCTTTCATCCTCTGCCTAATTGACAACCTGTGCGAACAAGGAGGTTAAAAGTGCAGTCTCTGCAACCTGGGAGATTGAGAGTAAAGCAGTTGGAAGGTCAAACCAGAGCACCAGCAGAGGGACTATTTGCTGAGTTTTAGAGACCTTTCATGTTCACAGTGTGTCTATTCTCTAGGTTTCCCATACATGTTATAACTGTAGTAGTATTCCCTTCACCCTGGAGAGTTGGGACCCATGGAAGGGGGGCCATGAATTATTGCTTTAAAGGGTCTGCATTTGCTCACCCCATCTCACCAATCCTCTCAGTCCCAAGTGTCCAGTCTTATGCCACATCCAGCTGTCGTTGTAGATAGGGTCATTCCAGGTTTCGTCAGAGACCATGAAGAAATTGTAAAGAATTTCCTGTTTTTTTTTGTGTGTCTGAAATTCCTTTTTATATTGGGTTTGAGCTGATTCTCACTGCTATGTTTATGCCAGTCTAGACACAGTTGATTCCCTCATGGAGACATATCAATAAATAGATGATAAGATTCTTACTAGTCAGATATATTCCTCTGAGTGAAATATGGGGTTTGGAGTCCCTTTCACTGAGGAAGGTGTAGGTCTTGTCTATTCCGTATTTGATTTTTTGAACGGTACCTGTGCTTATATCAAACTCTGGGTTTTATGCATCACCCCACTTCTCCTTCCCCCTTAATCAGGCATAAGAGTGTTTTCTAAATGTGAGACTCTGTTCTCTTTCCTAACTCAGTTCATGTGTAGCCATGTTTACAGAATCTCTATAAGTGATATCTTACGATAACTTTCTTTTTCTGTGTGACTTATTTCACTTAGAATCATCGTACCTGAATCCACTCATTTTGTTGCTACATGTCTTATGGCATTGATTTCATGGCTGAGGGATATTTCATCGGACGTAAGTACCACAAATTTTTGTACCATTTTTATCTTTCCTGGGATATTGAAGGTGAATCCAAGATGAGGGCCTTGTAAGCAGAACACCCCTAAATATCGGGGTGGCTGTGTCTTATTGATTTTCAGTTTTCCCAAGGTATCTTATGTAGACTGGATGTGCCCTGTGCTCTGTAGCTCTGTTGTTTACTTGTTTTAGGGAACACAATGCACTGCTCCAGAGAGGCCATTGGCAATTTGCCTCCCACCCATCAGCATAACAGTGCTCCCAGTTCGCCAGGTCCTGTCTTGCCTTTCTGGTTTTTACCCATTTTCTGGATATCCCTTTTGACTTGTGGGAAATTATACTTCTTTGTAGTGCAGATTTGCATTGCCTGCTTGCTTGCTTGGCCAAAACGGGTGTATGAGTTTTCTCCTGAATATATTCAGGAGAAAACTCATACACCCTTTTTGGCCAAGTGCATCATTGTCGAAGTTGAGCCCCTCTTCCTGTGCTTTAAAGGCGACTGCAGCATACCTCTTGAAATCTGTTTCCTGCTATTCTGCCTCGCTTTCACGTCTGCCTCTTAACCTTCCCTCAACAGAGTTTTGGACGATAGTTGTCCTTTACTACTCTGCCATTTGGTGAATTGCTGTGCCACTGAGCTCCATTATTCACCTCGTGTTTTGTGATCTGAATGCAAGTCCAAATTTTCGTTCAGGACTTATACTGGTGTCCGGTGGGTGGCTGAGACTTTGGTTAATTCTTCTTCCGGCCGGAAAATTAGAGTGACATTTGCCAGTCCAAATGCCTAACAGCTACTCTCTCATTGGTTCTCCCTCTTCCCTTTCATCCTCTGCCAAATTGGCAACCTGTGAGAAGCAGGAGGTTAAAGGAGCTGTCTCTCTAAGTTGGGAGATTGATAGTAAAGCAGTTGGAAAGTCAAACCGGAGCACCAGGAGAGGGACTATTAGTTGAGTTTTAGAAATCTTTCGTATTCACAGTGTGTCCATTCTCTAGGTTTCCCGTACATGTTATAGCTGTTGTAATATTCCCTTCAACCTGGAGAGTTGGGACCCATGGAATGGGTGCCACTCATTATTGCTTTAAAGGGTCTGCATTTGCTCACCCAATCTCACCAATCCTCTCAGTCCAAAGTGCCCAGCCTTATGCCACATCCAGCTGTCATTGTAGATAGGGTCATTCCAGGTTTCATCAGAGACCCTGAAGGAATTTTAAGGAATTTCCCTGTTTTTTTTGTTTTGTTTTTGAAATTCCTTTTTATAGTGGGTTGAGCTGATTCTCACTGCCATTTTTATGCCAGTCTAGACACACTTGATTCCCTTATGGAGACATATCAATACATAGGTTTTAAGATTCTTACTAGTAAGATATATTACTCTGTGGTGAATATGGGGTGTTGAGTCCCTTTCACTGAGGAAGGTGTAGGTCTTTTCTATTCCGTATTTGGTTTTTGGAACTGTACCTGTACTAATATCAAACTCTGGTTTTATGCATCACCCCACCCCTCCTTCCCCCTTAAGAAGGCATAAGGGTGTTTTCTAAATGTGAGACTCCCTTCTCTTTCCTAACTCAGTTCATGTGTAGCCATGTTTACAGGATCTTCATCATTGATATCTTATGATAAATTTCTTTTTCTGTGTGACTTATTTCACTTAGAATTATCGCACCTGAATCCACTCATTTTGCTGCTACTGGCCATATGACATTGATTTCATGGCTGAGGGATATTCCGTCATATGTAAGTACCACAATTTCTTGAACCATTTTTGTCTTTCCTGGGATATTTAAGGTGTACCCAAGTTGAGGTTTTTGTAATCATTGCAGCCCTGAATTTTGGTGTGGATCTGTCTTATTAATTTTCAGTTTTCCCAAGCTATATTCCCTAGACTGGAAGTGCCCTTGGCTCTGTAGCTCTGTTGTTTACTTGTTTTAGGGAACACAATGCACTCCTCCAGAGAGGCAGTTGGCAATTTACATCCCGCCCATCAGCATAACAAGGCTCCCTGTTCTCCAGTGCCTGTCTTGCCTGTCTGGTTTTTACACATTTTGCGGATATCCCTTTTGGCTGGTGGAAAGTGATAGTCCTTTGTAATGCAGATTTGCATTGCCTGCTTGCTTGCTTGGCCGAAAAGGGCATATGCGTTTTCTCCTGAATATATTCACGTGAAAGCCCACATGTCCTTTATGACCATTTCCAATATTTTCGAAGTTGTGATGCTTTTCCTGTGTTTAAAGGTGATTCCAATGTACCTCTTGAAATCTGTTTCATGCCACTCTGCCTCATTTTCATTTCCGCCTTGTGGCTTTCCCTCAGCAGATTTTTGGAAGAGAGTAGTCCTTTATAACTCTGCAGGTTAGTGAATTGCTGTGGCCCTGAGTTCCATTTTTCAACTTGCGTTTTTGTGAGCTGACCGCAAATCCACAGTTTTGCTTCTGGACCTATACTGGTTCTGGGGGGGGGCAGGCTGAGTCTTTGGTTAATTCCTCTTCATGACGGGAAATTAGAGTGAAATGTGGCCGTCCAAATGCCTGCAGCTACTCTCTCATTGGTTCTCTCTGTTCCCTTATATCCTCTGCACAATTTGCCAGCTGTTCGAACCAGGAGGTTATAGGGCCTGACTCTCCAAGTTGGGAGATTGATAGTAAAGCAGTTGGAATGTCAAACTGGAGCACAAGGAGAGAAAAAAGTAGTAGAGTTTTAGAAACCTTTCACCATCAGATGGTTTCCATTCTCTAGGTTCCCATACATATTATAACTGTAGTGATATTCCCTTCTACTTGGAGAGTTGGGAACCATGGAATGCGTGGCAGGCATTATTGCTTTAAAGGGTCTGCATTTTTTCACCCAATCTCACCAATCCTCTCAGTCCCAAGTGACCAGCGTTATGCCACATCCAGCTGTCATTGTAGATAGGGTCATTCCAGGTTTCATCAGAACCCCTGAAGGTATTGTGTAAGAATTTTACTGTTTTTATGTTTTGTTTTGAAATTCATTTTTATAGTGGTTTTGAGCTTATTCTCACTGCCATGTTTATGTCGTTCTAGACACACTTAGTTCCCTTACGGAGACATATCAATACATAGGTTTTAAGATTCTTACTAGTCAGATATATTTCTCTGTGGGGAATAAGGATGTTGAGTTCCATTCACTGAGGAAGGAGTAGGGCTTGTCTCTTCTGTTTTTGGATTATGGAACGGTACCTGTGCTAATATCAAACTTTTTTTTGTGCATCTCCCCACCTGTCTTTCCCCTTAAGCAAGCGTTAGAGTGTTTTCTATATCTGAGACTCTGTTCTCTTCCCTAATTCAGTTCATATGTAGCCATGTTTACATTCCCTTCATAAGTGATATCTTATGTCAGAATGCACCATGGCCTTGTCATAATAATGCTCCATGGCCCCTGTCATCACAATGCTCCATGCTCTGGTTATCACAATGCTCCATGTCCCTTGTCATCACAATTCTCCACGTCCTTGTCATCACAATGCTACATGACACTTCTCATCAAAATATTACATGCTCTTGTCATCACAATTCTCCATGCCCTTGAAATTGCAATGCTCCATGCACTTGTCATCACAATGCTCAATGCACTTGTCATCACAATGTTCCATGCCCTTGTCATCAGATTGCTCCATGACACCTGTCATCACAATGCTCCCTGACACCTGTCATCACAATGCTTCATGCCCCTTGTCATTACAGTGCTCCATGATGCTCGACACCACAATTACCCAAGGTCTTCTCATCACAATGCTCCACAGTTTTGCCATCACCATGCTCCATGCCTTGTCATCTCAAAGCTCAATGTCCCTTGTCCTCAGAATTCTCCACGACCTTGTCATTACAATGCTCCATGGCACTTCACATCAAAATGTTATATGCTCTTGTCATCACAATACTCCATGCACTTGTCATCGCAATGCTCCATGACCCCTGTCATAGGAAGCTCCATGCGCTGTTCATCACAATGTTTCACGACCTGGATATTAAAATGATCAATGGCCCTTGATATCACAATGCTCCATGCCCTTGTCATCACAATGCTCCTTTAACTTGTCACAGCAATCCTCCATGACACTTCGCATCACAATGCTCCATGATATTGTCATCAAACTGAAACATGTCATATTTCATCACAATGCTCCCTGACACCTTTCTTCAAAATAATCCATGACCTTGTCATCACAGTGCTCCATGCCCTTGTCATCACAATGTGCCATGGCCACTCTTATCACAATAATGCATGAAACTTGTCAGACCAATGCTCCATGCCACTTTTCATCACAATGCTCCATGAACGCTGTCATCACAATGCACCATGCCCATCATGATAATGCTTCATGCTACTGTCATCACAATGAAATCAAAATGCTCCATGACCTCTGTCCTCACAATGCTGCAAACCCTTGTGATCACAATGTTCCATAACACTTGTAATCACAATGCCCCATGACGCTGGTCAGCACAATTATCCATGGTCTTCTCATCACAATGCACCATGATTTTGTCATCACAATGTTCAATACAATTGTCATCACAATGCTCTCTGACTATTGTCCTCAGTATGCACCTTGAACTCTTTCATGACAAGGCTCTTTGCCTATTTCATCACAATGATCCATGCCCTTTTCATCACAATGCTCCAAGACACCTGTGATCACAATGCTCCTTGCACTTGTCATCACAAAGCTCCATGACGCATGTCATCAGAATGCTCCATGGTCTTCTTATCATAATTTTCCATGCCCTTGTCATCACAATGCTCCAATACCCCTGTAATCACAATGTTCCCTACCTCTTTTCATCAGAATGCTCCATGAGAATTGTCATCACAAGGTTCCTTGGTCATCACATAACAGTGCTCCAGGACATTGTCATCACAGTGCTCCATTCCCTTGTCATCACAATGGGCCATTACATATGTCGTCACAATGCTCCCTGACATATGTCTTCACAATACTGCTTGACCTGGTCATCAAAATGCTCCATGCCCTTGTCATCACAATACGCCATTCGAACTGTCATCGCAATAATCCATGAAACTTATTAGACCAATGCTCCATGCCTTTGACATCACAATGCTCCATACCCATGTTATCAAAATGCTCCATGACCCCTGTCATCACAATGTTCCATGACTCCAGTCATCACAATATTTCATGACGTTTGTCATCACAATGATCCATGCCCTAATCATCAACAGTCTCTGTGACCTTTTTAACCACAATGCTCCATGAACTTTTCATCACAATGCTCTTTGACCCTTGTCATCAATGTGCTCTATGCCTTTCTCAGCACAATGCTCCATAACACTTGTCATCAAAATGCTCCATGAGCTTGTCAGCACAATGCTCCATGACACATGTCATCACAATGTGCCATGCACCTGTCGTCACAGTGCTCCACAATCTTGTCAACACAATGCTCCATAAAACTTGTCATCACAATGCTCCATGCACTTCTCATCAAAACGCTCTCTCACCACTGATATCACAATGATACATCACTATTATTCACAATACTACCTCACCTCTGTCATCACAATATTCCATGACTCCTGTCATCACAATGCTACATGCACTTATCATCACAATGTTCGATGAACACTGACATCACAATGTTCCATAACCCATGTCATCAAAATGCTCCATGACCATTTTCATCAAAATGCTCCATGACCACTGACATCACAATGTTCCATAACCCCTGTCATCAAAATGCTCCATGGCATTTTTCATCAAAATGCTCCATGACCCTTGCCATCACGATGTTCCATGGCCTTGTCATCACAAAGCTCCCTGACCCTTCTCATCAAAATGCTCCAAGAACGCTGACATCACAATGTTCCATAACACCTGTCATCAAAATGTTCCATGACACTTTTCATCAAATAGCTCCATGACCCTGTCATCAAAATGCTCCCTGCCCTTCTCATCACAATGCACAATGCCCTTGCCATCAAAATGTTCCATGACCTTTGTCTTCACAAAGATCCGTGACCCTTGGCATCACAATGCTCCATGTCATTGTCATCACAATGCTCCATGAACGCTCTCATCACATTGCTCCATGCCCTTGTCTTCACAAAGCTCAATGACACATGTCATTAGAATGCTCCATGGCCTTCTCATCACAATGCTCCATGCCCTTGCCATAACAATGCTCCATTACACCAGTCATAACAATGCTCCATGAACCCTGCCATCACGATGTTCCATGGCCTTTTCATCACAAAGCTCCATGAACCTTCTCATCACAATGCTCCAAGAACCCTGTAATCACAATGCTCTATGCCCCTTTTCATCTCAATGATCCATGAACACTCTCATCACAGTGCACCTTGCCCATCATCATAAGGCTTCAGGCTATTGTCATCACAATGAAATCAATATTATCCATGACCACTGTCATCATAATGCCCCAAACCCTAGTGATCACAATGTTCCATAACACTTGTCATCACAACACCCTGTGATGCTCATCATAACAATTATCCATGGTCTTCTCATCACAATGCTCCATGACCTTTGTCATCACAATTCTCAATACAGTTGTCATCACAATGCTCCCTGACACTTGTCGTCAGTATGCTCCTTGAACCCTGTCATGACAAGGCTCCATGCATTTTCATCACAATGATCCATGCCCTTTTCATCACAATGCTTCAAGACCCCTGTAATCACAATCCTCCATGCGCTTGTCATCACAAAGCTCCATGACACATGTCATCAGAATGCTCCATGGCCTTCTCCTCACAATGCTCAATGCCCTTGTCATCACAATGCTCCAAGACCCCTGTAAACACAATGCTCCATGCCCCTTTTCATCAGAATCCTCCATGAGATTTGTCATCACAAGTCTCCATGGTCTTATCATCATAATGCTCCAGGACCTTGTCATCACCATGCTCCATTCCCCTGTCATCACAATGCTCCATGACCACTGTCATCACAATAATCCATGAATATTTTCAGCCCAATGCTCCATGATATTCTCATCACAATGCTCCATGACAAATATCATCAAAATGCTCCATGACCACGGTCATCACAACACTCCATGACACCTGACAAAACAATGATCCGGGACTCTTGTCATCACAATGCTCCATTCTCTACTCATCACAATGCTCCATGACACTTGTCATCAAAATGATCCATGCCCTTGTCATCCCAATGCTCCATGACCCATGTATTCACAATGCTCCGTGACGCTTATCATCACAGTGCTCCATGACATATGTCATCACAGTGCTCCATGACATATGTCATCACAATGCTCCATGCCTTTGTGAGCAAAATGCTACATGACCTTGTCATTAAAATGCTCTATGCGTTTGTCATCACAATACTACATTACCATTGTCATCACAATCCTCCATGAAACTTGGGATCACATTGCTTAATGCCCTTGTCATCACAATGCTCCCTGCTCCTTGAAATCAAAATGATCCATGACCTCTGTCATCTCAATGCACCAATCCATTGTGATCACAATGTTCCATAACAATTTTCATCACAACGCTCCATGATGCCTGTCATCACGATACTCCATGCCCTTTTCATCACAATGCTCCATGACATTTGTCATCACAATTCTCAATACACTTGTCATTACAATGCTTCCTGACACTTGTCATCAGAATGCTCCTTGAATCTTGTCACAAAAAGGCTCCATGCCTTTTACATCACAAGGCCCCATGCCGTTTTCATCACAATGCTGCATGCCATTGTCATCAAAATACTCCACAATCTTGTCATCAGAATGCTCCATGACCCTTGTCATCACAATTCTCCATGCACTTGTCAGCAAAATGCTCCCTGACCCTTGTCATCACAATGCTCCAAGCCATTGTCATCACAATGCTCCATTACCTTTCTCATCAGAATCCTCCATGACACTTGGCATCACAATGCTCCATGCCATTGTCATCACAATGGGCCACTACATATGTCATCACAATGCTCCCTGAAACCTCTCTTCACAATACTGCATGACCTGGTCATCACAATGCTCCATGTCCTTGTCATCACAATGCGCTATTCCAACTGTCATCACAATAATCCATGAAACATATTAGACCAATGTTCCATGCCCTTGTCATCACAATGTTCCATGCTCTTGTTATCAGAATTCTCCATGAACCTTGTCATCACAATGCTCCGTGACGCCAGTCATCACAATGCTTCATGACCTTTGTCATCACAATGGTCCATGCCCTCGTCATCAACAGTTTCTGTGACCTTTTTAACCACAATGCTCCATGAACTTTTCATCACAATGCTCTTTGACCATTGTCATCAAAATGCTCCTTGCGCTTGTCAGCACAAATGTCCATGACCCATGTCATCACAATGCACCATGTTCTTGTCATCAGAGTGCTCCACAATTTTCTCATCACAATGCTCCTTAAAATTTGTCATCACAATGCTCCATGCACTTCTCATCAAAATGCTCTCTCACCACTGATATCACAATGCTACATCACTATTTGTCACAATACTCCCTCACCCCTGTCATCACAATGTTCCACGACTCCTGTCATCACAATGCTACATGCACTTATCATCACAATGTTCGATGACCCCTGACATCACAATGTTCCATAACACCTGTCATCAAAAGGTTCCGTGACCCTTTTCATCAAATTGCTCCATGATCCTGTCATCACAATGCTCCAAGAACCCTGTAATCACAATGCTCTATGCCCCTTTTCATCTCAATGATCCATGAACACTGTCATCACAATGCACCATGCCCATCATCATAATGCTTCATGCTATTGTCATCACAATGAAATCAAAATGCTCCATGAACTCTGTCATAACAATGCTCCAAACCCTTGTGATCACAATATTCCATAACACTTGTCATCACAATGCCCCATGAAGCTCGTCATTACAATTATCAATGGTCTTCTCATCACAATGCTCCATGACCTTTGTCATCACAATGCTCAATACACTTGTAATCAAAATGCTCCCTGACACTTGTTGTCTGTATGCTCCTTGAACCCTGTCATGACAAGGCTCCATGCCTTTGTCATCACAATGATGCATGGTCTTTTCATTACAATGGTTCAACACCCATATAATCACAATGCTCCATGCCCTTGTCATCACAAAACTCAAGGACGAATGCCATCAGAATGCTCCTTGGATTTCTCCTTACAATGCTCCATTCCCTTGTCATCACAATGTTCCAAGACCCCTGTAATCACAATGCTCCATGCCCCTTTACATCAGTATGCTCCATGAGACTTGTCATTACAAGGCTCCACGGTTTTGTCATCACAATGCTTCAGGACCTTGTCATCACAATGCTTCTCGACATTGTCTTAAAAATTTTAAATGGCCCTTGTCATCATAATGCTCCAAGCCCTAATCATCACAAAGCTCCATTATATTTGTCATCACAATTCTCCATTACATTTGGCATCACAATGCTCCATGCCATTGTCATTGCAATGGACCATGACATATGTCATCACAATGCTCCCTGACACCTGTCTTCACAGTATTCAATGACCTTCTCATCACAATGCTCCATGCCCTTGTCATCACAATGCACCATGCCCACTGTCATCAAAATAATCCATGAAAATTGTCAGACTAATGCTCCATGCCCCTATGATCACAATGCTCCATGCCCTTGTCATCACAATGCTCCAGGAACCATGTCATCTCAATGCTCCGTGACTCCAGGTACCAAAATGTTTCATAAAGTTTGTCATCACAATGGACCATGCCCGCGTCATCACAAGGCTCTGTGACCTTTGTAACCACAATGCTCCATGAACTTTTCATCACAATTCTCTGTGATCTTTGTCATCACAATGCTCCATGACTTTGTCAGAACAGTGCTCCATGACCATTGTCATCACAATGTTCCACGTGCATGTCATCACAACGGTCCACAACTTTGTCATTGCAATGCTACATAAACTTTGTAATCAAAATGGTCCATGCAATTCTCATCAAAATGCTCTCTCACCAGAGATATCACAATGGTCCATCACTAGTCATCACAATACTGCTACACCCATGGTATCACAAAGTTCCATGACCCTATCATCACAATGCTATATCACTTTATCATCACAATGTTCCATGACCCCTGACATCATAATGTTCCATAACCCCTGCCATCAGAATGCTCCATGACCCTTTTCATCCCAAAGCTCCAAGACCCCTGACATCACAGTGTTCTATAACCCCTGCCATCAAAATGTTCCATTACACTTTTTATCAATTTGCTGCATGACCCGTTCATCAAAATGCTCCCTGCATTTCTCATCACAATGCACCATGAACTTGTCATCAAAATGCTCCATGACTTGTCTTCACAAAGCTCCATGACCCATGGCATCACAGTGCTCAATGTCATTGTCATCACAATGCTCCATGAACCCTCTGATCACATTGCTCCATGCCCTTGTCATCACAAAGCTCCATGACACTTCTCATCACAATGTTCGATGCCCTTCTTTTTTTTTTCTTTTTTTTTATTATTTTTTTGCTTTATAACAAATTTAATCAGTTATACATATACATATGTTTCCATATACCCTCCCATTTGCGTCTGCCTCCCACCCTCCCTATCCCACCCCTCCAGGCGGTCACAAGGCACCAAGCTGATCTCCCTGTGCTATGCGGCTGCTTCCCACTAGCTATCTACCTTACGTTTGGTAGTGTATATATGTCCATGCCGCTCTTTCACTTTGTCACAGCTTACCCTTCCCCCTCCCCATATCCTCAAGTCCATTCTCTAGTAGGTCTGTGTCTTTATTCCTGTCTTACCCCTAGGTTCTTCATGACATTTTTTTTTCTTAAATTCCATATATATGTGTTAGCATACAGTATTTGTCTTTCTCTTTCTGACTTACTTCACTCTGTATGACAGACTCTAGGTCTATCCACCTCATTACAAATAGCTCAATTTCATTTCTTTTTATGGCTGAGTAATATTCCATTGTATATATGTGCCACATCTTCTTTATCCATTCATCGGATGATGGACACTTAGGTTGTTTCCATCTCCGGGCTATTGTAAATAGGGCTGCTATGAACATTTTGGTACATGTCTCTTTTTGAATTATGGTTTTCTCAGGGTATATGCCCAGTAGTGGGATTGCTGGGTCATATGGTAGTTCTATTTGTAGTTTTTTAAGGAACCTCCATACCGTTCTCCATAGCGGCTGTACCAATTCACATTCCCACCAGCAGTGCAAGAGTGTTCCCTTTTTTCCACACCCTCTCCAGCATTTATTGTTTCTAGATTTTTTGATGATGGCCATTCTGACTGGTGTGAGATGATATCTCATTGTAGTTTTGATTTGCATTTCTCTAATGAGTAAAGATGTTGAGCATCCTTTCATGTGTTTGTTGGCAGTCTGTATATCTTCTGTGGAGAAATGTCTATTTAGGTCTTCTGCCCATTTTTGGATTGGGTTGTTTGTTTTTTTTGTTATTGAGCTGCATGAGCTGCTTATAAATTTTGGAGATTAATCCTTTGTCAGTTGCTTCATTTGCAAATATTTTCTCCCATTCTGAGGGTTGTCTTTTGGTCTTGTTTATGGTTTCCTTTGCTGTGCAAAGCTTTGAAGTTTCATTAGGTCCCATGTGTTTATTTTTGTCTTTATTGTCATTTCTCTAGGAGGTGGGTCAAAAAGGATCTTGCTGTGATTTATGTCATAGAGTGTTCTGCCTATGTTTTCCTCTAAGAGTTTGATAGTGTCTGGCCTTACATTTAGGTCTTTAATCCATTTTGAGCTTATTTTTGTGTATGGTGTTAGGGAGTGATCTAATCTCATACTTTTACATGTCCCTATCCAGTTTTCCCAGCACCACTTATTGAAGAGACTGTCCTTTCTCCACTGTACATTCCTGCCTCCTTTATCAAAGATAAGGTGACCATATGTCCGTGGGATTAACTCTGGGCTTTCTATCCTGTTCCATTGATCTATCTTTCTGTTTTTGTGCCAGTACCATACTGTCTTGATTACTGTAGCTTTGTAGTATAGTCTGAAGTCAGGGAGCCTGATTCCTCCAGCTCCATTTTTCGTTCTCAAGATTGCTTTGGCTATTCGGGGTCTTTTGTGTTTCCATACAAATTGTGAAATTTTTTGTTCTAGTTCTGTGAAAAATGCCAGTGGTAGTTTGATAGGGATTGCATTGAACCTGTAGATTGCTTTGGGTAGTAGAGTCATTTTCACAATGTTGATTCTTCCAATCCAAGAACATGGTACATCTCTCCATCTATTTGTATCATCTTTAATTTCTTTCATCAGTGTCTTATAATTTTCTGCATACAGGTCTTTTGTCTCCTTAGGTAGGTTTATTCCTAGATATTTTATTCTTTTTGTTGCAATGGTAAATGGGAGTGTTTCCTTGATTTCACTTTCAGATTTTTCATCATCAGTATATAGGAATGCCAGAGATTTCTGTGCATTAATTTTGTATCCTGCAACTTGACCAAATTCATTGATTAACTCTAGTAGTTTTCTGGTAGCATCTTTAGGATTCTCTATGTATAGTATCATGTCATCTGCAAACAGTGACAGCTTTACTTCTTCTTTTCCAATTTGGATTCCTTTTATTTCCTTTTCTTCTCTGATTGCTGTGGCTAAAACTTCCAAAACTAGGTTGAATAAGAGTGGTGAAAGTGGGCAACCTTGTCTAGTTCCTGATCTTAGTGGAAATGGTTTCAGGTTTTCACCATTGAGGACGATGCTGGCTGTGGGTTTGTCATATATGGCCTTTATTATGTTGAGGAAAGTTCCCTCTATGCCTACTTTCTGCAGGGTTTTTATCATAAATGGGTGTTGAATTTTGTCGAAAGCTTTCTCTGCATCTATTGAGATGATCATATGGTTTTTCTCCTTCAATTTGTTAATATGGTGTATCACGTTGATTGATTTGCGTATATTGAAGAATCCTTGCATTCCTGGAATAAACCCCACTTGATCATGGTGTATGATCCTTTTAATGTGCTGTTGGATTCTGTTTGCTAATATTTTGTTGAGGATTTTTGCATCTATGTTCATCAGTGACATTGGCCTGTAGTTTTCTTTCTTTGTGACATCCTTGTCTGGTTTTCGTATCAAGGTGATGGTGGCCTCGTAGAATGAGTTTGGGAGTGTTCCTCCCTCTGCTATATTTTGGAAGAGTTTGAGAAGAATAGGTGTTAGCTCTTCTCTAAATGCTTGATAGAATTCGCCTGTGAAGCCATCTGGTCCTGGGCTTTTGTTTGTTGGAAGATTTTTTATCACAGTTTCAATTTCAGTGCTTGTGATTGGTCTGTTCATATTTTCTATTTCTTCCTGATTCAGTCTTGGCAGGTTGTGCATTTCTAAGAATTTGTCCATTTCTTCCAGGTTGTGCATTTTATTGGCATAGAGTTGCTTATAGTAATCTCTCATGATCTTTTGTATTTCTGTAGTGTCAGTTGTTACTTCTCCTTTTTCATTTCTAATTCTATTGATTTGAGTCTTCTCCCTTTTTTTCTTGATGAGTCTGGCTAATGGTTTATCAATTTTGTTTATCTTCTCAAAGAACCAGCTTTTAGTTTTATTGATCTTTGCTATCGTTTCCTTCATTTCTTTTTCATTTATTTCTGATCTGATTTTTATGATTTCTTTCCTTCTGCTAACTTTGGGATGTTTTTGTTCTTCTTTCTCTAATTGCTTTAGGTGCAAGGTTAGGTTGTTTATTCGAGATGTTTCCTGTTTCTTAAGGTGGGATTGTGTTGCTATAAACTTCCCCCTTAGAACTGCTTTTGCTGCATCCCATAGGTTTTGGGTCGTCGTGTCTCCATTGTCATTTGTTTCTAGGTATTTTTTAATTTCCTCTTTGATTTCTTCAGTGATCACTTCGTTATTAAGTAGTGTATTGTTTAGCCTCCATGTGTTTGTATTTTTTACAGCTCTTTTCCTGTAATTGATATCTAGTCTCATAGCATTGTGGTCGGAAAAGATACTTGATACAATTTCAATTTTCTTAAATTTACCAAGGCTTGATTTGTGACCCAAGATATGATCTATCCTGGATAATGTTCCATGAGCACTTGAGAAAAATGTGTATTCTGTTGTTTTTGGATGGAATGTCCTATAAATATCCATTAAGTCCATCTTGTTTAATGTATCATTTAAAGCTTGTGTTTCCTTATTTATTTTCATTTTGGATGATCTGTCCATTGGTGAAAGTGGGGTGTTAAAGTCCCCTACTATGATTGTGTTACTGTCGATTTCTCCTTTTATGGCTGTTAGTATTTGCCTTATGTATTGAGGTGCTCCTGTGTTGGGTGCATAAATATTTACTATTGTTATATCTTCTTCTTGGATCGATCCCTTGATCAGTATGTAGTGTCCTTCTTTGTCTCTTCTAGTAGTCCTTATTTTAAAGTCTATTTTGTCTGATATGAGAATTGCTACTCCAGCTTTCTTTTGGTTTCCATTTGCATGGAATATCTTTTTCCATCCCCTTACTTTCAGTCTGTATGTGTGTCTAGGTCTGAAGTGGGTCTCTTGTAGACAGCATATAGATGGGTCTTGTTTTTGTATCCATTCAGCCACTCTGTGTCTTTTGGTGGGAGCATTTAGTCCATTTACATTTAAGGTAATTATCGATATGTATGTTCCTATTCCCATTTTCTTAATTGTTTTGGGTTCATTATTGTAGGTATATTCCTTCTGTTGTGTTTCTTGCCTAGAGAAGTTCCTTTAGCATTTGTTGTAAAGCTGGTTTGGTGGTGCTGAACTCTCTCAGCTTTTGCTTGTCTGTAAACGTTTTAATTTCTCCATCAAATCTGAATGAGATCCTTGCTGGGTAGAGTAATCTTGGTTGCAGGTTTTTCTCCTTCATCACTTTAAGTATGTCCTGCCACTCCCTTCTGGCTTGTAGAGTTTCTGCTGAGAGATCAGCTGTTATCCTGATGGGGATTCCCTTGTGTGTTATTTGTTGTTTTTGCCTTGCTGCTTTTAATATGATTTCTTTGTGTTTAATTTTTGACAGTTTGATTAATATGTGTCTTGGCGTATTTCTCCTTGGATTTATTCTGTATGGGACTCTCTGTGCCTCCTGGACTTGATTAACTATTTCCTTTCCCATATTAGGGAAGTTTTCAACTATAATCTCTTTAACTATTTTCTCAGTCCCTTTCTTTTTCTCTTCTTCTTCTGGAACCCCTATAATTCGAATGTTGGTGCGTTTACTGTTGTCCCAGAGGTCTCTGAGACTGTCCTCTGTTCTTTTCATTTTTTTTTCTTTATTTTGCTCTGCAGCAGTTATTTCCACTATTTTATCTTCCACCTCACTTATCCGTTCTTCTGCCTCAGTTATTCTGCTATTGATCCCATCTAGAGTATTTTTTATTTCATTTATTGTGTTTTTAATCGATGCTTGATTCATCTTTAGTTCTTCTAGGTCCTTGTTAACTGTTTCTTGCATTTTGTCTATTCTATTTCCAAGATTTTGGATCTGGGAAATAGAATCTTGGATCATCTTTACCATCATTATTCTGAATTCTTTTTCAGGTAGAGTGCCTATTACCTCTTCATTTGTTAGGTCTGGTGGGTTTTTATCTTGCTCCTTCTCCTGCTGTGTGTTTTTCTGTCTTCTCATTTTGCTTATGTTACTGTGTTTGGGGTCTCCTTTTTGCAGGCTGCAGGTTCGTAGTTCCTGTTGTTTTTGGTGTCTGTCCCCAGTGGCTAAGGTTGGTTTAGTGGGTTGTGTAGGCTTCCTGGTGGAGGGGACTAGTGCCTGTGTTCTGGTGGATGAGGCTGGATCTTGTCTTTCTGGTGGGCAGGTCCACGTCTGGTGGTGTGTTTTGGGGTGTCTGTGGACTTTTTATGATTTTAGGCCACCTCTCTGCTAATGGGTGGCGTTGTGTTCCTGTCTTGCTAGTTGTTTGGCTCAGGGTGTCCAGCACTGTAGCCTGCTGGTCGTTGAGTGAAGCTGGGTGCTGGTGTTGAGATGGAGATCTCTGGAAGATTTTCGCCGTTTGATATTATGTGGAGCTGGGAGGTCTCTTGTGGACCAGTGTCCTGAAGTTGGCTCTCCCACCTCAGAGGCACAGCACTGACTCCGGGCTCCTCAATTTGGGATGATGTGTTGTCTATTCATGTATTCCGCAGATGCAGGGTACATCAAGTTGATTGTGGAGCTTTAATCCGCTGCTTCTGAGGCTGCTGGGAGAGGTTTCCCTTTCTCTTCTTTGTTCTCACAGCTCCTGGGTCTCAGCTTTGGATTTGGCCCTGCCTCTGCGTGTAGGTCGCCGGAGGGCGTCTGTTCTTCGCTCAGATAGGACAGGGTTAAAGGAGCAGCCTCTTCGGGGACTCTGGCTCACTCAGGCCGGGAGGGAGGGAGGGGCACGGAGTGTGGGGCGAGCCTGCAGCGGCAGAGGTCGGCGTGACGTTGCACCAGCCCGAGGCGCGCCGTGCGTTCTCCCAGGGAAGCCGCCCCTGGATCCCGGGACTCCGGCAGTGGCGGGCTGCACAGGCTCCCGGAAGGGCGGTGTGGGCAGTGACCTGTGCTCGCACACAGGCTTCTTGGTGGCGGCAGCAGCAGCCCCAGCGTCCCACGCCTGTCACTGGGCTCCGCGCTTTCAGTCGCGACTCACGCCCGTCCGTGGAGCCCCTTTAAGCAGCCCTCTTAATCCCCTCTCCTCGCGCACCAGGAAACCAAGAGGGAAGAAAAAGTCTCTTGCCTCTTCGGCAGCTCCAGAGTTTTCCCGGACTCCCTGCCGGCTAGCTGTGGCACATTAGCCCCCTTCACGCTGAGTTCTCGCCGCCAGCCCCAGTCCTCTCCCTGTGCTCTGACCGAAGCCCGAGCCTCAGCTTCCAGCGCTGCGCGCCCCGGCGGGCAAGCAGACACGCCTCTCGGGCTGGTGAGTGCCGCTCGGCACCGATCCTCTGTGTGCGGATCTCTCCGCTTTGCCCTACCCAGGTATGTGGGGAGTTTCTTGCCTTTTGGGAGGTCTGGGGTCTTCTGCCAGCGTTCAGTAGGTGTTCTGTAGGAGTTGTTCCACGTGTAGCTGTATTTCTGTTGTATCCGTGGGGAGGAAGGTGATCTCCGCGTCTTCCGATGTACTTCTTATCACAATGCTCCATGCCCTTGTCATTACAATCCTGAATGACCCATGTATCACAGTGTTCCGTACCCTTGTCATCACAGTGCTCCATGCCCACTCTCATCACAATAATCCATGAAACATTTCAGACAAATGTTCCATACCCTTCTCATCAAAATGCTCCATAACCCCTGTCATAACAATGCACCATGACCCTTGAAATAACAATGTTCCACGGCCTAGTCATCACAAGGTTCCATGACACTTGTCATCACAATGCTCAAGACCCCTGAAATCACAATGCTCCATGCACTTGTCATCACAAAGCTCCATGACGAATGTCATCAGAATGTTCCATGGCCTTCTCATCACAGTGCTCCATGCCCATGTCATCACAATGCTCCAAGACCCTTGTAATCACAATGCTCCATGCCCCTTTTCATCTCAATGCTCCATGAACCCTGTCATCACAATGCACCCTGCCCATCATCATAATGCTTCAGGCTATTGTCATTACAATGAAATCAATATTCTCCATGACCTCTGTCATCATAATGTTCCAAACCCTTGTGATCACAATGTTCCATAACACTTATCATCACAACACCCCATGACGCTCATCATCACAATTATCCATGGTCTTCTCATCACAATGCTCCATGATCTTTGTCATCACAATGCTCAATACACTTGTCATCACAATGCTCCCTGACACTTGTCGTCAGTATGCTCCTTGAACCCTGTCATGACAAGGATGCATGGCTTTTTCATTACAATAATCCATGCACTTTTCATCACAATGCTCCAAGATCCCTGTAATCACAATGCTCCATGCCCATGTCATCAAAAAGCTCCATGACGCATGTCATCAGAATGCTTCATGGCCTTCTCATCACAATGCTCCATGCCCTTGTCATCACAATGCTCCAAGACCCCTGTAATCACAATGCTCCATGCCCCTTTCAATCAGAATGCTCCATGAGACTTGTCATCACAATTCTCCATGGTCATCTCATCACAATGTTCCAGGACCTTGTCATCACCATGCTCCATTCCCTTGTCATCACAGTGCTCCATGACCCCTGTAATCACAATAATCCATGAACATTTTCAGCCCAATGCTCCACGACCTACTCATCACAATGCTCCATGGCCAATATCATCACAATGCTTAATACAATTGACATCACAATGCTCCCTGACACTTGTCGTCAGTATGCTCCTTGAACCCTGTAATGACAAGGCTCCATGCCTTTTTCAACAAAATAATCCATGCCCTTTTCATCACAATGCTCCAAGATCCCTGTAATCACAATGCTCCATGCCCCTTTGCATCAGAATGCTCCATGAGATTTGTCATCACAAGTCTCCATAGTCTTCTCAGCACAATGCTCAAGGACCTTGTCATCACCATGCTCCATTCCCTTGTCATCACAATGCTCCATGACCCCTGTTATCACAATAATCCATGAACATTTTCAGCCCAATGCTCCACGACCTACTCATCACAATGCTCCATGGCCAATATCATCACAGAGTTCCATGACCACTGTCATCACAACACTCCATGACACATGACAACACAATGATCCGGGACTCTTGTCATCACATTGCTCCATTCCCTAGTTATCACAATGCTCCATGACCCTTGTCATCACAACACTCCATGAACATTTTCAGCCCAGTGCTCCATGACCCTTGTCATCACAATGATCCATGCCCTTGTCATCCCAAAGCTCCATGAACCCTGTATTCACAATGCTCCGTGACACTTGTCATAACAGTGCTCCATGACACATGTCATCACAATGCTCCATGCTTTTGTCAGCAAAATGCTACATGACCTTGTCATTACAATGCTTTATGCGCTTGTCATCACAATACTCCTTTTCCGTTGTCATCACAATCCTCCATGAACCTTGGGATCACATTGCCTCATGCCCTTGTCATCACAATGCTCCATGCTCCTTGAAATCAAAATGATCCATGACCTCTGTCATCACAATGCTCCAAACCCTTGTGATCACAGTGTCCCATAACACTTGTCATCACAACGCTCCATGATGCCTGTCATCACAATATTCCATGCCCTTTTCATCACAATGCTCCATGATCTTTGTCATCACAATTCTCAATACACTTGTCATTACAGTGCTTCCTGACACTTGTCATCAGAATGCTCCTTGAACCATGTCACAAAAAGGCTCCATGCCTTTTTCATTACAATGCCCCATGCCGTTTTCATCAAAATGCTGCATGCCATTGTCATCAAAATACTCCACAATCTTGTCATCAGAATGCTCCATGACCCTTGTCATCACAATTCTCAATGCACTTGTCAGCAAAATGCTCCCTGACCCTTGTCATCACAATGCTCCAAGCCATTGTCATCACAATGCTCCATTACCTTTCTCATCAGAATCCTCCATGACACTTGGCATCACAATGCCCCATGCCATTGTCATCACAATGGTCCATTACATATGTCATCACAATGTGCCCTGACACCTCTCTTCACAATTATGCATGACCTGGTCATCACAATGCTCCATGCCCTTTTCATCACAAATCGCCATTCCAACTCTCATCGCAATAATTCATGAAACTTATTAGACCAATGCTCCATGCCCTTGTCATCACAATGCTCCATGCTCCTTGAAATCAAAATGATCCATGACCCCTGTCATCACAATGTTCCGTGATTCCAGTCATCAAAATGCTTCAGGACCTTTGTCATCACAATGGTCCATGCCCTCATCATCAACAGTCTCTGTGACCTTCTTAAGCACAATGCTCCATGAACTTTTCATCACAATGCTCTTTGACCATTTTCATCGTAATACTCTATGAAAGTTTCCAGCCCAATGCTCCATGACCTTCTCATCACAATGCTCCATGAAAAATATCATCAAAATGGTCCATGACCCCTGTCGTCACAACACTCCATGACACCTGACAACACAATGATCTGGGACTTTTGTCATCACAGTGCTCCATTCCCTAGCCATCACAATGCTCCATGACCCCTGTCATCACAATACTCCATGAATATTTTCAGCCCAATGCTCCAAAACCCTTGTCATCAAAATGATCCATGAAATTTGGGATCACATTGCTTCATGCCCTTGTCATCACAATGCTCCATGCTACATGAAATCAAAATGATCCATGACCTCTGTCATCACAATGCTCCAAACCCTTTTGATCACAGTGTTCCATAACACTTGTCATCACAATGCTCCATGATGCCTGTCATCACAATACTCCATGCCCTTTTCATCACAATGCTCCATGACTTTGTCATCACAATTCTCAATACACTTGTCAT
The DNA here is from genome assembly GCF_964341445.2 of Mesoplodon mirus. NCBI lineage: Eukaryota > Metazoa > Chordata > Mammalia > Artiodactyla > Ziphiidae > Mesoplodon > Mesoplodon mirus. Next base: position 241,247 of record NW_028295738.1, read on the forward strand.
CACAATGCTCCCTGACACTTGTCATCAGAATGCTCCTTGAACCCTGTCACGAAACGTCTCCATGCCTTTTTCATCACAAAGCCCCATGCCATTTTCATCACAATGCTCCATGCCATTGTCATCAAAATACACCACAAGCTTGTCATCAGAATGCTCCATGACCCTTGTCATCACAATTATCCATGCACTTGTCAGCACAATGCTCCCTGACCCTTGTCATCACAATGCTCCAAGCCATTGTCATCACAAAACTCCATTACCTTTGTCATCAGAATCCTCCATGACACTTGGCATCACAATGCTCCATGCCATTGTCATCACAATGGGCCATTACATATGTCATCACAATGCTCCCTAACATCTGTCTTCACCATATTCCATGACCTACTCATCTCAATGCTCCATGCCCTTGTCATCACAATGTTCCTAGACCCATGTAATCACTATTGTCCATGCCCCTTTTCATCAGTATGCTCCGTGAGATATTTCATCACAAGGCTCCATGGTTTTCTCATCAAAATGCTCCAGGAACTTTTTATCACAATGCTTCATGACCTTGTTATGAAAATTCTCAATGGCCCTTGTCATCATAATGCTCCAAACCCTAGTCATCACAATGCTCCATTATATTTTTCATCACAATCCTCCATTACATTTCGCATCACAATGCTCCATTACAGTGTCATCGCAATGGACCATGACATATGTCATCACAATGCTCCCTAACATCTGTCTTCACCATATTCCATGACCTTCTCATCTCAATGCTCCATGCCCTTGTCATCACAATGCACCATGTCCACTGTCATCACAATAATCTAAGCAACATGTCAGACCAATGTTTCATGCCCGTGTCATCACAATGTTCCATGCCCTTGTCATCAAAATGCTCCATGACCCCTCTATTCACAATTCTCCGTGACCCTTGTCTTCACAGTGCACCATCACACCGGTCATCACAATGCTCCATGCCTTTGTCAGCAAAATGCTACATGACCTTGCCATTACAATGCTCTATGTGCTTGTCATCACAGTACTCCATTAACATTTTCATCACAATCCTCCATGAACCTTGGAATCACATTGCTTCATGCCCTTGTCATCACAATGCTCCATGATCCTTGAAATCAAAATGATCCATGACCTCTGGCATCACAATTCTTCAAACCCTTGTGATCACAATGTTCCATAACACTTGTCATCACAACGCTCCATGATGCCTGTCATCACAATACTCCATGCCCTTTTCATCACAATGTTCCATGACCTTTTTCTTCACAATCCTCAATACACTTATCATCACAATGCTCCCTGACAATTGTCGTCAGAATGCTCCTTGAATTCTGTCACGAAAAGGCTCCATGACGTTTTCATCACAATGCCCCATGCCGTTTTCATCACAATGCTCCATGCCATTGTCATCACAATGGGACATTACATATGTCATCACAATGCTCCCTGACCCCTGTCTTCACAATACTGCATGACCTGGTCATCACAATACTCCATGCCCTTGTCATCACAATGCACCATTCCAACTGTCATCACAATAATCCATGAAACTTATTAGACCAATGATACATGCCCTTGTCATCAATATGTTCCATGCCCTTGTTATGACATTGCTCCATGACCCCTGTCATCACAATGCTCCGTGACTCCAGTCATCACAATGCTCCATGACCTTTCTCATCACAATGGTCCATGCCCTCATCATCAAAAGTCTCTGTGACCTGTTTAACCACAATGCTCCATGAACGTTTCATCACAATGCTCTTTGACCCTTGTCATCACAATGCTCTATGCCTTTCTCAGCTCAATGCTCCATGCCCTTCTCATCACAATGATCGATGACCCCTGTCATCACAATGCTCCTTGACTCCATTCATCACAATTCTCTTTAACTTTTGTCATCACAGTGGTCGATGCCCGCGTCATCACAAGGCTCTGTTACATTTGTAACCACAATGCTCCATGAACTATTCATCACAATGCTCCGTGAACCTTGTCATCACAATGCTCCATGCCTTTGTCCGAAAAAGGTTCCATGACCCTTGTCATCACAATGTGCCACGCGCTTTGCATCACAATTGTCCACAAATTTGTCATCACAATGCTCCATAAACCTTGTAATCACAATGCTCCATGCCCTTGTCATCACAATGCTCCAGGAACCCTGTAATCACAATGCTCCATGCCCCTTTTCATCTCAATGATCCATGAAACCTGTCATCAAAATGCACCATGCCCATCATCATAATGCTTCATGCTATTGTCATCACAATGAAATCAAAATGCTCCATGACCTCTGTCATAGCAATGCTCCAAACCCTTGTGATCACAATATTCCATAACACTTGTCATCACAATGCCCCATGACGCTCGTCATCACAGTTATCTATGGTCTTCTCATCACAATGCTCCATGACCTTTGTCATCACAATGCTCAATACTCTTGTCATCAAAATGCTCCCTGACACCTGTTGTCTGTACTCTCCTTGAACCCTTTCATAAGAAGGTTCCATGCCATTTTCATCACAATGTTCCAAGACCCCTATAATCATAATGGTCCATGACCCATTTCATCAGTATGCTCCATGAGAATTGTCATCACAAGGCTCCATGGATTTCTCATCACAATGCTCCAGGAACTTGTCATCACAATGCTTCACGACCTTGTCATGAAAATTCTCAATGGCCCTTGTCATCATAATTCTCCAAGCCCTAGTCATCACAATGCTCCATTATATTTGTCATAACAATCCTCCATTACATTTGGCATCACAATGCTCCATGCCATTGTCATCGCAATGGACCATGACATAGGTCATCACAATGCTCCCTGAAACCTGTCTTCACAATACTCCATGACCTTCTCATCACAATGCTCCATGCCCTTGTCATCACAATGCTCCGTGACTCCAGTCATCACAATGCTTCATGACATTTGTCATCACAATGCTCCATGTCTTTGTCATTACAATCCTACAGGACTCATGCATCATAGTGTTCCATACCCAGGTCATCACAATGTTCTATGCCCACTCTCATTACAATAATCCATGAAATATTTTAGACCTATGTTCCATGCCCTTCTCATCACAATGCTCCATTACCTCTGTCATAACAATGCAACATGAACCCTGCCATCACAATATTCCACGGCCTAGTCATCACAAGGTTCCATGACACTTGTTATAACAATGCTGAAGACCCTTGTAATCAAAATGCTCCGTGCCCTTGTCATCACAAAGCTCCATGACGCATGTCATCAGAAAGTTCCATGGCCTTCTCATCACAATGCTCCATGCCCTTGTCATCAAAATGCTCCAAGACCCCTGTAATCACAATGCTCCATGCCCCTTTTCATCGGAATGCTCCGTGAGACTTCTCATCACAAGTCTCCATGGTCATCTCATCACAAAGATCCAGGATATTGTCATCACCATTCTCCATTCCCTTGTCATCACAATGCTCCATTCCCTACACATCACTATGCTCCATGACCCATGTCATCACAACACTCCATGAATATTTTCAGCCCAGTGCTCCATGACACTTGTCATCACAATGATCCATGCCCTTGTCATCCCAATGCTCCATGACCCCTGTATTCACAATGGTCCATGACTCTTGTCATCACAGTGCTCCATGACACATGTCATCACAATGCTCCATGCCTTTGTCAGCAAAATGCTACATGACCTTGTCATTACAATGCTCTATGTGCTTGTCATCACAATACTCCATTTCCATTGTCATCACAATCCTCCATGAACCTTGGGATCACAGTGCTTCATGCCCTTGTCATCACAATGCTCCATGATCCTTTAAATCAATATGATCCATGACCTCTGTCATCACAAGGCTCCAAACCCCTGTGATCACAATCTTCCATAACACTTGTCATCAAAACGCTCCATGATGCCTGTCATCACAATACTCCATGCCCTTTTCATCACAATGCTCCATAACCTTTGTCATCACAATTCTCATTATACATGTCATCACAATGCTCCCTGACATTGTCATCAGAATGCTCCTTGAAACCTGCCACGAAAAGGCTCCATGCCTTTTTCTTCACAATGCCCCATGCCATTTCCTTCACAATGCTCCATGCCATTGTCATCAAAATACTCCACAAGCTTGTCATCAGAATGCTCCATGACCCTTGTCATCACAATTCTCCATGCAATTGTCAGCACAATGCTCCCTGTCCCATGTCATCACAATGCTCCAAGCCATTGTCATCACAATGTTCCATAACCTTTGTCATCAGAATCCTCCATGACACTTGGCATCACAATGCTCCATGCCATTGTCATCACAATGGGCCATTACATATGTCATCACAATGCTCCCTGACACCTCTCTTCACAATACTGCATGACCTGGTCATCACTATTCTCCATGCCATTGTCATCACAATGGGCCATTACATATGTCATCACAATGCTCCCTGACACCTCTCTAAACAATACTGCATGACCTGGTCATCACAATGCTCCATGACCTTGTCATCACAATGTGCCATTCGCACTGTCATCGCAACAATCCATGGAACTTATTAGACTAATGTTCCATGCCCTTGTCATCACAGTGCTCCATGCCCTTCTTATCACAATGCTCCCTGACCCCTGTCATCACAATCCTCCGTGACTCCAGTCATCACAATGCTTCATGACCTTTGTCATCACAATGGTCCATGCCCTCGTCATCAACAGTCTCTGTGACCATTTTAACCACAATGCCCCAGGAACTTTTCATACAATGCTCTTTGACCCTTGTCATCACAATGCTCTATGCCTTTCTCAGCACAATGCGCCATGACCCTTGTCATCACAATGCTCCTTGCGCTTGTCAGCACAATGCTCCATGACACATGTCATCACAATGCACCATGCGCTTGTCATCACAGTGCTCTACAATCTTGTCATCACAATGCTCCATAAATATTGTCATCATAATCCTCCATGCACTTCTAATCAAAATGCTCTCTCACAACTGATATCACAATGCTACATCACTGTTTGTCACAATACTCCCTCCCACCTGTCATCACAATGTTCCATGACTCCTGTCATCACAATGCTACATGCACTTATCATCAAAATGTTCGATGACCCCTGACATCACAATGTTCCATAACACCTGTCATCAAAATGTTCCATGAAAATTTTCAACAAATTGCTCCATGAACCTGTCATCACAATTCTCCCTGCCCTTCTCATCACAATGCACAAAGCCCTTGCCATCAAAATGCTCCATGACCTTTGTCATCTCAAAGAGGCCTGACCCATGGCATCACAATGCTCCATGTCATTGTCATCACAATGCTCCATGACACATGTCATCAGAAAGCTACATGGCCTTCTCATCACAATGATCCATGCCCTTGCCATCACAATGCTCCATTACCCCTCTCATAACAATGATCCATGCCCCTGCCATCACGATATTCCATGGCCTTGTCAACACAAGGCTCCATGACCCTTCTCATCACAACACTCCAAGAACCCTGTAATCACAATGCTCCATGCCCTTTTTCATCTCAATGATCCATTAACCCTGTCATCACAATGCACCATGCCTATAATCATAATGCTTCATGCTATTGTCATCACAATGAAATCAAAATGCACCATGACCTCTGTCATAACAATGCTCCAATCCCTTGTGATCACAATATTCCATAACACTTGTCATCACAATGCCCCTTGACACTCGTCATCTCAATTATCCTTGGTCTTCTAATCACAATGCTCCATGACCTTTGTCATCACAATGCTCAATACACTTGTCATCAAAATGCTCCCTGATACTTGTTGTCTGTATGCTCCTTGAACTCTGTCATGACAAGGCTCCATGCCTTTTTCATCACAATGATCCATGCCCTTTTCATCACAATGCTCCAAGACCCATGTAATCAAAATGCTCCATGCCCTTGTCATCACGAATCTCAATGACGCATGCCATCAGAATGCTCCTTGGTCTTCTCCTCACAATGTTCCATGCCCTTGTCATCACAATGTTCCATGACCCCTGTAATCACAATGCTCCATGCCCCTTTTCATCAGTATGCTCCATGAGACTTGTCGTCACAAGGCTCCATAGCTTTGTCATCACAATGCTCCAGGATCTTGTCATCACAATGCTTCACGACCTTGTCATGAAAATTCTCAATGGCCCTTGTCATCATAACGCTGCAAGCCCTAATCATCACAATTCTCCATTATATTTGTCATCACAATCCTCCATTACAATTGGCATCACAATGCTCCATGCCATTGTCATCGCAATGGACCATGACATATGTCATCACAATGCTCCCTGACATCTCTCTTCACAATATTCCATGACCTTCTCATCACAATGCTCCATGCCCTTGTCATCACAATGCACCATGCCCATGGTCATCACAATAATCTATGAAATTTTTCAGACCAGTGCTCCATTCCCCTGTCATCACAATGCTCCATGCACTTGTCATCACAGTGCTCCATGACCACTGTCATCCCAATGCTCCGTGACTCCAGTCATCACAATGCTTCATAACGTTTGTCATCACAATGGTCCATGTCCGCGTCATCACAAGGCTCTGTGACATTTGTAACCACAATGCTCCATGAACATTTCCTCACCATTCTCTGGGACCCTTGTCATCACAACGCTCCATGTCTTTGTCAGAACAATGCTCCATGACCATTGTCATCACAATGTGCCACGCACATTTCATCACAACTGTCAACAACCTTATGATTGCAATGCTCCATAAATTTTGTTATCACAATGGTCCATGAACTTCTCATCAAAATGCTATCTCACCATAGATATCACAATGTTCCATCACTAGTCATCACAATACACCCTCCCCCCTGGAATCACAATGTTCCATGACCCTGTCATCAAAATGCTACATCCCTTTATCAGCACAATTTTGCATGACCCCTGACATAACAATGTTCCATAACCCCTGTCATCAAAATGCTCCATGACCCATTTCATCCCAAAGATCCAAGAACCCTGACATCACAGTGTTCTATAACCCATGCCATCAAAATATTCCATTACACTTTTTATCAAATTGCTGCATGACCCGGTCATCAAAATGCTCCCTGCACTTCTCATCACAATGCACCATTCCCTTGTCATCAAAATGCTCCATGACTTGTTATCACAAAGCTCCATGACACATGGCATCACAATGCTCCATGTCATTGTCATCACAGTGCTCCATGAACCCTCTCATCACATTGCTCCATGCCCTTGTCATCAGAAAGCTCCATGACACTTGTCATCACAATGCTCAATGCATTTCTCATCACAATGCTCCATGCCCTAGTCATTAAAATCCTGCATGACCCATGTATCACAGTGTTCCGTGCCCATGTAATCACAATGCTCCATGCCCTTCTCATCACAATGCTCCATGACCCCTGCCATCACAATGTTCCACGGACTTGTAATCACAAGGCTCCATAACACATGTCATCACAATGATCCAAGACCCCTGTAATCACAATGCTCCATGCCCTTGTCATCACAAAGCTCCATGACACATGTCATCAGAATGTTCCATGGATTTCTCATAACAATGCTCCATGCCCTTGTCATCACAATGCTCAAGACCCCTGTAATCACAATGCTCCATGCCCCTTTTCATCTCAATGCTCCATGAACCCTGTCATCACAATGCATCATGCCCATCATTATAATGCTTCTGGCTATTGTCAGCACAATGAAATCAAAATTCTCCATGACCTATGTCATCACAATTCTCCATGTCCCCTGTCATCACAGTACTTCATGAATATTTTCAGCCCAATGCTCCATGATACTTGTCATCACAATGATGCATGCCCTTTTCAACCCAATGCTCCATGACCCCTGTGTTCACAATCCTCCGTGATGCTTGTCATCACAGTGCTCCATGACACCTGTCATCACAATGCTAGATGACTTTGTCAGCAAAAGGCTAAATGACCTTGTAATTACAATGCTCTATGCGCTTGTCATCACAATGCTCCATTACCATTGTCATCACAATCCTCCATGAACCTTGGGATCACATGGCTTTATGCCCTTGTCGTCACAATGCTCCATGCTCCTTGATATCAAAATGATCCATGAAATCTGTCATCAAAATGCTCCAAAGCCTTGTGATCACAATGCTCCATATCACTTGTCATCACAACGCTCCATGATGCCTGTCATCACAATACTCCATGCCCTTTTCATCACAGTGCTCCATGACCTTGGTCATCACAATTCTCAATACACTTGTCATCACAATGCTCCCTGACACTTGTCCTCAGAATGCTCCTTGAACTCTGTCATGAAAAGGCTCCATGCCTTTTTCATCACAATGCCCCATGCCGTTTTCATCACACTGCTCCATGCCATTGTCATCATAATACTCCACAAGTTTGTCATCAGATTGCTCCATGACCCTTGTCATCACAATTCTCCATGCACTGGTCAGCACAATGCTCCTTAACCCTTGTCATCACAATGCTCCAAGCCATTGTCATCACAGTGCTCCATTACATTTGTCATCAGAATCATCCATGACACTTGGCATCACAATGCTCCATGCCATTGTCACCACAATGGGCCATTACATATGTCATCACAATGCTCCCTGACAGCTGTCTTCACAATACTGCATGACCTTCTCATCACAATGATCCATGCCCTTGCCATCACAATGCACCATGTCCACTGTCATCACAATAATCTATGAAACTTGTCAGACCAATGCTCCATGTCCCTGTCACCAAAATGCTCTATGCCCTTGTCATCACAATGCTCCATGTCCACTGTCATCACAATGCTCCATGACTCCAGTCATCACAATGCTTCATAACATTTGTCATCACAATGGTCCATGACCGCATTATCACAAGGCTCTGTGACCTTTATAACCACAATGCTCCATGAACTTTTCATCACAATGCTTCGTGACCATTGTCATCAAAATGCTCCATGCCTTTGTCAGAAAAATGCTCCATGACCCTTGTCATCACAATATGCTACACGCTTTTCATCACAACGGTCCACAAATGTGTCATGGTAATGCTCCATAAACCTTGTATTCACAATGCTCCATGTCCTGCTCATCACAATGCTCCATTATCCCTATCATAACAATGTTCCATGACCCATGCCATCACAATATTCCACGGCCTTGTCATCACAAGGCTCCATGACACTTGTCATCACAATGCTCCAAGACCCCTGTAATCACAATGCTCCATGCCCTTGTCATCAAAAAGCTCCATGACACATGCCATCAGAATGGTCCATGTCCTTCTCATCAAAATGCTCCATGCCCTTGACATCACAATGCTCCAAGAACCCTGTAATCACAATGCTCCATGCCCCTTTTCATCTCAATGCTCCATGAACACTGTCATCACAATGCTTCAGGCCCATCATGATAATGATTCAGGCTGTTGTCATCACAATGAAATCTATATGCTCCATGACCTCTGTCATCACAATGCCCCAATCCCTTGTGATCACAATGTTCCATAACACTTATCATCACAACACCCAATGACGCTCATCATCACAATTATCCATGGTCTCCTCATCACAATGCTCCATGACCTTTGTTATCACAATGCTCAATACTCTTGTCATCACAATGCTCCCTGACACTTGTCATCAGTATGCTCCATTAACCCTGTCATGACACGTCTCCATGCCTTTTTCATCACAATGATCCATGCCCTTTTAATCACAATGCTCCAAGACCCCTGTAATCACAATGCTCCATGCCCTTGTCATCACAAAGCTCAATGACGCATGTCATCAGAATGCTCCATGGCCTTCTCCTCACAATGCTCCAAGCCCTTGTCATCACAGTTCTCCAAGACCCCTGTAATCACAATGCTACATGTCCCTTTTCATCAGAATGCTCCATGAGCCTTGTCATCACAAGTCTCCATTGTCTTCTCATCAAAGTGCTCCAGGAACTTGTCATCAAAATTCTCCATGATCCCTGTCATCACAATACTCCATGAACATTTTCAGCCCAATGCTCCATGACACTTGTCATCACAAAGCTCCATGCCCTTGTCATCCCAATGCTCCATGACCCCTGTATTCACAATGCTCCGTGACGCTTGTCATCACATTGCTCCATGACACCTGTCATCACAATGCTCCATGCCTTTGTCGGCAAAATGCTACCTGACCTTGTAATTGCAATGCTCTATGTGCTTGTCATCACAATACTCCATTACCATTGTCATCACAATCCTCCATGAACCTTGGGATCACATTGCTTCATGCCCTTGTCATCACAATGCTCCATGCTCCTTGAAATCAAAATGATCCATGACCTCTGTCATCACAATGCTCCAAACGCTTGTGATCACAATGTTTCATAACACTTGTCATCACAACGCTCCATGATGCCTGTCATCACAATACTCCATGCCCTACTCATCACAATGCTCCATGACATTTGTCATCACAAATCTCAATACACTTGTCATCACAATGCCCAATGCCTTTTTCATCACAATGTTCCATGCCATTGTCATCAAAATACTCCACAAAATTTTCATCAGAATACTTCATGACCGTTTTCATCACAATTCTCCCTGCACCTCTCAGCAAATTTCTCCCTGACCCTTGTCATCACAATGCTCTAAGCCATTGTCATCACAATGCTCCATTACCTTTGTCATCAGAATCCTCCATGACACTTGGCATCACCATGCTCCATGCCATTGTCATCACTATGGGCCTTTACATATGTCATCACAATGCTCCCTGACACCTGTCTTCACAATACTGCATGACCTGGTCATCACAATGCGCCATTACAACAGTCATCACAATAATCCATGAAACATATTAGACCAATGCTCCATTCCCTTGTCATCACAATGCTCCATGTCCTTGTTATCACAATGCTCCATGACGCCTGTCATCACAATGCTCCATGCCTCCATTCATCACAATGATTCATGACCTTTTTCATCACAATGGTCCATGCCCTCGTCATCAACAGTCTCTGTGACATATTTAACCACAATGGTCCAATAACTTTTCATCACAATGCTCTTTGACCCTTGTCATCACAATGTGCTATGCCTTTCTCCACACAATGCACCATGACCCATGTCATCACAATGCACCCTGCGCTTCTCTTCACAGTGCTCCACAATCTTGTCACCACGATGCTCCATAAAACTTGTCATCACAATTCTCCATGCACTTCTCATCAATATGCTTTCTCACCAATGATATCACAGTGTTACAGCACTATTCATCACAATACTACCTCACCCCTGTCATCACAATGTTCCATGACTTTTGTCTTTGCAATGCTACATGCACATATCATCACAAATTTCGGTGACCCCTGACATCACAATATTCCATAACCCCTGTCATCATAATGCTCCATAACACTTTTCCTCAAAATGCTCAATGACCCCTGACATCACAATGTTCCATAACCCCTGTCATCATAATTCTCCATGATCCTTTTCATCAAAATGCTCCATGAACCCTGACATCACAATGTTCCATAACCCCTGTCATTAAAATATTCCATGACACTTTTCATCAAATTGCTCTATGACCCTGTCATCACAATGCTCCCTGCCCTTCTCATCACAATGTACCACGCCCTTGTCATCAAAATGCACCATGACCTTTGTCATCACAAAGCTCCATGACAATTGGCATCTCAATGCTCCATGCCATTTTCATCACAATGCTGCATGAACCCTCTAATCACAATGCTCCATGCCCCTTTGCATCTCAATGCTCCATTAACCCTGTCATCAAAATGCACCATGAGCATCATCATAATGCTTCAGGCTATTGTCATCACAATGAAATCAAAATATTCGATGATCTATCTCATCACAATGCTCCAAATCCTTGTGATCACAATGTTCCATAACACTTATCATCACAACGCCCCATGAAGCTCATCATCACAGTTATCCATGGTCTTCTCATCACAGTGCTCCATGACCTTTGTCATCACAATGCTCTATACACATGTCATCACAATGCTCCCTGACACTTCTCATCAGTATGCTCCTGGAACCCTGTCATGACAAGGCTCCATACCATTTTCATAACAATGATCCATGCCAATTTCATCACAGTGCTCCAAGACACCAGTAATCACAATGCTCCATGCCCTTGTCATCACAATGCTCCAAGACACCTGTAATCAAAATACTCCATGCCTCTTTTCATCAGAATGCTCCATGAGACTTCTTATTACGAGGCTCCATGGTCTCCTCATCACAGTGCGCCAGGAACCTTTCATCACAGTCCTCCATTCCCTTGTCATCACAATGCTCCATGACCCATGTCCTCACAATATTTCCTGAATATTTTCACGCCAATTCTCCAGGAACTTCTCATCACAATGCTTCATGATCCCTATCATCACAGTGCTCCATGACCACTGTCATCACAACGCTCCATGACCCCTGACAACACAGTGATCCGGGACTCTAGTCATCACAATGCTCCATTCCCTAGTCATCACAATGCTCCATTAATATTTTCCGCCCAATGCTCCATGACACTTGTCATCACAATGATCCATGACCTTGCCATCCCAATGGTCCATGACCCCTGTAATCACAATGATCCGTGATGCTTCTCATCAAAGTGCTCTATGACCCTTATCATCACAATGCTCCATGCCTGTGTCAGCAAAATGCTACATGACATTGCCATCAAAATGCTCCATTTGCTTGTCATCACAGTACTCCCTTAGCATTGTCATCACAATCATCCATGTACCTTGTGATCACATTGCTTCATGCCCTTGTCATCACAATGCTCCATGCTCCTTGAAAACAAAATGATCCATGACTTCTATCATCACAATGCTCCAAACCCTTGTGATCAAAATGTTCCATAACATTGTCATCACAACGCTCCATGATGCCTGTCATCACAATACTCTCTGCCATTTTCGTCAAAATGCTCCATGATCTTTTTCATCACAATTCTCAATACACATGTCATCACAATGTTCCCTGACACTTGTCATCAGAATGCTCCTTGAAACCTGTCATGAAATGGCTTCATGCCTTTTTCATCACAATGCTCCATGCCCTTTTGATCACAATGCTCCAAGCCATTGTCGTCAGAATACTCCACAAGCTTGTCATCAGAATGCTCCATGACACTTGTCATCACATTTCTCCATGGCCACTGTCATCACAATGCTCCATACCCCTTGTCATTACTGTGCTCCATGACGCACGTCATCACAATTATCCATGGCCTTCTCATCACAATGCTCGACGCCATTGTCATCAAAATGCTCCATGACCCATGTAATCACAATGCTCCATGCCCTTGTCATCACAAAGCTCCATTTCTTTGTCAGAACAATGCTCAAAGAACATAGTCATCACAATGTGCCACGCGCATTTCATCACAACGGTCAACAACGTTGTCATTGCTATGCTTCATAAACCTTGTAATCACAATGGTCCATGCACTTCTCATCAAAATGCTCACTCACCAGAGATATCACAATGTTCCATCTCTAGTCATCACAATACTCCCTCATCCCTGTAATCACAATGTTCCAGGACCCTGTCATCACAATGCTACATCCCCTTATCATCACAATGTTCCATGACCCCTGGCATCACAATGTTCCATAACACCTGTCATCAAAATGCTCCATGACCCTTTTCATCCCAAAGCTCCAAGACCCCTGCCATCAAAATGTTCCTTTACAGTTTTTATCAAATTGATGCAAGACCTGGTCATCAAAATGCTCCCTGTATTTCTCAGCACAATGCACCATGCCCTTTTCCTCAAAATGCTCCATGACTTGTCATCACAAAGCTCCATGACCCTTGGCATCACAATGCTCCATGTCATTTTCATCACAATGCTCCATGAACCCTCTCATCACATTGCTCCATGCACATGTCATCACAAAGCTCCATGACACTTGTCATCACAATGCTCGATGCCCTTCTCATCACAATGCTCCATGCTCCTTTTCATCAGAATGCTCCATGAGATTTCTCATCAGAAGTCTCCATGGTCTTCTCATCACAATGCCCCAGGACCTTGTCATAACCATGCTCCATTCCATTGTCATCACAATGCTCCATGACATATGTCATCACAATGCTCCATGCCCTTGTCATCAAAAAGCTCCATGACACATGTCATCAGAATGCTTCATGGCCTTCTCATCACAACGCTCCATGCTCTTGCCATCAAAATGCTCCAAGACCCCTGTAATCACAATTCTCCATGCCCCTTTTCATCAGAATGCTCCATGAGAATTATCATCACAAGTCTCCATGGTCTTCTCATCACAATGCTCTAGGACCTTGTCATCACCATGCTCCATTCCCTTGTCATCACAATGCTCCATGACCCCTGTCTTCACAATAATCCATGAACATTTTCAGCCCAGTGCTCCACGACCTACTCATCACAATGCTCCATGGCCAATATCATCACAATGCTCCATGACCACTGTCATCACAACACTCCATGACACCTGACAACACAATGATCCGGGACTCTTGTCATCACAATGTTCCATTCCCTAGTCATCAAAATACTCCATGACCCCTGTCATCACAACACTCCATGAACATTTTCAGCCCAGTGCTCCATGACCTTTGTCATCACAATGATCCATGCCCTTGTCTTGCCAATGCTCCATGACCCCTGTATTCACAATTATCCGTGACGCTTGTCATCACAGTGCTTCATGACACATGTCATCACAATGCTCCATGCCTTTGTCAGCAAAATGCTACATGGCCTTGTCATCACAATGCTCTATGCGCTTTTCATCACAATACTCCATTTCCAATGTCATCACAATCCTCCATGAAACTCAGGATCACATTGCTTCATGCCCTTGTCATCACAATGCTCCATGCTCCTTGAAATCGAAATGATCCATGACCTCTCTCATCACAATGCTCCAAATCCTTGTTATCACAGTGTTCCATAGCACTTGTCATCCCAACGCTCCCTGATGCTTGTCATCAAAATACTCCATGCCCTTTTCTTCACAATGCTCCATGACATTTGTCATCACAATTCTCAATACATTGTCATCACAATGCTCCCTGACATTTGTCATCAGAATGCTCATTGAAACCTGTCACGGAAAGTCTCCATGCCTTTTTCATCACAAAGCCCCATGCGGTTTTCATCACAATGCTCCATGCCATTGTTATCAAAATACTCCTCAAGCTTGTCACCAGAATGCTCCATGACCCTTGTCATCACAATTCACCATGCACTTGTCAGCACAATGCCCCCTGACACTTGTCATCACAATGCTCCAAGCCATTCTCATCACAATGCTCCATTACCTTTGTCTTCAGAATCCTCCATGACACTTGGCATCACAGTGCTCCATGCCATTGTCATCACAATGGGCCATTACATATGTCATCACAATGCTCCCTGACACCTGTCTTCACAATACTGCATGCCATTGTCATCACAATGCTCCATGAAACTCAGGATCCCATTGCTTCATGCCCTTGTCATCACAATGCTCCATGCTCCTTGAAATCGAAATGATCCATGACCTCTGTCATCACAATGCTCCAAGCCATTGTCGTCACAATGCTCCATTACCTTTGTCTTCAGAATACTCCATGACACTTGGCATCACAATGCTCCATGCCCTTGTCATCACAATGCTCCATGCCCTTGTTATCACAATGCTTAATGACCCCTGTCATCACAATGCTCCGTGACTCCAGTCATCACAATGCTTCATGACCTTTGTCATCACAATGGTCCATGCCCTCATCATCAACAGTCTCTGTGACCTTTTTAACCACAATGCTCCATGAACTTTTCTTCACAATGCTCTTTATCCCCTGTCATCACAATGCTCTATGCCTTTCTCAGCACAATGCTGCATGACGTATGTCATTAGAATGCTCCATGGCTTTCTCCTCACAATGCTCCATGCCCTTGTCATCACAATGCTCCAAGACCCCTGTAATCACAATGCTCCATGCCCCTTTTCATCAGAATGCTCCATGAGACTTGTCATCACAAGTCTCCATGGTCAACTCATCACAATGCTCCAGGACCTTGTCATCACAATGCTCCATGACACCTGTCACCACAATGCTCTGTGACTCCAGTCATCACAATGCTTCATAATATTTGTCATCACAATGGTCCTTGCCCACGTCATCACAAGGCTCTGTTACCTTTGTATCCACAATGCTCCATGAACATTTCATCACAATGCTCCGTGACCCTTGTCATCACAATGCTCCATACCTTTGTCAGTAAAATGATCCATGACCATTGTCATCACAATGTGCCAAGCGATTTTCATCCCAATGGTCCAAAAATTTGTCATCACAATGCTCCATAAAAATTGTAATCACAATGCTGCATGCCCTTCTCATCACAATGCTCCATTACCCCTGTGATAACAATGCTCCATGACCCCTGCCATCACAATGTTCCACGGCCTTGTCATCACAAGGCTCCATGACACTTGTCATCACAATGCTCCAAGACCCCTTTAATCACAATGTTCCATGCCGTTGTCATCACAAAGCTCCATGACACATGTCATCAGATTGTTCCTTGGCCTTCTCATCAAAATGCTCCATGCCCTTGTCATCACAATGCTCCAAAACCCCTGTAAACACAGTGCTCCATGCCCCTTTTCATCTCAATGCTCCATGAACCCTGTCATCAAAATGCATCATGCTGATCATCATAATGATTCAGGCTATGGTCATCACAATGAAATAAAAATTATCCATGACCTCTGTCATCACAATGCTCCATGACCCCTGTCATCATAACACTCCATGAACATTTTCAGCCCAATGCTCCATGACACTTGTCATCACAATGATCCATGCACTTGTCATCCCAATGCTTCATGACCCGTGTATTCACAATGCTCCGTGACACTTGTCATCACAGTTCTCCATGACACCTGTCATCACAATGCTCCATGCCTTTGTCAGGAAAATTCTACATGACCTTGTCATTACAATGCTCCATGCGCTTGTCATCACAATGCTCCAAGACCCCTGTAATCACAGTGCTCCATGCCACTTTTCATCTCAATGCTCCATGAACTCTGTCATCACAATGCACCATGCCCATCATCATAATGCTTCAGGCTATTGTCATCACAATGAAGTCAAAATTCTCCATGACCTCTGTCATCATAATGCTCCAAAACCTTGTGATCACAATGTTCCATAACACTTATAATCACAACAACCCATGACGATCATCATCACTATTATCCATGGCCTTCTCATCACCATGCTCCATGACCTTTGTCATCACAATTCTCAATACACTTGTCATCACAATGCTCCCTGACACTTGTCGTCAGAATGCTCCTTGAACCCTGCCACGAAAAGGCTACATGCCATTTTCATCACATTGCCCCATGCCGTTTTCATCACAATGCTCCATGCCTTTGTCATCAAAATACTCCACAAGCTTGTCATCAGAATGCTCCATGACCCTTGTCATCACAATTCTCCATGCACTTGTCAGCACAATGCTCCCTGACCCTTGTCATCACAATGCTCCAAGCCATTGTCATCACAATGCTCCATTAACTTTGTCATCATAATCTTCCATGACACTTGGCATCACAATGCTCCATGACCCCTGTCATCACCATGCTCCGTGACTCCACTCATCACAATGATTCATGACCTTTGTCATCACAGTGGTCCATTCCCTCATCATCAACAGTCTCTGTGAACTTTTTAACCACAATGCTGCATGAACTTTTCATCACAATGCTCTTTGACCCTTGTGATCACAGTGATCTACGCCTTTCTCAGCACAATGCTCCATGCCCTTGTCATCACAATGCTCCATGACCCTGTCATCACAATGCTCCTTGACTCCAGTCATCACAATGCTTCATAACATTTGTCATAACAATGGTCCATTCCCACGTCATCACAAGGGTTTGTGACCTTTTTAACCACAATGATTCTTGAACTTTTCATCACATTGCTCTGTGACACTTGTCATCACAGTGCTCCATGCCTTTGTCAGAAAAATGCTCCATGACCCTTGTCATCACAATGTGCCACGCGATTTTTATCCCAACGGTCAAAAAATTTGTCATCGCAATGCTCCATAAAACTGGTAATCACAATGATCCATGCCCTTCTCATCACAGTGCTCCATTACACCTGTCATAACAATGCTCCTTGACCCCTGCCATCACAATGTTGGCCGTGTCATCACAAGGCTCAATGACACTTGCCATCAAAATGCTCCAAGACACCTGTAATCACAATGCTCCATGCCCTTGTCATCACAAAGCTCCATGACACATGTCATCAGAATGTTCCATGGACTTCTCATCAAAATGCTCCATGCCCTTGTCATCACAATGCTCCAAGACCCCTGTAATCAAAATGCTCCATGCCCCTTTTCATCTCAATGCTCCATGAACCCTGTCATCACAATGCATCATGCCCATCATCATAATGCTTCCGGCTATTGTCAGCACAATGAAATCAAAATTCTCCATGACCTCTGTCATCACAATGCTCCATGACCCCTGTCATTACAATACTCCATGAACATTTTCCGCCCAATGCTCCATGACCCTTGTCATCACAAAGATCCATGACCCCTGTATTCACAATGCTCCGTGACACCTGTCATCACAGTGCTCCATGCATTTGTCTGCAAAATTCTACATGATCTTTTCATTACAATGCTCTATGTGCTTGTCATCACAATGCTACAAGACCCCTGTAATCACAATGCTCCATGCCCCTTTTCATCAGAATGCTCCATGAGACTTGTCATCACAAGTCTCTATGGATTTCACATCACAATGATCCATGCCCTTGTCATCACAATGCACCATGTCCACTGTCATCACTATAATCTATGAAACTTGTCAGACCAATGCTCCATGCCCCTGTCACCACAATGCTCCATGCCCTTGTCATCACAAAGCTCCATGACCAATGTCATCACAATGCTCCGTGACTCAAGTCATTACAATGCTTCATAACATTTGTCATCACAATGGTCCATGCCCGTGTCATCACAAGGCTCTGTGACCTTTATAACCACAGTGCTCCATGAACTTTTCATCACAATGCTCCGTGACCCTTGTCATCAAAATGCTCCATGCTTTTGTCAGAACAATGCTCCATGACCCTTGTCATCACAATGTGCTACGAGCTTTTCATCACAACGGTCCACAAATTTGTCATGGTAATGCTCCATAAAACTTGTAATCACAATACTCCATGCCCTTCTGATCAGAGTGCTCCTTTACCTCTGTCATAACAATGCTCCATGACACCTGCCATCACAATGTTCCACGGCCTTGTCATCACAAGGCTCCATGACCCTTGTCATCACAATGCTCCAAGACCCCTGTAATCAAAAAGCTCCATGCCCTTGTCATCACAAAGCTCCATGATACATGCCATCAGAATGTTCCATGTCCTTCTCATCAAAATGCTCCATGCCCTTGTCATCACAGTGCTCCAAGATCCCTGTAATCACAATGCTCCATGCCCCATTTCTTCTCAATGATCCATGAACCCTGTCATCACAATGCACCATGCCCATCATCATAATGTTTCAGGCTATTGTCATCACAATGAAATCTAAATTCTCTATGACATCTGTCATCATAATGCTCCAAACCCTTGTGATCACAATGTTCCATAAGACTTATCATCACAACACCACATGACGCTCATCATCACAATTATCCATGGTCTTCTCATCACAATGCTCCATGACCTTTGTCATCAAATGCTCAATACACTTGTCATCACAATGCTCCCTTACACTTGTCGTCAGTATGCTTCTTGAACCCTGTCATGACAAGGCTTAATGCCCATTTCATCACATTGCATCAAGACACCTGTAATCACAATGCTCCACAACCTTGTCATCACAATGCTCCATTCCCAATATCATCACAATGCTCCATGACCACTGTCATCACAACACTCCATGACACCTGACAACACAATGATCCGGAAATCTTGTCATCAAAATGCTCCATTCCCTAGTCATCATAATGCTCCATAAACCCTGTCATCACAATACTCCATGAACATTTTCAGCCCAATGCTCCATGACACTTGTAATCACATTGAACCATGCCCTTGTCATCCCAATGCTCCTTGACCCCTGTATTCCCAAAGCTCCGTGACGCTTGTCATCACAATGCTCCATGCCTTTGTCAGCAAATGCTACATGACCTTGTCATTACAATGCTCTATGCGCTTGTCATCACAGTACTCCATTACCATTGTCATCACAATCCTCCATGAAACTTGGGATCACATTGCTTCATGCCCTTGTCATCACAATGCTCCCTGCTCCTTGAAATCAAAATGATCCATGACCTCTGTCATCACAATGCTCCAAACCCTTGTGATCACAATGTTCCATAAAACTTGTCATCACAACGCTGCATGATGCCTGTCATCACAATACTCCATGGCCTTTTCATCACAATGCTCCATGACCATTGTCATCACAATTCTAAATACACTTGTCATTACAATGCTTCCTGAAACTTGTCGTGAGAATGCTCCTTGAAACCTGTCACGAAAAGAGTCCATGCCTTTATCATCACAATGCCCCATGCCATTTTCTTCACAATGCTCCATGCCATTGTTATCAAAATACTCCACAAGCTTGTCATCAGAATGTTCCATGACCCTTTTCATCACAATTCTCCATGCACTTGTGAGCACAATGCTCCCTGACCCTTTTCATCACAATGCTCCAAGCCATTGTCATTACAATGCTCCATTACCTTTGTCATCAGAATCCTCCATGACACTTGGCATCACAATGCTCCATGCCCTTGTCATCACAATGCGCCATTCCAACTGTCGTCACAATAATCCATGAAACATTTCAGACCAATGCTCAATGCCCTTCTCATCACAATGCTCCATTATCTCTGTCATAACAATGCTCCATGACCCCTGCCATCACAATGTTCCACGGCCTTGTCATCACAAGGCTCCATGAGCCTTGTCATCACAATGCTCCAAAACCCCTGTAATCACAATGCTCCATGCCCTTGTCATCACAAAGCTCCATGACGCATGTCATCCAAATGTCCCATGGCCTTCTCCTCACAATGCTCCATGCCCTTGTCATCACAATGCTCCAAGACCCCTGTAATCACAATGCTCCATGGCCCTTATCATCAGAATGCTCCATGAGACTTGTCGTCACAAGTCTCCATGGTCATCTCATCACAATGCTCCAGGAACTTGTCATCACCATGCTCCATTCCGTTGTCATCACAAAGCTCCATGACCCTTGGCATCACAATGCTCCATGTCATTGTCATCACAATGCTTCATGAACCCTCTCATCACATGGCTCCGTGCCCTTGTCATCACAAAGCACCATGACACTTGTCATCACAATGCTCGATGCCCTTCCCATCACAATGCTCCATGCATTTGTCATTACAATCCTCCATGACCCATGTATCACAGTGTTCCGTGCCCTTGTCATCACAATGCTCCATGCCCACTCTCATCACAATAATCCATGAAACATTTCAGACCAATGCTCAATGCCCTTCTCATCACAATGCTCCATTATCACTGTCATAACAATGCTTCATGACCCCTGCCACCACAATGTTCCACGGCCTTGTCATCAAAAGGCTCCATGACCCTTGTCATCGCAATGTTCCAAAACCCCTGTAATCACAATGCTCCATGCCCTTGTCATCACAAAGCTCCATGACGCATGTCATCAGAATGTTCCATGGCCTTCTCCTCAAAATGCTCCATGCCCTTGTCATCACAATGCTCCAAGACGCCTGTAATCACAATGCTCCATGCCCCTTATCATCAGAATGCTCCATGAGACTTGTCGTCACAAGTCTCCATGGTCATCTCATCACAATGCTCCAGGAACTTGTCATCACCATGCTCCATTCCGTTGTCATCACAATGCTCCATGTCCCCCGTCATCACAATACTCCATGAACATTTTCAGCCCACTGCTCCATGACCTTCTCATCACAATGCTCCATGAACAGTATCATCACAATGATCCAAGACCAATGTCATCACAACACTCCATGACAGCTGACAACCCAATGATCCGGGACCTCTGTCATCATAATGCTCCAAGACGCCTGTAATCACATTGCCCCATGACACCTGTCATCACAATACTCCAGGAATATTTTCAGCCCAATTCTCCATGACACTTGTCATCACAATGATCCATGCCCTTGTCATCCTAATGCTCCATGACCCCTCTATTCTCAATGGTCCGTGACTCTTGTCATCACAGTGCTCCATGACACATGTCATCACAATGCTCTATGCCTTTCTCAGCACATTGTTCCATGCCCTTTTCATCACAATGCTCCATGAGCCCTGTCATCACAATGCTCCATGACTCCAGTCATCACAATTCTTTATAATAATTGTCATCACGATGGGCGATACCCACGTCATCACAAGGCTCTGTTACCTTTGTAACCACAATGCTCCATGAACTTTTCATCACAATGCTCCGTGACCCTTGTCATCACAATGCTCCATGCCTTTGTCAAAAAAATGCTCCATGACCCTTGTCATCACTATGTGCCACACGCTTTTCATCACAACGGTCCACAAATTTGTCATCGCAATGCTCCATGAACCTTGTAATTACAATGCTCCATGCACTTCTCATCACAATGCTGCATTACCCCTGTCATAACAATACTCCATGACCCCTGCCATCACAAATTTCTATGCCCTTGTCATCACAAAGCTCCATGACACGTCATCAGAATGCTCCATGTACTTCTCATCAAAATGCTCAATGCCCTTGTCATCACAATGTTCCAAGACCCCAGTAATCAGAATGCTCCATGCCCCTTTCCATCAGTATGCTCCATGAGACTTGTCATCAAAAGGCTCCATGGTTTTCTCATCACAATGCTCCAGGACCTTGCCGTCACAATGCTTCACGACATTGTCATGAAAATTCTCATTGGCCCTTGTCATCATAATGCTCCAAGCCGTAGTCATCACAATGCTACATTATATTTGCCATCACATTCCTCCATTACATTTGGCATCACAATGCTCCATGCCATTGTCATCGCAATGGACCATGACATATGTCATCACAATGCTCCCTGACACATGTCTTCACAATACTCCATGACCTTCTCATCACAATGCTCCATGCCCTTGTCATCACAATGCACCATGTCCACTGTCATCACAATCATCTATGCAACTTGTCAGACCAATGCTTCATGCCACTATCATCACAGTGCTCCATGCCCTTGTCATCACAATGCTCCATGACCCCTGTCATCACAATGCCCCGTGACTCCAGTCATCACAATGCTTCATAACGTTTGTCATCACAATGGTCCATGTCCGCATCATCACAAGGCTCTGTGACCATTTTAACCAAAATGCTCTATGAACTTTTCATCACAATGTTCCGTGACCCTTGTCATCACAATGCTCCATGCCTTTGTCAGAATAATGCTCCATGACCTTTGTCATCACAGTGTGCCATGCACTTTTCATCACAATGATCCACAACCGTGTCAGTGCTATGCTCAATAAACCTTGTAATCACAATGCTCCATGAACTTCTCATCCAAATGCTCTCTCACATGAGATATCACAATGTTCCACCACTAGTCATCAAAATCCTCCCTCACCCCTGTTATCACAAAGTTCCATGACCCCTGTCATCACAGTGCTACATACCCTTATCTGAACAATGTTCCATGACCCCTGATATCACAATGTTCCATAACCCCGTCATCAAAATGCTCCATGACCCTTTTCATCCAAAAGATCCATGACCCATGGCATCACAATGTTCTATAACCCCTGTCATCAAAATGTTCCATTACACTTTTCATCAAATTGCTGTATGACCCTGTCATCAAAATGCTACCTGCACTTCTCATCACAATGCACCACACCCTTGTCATCAAAATGCTCCATGACCATTTTCATCACAAAGCTCCATGGCCCTTGGCATCACAATGCTCCATGTCATTGTCATCACAATGCTCCATGAAACCTCTCATCACATGGCTCCATGCCCTTGTCATCACAAAGCACCATGACACTTGTCATCACAATGCTCGATGCCTTTGTCATTACAAACCTAAATGACCCATGTATCACAGTGTTCCGGGCCCTTGTCATCACAATGCTCCATGCCCACTCTTATCACAATAATCCATGAAACATTTCAGACCAATGCTCAATGCCCTTCTCATCACAATGCTCCATTATCTCTGTCATAACAATGCTTCATGACCCCTGCCATCACAATGTTCCACGGTCTTGTCATCACAAGGCTCCATGACCCATGTCATCACAATGCTCAAAAACCCCTGTAATCACAATGCTCCATGCCCTAGTCTTCACAAATCTCCATGACGCATGTCATCAGAATGTTCCATGGCCTTCTCCTCACAATGCTCCATGCCCTTGTCATCACAATGCTCCAAGACCCCTATAATCACAATGCTCCATGCCCATTATCATCAGAATGCTCCATGAGACTTGTCATCACAAGTCTCCATGGTCATCTCATCACAATTCTCCAGGAAGTTGTCCTCACCATGCTCCATTCCGTTGTCATCACAATGCTCCATGACCCCTCTCATCACAATACTCCATGAACATTTTCAGCCCACTGCTCCATGACCTTATCATCACAATGCTCCATGAACAATATCATCACAATTCTCCATGACCAATGTCATCACAACACTCCATGACAGCTGACAACCCAATGATCCGGGACCTCTTTCATGATAATGCTCCAAGACCCCTGTAATCACAATGCCCCATGACACCAGTCATCACAATACTCCAGGAACATTTTCAGCCCAATTCTCCATGACCCCTGTCATCACAATGCTCCATGACTCCAGTCATCACAATTCTTCATAACATTTGTCATCACGATGGGCGATACACACGTCATCACAAGGCTCTGTTACCTTTGTAACCACAATGCTCCATGAACTTTTCATCACAATGCTCCGTGATCCTTGTCATCACAATGTTCCATGCCTTTGTCAGAAAAATGCTCCATGACGCTTGTCATCACAATGTGCCACGTGCTTTTCATCACAACGGTCCACAAATTTGTCATCGCAATGCTCCATGAACCTTGTAATCACAATGCTCCATGCCCTTCTCATCACAATGCTGCATTACACCTGTCATAACAATACTCAATAACCCCTGCCATCACAAATTTCTATGCCCTTGTCATCACAAAGCTCCATGACACGTCATCAGAATGTTCCATGTACTTCTCATCAAAATGCTCATTGCCCTTGTCATCACAATGCTCCAAGACCCCTGTAATCACAATGCTCCATGCCCCTCTTCATCTCAATGCTCCATGAACCCTGTCATCACAATGCATCATGCCAATCATCATAATGCTTCCGGCTATTGTCAGCACAATGAAATCAAAATTCTACATGACCCCTGTCATCACAGTACTCCATGAACATTTTCAGCCCAATGCTCCATGACCCTTGTCATCACAATGATCCAAGCCCTTGTAATCCCAATGCTCCATGACCCCTGTATTCACAGTGCTCCGTGACGCTTGTCATCACAGTGCTCCATGAAACTTTTCATCACAATGCTCCATGCATTTGTCAGCAAAATGCTACATGACCTTGTCATTACAATGCTCTTTGCGCTTGTCATCACAATACTCCTTTACCATTGTCATCACAATCCTCCATGAAACTAGGGATCACATTGCTTCATGCCCTTGTCATCACAATGCTCCCTGCTCCTTGAAATCAAAATGATCCATGAACTCTGTCATCACAATGCTCCAAACCCTTGTGATCACAATGTTCCGTAACACTTGTCATCACAAAGCTACATGATGCCTGTCATCACAATACTCCTTGCCCTTTTCATCACAATGTTCCATGACCTTTGTCATCACAATTCTCAATACACTTGTCATCACAATGCTTTCTGACACATGTCGTCGTATGCTCCTTGATCCCTGTCATGACAAGGCTCCATGTCTTTTTCATAACAATGATCCATGCCATTTTCATCACAATGTTCCAAGATCCCTGTAATCACAAAGCTCCATGCCCTTGTCATCACAAAACTCCATGACGCATGTCATCAGAATGCTCCATGGCCTTCTCATCACAATGCTCCATGCCCTAGTCATCACAATGCTCCAAGACCCCTGTAATCACAATGCTCCATTCCCCTTTTCATCAGAATGCTCCATGAGACTTGTCATCACAAGTCGCCATGGACTTCTCTTCACAATGCTCCAGGACATTGTCATCACCATGGTCCATTCAATTTTCATCACAATGCTCCATGACCCCTGTCATCACAATAATCCATGAACATATTCAGCCCAGTGCTCCACGACCTACTTATCACAATGCTCCATGGCCAGTATCATCACAATGCTCCATGACCACTGTTAACACAACACTCCATGACACCTGACAACACAATGATCCGGGACTCTTGTCATCACAATGCTCCATTCCCTAGTCCTCACAAAGCTCCATGACCCCTGTCATCACCACACTCCTTGAACATTTTCAGCCCAGTGCTCCATGACCCTTGTCATAACAATGATACATGCCCATGTCATCCCAATGCTCCATGACCACTGTATTCACAATGCTCCGTGATGCTTGTCATCACAGTGCCCCATGACACATGTCATCACAATGCTCCATGCCTTTTTCAGCAAAATGCTACATGAACTTGTCATTACAATGCTGTATGGGCTTGTCATCACAATACTCCATGAACCTTGGGATCACATTGCTTCATGCCCTTGTCATCACAATGCTCCATGCTCCTTGAAATCAAAATGATCCATGACCTCTGTTATCACAATGCTCCAAACGCTTGTGATAACAATGTTCCATAACACTTGTCATCACAACGCTCCATGATGCCTGTCATCACAGTACTCCAGGCCCTTTTCATCCCAATGCTCCATGACCTTTGTCATCACAATTCTCAATACACTTCTCATCACAAAGCTCCCTGACACTTGTCATCAGAATGCTCCTTGAACCCTGTCACTAAAAGGCTCCATGCGATTTTCATCACAGTACCCTAAGCAGTTTTCATCACAATGCTCCATGCCATTGTCATCAAAACACTCCACAAGCTTGTCATCATAATGCTCCATGACCATTGTCATCACAGTTCTCCATGCACTTGTCAGCACAATGCTCCCTGACCGTTTTCATCACAATGCACCAAGCCATTGTCATCACAATGCTCCATTACCTTTGTCATCAGAATCCTCCATGACATTTGTCATCACAATGCTCCATGCCATTGACATCACACTGGGCCATTACATATATCATCACAATGCTCCCTGAGACCAGTCTTCACAATACTGCATGACCTGGTCATCACAATGCTCCATGACATTGTCATCACAATGTGCCATTCGAACTGTCATCGCAATAATCAATGAAACTTATTAGACCAATGTTCCATGCCCTTGTCATCACAATGCTCCATGCCCTTGTTATCACAATGCTCCATGACCCCTGTCATCACAATGATCCATGACTCCATTCATCACAATGCTTCATGACCTTTATCATCACAGTGGTCCATGCCCTCGTCATCAACAGTCTCTGTGACCTTTTTAACCACAATGCTCCATGAACTTTTCATCACAATGCTCTTTGACCCTTGTCATCACAATGCTCCATGTGCTTGTCAGCACAATGCTCCATGACACATGTCATCACAATGCACCATACGCTTGTCATCACAGTGCTCTACAATCTTGTCATCACAGTGCTCCATAAAATTTGTCATCACAATGCTCCATGCACTTCTCATCAAAATGCTACCTCACCACTGATATCACAATGCTACATCACTATTTGTCAGAATACTCCCTCACCTCTGTCATCACAATGTTCCATGACTCCTGTCATCACATTGCTACATGCACTTATCATCACAATGTTCGATGACCCCTGACATCACAATGTTCCATAACACCTGTCCTCAAAATGTTCCATGACACTTTTCATCAAGTTGCACCATGACCCTGTCATCAAAATGCTCCCTGCCCTTCTCATCACAATGCACTACGCACTTGCTATCAAAATTCTCCATGAGTTTTTTCATCACAAAAATTCATGACCTTTGGCCTTACAATGCTCCATGTCATTGTCATCACAATGCTCCCTGAACGCTCTTATCACATTGTTCAATGCCCTTGTCTTCACAAAGCTCCATGACACATGTCATCAGAATGCTCCATGGCCTTCTCATCACAATGCTCCACGCCATTGCCATCAGAATGCTCCATTACACCTGACATAACAATGCTCCATGACCCCTGCCATCACGATGTTCCATAACCTTGTCATCACGAAGCTCCATGACCCTTCTCATCACAATGATCCAAGAACCCTGTAATCACAATGCTCTATGCCGCTTTTCATCTCAATGATACATGAACCCTGTCCTCACAATGCACCATGCCCATCAACATAATGCTTCATGCTATTGTCATCACAATGAAATCAAAATGCTCCATGACCTCTGTCATAACAATGCTCCAAACCCTTGTGATCACAATATTCCATATCACTTGTCATCATAATGCCCCATGATGCTCGTCATCACATTTATCAATGGTCTTCTCATCTCAATGCTCCACGACCTTTGTCCTCACAGTGCTCAATACACTTGTCATCAAAATGCTCCCTGACACTTGTTGTCTGTATGCTGCTTGAATCCTGTCATGAAAAGGCTCCATGCCATTTTCATCACAATGATCCATGTCCTTTTCATCACAATGCTCCAAGACACATATAATCTCAATGCTCCATGCTCTTGTCATCACAAAGCTCAATGACGCAGGCCATCAGAATGCTCCTTGGTCTTCTCCTCACAATGCTCCATGCCCTTGTCATCACAATGATCCAAAACCCCTGTAGTCACAAGGCTCCATGCCCTTGTCATCAAAAAACTCCATGACACATGTCATCAGAATGTTTCATGGCCTTCTCATCACAATGCTCCATGCCCTAGTCATCACAATGCTCCAAGACCCCTGTAATCACAATGCTCCATGCCCCTTTGCATCAGAATGCTCCATGAGACTTGTCATCACAAGTCTCCATGGTCTTCTCATCACAATGCTCCAGGACCTTGTCATCACGATGCTCCATTCCTTTGTCATCACAATGCTCCATGACCCCTGTCATCACAATAATCCATGAACATTTTCAGCCCAATGCTCCACGACCTACTCATCACAATGCTCCATGGCCAATATCATCACAATGCTCCATGACCACTGTCATCACAACACTCCATGACACCTGACAACACAATGATCCGGGACTACTGTCATCACAATGCTCCATTCCCTAGTCATCACAATGCTCCATGACCCCTGTCATCACAACACTCCATGAACATATTCAGCCCAGTGCTCCATGACCCTTGTCATCACAATGATCCATGCCCTTGTCATCCCAATGCTCCATGACCTCTGTATTCACAATGATCCGTGACGCTTGTCATCACAGTGCTCCATGACAACTGTCATCACAATGCTCCATGCCTTTGTCAGCAAAATGCTACATGATCTTGTTATTACAATGCTCTATGCGCTTGTCATCACAATACTCCATTTCCATTGTCATCACAATCCTCCATGAACTTTGGGATCACATTGCTTCATGCCCTTGTCATCAAAATGTGCCATTCCAACTGTCATCACAATAATCTATGAAACTTATTAGAACAATGTTCCATGACCTTGTCATCACAATGCTCCATGCCCTTGTTATCACAATGCTCCATGACCCCTGTCATCACAATGCGCCGTGACTCCAGTCATCACAATGCTTCATGACCTTTGTCATCACAATGGTCCATGCCCTCGTCATGAACAGTCTCTGTGACCATTTTAACCAAAATGCTCCGTGAACTTTTCATTACAATGCTCTTTGACCCTTGTCATCACAATGCTCCATGCGCTTGTCAGCACAATGCTCCATGACACATGTCACCACAATGCACCTTGCACTTGTCATCACAGTGCTCCACAATCTTGTCATTACATTGCTCAATAATATTTGTCATCAAAATGATCCATGCACTTCTCATCCAAATGCTCTCTCAGCACTGATATCACAATGCTACATCACTATTTGTCACAATACACCCTCACCCCTGTCATCACATTGTTCCATGACTCCTGTCATCACAATGCTACATGCACTTATCATCACAATGTTCGATGACCCATGACATCACAATGTTCCATATCACCTGTCATCAAAATGTTCCATGACACTTTTCATCAAATTGCTCCATGACCGTGACATCAGAATGCTCCCTGCCCTACTCATCACAATGCACAACACCCTTGCCATCAAAATGCTCCATGACCTTTGTCATCAAAAAGATCCATGACCCTTGGCATCACAATGCTCCATGTCATTGTCATCACAATGCTCCATGAACGCTCTCATCACATTGCTCCATGCCCTTGTCTTCACAAAGCTCCATGCCACATGTCCTCTGAATGCTCCATGGCCTTCTCATCACAATGCTCCATGCCCTTGCCATCACAATTCTCCATTGCCCCTGTCATAACAATGCTCCATGACACCTGCCATCACGATGTTCCATGCCCTTGTCATCACAAGGCTCCATGACCCTTCTCATCCCATTGCTCCAAGAACACTGTAATCACAATGCTCTATGCCACTTTTCATCTCAATTATCCATGAACCCTGTCATCACAGTGCACCATGCCAATCATCATAATGCTTCATGCGATTGTCATAACAAAGAAATCAAAATGTTCCATCACGTCTGTCATAATAATGCTCCAAACCCTTGTGATCACAATATTCCATAACACTTGTCATCACAATGCCCCATGATGCTCGTCATCAAAATTATCCATGGTCTTTTCATCACAATGCTCCATGACCTTCGTCATTACAATGCTCAATACACTTTTCATCAAAATGCTCCCTGACACTTGTTGTCTGTATGCTCCTTGAACCCTGTCATGACAAGTCTCCATGCTTTTTTCATCACAATGATCCATTCTCTTTTCATCACAATGCTCCAAGACCAATGTAATCACAATGCTCCATGCCCTTGTCATCACAAAGCTCAATGACGCATGCCATCAGAATGCTCCTTGGTCTTCTCCTCACAATGCTCCATGCCCTTGTTATCACAATGTTCCAAGACCCTGTAATCACAATGCTCCATGCCCGTTTTCATCAGTATGCTCCATGAGATTGGTCATCACAAGGCTCCATGGTTTTGTCATCACAATGCTCTAGGGAATTGTCATCAAAATGCTTCACAACGTTGTGATGAAAATTTTCAGTGGCCCTTGTCATCATAATGCTCCAAGCCCTAATCATCACAATGCTCCATTATATTTGTCATCACAATCCTCCATTCCATTTGGCATCACAATGCTCTATGCCATTGTCATCGCAATGGACCATGACATATGTCATCACAATGTTCCCTGACACCTGTCTTCACAGTACTCCATGACCTTCTCAGCACAATGATCCATGCACTTGTTATCACATTGCACCATGCCCACTGTCATCACAACAATGTATGAAATTTTTGAGACCAATGCTCCATGCCCCTGTCATCACAATGATCCATGCCCTTGTCATCACACTGCTCCATGACCCCTGTCATCACAATGCTCCGTGACTTCAGTCATCACAATGCTTCATAAAGTTTGTCATCACAATGGTCCATGCCCGCGTCATCACAAGGCTCTGTGACCTTTGTAAGCTCAGTGCTCCATGAACATTTGATCACAGTTCTCCGTAACCCTTGTCATCACAATGCTCCAAGTCTTTGTCAGAACAGTGCTCCATGACCATTGTCATCACAATGTGCCACGTGCATTTCCTCACAACGGTTCACAACTTTGTCATTGCAATGCTCCATAAACATTGTAATCACAATGGTCCATGCACTTCTCATCAAAATGCTCTCTCACCAGGGACATCACAATGTTCCATTACTAGTCATCACAATACTCCCTCACCCCTGTAATCACAATGTTCCATGATCCAGTCATCACAATGCTACATCCCCTTATCATCACAATATTCCATGACCGCTGCCATCACAATATTCCATAACCCCTGTCATCAAAATTCTCCGTGACCCATTTCATCCCATAGCTCCAAGACACCTGACATCACAGTGTTCCATAACCCCTGCCCTCAAAATGTTCCATTAAACTTTTTATCAAATTGCTGCATGACCCGGTCATCAAAATGCTCCCTGCCCTTCTCGTCACAATGCACCATGACTCTTGGCATCACAATGCTCCATGTCATTGTCAAAACAATGTTCCTTGAAAACTCTCATCACACTGCTCCATGCCCTTATCATCACAAAGCTCCATGACATTTGTCATCACAATGCTCGATGCCCATCTCATCACAATTCTCCATGCCCTTGTCATTACAATCCTGCATGACCCATATATCACAGTGTTCCGTGCCCTTGTCATCACAATGCTCCATGCCCTCTCTCATCACAATAATCCATGAAACATTTCAGACCAATGTTCCATATCTTTCTGATCACAATGCTCCATTACCCCTGTCATAACAATGCACCATGACCCCTGCCATCACAATGTTCCACGGCCTTGTCATCACAAGGTTCCATGACACTTCTCATCACAATGCTGAAGACCCCTCAAATCATAATGCTCCATGCCCTTGTCATCACAAAGCACCATGACGCATGTCATCAGAATGTTCTATGGCCTTCTCATCACAATGCTCCATGCCCTTGTCATCACAATGCTCCAAGACCTTTGTAATCACAATGATCCATGCCCCTTTTCATCTCAAAGCTCCATGAACCCTGTCATCACAATGCACCATGCCCATCATCATAATGCTTCAAGCTATTGTCATCACAGTGAAATCAGTATTCAGCATGACCCATGTCATCATAATGCTCCAAACACTTGTGATCACAATGTTCCATAACACTTATCATCACAACACCCCATGACGCTCATCATCACAATTATCCATGGTCTTCTTATCACAATTCTCCATGATCTTTGTCATCACAATGCTCAATACACTTGTCATCACAATGCTCCCTGACACTTGTCTTCAGTATGCTCCTGGAACACTGTCATGACAAGGCTCCATGCACTTGTCATCACAATGCCCCATGCCGTTTTCATCACAATGCTTCATGACCTTTGTCATCACAATGGTCCATGCCCTCACCATCAACACTCTCTGTGACATTTAACCACAGTGCTCAATGAACTTTTCATCACAATGCTCTTTGAACCTTGTCATCACAATGCTCTATGCCTTTCTCAGCACAATGCTCCATGACCTCGTCATCACAATGCTCCATGCCCCCTGTCATCACAATGCTCCGTGACTCCAGTCATCACAATGCTTCATAATATTTGTCATCACAATGGTCCATGCCCGCATCATCACAAGGCTCTGTTACATTTGGAACCACATTGATCCAAGCACTTTTCATCACAATGCTCCGTGACCCTTCTCATCACAATGCTCCAGGCCTTTGTCAGAAAAATGCTCAATGACACTTGTCTTCACACTGTGCCACGCACTTTTCATCAGAAAGTTCTGCAAATTTGTCATTGCAATGCTCCATAAATATTTTAATCACCAAGCTCCATTCCCTTCTCATCACAATGCTCCATTACACCTGTCATAACAATGCTCCATTACCCCTGTCATCACAATGTTCCAAGGCCTTGTCATCACAAGGCTCCATGACACATGTCATCACAATGCTCCAAGACCCCTTTAATCAGAATGCTCCATGCCCTTGACATCACAAAGCTCCATGACACATGTCATCAGAATGTTCCATGGATTTCTCATCAAAATGCTCCATGCCCGTTTCATCACTGTGCTCCAAGACCCATGTGATCACAATGCTCCATGCCCCTTTTCATCTCAATGCTCCTTGAACCCTGTCATCAAAATGCATCATGCCCATCATCATAGAGCTTCCGGCTATTGTCAGCACAATGAAATCAAAATTCTCCATGACCTTTGTCATCACAGTGCTCCATGACCCCTGTCATCATAATACTCCATGAACATTTTCAGCCCAATTCTCCATGACCCTTGTCATCACAATGATCCATGCTCTTGTCATCCCAATGCTCCATGACCCCTGTATTCACAATGCTCCGTGACGCTTGTCATCACAGTGTTCCATGACACCTGTCATCACAATGCTCCATGCCTTTGTCAGCAAAATGCTACATGACATTGTCATTAAAATGCTCTATGTGCTTGTCATCACAATACTCCATTACCATTGTCATCAAAATCCTCCATGAACCTTGGGATCACTTTGCTTCATGCCCTTGTCATCACAATGCTCCATGCTCCTTGAAATCAAAATGATCCATGACCTCTCTCATCACAATGCTTAAAACCCTTGTGATCACAATGTTCCATAACACTTGTCATCACAACGCTCCATGATGCCTGGCATCAAAATACTCCATGCCCTTTTCATCACAATGCTCCATGAACTTTGTCATCACAATTCTCAATACACTTGTCATCACAATGCTCCCTGACACTTGTCATCAGAATGCTCCTGGAACCCTGTCACGAAAAGGCTCCATGTCTTTTTCATCACAAAGCCCCATGCAATTTTCATCACAATGCTCCATGCCATTGTCATCAAAATACTCCACAAGCTTTTCATCAGAATGCTCCATGACCCTTGTCATCACAATTCTCCATGCACTAGTCAGCACAATGCTCCCTGACCCTTGTCATCACAATGCTCCAAGCCATTGTCATCACAATGCTCCATTACCTTTGTCATCAGAATGCTCCATGACACTTGGCATCACAGTGCTCCATGCCATTGTCATCACAATGGGCCATTACATATGTCATCACAATGCTCCCTGACACCTCTCTTCACAATACTGCATGACCTGGTCATCACAATGCTCCATGCCCTTGTCATCACAATGCTCCATTCCCACTGTCATCACAATAATCCCTGAAACTTATTAGAGCAATGCTCCATGTGCTTGTCATCACAATGCTCCATGACCCCTGTCATCACAATGCCCCGTGACTCAAGTCATCACACTCCTTCATAACGTTTGTCATCAGAACGGTCCATGCCCGCCTCAACACAAGGCTCTGTGACATTTGTAACCACAATGCTCCATGAACATTTCATCACAATGCTCCGTGAACCTTTTTATCACAATGCTCCATGTCTTTGTCAGAACAATGCTCCATGACCCTTGTCATCACAATGTGCCATGTGCTTTTCAGCACAATGATCCACAACCTTGTCATCGCTATGCTCCATAAACCTTGTAATCACAATGCTCCATGCACTTCTCATCCAAATGCTCTCTCACATGAGATATCACAATGTTCCATCACTAGTCATCACAATCCTCCCTCACCCCGGTTATCACAATGTTCCATGACCCCTGTCATCACAATGCTACATCCCCTTATCAGCACAATGTTCCATGACCCCTGACATCACAATGTTCCATAACCCCTGTCATCAAAATGCTCCATCACCCTTTTCATCGCAAAGCTCCATGACCCATGGCATCACAATGTTTTATAACCCCTGTCAACAAAATGTTCCATTACAATTTTCATCAAATTGCTGCATGAACATGTCATCAAAATGCTCCCTGCCCTTCTCAACACAATGCACCACACCCTTGTCATCAAAATGCTCCATGACCATTGTCATCAGAAAGCTCCATGACCCTTGGCATCACAATGCTCCATGACATTGTCACCACAATGCTCCATGAACCTTCTCATCACATTGCTCCATGCCCTTGTCATCACAAAGATCCATGACACTTGTCATCACAATGCTCGATGCCCTTCTAATCACAATGCTCCATGCCCTTGTCATTACAATCCCCCATGACCCATGTATCACAGTGTACCGTGCCCTTCTCATCACAATGCTCCATGTCCACTCTCATCACAATAATCCATGAAATATTTCAGACTAATGATCAATGCCCTTCTCATCACATTGATCCATTACCTCTGTCATAACAATGCTCCATGATACCTGGCATCACAATGTTCCACAGCCTTGTCATCACAATGCTCCATGACCCTTGTCATCACAATGCTCCAAGACCCCTGTAATCACAAAGCTACATGCCCTTGTCATCACAAAGCTCCATGACGCATGCCATCAGAATGTTCCATGGCCTTCTCCTCAAAATGCTCCATGCCCTTGTCATCACAATGCTCTAAGACCCCTGTAATCACAATGCTCCATGCCCCTTTTCATCAGAATGCTCCATGAGACTTGTCATCACAAGTCTCCATGGTCATCTCATCACAATGCTCAAGGACATTGTCACCACCATGCTCCATTCCCTTATCATCACAATGCTCCATGACCCCTGTCATCACAATACCTCATGAATATTTTCATCCCAATTCTCCATGACCTTCTCATCACAATGCTCCAAGACCAATATCATCACAATGCTCCATGATCACTGTCATCACAACATTCAATGACACCTGACAACACAATGATCCGGGACTCTTGTCATCACAATGCTCCATTCCCTAGTCATCACAATGCTCCATGACCACTGTCATCACAATACTCCAGGAACATTTTCAGCCCAATTCTCCATGACCCTTGTCATCACAATGATCCATGCCCTTGTCATCCTAATGCTCCATGACCCCTTTATTCACAATGCTCCGTGACGATTGTCATCACAGTGCTCCATGACACATGTCATCACAATGCTGTATGCCATTCTCAGCACAATGCAGCATGCCCTTTTCATCACAATGCTCCATGACCCCTGTCATCACAATGCTCCGTGACTCCAGTCATCACAATTCTTCATAACATTTGTCATCACAATAGTCGATAACCATGTCATCACAAGGCTCTGTGAGTTTTGTAAACACAATGCTCCATGAACTTTTCATCACAATGCTCCGTGACACTTGTCATCACAATGCTCCATGCCTTTGTCAGAAAAATGCTCCATGACCCTTGTCATCACAATGTGTGACACGCTTTTCATCCCAACGGTCCACAAATTTGTCATCGCAATGCTCTATAAACATTGAAATCACAATGCTCCATTCCCTTCTCATCACAAAGCTCCATTACCCCGGTCATAACAATGCTCCATTACCACTGCCATCACAATGTTCCACGGCCTTGTCTTCACAAGGCTCCATGACACTTGTCATCACAATGCTCCAAGACTCCTGTAAGCACAATGCTCCATGCACTTGTCATCACAAAGCTCCATGACGCATGTCATCAGAATGTTCCATGTCCTTCTCCACACAATGCTCCATGCCCATGTCATCAAAATGCTCCAAGACCCCTGTAATCACAATTCGCCATGCCCCTTTTCATCTCAATGATCCATGAACCCTCTCATCACAATGCATCATGCCAATCATCATAATGCTTCTGGCTATTGTCAGCACAATGAAATCAAAATTCTCCATGACCTCTGTCATCACAATGCTCCATGACCCCTGTCATCAAAATACTCCATGAATATTTTCAGCCCAATGCTCCATGACCCTTGTCATCACAATGATCCATGCCCTTGTCATCCCAATGCTCCATGACCCCTGTATTCACAATGTTCCGTGATGCTTTTCATCACAGTGCTCCATGACACCTGTCATCACAATGCTCCATGCCTTTGTCAGCAAAATGCTACATGACGTTGTCATCACAATGCTTCACGACCTTGTCATGAAAATTTTCAATGGCCCTTGTCATCATAATGCTCCAAGCCCTAGTCATCACAATGCTCCATTATATTTGTCATCACAATCCTCCATTACATTTGGCATCACAATGCTCCATGCCATTGTCATCGCAATGGACCATGACATATGTCATCACAATGCTCCCTGACACCTGTCTTCACAATATTCCATGACCTTCTCATCACAATGATCCATGCCCTTGTCCTCACAATGCACCATGCCCACTGTCATCACAATAATCTATGAAACTTGTCAGACCAAAGCTCCATGCCCCTGTCATCACAATGCTCCATGCCCTTGTCCTCACAATGCTCCATGACCTCTTTCATCACAATGCTCCAAGAACCCAGTCATCACAATGCTTCATAACGTTTATCATCACAATGGTCCCTGCACGCGTCATCACAAGGCTCTGTGACCTTGGTAACCACAATGCTCCATGAACTTTTCATCACAATTCTCTGTGACCATTGTCATCACAATGCTCCATGTCTTTGTCAGAACAATGCTCCATGACCATTGTCATCACGATGTGCCCCGGGCAGTTCATCACAACGGTCCACAAACTTGTCATTGCAATGCTCCATAAACATTGTAATCAAAATGCTCCATGCACTTCTCATTAAAATGCTCTCTCACCAGTGATATCACAGTGTTCCATCACTAGTCATCACCATACACCCGCACCCCTGTAATCACAATGTTCCTTGACCCTGTCATCACACTGCAACATCCGCTTATCATCACAAAGTTCCATGACACCTGACATCACAATGTTCCATAACCCCTGTCATCAAAATGCTCCATGACCCTTGTCATCCCAAAGCTCCAAGACCCCTGACATCACAATGTTCTATAACCCCTGCCATAAAAATATTCCATTACACTTTTCATCAATTTGCTGCATGACCCGGTCATCAAAATGCTCCCTTCCCTTCTGATCACAATGCACCATGCCCTTGTCATCAAAATGCTCCATGACTTGTCATCACAAAGATCCATGACCCATGGCATCACAATGATCCATGTCATTGTCATCACAGTGCTCCATGAACACTCTCATTACATTGCTCAATGCCCTTGTCATCACAAAGCTCCATGACACTTGTCATCACAATGCTCGATGCCCTTCTCATCACAATGCTCCAGGCCCTTGTCATTACAATCCCGCATGCCCCATGTATCATAGTGTTCTGTACCCTTGTCATCACAATGCTCCATGCCCACTTTCATCACAATAATCCATGAAACATTTCAGACCAATATTCCATGCCATTCTCATCACAATGCTCCATTACCTCTGTCATAACAATGCACCATGACTCCTGCCATCACAATGTTCCACGGCCTAGTAATCACAAGGCTCCATGACACTTGTCATCACAATGATGAAGGCCCCTGTAATCACAATGCTCCATGCCCTTGTCATCACAAAGCACCATGAAACATGTCATCAGAATGTTCCATGGCCTTCTCATCACAATGCTCCATGACCTTGTCATCACAATGCTCCAAGACCCCTGTAAACACAATGCTCCATGCCCCTTTTCATCTCAATGCTCCATGAACCCTGTCATCACAATGCACCATGCCCATCATCATAATGCTTCAGGCTATTTTCATCACAATGAAATCAATATTCTCCATGACCTCTGTCATCATAATGCTCCAAACCCTTGTGATCACAATGTTCCATAACACTTATCATCACAGCACCCCATGATGCTCATCATCACAATTATCCATGGCCTTCTCATCACAATGATCCATGATCTTTGTCATCACAATGCTCAATACACTTGTCATCAAAATGCTCCCTGACACTTGTCGTCAGTATGCTCCTTGAACCCTGTCATGACAAGTCTCCATGCCTTTTTCATCACAATAATCCATGCCCTTTTCATCACAATGCTCCAAGATCCCTGTAATCACAATGCTCCATGCCCTTGTCATCACAAAGCTCCATGACGCATGTCATCAGAATGCTTCATGGCCTTCTCATCACGATGCTCTATGTCATTGTTATCACAATGCTCCATGAACACTCTCATCATTTTGCTCCATGCACTTATCTTCACAAAGCTCCATGACACATGTCATCAGAATGCTCCATGGCCTTCTCATCACAATGCTCCATGCCCTTGCCATCACAATGCTCCATTACCCGTCTCATAACAATGCTCCATGACCCCTGCCATCACGATATTCCATGGCATTGTCATCACAACGCCTGATCACCCTTCTCATCACAATGCTCCAAGAACCCTGTAATCACAATGCTCTATGCCCATTTTCATTTCAATGATCCATGAACCCTGTCATCACAGTGCACCATGCCTATCATCATAATGCTTCATGCTATTGTCATCACAATGAAATCAAAATGCTCCATGACCTCTGTCATAACAATGCTCAAAACACTTGTGATCACAATATTCCATAAAACTTGTCATCACAATGACCCATGACGCTCGTCATCACAGTTATCCATGGTCTTCTCATCAGAATGTTCCATGACTTTGTCATCACAATGCTCAGTACACTTGTCTTCAAAATTCTCCCTGACACTTGTTTTATGTAAGCTCCTTGAAACCTGTCATGACAAGGCTCCATGCCTTTTTCATCACAATGATCCATGCCCTTTTCATCACAATGCTTCAAGACCACTGTAATCACAATGCTCCATGCCTTTGTCATCACAAAGCTCAATGACACATGTCATCAGAATGCTCCTTGGCCTTCTGCTCACAGTGCTCCATGCCCTTGTCATCACAATGCTCCATGCACTTGTCATCACAAAGCTCAATGACACATGTCATCAGAATGCTCCTTGGGCTTCTTCTCACAATGCTCCATGCCCTTGTCATCACAATGTGGCAAGACCCCTGTAATCACAATGCTCCCTGCCATTGTCATCGAAATGGACCATGACATATGTCATCACAATGCTCCCTGACACCTGTCTTCACAGTACTCCATGAGCTTCTCTTCACAATGCTCCATGCCATTGTCATCACCATGCACTATGTCCACTGTCATCACAATAATATATGAAAATGTCAGACCAATGCTCCATGCCCCGATCATAACAATGCTCCATGTCCCTGTAATCACAATGCTCCATGCCCTTGTCATCACAATGCTCTATGATTTTTCATCACAAAGCTCCTTGACCCATGACCCATGTATCACAGTGTTCCGTGCCCTTGTCATCACAATGCACCATGCCACTCTCATCACAATACTCCATGAAATAATTCAGACCAATGTTCCATGCCCTTCTCATCAAAATGCTCCATTACCCCTGTCATAACAATGCACCATGACCCCTGCCATCAAAATGTTACACGGCCTTGTCATCACAAGGCTCCATGAAACTTGTCATCACAATGCCCCATGACGCTCGTCATCAAAATTATCCATGGACTTCTCATCACAATGTTCCATGATCTTTGTCATCACAATGCTCAAAACACTTGTCATCACAATGCTCCATGACAGTTGTCGTCAGTATGCGCCTTGAACCATGTCATTACAAGGCTCCATGCCTTTTTCATCACAATAATCCATGCCCTTTTCATCACAATGCTCCAAGATCCCTGTAATCACAATGCTTCCTACTCTTGTCATCACAAAGCTCCATGACGCATGTCATCAGAATGCTCCATGGACTTCTCATCACCATGATTCATGCCCTTGTCATCACAATGCTCCAAGACCCCTGTAATCACAATGCTCCATGCCCATTTTCAAAAGAATGCTCCATGAGACTTCTCATCAAAAGTCTCCATGGTCTTCTCATCACAATGCTCCAGGATTTTGTCATCACCATGCTCCATTCCCTTGTCATCGCAATGTACCATGACCAATATCATCACATTTCTCCATGACCACTGTCATCACAACACTCCATGACACCTGACAACACAATGATCCGAGACTCTTGCCATCACAGTGCTCCATTCCCTAGTCATCACAATGCTCCATGACACTTGTCATCACAATGATCCATGCCCTTGTCATCCCAATGCTCCATAACCCCTCTATACACAATGCTCTGTGACGCTTGTCATCACAGTGCTCCATGACACCTGTCATCACAATGCTCCATGCCTTTGTCAACAAAATGCTACATGACCTTGTCATTACAATGCTCTATGTGCTTGTCATCACAATACTCCATTTCCATTGTCATCACAATCCTCCATGAACCTTGGGATCACATTGCTTCATGCCCTTGTCATCACAATGCTCCATGCTCCTTGAAATCAAAATGATCCATGACCTCTATCATCACAATGCTCCAAATTCTTGTGATCACAATGTTCCATAACACTTGTCATCACAACGCTCCATGATGCCTGTCATCACAATACTCCATGCCCTTTTCATCACAATGCTCCATGACCTTTGTCATCACAATGCTCAATACCCTTGTCATCACAATGCTCCCTGACACTTGTCGTCAGAATGCTCCTTGAACCCTGTCACGAAAAGGCTCCATGCCTTTTCATCACAATGCCCCATGCCGTTTACATCACAATGCTCCATTGCATTGTCATCAGAATACTCCAAAAGCTTTTCATCACAAGGCTCCATGACACTTGTCATCACAAATCTCCATGCACTTGTCAGCACAATGCTCCATGCCATTGTCATCACAATGGGCCATTACATATGTCATCACAATGCTCCCTGACACCTGTCTTCACAATACTGCATGACCTGGTCATCACAATGCTCCATGCCCTTGTCATCACAATGCGCCATTCCAACTCTCATCGCAATAATTCATGAAACTTATTAGACCAGTGTTCCATGCCATTGTGATCACAATGCTCCATGCCCTTGTTGTCACAATTCTCCATGACCCCTGTCATCACAATGCTCCGTGACTCCAGTCATCACAATGCTTCATGACCTTTGTCATCACAATGGTCCATTCCCTCGTAATCAACAGTCTCTGTGACCATTTTAACCACAATGCTTCATGAACTTTTCATCTCAATGCTCTTTGACCCTTGTCATCAAAATGCTCTATGCCTTTCTCAGCACAATGCGCCATGACCCTTGTCATCACAATGCTCCAGGCGCTTGTCAGCACAATGCTCCATGACACATGTCATCACAATGCACCATGCGCTTGTCATCACAGTGCTCCACCATCTTGTCATCACAGTGCTCCATAAAGCTTGTCATCACAATGCTCCATGCACTTCTCATCAAAATGCTCTCTCACCACTGATATCACAATGCTACATCACTATTTGTCACAATACTCCCTCACCCCTGTCATCACAATGTTCCATGACTCCTGTCATCACAATGCTACATGCACTTATCATCACAATGTTCGATGACCCATGACATCACAATGTTCCATAACACCTGTCATCAAAATGCTACATGACCCTTTTCATCAAAATGCTCCATGACCCCTGACATCACAATGTTCCCTAACACCTGTCAACAAAATATTCCATGACACTTTTCATTAAATTGCTCCATGACCCTGTCATCACAATGATCCCTGCCCTTCTCATCAAAATGCACAGTGCCCTTGCCATCAAAATGCTCCATGACCTTTGTCGTCACAAATATCCATGACCCTTGGCATCACAGTGTTCCATGTCATTGTCATCACACTGCTCCATGAACACTCTCATCACATTGCTCCATGCACTTGTCTTCATAAAGCTCCATGACACATGTCATCAGAATGATCCATGGACTTCTCATCACAATTCTCCATGCCTTTACAATCACAATGCTCCATTAAACCTGTCATAACAATGCTCCATGACCCCTGCCATCACGATGTTCCATGGCCATGTCATCACATGGCTCCATGTACCTTCTCATCACAATGTTCCAAGA
Organism: Mesoplodon mirus; assembly: GCF_964341445.2. Classification (NCBI taxonomy): domain Eukaryota; kingdom Metazoa; phylum Chordata; class Mammalia; order Artiodactyla; family Ziphiidae; genus Mesoplodon; species Mesoplodon mirus. The sequence goes on from NW_028295738.1 coordinate 285,030, forward strand.
CACCTGTAATCACAATGAACTATGCCCCTTTTCATCTCAATGATCCATGAACCCTGTCATCACAATGCACAATGCCCATCATCATGCTTCATGCTATTGTCATCACAATGAAATCAAAATGCTCCATGACGTCTGTCATAACAATGTTCCTAACCCTTGTGATCACAATATTCCAAAACACTTGTCATCACAATGCCACATGACGCTCGTCATCACAATTATCCATGGTTTCTCATCACAATGCTCCATGACTTTTGTCATCACAATCCTCAATACACTTGTCATCAAAATGCTCCCTGACACTTGTTGTCTGTATGCTCCTTGAACCCTGTCATGACAAGCCTCCATGCATTTTTCATCACAATGATCCATGCCCTTTTCATCACAATGCTTCAAGACCCCTGTAATCACAATGCTCCATGCCATTGTCATCACAAAGCTCAATGACACATGTCATCAGAATGCTCCTTGGCCTTCTGCTCACAATGATCCATGCCCTTGTTATCAAAATGTGCCAAGACCCCTGTAATCACAATGCTCCGTGCCCCTTTTCATTAGTATGCTCCATGAGACTTGTCATCACAAGGCTCCATGGTTTTCTCATCACAATGCTCCAGGACCTTGTCATCACAATGCTTCACGACGTTGTCATGAAAATTCTCAATGGCCCTTGTCATCATAATGCTCCAAGCCCTAGTCATCACAATGCTCCATTATATTTGTCATCACAATCCTCCATTACATTTGGCATCACAATACTCCCTGCTATTGTCATCGCAATGGACCATGACCTATGTCATCACAATGCTCCCTGGCACCTGTCTTCAAAATACTCCATGACCTTCTCTTCACAATGATCCATGCCCTTGTCATCACAATGTACTATGTCCACTGTCATCACAATAATCTATGAAAATTGTCAGACCAATGCTCCATGCCCCTGTCATCACAATGCTCCATGCCCCTGTCATCACAATGCTCCATGCACTTGTCATCACAGTGCTCCATTACTTGCCATCACATAGCTTCATAACCCCTGACCCATGTATCACAGTGTTCCGTGCCGTTGTCATCACAATGCTTCATGCCCACTCTCATCACAATAATCCATGAAATATTTCAGACCAATGTTCCATGCCCTTCTCATCAAAATGCTCCATTACACCTGTCATAACAGTGCTTCATGAACCCTGCCATCACAATGATCCACAGCTTTGTCATCACAAGGCTCCATGACACTTGTCATCACAATGCCCCATGACGCTCGTCATCACAATTATCCATGGTCTTCTCATCACAATGTTCCATGATCTTTGTCATCACAATGCTCAATACACTTGTCATAACAATGATCCCTGACACTTGTCATCAGTATGCTCCTTGAACCCTGTCATGACAAGGCTGCATGCCTTTTTCATCACAATGATCCATGCCCTTTTCATAACAATGCTCCAAGACCCCTGTAATCACAATGCTCCATGCCCTTGTCATCACAAAGCTCCATGACACATGTCATCAGAATGCTCTATGGCCTTCTTATCACCATGATCCATGCCCTTGTCATCACAATGCTCCAATAACCCTATAATCACAATGGTCCATGCCCCTTTTCAACAGAATGCTCCATGAGACTTCTCAACAAAAGTCTCCATGGTCTTCTCATCACAATGCTCCAGGACTTTGTCATCACCATGCTCCATTCCCTTGTCATCGCAATGCTCCATGACCAATATCATCACAATTCTCCATGACCACTGTCATCACAACAATCCATGACACCTGACAACACAATGATCTGGGACTCTTGTCATCACAATGCTCCATTCCCTACTCATCACAATGCTCAATGACAATTGTCATCACGATGATCATTGCCTTTGTCATCCCAATGCGCCATAACACCTGTATTCACAATGCTCCGTGACGCTTGTCATCACAGTGCTCCATGACACCTGTCATCACAATGCTCCATGCCTTTGCAGCAAAATGCTACATGACCTTGTCATTACAATGCTCTATGTGATTGTCATCAAAATATTCCATTACCATTGTCATCACAATCCTCCAAGAACCTTGGGATCACATTGCTTCATTCCCTTGTCATCACAATGTTCTGTGCTCCTTGAAATCAAAATGATCCATGACCGCTGTCATCACAATGCTCCAAACCCTTGTGATCACAATGTTCCATAACACTTGTCATTACAACGCTCCATGATGCCTGCCATCACAATACTCCAAGGACTTTACATCACAATGCTCCATGACCTTTGTCATCACAATTCTCAATATTCATATCATCACAATGCTCCCTGACACATGTCATCAGAATGTTCCTTGAACCCTGTCACGAAAAGTCTCCATGCCTTTTTCATCACAAAGCCACATACAGTTTTCATCACAATGCTCCATGCCATTTTCATCGAAATCCTCCACAAGCTTGTCATCAGAATGCTCCATGACCCTTGTCATCACAATTCTCCATGCACTTGTCAGCTCAATGCTCCCTGACCCTTGTCATCACAATGCTCCAAGCCATTGTCATCACAATGCTCCATTACCTTTGTCATCAGAATCCTCCATGACACTTGGCATCACAATGCTCTATGCCATTGTCATCAAAATGGGCCATTACATATGTCATCACAATGCTCCCTGACAACTGTCTTCACAATACTGCATGATCTGGTAAACACAATGCTCCATGCCCTTGTCATCACAATGTGCCATTCCAACTGTCATCGCAATAATCCATGAAACTTATTAGACCAATGTTCCATGCCCTTGTCATCACAATGCTCCATGCACTTTTTATCACAATGCTCCTTGACCCCTATCATCACAATGCTCCGTGACTCCAGTCATCACAATGCTTCATGACCTTTGTCATCACAATTGTCCATGTCTTCGTCATCAACAGTCTCTGTGACATTTTTATCCACAATGCTCCATGAACTTTTCATCACAATGCTCTTTGACCCTTGTCATCACAATGTTCTATGCCTTTCTCAGCACAATGCTCCATGACCCTTGTCATCACAATATTCCAAGCCTTTGTCATCACAATGCTCCATTATATTTGTCATCAGAATCCTCCATGACACTTGTCATCACAATGCTCTTTGACAATTGTGATCAGACTCCTCCATGATATGTGGCATCACAATGCTCCATGCCATTTTCATCACAATGGGCCATTACATATGTCATCAAAATGCTCCCTGACACCTGTCTTCACAATACTGCATGACCTGGTCATCACAATGCTCCATGCCCTTGTCATCACAATGCACCATTCCATCTGTCATCACAATAATCCATGAAACGTATTAGACCAATGCTCCATGCCCTTGTCATCACAATGCTCCATGCACTTGTGATCACAATGTTGCAAGACCACTCTAATCAGAATGTTCCATGCCCCTTTTCATCAGTATGCTCCATGAGCCTGGTCTTCACAAGGTTCCATGGTTTTCTAATCACAAAGCTCCAGGACCTTGTCATCAAAATGCTCCTCGACCATTTCATGAAAATTCTCAATGGCCCTTGTCATCATAATGCTCCAAGCCCTAGTCATCACAATGCTCCATTACATTTGTCATCACAATCCTCCATTACATTTGGCATCTCAATGCTCCCTGACATTGTCATCGCAGTGGACCATGACATATGTCATCACAATGCTCCCTGACACCTGTCTTTACAATACTCCATGACCTTCTCATCACAATGATCCATGCCCTTGTCATCCCAATGCTCCATGACCCCTGTATTCACAATGCTCCATGACCCTTGTCATCACAGTGCTCCATGACACCTGTCTTCAGAATACTCCATGACCTTCTCATCACAATGCTCCATGCCCTTGTCATCACAATGCACCATGTCCACTCTCATCACAATAATCTATGAAACTTGTCAGACCAATGCTCCATGCCACTGTCATCGCAATGCTCCATGCCCTTGTCATCACACTGCTCCATTAACCCTGTCATCACAATGCTCCCTGAATCCAGTCATCACAATTCTTCATAACGTTTGTCAACACAACCGTCCATGCTCGTGTCCTCAAAAGGCTCTGTGTCCTTTGTAACCTCAATGCTCCATGAAATTTTCATCACAATGCTCCGTGACCCTTGTCATCACAATGCTCCATGCCTTTGTCTGAACAATACTCCATGACCCTTGTCATCACAATGTGCCACACGCTTTTCATCACAATGATCCACAACCTTGTCATCGCTATCCGCCATAAACCTTGTAATCACAATGCTCCATGCACTTCTCATCCAAATGCTCTCTCACCTGATATATCACAATGTTCCGTCAACAGTTATCACAATCCTCCCTCACGCCGGTAATCACAATATTCCATGACCCCAGTCATCACAATGCTACATCCCCTTATCAGCACAATGTTCCATAACCCCTGACATCACAATCTTCCATAACCCCTGTCATCAAAATGCTCCATGACCCTTTTCATCCCAAAGCTCCATGACCACAGGCATCAAAATGTTCTATAACCCCTGTCATCAAAATGTTCCATTACACTTTTCATCAAATTGCTGCATGACCCTGTCATCAAAATGCTCCCTGCCCTTCTCATCACAATGCCCCACACCCTTGTCATCAAAATGTTCTATGACCTTTGTCATCACAAAGCTCCATGACATTTGGCATCACAGTGCTCCATGTCATTGTCATCACAGTGCTCCATAAACGCTCTCATCACATTGCTCCATGCCCTTGTCATTAGAAAGCTCCATGACACTTGTCATCACAATGCTCGATGCCCTTCTCATCACAATGCTCCATGCCCTTGTCATTACAATCCTCCATGACCCATGTATCACAGTGTTCCGTGCCCTTGTCATCACAATGCTCCATGCCCACTCTCATCACAATAATCCTTTAAACTTTTCAGACCAATGCTCAATGCCCTTCTCATCAAAATGCTCCATTACCTCTGTCATAACAATGCTCCATGACCACTGCCATCACAATGTTCCATTACACTTTTCATCAAATTGCTGCATGACCCGGTCATCAAAATGCTTCCTGCCCTTGTCATCACAATGCACCATGCCCTTGTCATCAAAATGCTCCATGAATTGTCATCACAAAGCTCCATGACACCTGTCATCACAATACTCCATGCATTTGTCAGCAAAATTCTACATGACCTTGTCATTAGAACGCTCTATGCGCTTGTCATTACAATGCTCCAAGAACTCTGTAATCACAATGCTCCATGCCCTTTTTCATCTCAATACTCCATGAACCGTGTCATCACAATGCACCATGCCCATCATCATAATGCTTCAGGCTATTGTCATCACAATGAAATCAAAATGCTCCATGAACTCTGTCATCATAATGCTCCAAACCCTTGTGATCACAATGTTTCATAACACTTATCATCACAACACCGCATGACGATCATCATCACAATTATCCATGGTCTTCTCATCACAATGCTCCATGATCTTTGTCATCACAATGCTCAATACACTTGTTATCACAATGCTCCCTGACACTTGTCGTCAGTATGCTCCTTGAACCCTGTCATGACAAGGCCTCATGCCTTTTTCATCACAGTGATCCATTCCCTTTTCATCACAATGCTCCAAGACCCCTGTAATCAAAAAGCTCTATGCCCTTGTCATCACAAAGCTCCATGACGCAAGACATTAGAATGCTCCATGGCCTTCTCCTCACAACGCTCGATGTCATTGTCATCACATTGCTCCATGAACCCTCTCATCACATTGCTTCTTGCCCTTGACGTTACAATCCTCCATGAACCATGTATCACAGTGTTCCGTGCCCTTTTCATCACAATGCTCCATGCCCAATCTCATCACAATAATCCTTGAAATATTTCATACCAATGCTCAATTCCCTTCTCATAAAAATGCTCCATTACCTCTGTCATAACAATGCTCCATGACCATTGCCATCACAATGTTCCACGGCCTTGTCATCACAAGGGTCCATTACCCATGTCTTCGCAATGCTCCAAGACACCTGTAATCAAAATGCTCCATGACCTTGTCATAACAAAGCTCCATGACGCATGTCATCAGTAGGTTCCATGGCCTTCTCTTCACAATGTTCCATGCCCTTGTCATCACAGTGTTCCATGACCCCTGTAATCACAATGCTCCATTCCCCTTTTCATCTCAATGATCCATGAACCCTGTCATCACAATGCACCATGCCCATCATCATAATGCTTCATGCTATTGTCATCACAATGAAATCAAAATGCTCCTTGACCTCTGTCATAACAATGCTCCAAACCCTTGTGATCACAATATTCCATAACACTTGTCATCTCAGTGCCCCATGACACTCGTCATCACAATTATCCATGGTCTTCTCATCACAATGCTCCATGACCCTTGTCATCACAATGCTCAATACACTTGTCATCAAAATGCTCCCTGACACTTGTTGTCTGTATGCTCCTTGAACCCTGTCATGACAAGGCTCCATGGCTTTTTCATCACAATGATCCATGCACTTTTCCTCACAATGCTCCAAGAACCCTTTAAACACAATGCTCCATGCCCTGGTCATAACAAAGCTCAATGAAATATGTCTTCAGAATGCTCCTTGGCCTTCTCCTCACAATGCTCCATGCCCATGTCATCACAATGTTCCAAGAGCCCTGTAATCACAATGGTCCATGCCCCTTTTCATCAGTATGCTCCATGAGATTTGTCATCAAAAGTCCCTATGGATTTCTCATCACAATGCTCCAGGACGTTTTCATCACAATGCTTCACGACCTTGTTCTGAAAATTCTCAATGGCTCTTGTCATCATAATGCTCCAAGCCCTAGTCATCACAATGCTCCATTATATTTGTCATCAAAATCCTCCATTACATTTGGCATCACAATGCTCCCTGCCATTCTCATTGCAATGGACCATGACATATGTCATCACAATGCTCCCTGACACCTGTCTGCACAATACTCCATGACCTTCTCATCACAATGATCCATGCCCTTTTCATCACAAAGCTCCAAGACCCATGTAATCACAATGCTCCATGCCCTTGTCATCACAAAACTCAATGACGCTTGCCATCAGGATTCTCCTTTGTCTTCTACTCACTATGCTCCATGCCCTTGTCATCACAATGTTCCAAGACCCCTGTAATCACAATGCTCCATGGCCCTTTTCTTCAGTATGCTCCATGAGATTTGTCATCACAAGTATCCATGGTTTTGTCATCACAATGCTCCAGGACATTGTCATCACAATGCTTCACGACCTTGTCATGAAAATTTCCAATGGCCCTGGTCATCATAATGCTCCAAGCCCTAATCATCACAATGCTCTATTATATTTGTCATCACAGTTTTCCATTACATTTGGCATCACAATGCTCCATGCCATTTTCATCGCAATGGCCCATGACATATGTCATCACAATGCTCCCTGACACGTCTTCACAATACTCCATGACCTTCTCATCACAATGCTCCATGCCCTTGTCATCACAATGCACCATGTCCACTCTCATCACAATAATCTATTAAACTTCTCAGACCAATGCTCCATGCCCGTGTCATCACAATCGTCCATGACCCCTGTCATCACAATGCTCCGTGACTCCAGTCATCACAATGCTTCATAACGTTTGTCATCACAATGGTCCATGCCCGTGTCATCACAAGGATCTGTGACCTTTGTAACCACAATGCTCCATGAAATTTTCATCACAATTCTCTGTGACACTTGTCATCACAGTGCTCCATATCTTTGTCAGAACAATGCTCCATGACCATTTTCATCACAATGTGCCACGCACATTTCATCACAACAGTCCACGAACTTGTCATTGCAATGCTCCATAAACGTTGTAATCACAATGGTCCATGCATTTCTCATCAAAATGCTCTCTCACCAGAGATATCACAATGTTCCATCACTAGTCATCACAATACTCCCTCACCCCTGTAATCACAAGGTTCCATGACACTGTCATCACAATGCTACATCCCCTTATCATCACAAAGTTCCATGACCCCTGCCATCACAATGTTCCATAACCCCTGTCATCAAAATGCTCCCTGACCCTTTCCATCCCAAAGCTCCAAGTCGCCTGACATCACAATGTTCTATAAACCCTGCCATCAAAATGTTGCATTACACTTTTTATCAAATTGCTGCATGACCCGGTCATCAAAATGCTCCCTGCCCTTCTCATTACAATGCACCATGCCCTTGTCATCAAAATGCTCCACGACTTGTCATCACAAAGCTCCATGACACTTGGCATCACAATGCTCCATGTCATTGTCATCACAATGCTCCATGAACACTCTCATCACATTGCTCCATGCCCTTGTCATCACAAAGCTCCATGACTCTTGTCATCACAATGCTCGCTGCCATTCTCATCACAATGCTCGATGCCATTGTCATTACAATCCTGCATGACCCATGTATCACAGTGTTCCTTGCCCTTGTCATCAAAATGCACCATGCCCACTCTCATCACAATAATCCATGATACATTTCAGACCAAAGTTCCATACCCTTCTCATCACAATGCTCCATTACTCCTGTCATAACAATGCACCATGACCCCTGCCATCACAATCTTCCATGGCCTAGTCATCACAAGGTTCCATGACACTTCTCATCACAATGCTCAAGACCCCTGAAATCACAATGCTCCATGCCCTTGTCATCACAAAACTCCATGACGCATGTCTTCCGAATGTTCCATGGCCTTCTCATCACAATGTTCCATGCCCTTATCAGCACAATGCTCCAAGACCCTTGTAATCACAATGCTCCATACCACTTTTCATCTCAATGCCCCATGAACCCTGTCATCACAATGCACCATGCCCATCATCATAATGCTTCAGGCTATTGTCATCACAATGAAATCAATATTCTGCATGTCCTCTGTCTTCATAATGCTCCAAACCCTTGTGATCACAACTTTGCATAACACGAATCATCACAACACCCCAAGATGCTCATCATCACAATTATCCATGGTCTTCTCATCACAATGCTCCATGATCTTTGTCATCACAATGCTCAATACACTTGTCATCACAATGCTCCCTGACACTTGTCGTCAGTATGCTCCTTGAACCCTGTCATGACAAGGCTCCATGCCTTTTTCATCACAATGATCCATGCCGTTTTCATCACAATGCGCCAAGATCCCTCTAATCACAATGCTCCATGCCCTTGTCATCACAAAACGCCAGGACACATGTCATCAGAATGCTCCATGGCCTTCTCATCACAATGCTCCATGCCCTAGTCTTCACAATGCTCCAAGACCCCTGTAATCACAATGCTCCATGCCCCTTTTCATCAGAATGCTCCATGAGACTTGTCATCACAAGTCTCCATGGTCTTCTCATCACAATGCTCCAGGATCTTGTCATCACCATGCTTCATTTACTTGTCATCACAATGCTCCAGGACACCTATCATCACAATACTCCATGCACATTTTCAGCCCAGTGCTCCACGACCTACTCATCACATTGATCCTTGGCCAATATCATCACAATGCTCCATGACCACTGTCATCACAACATTCCATGACACCTGACAACACAATTATCCGGGACTCCTGTCATCACAATGCTCCAAGACCCCTGTAATCACAATGCTCCATGACCCCTGTCATCACAATACTCCATGAACATTTTCAGCCCAATGCTCCATGACACTTGTCATCACAATGATCCATGCCCTTGTCATCCCAATGCTCCATGACCCCTGTATTCACAATGATCCGTGATGCTTGTCATCACAGTGCTCCATGACACCTGTCATCACAATGCTCCATGTCTTTGTCAGCAAAATGCTACATGACCTTTTCATTACAATGCTCTATGCACTTGTCATCACAATACTCCATTACCATTGTAATCACAATCCTCCATGAACCTTGGCATCACTTTTCTTCATGCCCTTTTCATCACAGTGCTCCATGCTCCTTGAAATCAAAATGATCCATGACCGCTGTCATCAAAATGCTTCAAACCCTTGTGATCACAATGTTCCATAACACTTGTCATCACAACGCTCCATGATGCCTGCCTGTCATCACAATACTCCATGCCCTTTTCATCAAAATGCTCCAGGACCTTTGTCATCACAATTCTCAATACAATTGTCATCACAATTCTCCCTGACACTTGTAATCAGAATGCTCCTTGAAACCTGTCACGAAAAGGCTCCATGTCTTTTTCATTACAAAGACCCATCCAATTTTCATCACAATGCTCCATGCCATTGTCATCAAAATACTCCACAAGCTTGTCATCAGAATGCTCCATGACCCTTGTCATCACAATTATCCATGCACTTGTCAGCACAATGCTCCCTGACCCTTGTCATCACAGTGCTCCAAGCCATTGTCATCACAATGCTCCATTACCTTTGTCATCAGAATCCTCAATGACATTTGGCATCACAATGCTCCATGCCATTGTCATCACAATGGGCCATTACATATGTCATCACAATGCTCCCTGACACCTTTTTCACAATACTGCATGATCTGGTCATCACAATGCTCCATGCCCTTGTCATCACAAAGCGCCATTCCCACTGTCATCACAATAATCCCTGAAACTTATTAGAGCAATGCTCCATGCGCTTGTCATCACAATGCCCCATGACCCCTGTCATCACAATGCTCCGTGACTCCAGTCACCACAATGTTTCATAACGTTTGTCATCAGAACGGTCCATGCCCGCGTCAACACAAGGCTCTGTGACATTTGTAACCACAATGCTCCATGAACATTTCATCACAATGCTCCGTGAACCTTGTCATCACAATGCTGCATGTCTTTGTCAGAACAGTGCTCCATGACACTTGTCATCACATTGTGCCATGTCCTTTTCATCACAATGATCCACAACCTTGTCATCGCTATGCTCCATAAACCTTGTAATCACAATGCTCCATGCACTTCTCATCCAAGTGCTCTCTCACATGAGATATCAAAATGTTCCATCAATAGTCATCACAATCGTCCCACACACCATTTATCACAATGTTCCATGACGCCTGTCATCACAATGCTACATCCTCTTATCTGCAAAATGTTCCATGACCCCTGACATCACAATGTTCCATAACACCTGTCATCAAAATGCTCCATCACCCTTTTCATCGCAAAGCTCCATGACCCCTGGCATCACAATGTTCTATAACCCCTGTCATCAAAATATTCCATTACAATTTTCATCAAATTGCTGCATGACCATGTCATCAAAATGCTCCCTGCCCTTCTCAACACAATCCACCACACCCTTGTCACCAAAATGCTCCATGACATTTGTCATCACAAAGCTTCATAACCCTTGGCATCACAATGCTATATGACATTGTCATCACAATGCTCCGTGAACCCTCTCATCACATTGCTCCATGCCCTTGTCATCACAAAGCTCCATGACACTTGTCATCACAATGCTCGATGCACTTCTCATCACAATGCTCCATGCCCTTGTCATTACAATCCCCGATGACCTATGTATCACAGTGTACCGTGCCCTTCTCATCACAATGCTCCATGCCCACTCTCATCACAATAATCCATGAAACATTTCAGACGAATGTTCAATGTCCTTCTCATCACAATGCTCCATTACCTCTGTCATAACAATGCTCCATGACCCCCGCCATCACAATGCTCCACGGCCTTGTCATCACAATTCTCCATGACCCTTGTCATCACAATGCTCCAAGACCCCTGCAATCACAATGCTCCATGCCTCTTTTCATCAAAATGCTCCATGAGACTTGTCATCACAAGTCTCCATGGTCATCTCATCACAATGCTCCAGTACCTTGTCATCACCATGCTCCACTCCCTTGTCATCACAATGCTCCATGACACCTGGCATCACAATACTCCATGAATATTTTCAGCCAAATGCTCCATGACCTTCTAATCACAATGCTCCATGACCAATATCATCAAAATGCTCCATGACCACTGTCATCACAACACTCCATGACACCTGACAACACAATGATCCGGGACTCTTGTCATCACAATGTTCCAAGACCCCTGTAATCACAATGCTCCATGACCCCTGTCATCACAATACTCCATGAACATTTTCAGCCCAATGATCCATGACACTTGTCATCACAATGATCCATGCCCTTGTCATCCCAATGCTCCATGACCCCTGTATTCACAATGCTCCATGACGCTTGTCCTCACAGTGCTCCATGACACATGTCATCACAATGCTCCATGCCTTTGTCAGCAAAATGCTACATGACCTGGTCATTACAGTGCTCTATGTGCTTGTCATCACAATACTCCATTACCATTGTCATCACAATCCTCCATGAACCTTGGGATCACATTGCTTCATGCCCTTGTCATCAAAAAGCTCCATGCTCCTTGAAATCAAAATGATCCATGACCTTTGTCATCACAATGTTCCAAACCCTTGTGATCACAATGTTCCATAACACTTGTCATCACAATGCTCCATGATGCCTGTCATCACAATACTCCATGCCCTTTTCATCACAATGCTCCATGACCTTTGTCATCCCAATTCTCAATACACTTGTCATCACAATGCTCCCTGACACTTGTCGTCAGAAAGCTCCTTGAACCCTGTCACGAAAAGGCTCCATGCCTTTTTCATCACAAAGCCCCATGCCATTTTCATCACAATGCTCCATGCCATTGTCATCAAAATACTACACAATCTTGTCATCAGAATGCTCCATGCCATTGTCATCACAATTCTCCATGCACTTGTCAGCACAATGCTCCCTGACCCTTGTCATCACAATGCTCCAAGCCATTGTCATCACAATGCTCCATTACCTTTGTCATCAGAATCCTCCATGACACTTGGCATCACAATGCTCCATGCCATGGTCATCACATTAGGCCATTACATATGTCATCACAATGCTCCCTGACACCTCTCTTCACAATAATGCATGACCTGGTCATCGCAATGCTCCATGACCTTGTCATCACAATGCGCCATTCCAACTGTCATCACAATAATCCATGAAACTTATTAGAACAATCCTCCATTCCATTGTCATCACAAAGCTCCATGCCCTTGTTATAACAATGTTCCAAGACCCCTGTAATCAGAATGCTCCATGCCCCTTTTCATCAGTATGCTCCATGAGATTGTCATCACAAGGCTCCATGGTTTTCTCATCACAATGCTCCAGGAACTTGTCATCACAATGCTTCACGACATTGTCATGAAAATTCACAATGGCCCTTGTCATCATAGTGCTCCAAGCCCTAGTCATCACAATGCCCCATTATATTTGTCATCACAATCCTCCATTACATTTGGCATCACAATGATCCCTGCCATTGTCATCGCAATGGACCATGACATATGTCATCACAATGCTCCCTGACACCTGTCTTCACAATACTCCTTGACCTTCTCATCACAATGCTCCATGCCCTTGTCATCACAATGCACCCTGTCCACTGTCATCATAATAATCTATGAAAATTGTCAGACCAATGCTCCATGCCCCTGTCATCAAAATGCTCCATGACCCCTGCCATCACAACGCTCCCTGACTCCAGTCATCACAATGCTTCATAACGTTTGTCATCACAACGGTCCATGCCCGCATCATCACAAGGCTATGTGACATTTGTAACCACAATGCTCCATGAACTTTTCATCAAAATTCTCTGTGACACTTGTCATTACAATGCTCCATGACTTTATCAGATCAGTGCTCCATGACCCTTGTCATCACAATTTGCCATGCACTTTTCATCACAATGATCCACAACTTTGTCATCACTATGCTCCATAAACCTTGTAATCACAATGCTCCATGCACTTCTCATCCAAATGCTCTCTCACATGAGATATCACCATGTTCCATCTCTAGTCATCCCAATCCTCCCTCACTCCTGTTATCACAATGTTCCATGACCCCTGTCATCACAATGCTACATCCCCTTATCAGCACAATGTTCCATGACCCCTGACATCACAATGTTCCATAACCCCTGTCATCAAAATGCTCCCTGACCCATTTCATCCCAAAGCTCCATGACCCCTGTCATCACAATACTCCATGAATATTTTCAGCCCAATGCTCCATGACTTTCTCATCACAATACTCCATTTCCATTGTCATCACAATCCTCCAAGAACCTTGGGATCACATTGCTTCATTCCCTTGTCATCACAATGTTCCATGCTCCTTGAAATCAAAATGATCCATGACCTCTGTCATCACAATGCTCCAAACCCTTGTGATCACAATGTTCCATAACACTTATCATCACAACGCTCCATGATGCCAGTCATCACAATACTCCATGCCCTTTTCATCACAATGCTCCATGACAGTTGTCATCACAATTCTCAATACACTTGTCATCACAATGCTCCCTGACACTTGTCATCAGAATGCTCCTTGAACCCTGTCACGAAAAGGCTCCATGCCATTTTCATCACAAAGCCCCATGCCATTTTCATCACAATGCTCCATGCCATTGTCATCAAAATACTCCACAAGGGGATATGGAAACATATGTATATGTATAACTGATTAAATTTGTAATAAAGCAAAAACATAAAATGAAATAAAATTTTTAAAAAATGAGCACAAGCAATAATGATAAGAGGACATTTTTGACCTACTCATTCAAAAAAAAAATACTCCACAAGCTTGTCATCAGAATGCTCCAGACCATTGTAATCACAATTCTCCATGCACTTGTCAGCACAATGCTCCCTGACCCTTGTCATCACAATGCTCCAAGCCATTGTCATCACAATGCTCCATTACCTTTGTCATCAGAATCCTCCATGACACTTGGCATCACAATGCTCCATGCCATTGCCATCACATTGGGCCATTACATATGTCATCACAATGGTCCCTGACATCTCTCTTCACAATATTGCATGACCTGGTCATCACTATTCTCCATGCCCTTGTCATCACAATGCGCCATTCCAACTTTCATCACAATAATCCATGAAACTTATTAGAACAATTCTCCATGCCCTTGTCATCACAAAGCTCCATGCCCTTCTTATCACAATGTTCCAAGACCCCTATAATCAGAATGCTCCAAGCTCCTTTACATTATTATGCTCCATGAGGCTTGTCATCACAAGGTTTCATGGGTTTGTAATCACAATGCTCCAGGAAATTGTCATCACAATGCTTCACGACCTTGTCATGAAAATTTTCAATGGACCTTGTCATCATAATGCTCCAAGCCCTAACCATTACAATGCTCCTTTATATTTGTCATCACAATCCTCCATTACATTTGGCATCACAATGCTACCTGCCATTGTCATCGCAATGGACCATGACATATGTCATCACAATGCTCCCTGACACCTGTCTTCACAATACTACATGCCCTTGTCATCACAATGCTCCATGCCCTTGTCATCACAATGCACCATGTCAACTCTCATCACAATAATCTATGAAACTTGTCAGACCAATGCTCCATGCCACTGTCATCACAATGCTCCATGCCCTTGTCATCAAAATGCTCCATGACCCCTGTCATCACAACGCTCCCTGACTCCTGTCATCACAATGCTTCATAACGTTTGTCATCACAACGGTCCATGCCCGCGTCATCACAAGGCTCTGTTATCTTTGTAAACCCAATGCTCCATGAACTTTTCATCACAATGCTCTGTGACACTTGTCATCACAATGCTCCATGCCTTTGTCAGAACAATGCTCCATGACACTTGTCATCACAGTGTGCCATGCGCTTTTCATCACAATGATCCACAACCTTGACATCGCTATGCTCCATAAATATTGTAATCACAATGCTCTATGCACTTCTCATCCAAAGTCTCTCTCACATGTGATATCACAATGTTCCATCACTAGTCATCAGAATCCTCCCTCACCCCTGTTATCACAATGTTCCATGACCCCTGTCATCACAATGCTACATCCCCTTATCAGCACCATGGACCATGACCCCCGACATCACAATGTTCCATAACCCCTGTCATCAAAATGCTCCATGACCCTTTTCATCCCAAAGCTCCATGACCCCCGGCATCACAATGTTCTATAACCCCTGTCAACAAAATGTTCCATTACACTTTTCATCAAATTGCTGCATGACCCTGTCATCAAAATGCTCCCTGCCCTTCTCATCACAATGCACCACACCCTTGTCATCAAAATGCTCCATGACCTTTGTCAACACAAAGCTCCATGACCCTCGGCATCACAATGCTCCATGCCATTGTCATCACAATGGGCCATTACATATGTCATCACAATGCTCCCTGACACCTGTCTTCACAATACTGCATGACCTGGTCATCACAATGCTCCATGCCCTTGTAATCACAATGCTCCATGCCCTTGTTATCACAATTCTCCATGACCCTTGTCATCACAATGCCCCATGATACCAGTCATCACAATGCTTCATGACCTTTGTCATCACAATGGTCCATGCCCTCGTCATCAACAGTCTCTCTGACCTTTTTAACCACAATGCTCCATGAACTTTTCATCACAATGCTCTTTGACCCTTGTCATCACAATGCTCTATGCCTTTCTCAGCACAATGCTCCATGACCCTTGTCATCACAAAGCTCCATGTGCTTGTCAGCACAATGCTCCATCACACATGTATTCACAATGCACCATGCGCTTGTCATCACAGTGCTCCACAATCTTGTCATCACAATGCTCCATAAACTTTGTCATCACAATGCTCCATGCACTTCTCATCAAAATGCTCTCTCACCACTGATATCACAATGTTACATCACTATTCGACACAGTACTCCCTCACCCCTGTCATCACAATGTTCCATGACTCCTCTCATCACAATGCTATATGCACTTATCATCAGAATGTTTGATGACCACTGACATCACAATGTTCCATAACCCGTGTCATCAAAATGTTCCTTGACACTTTTCATCAAATTGCTCCATGACCCTGTCATCACAATGCTCCCTGCACTTCTCATCACAATGCACAACGCAGTTGTCATCAAAATGCCCCTTGACCCTTGTCATCACAAATATCCATGACCCTTGGCATCACATTGCTCCATGCCCTTGTCATCACTGAGCTCCATGACACATGTCATCAGAATGCTCCATTGCCTTCTCATCACAATGCTCCATGACCTTTGTCATCACAATGCTCAATACACTTGTCATCAATATGCTCCCTGACACTTGTTGTCTGTTTGCTCCTTGAACCCTGTCATGACAAGGCTCCATGCATTTTTCATCACAATGTTCCATGCCCTTTTCATCACAATGCTCCAAGACCCCTGTAATCTCAGTGATCCAAGCGCTTGTGACCACAAAGCTCAATGACGCATGTCTTCAGAATGCTCCTTTTCCTTCTCTTCACAATGCTCCATGCCCTTGTCATCACAATGTTCCAAGACCCCTGTAATCACAATGGTCCATGCCCCTTTTCATCAGTATGCTATATGAGACTTGTGATCACAAGGCTCCATGGTTTTCTCAACACAATGCTCCACGGCCTTGTCATCACAATGCTTCACGACATTGTCATGAAAATTCTCAATGGCCCTTGTCATCATAGTGCTCCAAGCCCTAGTCATCACAATGCCCCATTTTATTTGTCATCACAATCCTCCATTACATTTGGCATCACAATTTTCCATTCTATTTTCTTCGCAATGGACCATGACATATGTCATCACAATGCTCCCTGACACCTGTCTTCACAATACTCCATGACCTTCTCATCACCATAATCCATGCCCTTGTCATCACAATGAACCATGTCCACTGTCATCAAAATAATCTATGAAACTTGTCAGACCAGTGCTCCATGCCCCTCTCATCACAATGATCCATGCCCTTGTCATCACAATGCACCATGTCCACTGTCATCACAATAACCTCTGAAAATTGTCACCACAACTCTCCATGTCCTTGTCATCACAATTCTCCATGACCCCTGTCATCACAATGCTCCGTGACTCCAGTCATCACAATGCTTCATAACGTTTGTCATCAGAATGGTCTATGCCCGTGTCATCACAAGGCTCTGTGACCTTTGTAACCACAATGCTCCATGAAATTTTCATCACAATGCTCCGTGACCCTTGTCATCACAATGCTCCATGCCTTTGTCAGAACAATGTTCAATGACACTTGTCATCACAATGTATCACGCGCTTTTCATCACAATGATCCACAACCTTGTCTTCGCTGTGCACCATAAATCTTGTATTCACAGTGCTCCATGCCCTTCTCATCCAAATGCTGTCTCACCTGAGATATCACAATGTTCCATCACTAGTCATCACAATCCTACCTCAACCCTGTAATCAAAATGTTCCATGACCCCTGACATCAGATTATTCCATAACCACTGTCATCAAAATGCTCCATGACACTTTTCAGCCCAAAGCTCCATGACCCTTGGCATCACAATGATCTGTAACGCCTGTCATCAAAATGTTACATTACACTTTTCATCAAATTGCTGCATGACCCTGTCATCAAAATGCTCCCTCTCCTTCTCATGACAATGCACCACACGCTTGTCATCAAAATGCTCCATGACCGTTGTCATCACAAAGCTCCACGACACTTGGCATCACAATGCTCCATGTCATTGTCATCACAATGCTCCATGAACCCTCTCATCCCTTTGCTCCATGCCCTTTTCATCACAAAGCTCCATGACACTTGTCATCACAATGCTCGATGCCCTTCTAATCAAAATGCTCCATGCCCTTTTCATCACAATCCTCCATGACCATTGTATCACAGTGTTCCGTGCCCTTGTCATCACAATGCTACATGCCCACTCTCATCACAATAATCCATGAAGATTTTCAGGCAAATGCTCAATGCCCTTCTCATCACAATGCTCCATTACCTCTGTCATAACAATGCTCCATGACCACTGGCATCACAATGTTCCACGGCCTTGTCATCACAAGACTCCATGACCCTTGTCATCACAATGCTCCAAGACCCATGTAATCACAATGCTCCATGCCCTTTTCATCACAAAGCTCCATGACACATTTCATCAGATAGTTCCATGGCCTTCTCATCACAATGCTCCATGCCCTTGTCATCACAATGCTCCAAGACCCCTGTAATCAAAATGCTCCATGCCCCTTTGCATCTCAATGCTCCATGAACCCAGTCATCACAATGCACCATGCCCATCATCATAAGGCTTCAGGCTATTGTCATCACAATGAAATCAAATTTATACATGACCTCTGTCATTATAATGCTCCAAACCCTTGTGATCACAATGTTCCATAACAGTTATCATCACAAATGCCCATGACGCTCATTATCACAATTATCCATGGTATTCTCATCACAATGCTCCATGACCTTTGTCATCACAATGCTCAATACACTTGTCATCAAAATGCTCCCTGACACTTGTCGTCAGTATGCTCCTTGAACCCTGTCATGAAAAGGCTCCATGCCTTTTTCATGACAATGATCCATGCCCTTTTCATCACAATGCTCCAAGATCACTGTAATAACAATGCTCCATGTCCTTGTCATGACAAAATTCCATGAAGCATATCATCAGAATGCTCCATGGCCTTCTCATCCCAAAGCTCCATACCCTAGTCATCACAATGCTCCAAGACCCCTGTAATCACAATGCTCCATGCCCCTTTTCATGAGAATGCTCCGAGAGATTTGTCATCACAGGTCTCCATGGTCATCTCATCACAATGCTCCAGGACCTTGTCATCACCATTCTCCATTCCCTTGTCATCACAATGCACCATGACCTCTGTCATCACAATAATCCATTAATATATTCAGCCCAATGCTCCACGACCTACACATCACAATGCTCCATGGCCAATATCATCACAATGTTCCATGACCACTGTCATCACATCTCCATGACTCCTGACAACACAATGATCCGAGACTCTTGTCATCACAATGCTCCATTCCCTACACATCACTATGCTCCATGACCCCTGTCATCACAACACTCCATGAACATTTTCAGCCCAGTGCTCCATGACACTTGTCATCACAATGATCCATGCCCTTGTCATCCCAATGCTCCATGACCCATGTATTCACAATGCTCCATGACGCTTGTCATCACAGAGCTCCATGACACATGTCATCACAATGCTCCATGCCTTTGTCAGCAAAATGCTACATGACCTTGTCATTACAATGCTCTATGCGCTTGTCATCAAAATACTCCATTTCCATTGTCATCACAATCCTCCATGAACCTTGGGATCACATTGCTTCATGCCCTTGTCATCACAATGCTCCATGCTCCTTGAAATCAAAATGATCCATGACCTCTGTCATCACAATGCTCCAAACACTTGTGATCACAATGTTCCATAACACTTGTCATCACAACGCTCCATGATGCCTGTCATCACAATACTCCATGCCCTTTTTATCACAATGCTCCATGACTTTTGTCATCACAATTCTCAATATACATGTCATCACAATGCTCCCTGACATTGTCATCAGAATGATCCTTGAACCCTGTCACGAACAGGCTCCATGCTTTTCCAGCACAATGCCCCATGCCATTTTCATCACAATGCTCCATGCCATTGTCATCAAAATACTCCACAAGCTTGTCATCAGAATGCTCCATGACCCTTGTCATCACAATTCTCCATGCACTTCTCAGCACAATGCTAACTTATGCATGTCATCCCAATGGTCTAAGCCATTGTGATCACAATGTTCCATTACCTTTGTCATCAGAATCCTCCATGACACTTGGCATCACAATGCTCCATGTCATTTTCATCACAAAGGGCCATTACATATGTCATCACAATGCTCCCTGACTCCTGTCTTCACAATACTGCATGACCTGTTCATCACAATGCTCCATGACCTTGTCATCACAATGCGCCATTCCAACTCTCATCGCAACAATCCATGAAACTTATTAGACTAATGTTCGATGCCCTTGTCATCTCAATGCTCCATGCCCTTTTTATCACAATGCTCCCTGACCCCTGTCATCACAATGCTCCGTGACTCCAGTCATCACAATGCTTCATGACCTTTGTCATCACAATTTTCCATGCCGTCGTCATCAACAGTCTCTGTGACCATTTTAACCACAATGCTCCATGAACTTTTCATCACAATGCTCTTTGACCCTTGTCATCACAATGCTCTATGCCTTTGTCAGCACAATGCTCCATGACCGTTGTCATCACAATGCTCCATGCGCTTGTCAGCACAATGCTCCATGACACAGGTCATCACAATGCACCATGCGCTTGTCATCAGAGTGCTCTACAATTTTGTCATCACAATGCTCCATAAACATTGTCATCACAAAGATCCATGACCCTTGGCATCACAGTGATCCATGTCATTGTCATCACAGTGCTCCATGAACGCTCTCATCACATTGCTCCATGCCCTTGTCTTCACAAAGCTCCATGTCACATGTCATCAGAATGCTCCATGGCCTTCTCATCACAATGCTCTATGTGCTTGCCATCACAATGCTCCATTACCCCTGTGATAAAAATGCTCCATGACACCTGCCATCACGATGACCCGTGGCCTTGTCATCACAAGGCTCCATGACCCTTCTCATCACAACACTGCAAGAACCCTGTAATCACATTGCTCCATGCCCCTTTTCATCTCAATGTTCCATGAACCCTGTCATCAAAATGCACCATGCCCATCATCATAATGCTTCATGCTATTGTCATCACAATGAAATCAAAATGCTCCATGACCTCTGTCATAACAATGCTCCAAACCCTTGTGATCACAATATTCCATATCACTTGTCATCACAATAACCCATGACGCTCGTCATCACTATTATCCATGGTCTTCTTATCACAATGCTCCATGACCTTTGTCATCACAATGCTTAATACACTTGTCATCAAAACGCTCCCTGACACTTGTTGTCTGTATGCTCCTTGAACCCTGTCATGACAAGGCTCCATGCCTTTTTCATCACAATGATCCATGCCCTTGTCATCTCAATGTTCCATGACCCCTGTAACCACAATGCTCCATGCCCCTTTTCATCAGTATGCTCATGAGACTTGTCATCACAAGGCTCCATAGTTTTGTCATCACAATGCTCCAGGACCTTGTCAGCACAATGCATCACGACTTTGTCATGAAAATTCTCAATAGCCCTTGTCATCATAATGCTCCAATCCCTAATAATCACAATGCTCCATTACATTTGTCATCACAATCCTCCATTACATATGTCATCACAATGCTCCATGCCATTGTCATCGCAATGGACCATGACGTATGTCATCACAATGCTCCCTGACATCTGTCTTCACAATACTCCATGACCTTCTCATCACAATGCTCCATGCCCTTGTCATCACAATGCACCATGCCCACTGTCATCACAATAACCTATGAAATTTGTCAGACCAATGCTCCATTATCTGTCATCACAATACTCCATGCCCTTGTCATCACAATGCTCCATGACCCCTGTCATCACAATGCTCCGTGACTCCAGTCATCACAATGATTTATAACGTTTGTCATCACAATGGTCCATGCCCGCGTCATCACAAGTCTCTGTGACATTTGTAACCACAATGCTCCATGAACTTTTCATCACCATTCACTGTGACCATTGTCATCACAATGCTCCATCTCTTTGTGAGAACAATGCTCCATGACCATTGTCATCACAATGTGCCACGCACATTTCATCACAACGTTCCACAACTTTATCATTGCAATGCTCCATAAACTTTGTAATCACAATGGTCCATGCACATCTCATCAAAATGCTCTCTCACCAGAGATATCACAATGTTCCATCACTAGTCATCACAATACTCCCTCACCCCTGTAATCACAATGTTCCATGACCCTGTCATCACAATGCTACATCCCCTTATCATCAAAATGTTCCATGACCCATGACATAAAAATGTTCCATAACCTCTGTCATCAAAATGCTCCATGACCCGTTTCATCCCAAAGTTCCAAGAACCCTGACATAACAATGTTCTATAACCCCTGCCATTAAAATGTTCCATTTCACTTTTCATCAAATTGCTGCATGATCCTGTCATCAAAATGCTCCCTGCACTTCTCATCACAATGCACCATTCCCTTGTCATCAAAATGCTCCTTGACTTGTCATCACAAAGCTCCATGACCCTTGGCATCACAATGCTCCATGTCATTGTCATCACAATGCTCCAGGAACCCTATCATCACATTGCTCCATGCCCTTGTCATCACAAAGCTCCATGACACTTGTCATCACAATGCTCGATGCCATTCTCATCACGATGCTCCATGCCCTAGTCATTAAAATCCTGCATGACCCATGTATCACAGTGTTCCGTGCCCTTGTCATCACAATGCTCCATGCCCAGTCTCATCACAATAATCCATAAAATATTTCAGACCAATATTCCATGCCCTTCTCATAACAATGCTCCATTACCACTGTCATAACAATGCTCCATGACCCCTGTCATCACAGTGTTCCACAGCCTAGTCATCACAAGGCTCCGTGACACTTGCCATCACAGTGCTCCAAGACCCCTGTAATTACAATGCTCCATGCCCTTGTCATCACAAAACTCCATGACACATGTCATCAGAATGTTCCATGGTCTTCTCATCAAAATACTCCATGCACTTTTCATTACAGTGCTCCAAGACCCCTGTAATCACAATGCTCCATGCCCCTTTTCATCAGTATGCTCCATGAGACTTGTCATCACAATGCTCTATGCCTTTCTCAGCACAATGCTCCATGACCCTTGTCATCACAATGCTCCATACACTTCTCAGCATGATGCTCCATGACACATGTCATCACAATGCACCATGCGCTTGTCATCACAGTGCTCCACAATCTTGTCATCACAATGCTCCATAAACCTTGTCATCACAATGCTCCATGCACTTCTCATCAAAATGCTCTCTCACCACAGATACCCCAATGCTACATCACTATTCGTCACAATACACCCTCACCCTTGTTATCACAATGTTCCATGACTCCTGTCATCACAATGCTACATGCACTTAACATCAAAATGTTCGATGACCCCTGACATCACGATGCTCCATAACCCCTTTCATCAAAATGCTCCATGACCCTTTTCATCATAATGCTCCATGACCCCTGTCATCACAATGTTCCATAAAACCTGTCATCATAATGTTCCATGACACTTTTCATCAAATTGCTCCATGACCCTGTCATCACAATGCTCCCTGCCCTTCTCATCACAATGCACAACGCCCTTGTCATCAAAATGCTCCATGACCTTTGTCATCACAAAGATCCATTACCCTTGGCATCACAATGCTCAATGTCATTGTCATCACAATGCTCCATGAACACTCTCATCACATTGCTCCATGCCATTGTCATCACAAAGCTCCATGACACATGTCATCAGAATTCTCCATGGCCTTCTCATCACAATGCTCCATGCCCTTGCCGTCAGAGTGCTCCATTCCCCCTGTGATAACAATCCTCCATGACCACTGCCATCACGATGTTCCGTGGACTTTTCATCACAAGGCTCCATGACCCTTCTCATCACAATGCTCCAAGACCCCTGTCATCACAATGCACCATGCCCATCATCATAATGCTTCATGCTACTGTCATCACAATGAAATCAAAATGCTCCAAGACATCAGTCATAACAATGCTCCAAACCCTTGTGATCACAATGTTCCATAACACTTGTCCTCACTCTGCCCCATGACGCTCGTCATCACAATTATCCATGGTCTTCTCATGACAATGCTCCATGACCTTTGTCATCAAAATGCTCAATACACTTGTCATCAAAATGCTCCCTGACACTTGTTGTCTGTATGTTCATTGAACCCTGTCATGACAGGGCTCCATGGCTTTTTCATCAAAATGATCCATCCCCTTTTTATCACAATGCACCAAGACCCCTTTAAACACAAAGCTCCATGCGCTTGTCATCACAAAGCTCAATGAATCATGTCTTCAGAATGCTCCTTGGCCTTCTCCACACAATGCTCCATGCCCATGTCATCACAATGTTCCAAGTCCCCTGTAATCACAATGCTCCATGCCCCTTTTCATCACTATGCTCCATGAGATTTGTCGTAACAACTCTCTATGGATTTCTCATCACAGTGCTCTAGGACATTGTCATAACAATGCTTCACGACCTTGTTTTGAAAATTCTCAACGGCCCTTGTCATCATAAAGCTCCAAGCCCTAGTCATCACAATGCTCCATTATATTTGTCATCAAAATCCTCCATTACATTTGGCATCACAATGCTCCCTGCCATTGTCATTGCAATGGACCATAACATATGTCATCACAATGCTCCCTGACACCTGTCTTCACAATACTCCATGAATTTCTCATCACAATAATCCATGCCCATGTCATCACAATGCACCATGTCCACTGTCATCACAATAATCTCTGAAACATGTCAGAACAATGCTCCATGCCGCTGTCACCACAATGCTCCATGCCCTTGTCATCACAATGTTCCATGACCCCTGTCATCAGAATGCTCTGTGACTCCAGTCATCACAATGCTTCATAACATTTGTCATCACAATGGTCCTTGCCCGCGTCAGCACAAGGCTCTGTGACCTTTATAACCACAATGCTCCATGAACCTTGTCATCAAAATGCTCCATGCCTTTGTCAGAAAAATGCTCCATGAAACTTGTCATCACAGTGTGCTACGCGCTTTTCATCACAACGGTCCACAAATTTGTCATGGTATTGCTCCATAAACCTTGTATTCACAATGCTCCATGCCCTTCTCCTCACAATGCTCCATTACCCCTGTCATAACAATTCTCCATGACCCTTTCCATCACGATGTTCCATGGCCTTGTCATCACAAGGCTCCATGACACTTGTCATCACAATGCTCCAAGACCCCTCTAATCACAATGCTCTATTCCCTTGTCATCACAAAGCTCCATGAAACATGTCATCAGAATGTTCCATGGCCTTCTCATCAAAATGTTCCATGCCCTTGTCATCACAGTGCTCCAAGACCTCTGTAATCACAATGCTCCATGCCCCTTTTCATCTCCATGCTCCATGAACCCTGTCATCACAATGCATCATGCCCATCATCATAATGCTTCTTGATATTGTCAGCACAATGAAATCAAAATTCTTCATTACCTCTGTCATCACAATGCTCCATGACCCCTGTCATCACAATACTCCATGATCATATTCAGCCCAATTCTCCATGACCCTTGTCATCACAATGATCCATGCCCTTGTCATCCCAATGCTCCATGACCCCTGTATTCACAATGCTCCGTGACGCTTGTCATCACAGTACTCCATGACACCTGTCATCAAAAGGCTCCATGACTTTGTCAGCAAAATGATACATGACCTTGTCATTACAATGCTCTATGCGCTTGTCATCACAATACTCCATTTCTATTGTCATCACAATCCTCCATGAACCTTGAGATCACATTGCTTCATGCCCTTGTCATCATAATGCTCCTTGCTCCTTGAAATCAAAATGATCCATGACCACTGTCATCACAATGCTCCAAACACTTGTGATCCCAATGTTCCATAACACTTGTCATCACAATGCTCCATGATGCTTGTCATCACAAAATTCCATGCCCTTTTCATCACAATGCTCCATGACATTTGTCATCACAATTCTCAGTACACTTGTCATCACAATGCTCCCTGACACTTGTCATAAGAATGCTCCTTGAACACTGTCACGAAAAGGCTCCATGCCTTTTTCATCACAATGCCCCATTCCATTTTCATCACAATGCTCCGTGACCATTGTCATCACAATGCTCCATGCCTTTGTCTGAAAAATATTCCATGACCCTTATCATCACAATGTGCCTTTCACTTTTCCTCACAACGGTCCAGAAACTTGTCATTGCAATGCTCCATAAACCTTGTAATCACAATGCTCCATACAATCCTCATCAAAATGCTCTCTCACCAGAGATATCACAGTGTTCCATCACTAGTCGTCACAATACTCCCTCACCCCTGTAATCACAATGTCCCATGACCCCTGTCATCACAATGCTACATCCCTTTATCATCACAATGTTCCATGACCCCTGACATCACAATATTCTATAACCCCTGTCATCAAAATGTTCCAATACACTTTTCATCATATTGCTGCATGACCCTGTCATCAAAATACTCCCTTCCCTTCTCATCACATTGCACCATGCACTTATCATCAAAATGCTCCATGACCTTAGTCATGACAAAGCGCCATGACACTTGGCATCACAATGCTCCATGTCATTGTCATCAAAATGCTCCATGAACTCTCTCATAACATTGTTCAATGCCCTTGTCATAACAAAGCTCCATGACACTTCTCATCAAAATGCTCGATGCCCTTCTCATCACAATGCCCCATGACCTTGTCATTACAATCCTCCATGACCCATGTATCACAGTGTTCCATGCCCTTATCATCACAATGCTCTATGCCCACTCTCATCACAATGATCCATGAAACATTTCAGACCAATGCTCCATGCCCTTCTCATCACAATGCTCCTTTATCTCTGTCATAACAATGCTCCATGACACCTGCCATCACAATGTTCCCCGGCCTTGTCATCACAAGGCTCCATGACACTTGTCATCACAATGCTCCACGACCCCTGTAATCAAAATGCTCCATGCCCTTTTCATCAAAAAGCTACATGACGCATGTCATCAGAATGTTCCATGGCCCTGTCACCACAATGCTCCATGCCCTTGTCATCACAATGCTCCAAGACCCTTGTAATCAAAATGCTCCATGAGACTTTTCATCTCAATGCTCCATGAACCCTGTCATCACAATGGACCATGCCCATCATCATAATGCTTCAGGCTATTTTCATCACAATGAAATCAATATGCTCCATGACCTCTGTCATCACAATATTCCAATCCCTTGTGATCACAATGTTCCATAAAACTTATCATCACAAAACCCTATGACGCTCATCATCACAATTATCCATGGTCTTCTCATCACAAAGCTCCATGACTTTTGACATCACAATGCTCAGTACACTTGTCATCACAATGCTCCGTGACACTTGTCATCAGTCTGCTCCATTAACCGTGTCATGACACGTCTCCATGCCTTTTTCATCACAATGATCCATGCCCTTTTAATCACAATGCTCCAAGACCCCTGTAATCACAATGCTCCATGCTCTTGTCGTCACAAAACTCAATGACGCATGTCATCAGAATGCTCCATGGCCTTCTCCTCACAATGCTCCATGCCCTTGTCATCACAATGCTCCAAGACCCCTGTAATCACAATGCTCCATGTCCCTTTTCATCAGAATGCTCCATGAGACTTGTCATCACAAGTCTCCATTGTATTCTCATAAAAGTGCTCCAGGAACTTGTCATCATAATGCTCCATGATCCCTGTCATCACGATACTCCATGAACATTTTCAGCCCAATGCTCTATGACCTTCTCATCAAAATGCTCCATGACCCCTGTCATCACAATACTCCATGAACATATTCAGCCCAGTGCTCCATGACCCTTGTCATCACAATGATCCATGCCCTTGTCATCCCAATGATCCATGACCCCTGTATTCACAATGCTCCGTGATGCTTGTCATCACAGTGCTCCTTGACACCTGTCATCACAATGCTCCATGCCCTTGTTATCACATTGTTCCATGACCCCTGTCATTACTATGCTCCGTGACTTCATTCATCACAATGCTTCATGACCTTTGTCATCTCAATGGTCCATGCCCTCGTCATCAACAGTCTCTGTGACCATTTTAACCACAATGCTCCATGAACTTTTCATCACAATTCTCTTTGACCCTTGTCATCACAATACTCCCTGCCTTTCTCAGCACAATGCTCCATGACACTTGTCATCACAATCCTCCATGCGCTTGTCAGCACAATGTTCCAGGCCACATGTCATCAAAATGCTCCATGCGCTTGTCATAACAGTGCTCCACAAACTTGTCATCACAATGCTCCATAAAACTTGTCATCACAATGCTCCATGCACTTCTCATCAAAATGCTCTCTCACCACTGATATCACAATGTTACATCACTATTCGTCACAATACTCCCTCACCCCTGTCATCACAATGATTCATGACTCCTGTCATCACAATTGTACATGCACATATCATCACAATGTTCGATGACCCCTGACATCACAATGTTCCATAACCCCTGTCATCAAAATGATCCCAAAATCTTTTCATCAAAATGCTCCATGACCCCTGGCATCACAATGTTCAATAACCCCTGTCATCAAAATGTTCCATGACACATTTCATCCAATTGCTCCATGACCCTGTCATCACAATGCTCCCTGCCCTTCTCATCACAATGCACAACGCCCTTGTCATCAAAATCCTCCATGACCTTTGTCATCACAAAGATCCATGACCCTTGGCATCACAATGCTCCATGTCATTTTCATCACAATGCTCCATGATCGCATTCATCACATTGCTCCATGCCGTTGTCATCACAAAGCTCCATGACACATGTCATCAGAATGCTCCATGGCCTTCTCATCACAATCCTCCATGCCATTGCCATCACAATGTTCCATTACCCCTGTCATAACAATCCTCCATGACCACTGCCATCACGATGTTCCATGGCCTTGTCATCACAATGCTCCATGACCCTTCTCATCACAATGCTCCAAGACCCGGTAATCACAATGTTCCATGACCCCTGTCATCAAATGCTACATCCCCTTATCATCACAATGTTCCATGACACCTGACATCACAATGTTCCACAACCCCTGTCATCAAAATGCTCCATGACACTTTTTATCCCAAAGCTCCATGACCCCTGACATCACAATGTTCTATAACCCCTGTCATCAAAATATTCCATTACAATTTTCATCAAATTGCTGCATGACACTGTCATCAAAATGCTCCCTGCCCTTCTCATCACAATGCACCACGCCCTTGTCATCAAAATGCTCCGTGACTTTTGTCATCACAAATCTCCTTGACCCTTGACATCACAATGCTCCATGTCATTGTCATCACAATGCTCCATGAACCTTCTCATTACATTTCTCCATGCCCTTGTCATCACAAAGCTCCATGACACATGTCATCACAATGCTCGATGCCCTTCTCATCACTATGCTCCATGCCCTTGTCATTACAATCCTCTATGACCATTGTATCACAGTGTTCCGTGCTCTTGTCATCACAATGCTCCATGTCCACTCTCATCACAATAATCCATGAAACATTTCACACCAATGCTTCCTGTCCTTCTCATCACAATGCTCCATTACACCTGTCATAACAATGTTCCATGACCCCTGCCATCACAATGTTCCACGGCCTTGTCATTCACAAGGCTCCATGACACATGTCATCACAATGTTCCAAGACCCCTGTAATCACAATGCTCCATGCACTTGTCATCACAAAGCTCCATGACACATGTAATTAGAATGTTCCATGGACTTCTCATCACAATGCTCCAAGAAAATTTTTATCACAGTGCTCCATGCCCCTTTTCATCTCAAAGCTCCATGAATCCTATCATCACAATGCACCATGCCCATTATCATAATGCTTCAGGCTATTTTCCTCACAATGAAATCAAAATGCTCCATGACCTCTGTCATCACAATGCTCCAAACCGTTGGGATCACAATGTTCCATAACACTTCTCATCACAACACCCCATGATGCTCATAATCACAATTATCCATGGTCTTCTCATCACTGTGCTCCATAACATTTGTCATCACAATGCTCCCTGACACTGCTCGTCAGTATGCTCCTTGAACACTGTCATGACAGGGCTCCATGCCTTTTTCATCACAATGCTCCATGCACTTGTCATCACAGTGCTCCATGACGCATTCATCAGAATGCTTCATGGCCTTCTCTTCACAATGCTCCATCCCCTTGTCATCACAATGCTCCAAGACCCCTGTAAACACAATGCTCCATGCCGCTTGTCATTATAGCGCTCCATGACGCTCGTCATCACAATTATCCATGGTCTTCTCATCACAGTGCTCCACGGTCTTGCCATCACAATGCTCCATGCCCTGGTCATCACAATGCTCTATGTTCCCTTTCATCACAATTCTCCACGTTCTTGGCATCTCTATGTTCCATGACACTTCCCATCACAGTGTTAAATGCTTTTTCATCAGAATACTCCATGACCCTTGTCATCACAATGATCCATGACCCCTGTCATCACAATGCTCCATGAGACCTATCATCACAATGCTCCATGCCCCTTATCATTACAGTGCTCCATGATTCTCGTCACCAGAATTATCCATGGTCTTCTCATCACAGTGCTCCACGGTCTTGCCATAACAATGCTCCATGCCCTGGTCATCACAATGCTCCATGTCCCTTGTCATCACAATTCTCCAGGTCCTTGTCATCACAATGCTCCATGACAGTTCTCATCCCCATGTTACATGCTCTTGTCAACACAATTCTCCATGCTCTTGTCATCGCAATGTCCCATGACCCCTGTCATAGCAAGCTCCATGCATTTGTCATCACAATGCTTCACGACCTTTTCATCAAAATTCTCAAAGGCTGTTGTCATCACAATGCTCCATGCCCTTGTCATCACAATGCTCCATGGCCCTTGTCATCACAATGCTCCAAGCCCTTGTCATCACAATGCTCCATTACCTTTGTCATCACAATCCTCCATAACACTCGGCATCACAATGCTCCATGCCATTGTCATCACAATGGAACATGAAATATGCCATCACAATGCTCCCTGACACCTGTCTTCACAATAATCCATGACCATGTCATCACAATGCTCCATGCCCTTGTCATCACAATGTGCCATGCCCTCTGTCAACACAATTATCCATGAAAATTGTCAGACCAATGCTCCATGCTCCTGTCATCACAATGCTACATGACCCCAGTCATCACAATGCTCCGTGTGTCCCGTCATCACAAGACTCCATGACCTGTATCACCACAAAAGTCAATGCCCTCATCATCACAAGGCTCTGTGAAATTTGTCACCACAATGCTGCATGAATTTTTCATCAAAATGCTCAATGTCATTGTCATCACAATGCTCCATGAACGCTCTCATCACATTGCTCCATGAACTTGTCATCACAAAGCTCCATGACGCATGTCATCAGAATGCTCCATTGCCTTCTCATCACAATGTTCCATGCACTTGCCATCACAATTCTCCATTAACCCTGTCATAACAATGCTCCATGACCCCTGCCATCACGATGTTCCATGGTCTCGTCATCACAAGGCTCCATGACCCTTCTAATCGCAATGCTCCAAGACCCCTGTAATCACAATGCTCCATGCCCCTTTTCATCTCAATGATCCATGAACCCGGTCATCACAATGCACCATGCCCTTCATCAAAATGCTTCATGCTATTGTCATCACAATGAAATCAAAATTCTCCATGATATCTGTCATCACAATGCTCCAAATCCTTGTGATCAAAATGTTCCATAACACTTATCATCACAACGTCCCATGACGCTCGTCATCACAATTATCCATGGTCTTCTCATCACAATGCTCCATGACCTTTTTCATCACAATGCTCAATACACTTGTCATCACAATGCTCCCTGACACTTGTCCTCAGTATGCTCCTTGAACCATGTCATGACAAGGCTCCATGCCTTTTTCATCACAATGCTCCATGCCCTTGTCATCACAAAGCTCCATGATGCATGTCATCAGAACGTTCCATGGCCATCTCATCCCAATGCTCCAAGCCCTTGTCATCACAATGCCCCAAGACCCCTGTAATCACAATGCTCCATGCCCCTTTTCATCAGAATATTCCATGAGACTTGTCATCACAAGTCTCCATGGTCTTCTCATCACAATGCTCCAGTACCTTGTCATCACAAGCCTCCATGGCCACTGTCATCACAATACTCGTTGAACGTTTTCAGCCCAATGCTCCTTGACCTTCTCATCACAATGCTCCATGACCCATGTCATCACAATGCTCCATGACTCCTGTCATCACAACGATCCATGAACCCTGACAACACAATGATCCGGGACTCTTGTCATGAAAATGCTCCATGCCCATGTCATCCCAATGCTTCATGACCCCGTAATCACAATGGTCCGTGACGCTTGTCATCACAGTGCTCCATGAACTTGTCCTCACAATGCTCCATGCCTTTGTCAGCAGTATGCTACATAATCTTGTCATCACAATGCTCCATGCGCTTGTCATCACAATCCTTCATGACACTTTGGATCATATTGCTTCATTCCCTTGTCATCTCCCTCTTGCCTTTCTGGTTTTTACAGATTTTCGGATGTTCCTTTTGACCCGTGGGAAGTGACAATTCTTTGTAGTGTGGATTTGCATTGCGTGCTTGCTTGATTGTCCAAAAAGGCCGTATGCGTTTTCTCCTGAATATATTCAGGAGAAAACGCATATGCCCTTTTTGGCCAAGTGCATCATTGTCGAAGTTGTGATGCTTTACCTGTGCTTTAAAGGCGATTCCTATTTACCTCTTAAAATATGTTTTGTGCAATTCTGCCTCATTTTCAACTCAGCTTCGTTGCCTTCCCTCAACAGATTTTTGGAAGACAGTAGTCCTTTATAACTGTAGGTTTGTGAATTGCTGTGCCCGTGAGCTCCAATTTTCAAATCCCATTTTTGGGAGCTGACCGCAAATCCACAATTTTGCTTCAGGAACTATACTGGTTCCAGGGGTGGCTATACTCTTCCCTGCAGGTGTCTGAGGCTTTGGTTAATTCTTCTTCCTTACGAGAATTTACAGTGACATGTGCCCGTCCAAATGCCTACATCTACTCTCTGATTGGTTCTCCCTCTTCCCTTTCATCCTCTGCACAATTAGCAAACTGTGCGAACCAGGAGGTTATAGGGGCTGGCTCTGCTAAGTTGGGAGATTGATAGTAAAGAAGTTGGAATGCCAACTGGAGCACAAGGAGAGGAAAAATTAGGAGACTTTTAGAAACCTTTCACCATCACAGGGTGTCCATTCTCTAGGTTTCCCATACATGTTATAACTGTAGTGATATTCCCTACTACCTGGAGATTTGGTATCCATGGAATCGTGGCATGCATTACTACTTTAAAGGGTCTGCATTTTCTCTCCCAATCTCACCAGTCCTCTCAGTCCCAAGTGTCCAGCCTTATGTCTCATCCAGCTGTCTTTACAGATAGGGTCATTCCCGGTTTCATCAGAACCCCTGAAGGAATTGTGTAAGAATTTCGCTGTTTTTTTGTTTGTTTTTGAAATTCATTTTTATAATGGGGTTGAGCTGATTTTCACTGACGTGTTTATGCCAGTCTAGACACACTTGATTCCCTTATGGAGACAAAACAATAAATAGGTTTTAAGATTCTCACTATTCAGATATATTCCTCTGTGGGGAATAGGGGGTATGAGTCCCGTTCACTGAGGAAGGGGTAGGTCTCGTCTGTTCTCTATTTGGTTTATGGAATGGTACCTGTGCTAATATCAAACTCTGGTTTTATGCATCACCCCACCTCTCCTTTCCCATTAAACAGGCATAAGAGTGTTTTCTAAATGTGAGACTCTGCTCTCTTTCTTAATTCAGTTCATGTGTTGTGATGTTGACATTCCCTCTGTAAGTGATATCTTATGATAAGATTCTTTTTCTGTGTGACTAATTTCACTTAGAATCATCATACCTAAATCCACTCTTTATGCTGCTACTGGCCTTATGACATTGATTTCACGTCTGAGTGATATTCCGTTGTACAAAATTACCACAAGTTATTTATGCATTTGTCTTTTTCCTGGGATATTTTAGGTGTACCGAAGTTGAGGTTCTTGTATGCAGAGCAGACCTAAACTTTGGGGTCCCTGTGTGTTGTCGATATTTAGTCTTCCCAAGTTATATGTCTATGAGTTGAAGTCCCCTTTGCTCGGGGGCTTTGTATTTAAATGTTTTAGGAAACAGCATACACTTCTTCAGAGTGGCTCTTGGATATTTATACCCCACCCATCAGCGTGACTAGGCTCCCTGTTCTCCATGGCCTCTCCAGCATTTCTGCTTTGTACACATTTTTTGGATGGCCTTTCTGAGCAGTGGAAATTGAGACTTCTTTGTTGTGCGGATTTGCATTTCCCGCTTGCTTGGTTGGCCAAAAACTCTGTATGTGTTTTTTTCCTGAAGATATTCACGAAAAAAAGGCATACACCCTTTTGCCCAACTGCATCATTTTAGAAATTCTGCTGCTTTTCATATGCTTTAAATGTGAGTACAATCTACTTTTTGAAAAATGTTTCCTGCAATTCTGCCTCTCATTCAGATCCCCTTCGTTGCCTTATCTGAATATATTTTTGGACGTTGGTTATCATTTATATCTTTGCAGGTCTTTGAATTATCTGCTCCTGAGCTCCATTTTGCAACTCGCTTTTATTGTGAGCTCGCCGCCAAACCATTGGATTGCTTCTGGCCCTATTCTGGTTCTGAGGAGGCAGGCTGAGCCTTTGGTTAATTCTTGTTCCTAATGGGAAATTAGAGTGACATGTGCCTGTCAAAACTCCTACAGCTAATCTCTCATTGGTTCCCCCTCTTCTCATTTATCCTCTGCACACATTGCAAACTGTGTGAAACAGGAGTTTAAAGGTGCTGATTCTACAAGAGGGGAGATTGTTAATAATGTGGCTGGAATGGCGAACCCCAGCACCAGGAGATCAAAAATGAGGTGCATTTTAGACACCTTTCCTGAGCACATGGTGTACATTCATCTCGGTTTCGCAGGCATGTTTTCGCTGTCAGAAGATTCCCTTGAACCTGCCGATTTGGGACCCATGGAATGGGTACCAGGCAGTATTACTTTAAAAGGTCTGCATTTCCTCACCCAGCCTCTCTAACATCTCTTAGCGTGCATAGCTTCCAGCCTTATATATCATCCTGCTGTGGGTCTACATGTGTTCAATCCATGTTACATCGTAGCCCTTCAACAAAAGTTGTAAGAATTTTTGTCTGTCTCACCGTTTTTATAAATATTTTTAAATTTATTTTTATATTTGTTACAGCTGATTTTCAAAGCTCTGTTTTTTGCTGCTGTACATCCACTTGATTGATGTACTGTGAGACAACAATAAATTATTTTTCAGATGCTTACGAGTCATATGTATTATTGTCCAGTGACTTGAGTGGGCTGAGTGCAGTTCTTTGAGGTACCGTGTAGGCCTTGTCAGTTATTCAATTTGGTACTTGGAATGGTATATTTGCTAATTTCAACCTACTGGATAATACCTCACCATTCCCCACCTTTCCCATTTAGCAGCCTTATGTCTATTTACTACATATTTGACTATGTTTCTGTTTTGTATTTTATTTCATGTGTAGCCATGTTTGATTCTACCTTTAAGTGACATCTTATGATATGTGTCTTTTTCTTTCTGACATATGTCACTTAGAATGATCTTATGTAACTCCCCCAGAGTTGTTCCAACTGGCCTTATTTCATTGATTTCGGGATGAGTAATATTCCACTCTACATAAGTACCCCATCTCTTTTATCCATTTTATCCTTCCAGGGACATTTAGGTTATATCCAAGTGGAGGCCCTTTTTAACAGAGAGGTGGTAAAAGTTGGGGTGCCTGTTTTCTGTCCATTTTTGTTTTTCCCAAGGTATACACCCATGAGTGCAAGTGCACTATGCTCTGTAGCTCATCTTTTAGATGTCTTAGCAAACACAATACACTTCTCCAGAGTGGCCATTGGCAAATTACATTTCCACTATCAGCCTCACAGGGCTCCCTTTTCTCCTCGCCCTGTCCTGCATTTCTGGTGTTTACACTTTATGTGGATGGCCCTTCTGACTGATGTGAAGTGATACATTTTGTAGTATTGATTTCCAGTGCCCACCTGTTTGGTTGGATAAAAAGTGTGTATGGCCTTTACTTGAATATATTCAGAAAAAATGCATACGCCCTTTTGGGCCAACTGCATCATTGGCGATGTTCAGCCCCTTTTCTTGTGCTTTAATGGGGAGTCCTTTCTACCTCTTCAAATCTGTTTCCTGCCACACACCCTTGCATACAACTCCTTTTCTGTGACTTACCTCAAGACATTTTTCGATGATAGATATTTTCAACTCAACTGAATTCAACTGAATTTTAGAGCCCCTGAGTTAAATTTTTCAACTTGTGTTTTTGGAAACTGGACACAAAACAGTGGGATTTCCTCTAGACCTATTCTGTTTCCGTGGGCAATTCTAGCCTTTGATGAATTTGTCTTCCAGATTGGAAATTAGAGTGGCATGTGCCTGTCCAAGCAACTAAGACATGTCTCTAATTTTTTCTCATCCTTCCGCTTCATCCTCTGGACAAATTCCAAACTGTGTGCAACAGGATGTTGACGGTGCTGATATCCCCAAGTGAGGAGATTGTTAGGAAAGATGCTGGAGGGGTGAACCCGAGCACCAGGCGATGAGGAGATTAGGTGCCTTTTCCAAACTCTTTCCGATCAAACGGTGTACCATCCTCTAGGTGTGACAGGCATGTTTTAGCTGTAGGAAGGGTCCCGTGCATGGAAGGAGAACACCAGGGATTTTTCCAAATCAGTGCCTCCCCGTACCCCAAACTGGGGAATTTTTAAGCTACAGCTACACATATGTCCATTAAAGGCCTTGGGAAATAGGCAGAGCCCAAACTTTAGATGATTGAAATCTTCAGGGTCAGAAGCGTTCACCATCGGCCTTGCTTAGGTTACATTTTATCTGTCATTGATAGATGATGTCAATAAAAATATCGATTCTTTTTCAGATTATTTCCCCTTATAGGTTATTGCAAAATATTCAGTGTAGTTCCCTGTGCTATACAGTAATTCCTTGTTGATGATCTATTTTATACATAGCAGTGTGTATGTGTTAATCCCAAACTGTTAATTTATCCCTTCTCCTACCTTTCCCCTTTGGTAATAATAAATTATAAGATTTTATACTTCTCAGAAATGGGGGAGCTGAAAGAGAGGTATCCTTTTCAATGGAAAAGTATTCAAAACAAGATTGAAGCTTCAGCCAAGAGTATTCGATGTACATCCATGGAAATAAATCACTTCATTTCTCTAATGTTGACCTGACAAATAAGACAGACGTCTTCACTGATCTTGCTTATAGTAAAGTGATGGAAATATCAAATGTAAGTCTTAGAAACATCTTATTTTATCCGAGCATTATACACTGCTCTATGTTAAGTACAGTTTGGCTCACACATATGTTCATTGAAGTTACAATGTTCTCAATTTTTGTTACTGATTCTCCAGAGTGGACCCCAACAGGAGTCCCCGTGCCCAGTGTCATTGGAGCCAAGAGATCAAGACTGAGTTTGGTTGAGAAGCAAAGGAAACATTATTTTGAAAACCAAATGGAGAGGTGAGAGCGTGCAGTCCCCCACGGGCTGTGGGCTAGGCTGCTCTGTAGGGATCCCAGC
The DNA here is from genome assembly GCF_964341445.2 of Mesoplodon mirus. NCBI lineage: Eukaryota > Metazoa > Chordata > Mammalia > Artiodactyla > Ziphiidae > Mesoplodon > Mesoplodon mirus. Next base: position 323,572 of record NW_028295738.1, read on the forward strand.
AGCGTCAGTGGGAGGGAGGGGAGGGAGCTCTCGAGGGCTGGGTTGGCTGCAGCTCAGGCTGTATGCCGTGGAGTCTGCATGTGTCCCCGCTAGCTGAGGTGTCGACCCAGCCATTCTGCGCTAGGAAATCGGGTGTGAAGTGCTGGGTGTGGGACCTCTGCATGCGGAACCCTAGGAGCACGTGAAATTAGACAAAGCACAAAGGAAAAGCAGGTTAGACTTTATTTTATTGCCCAGATTCTCTTTTTATCTCCCAGGAATTTTTAATGAACGTTGCCGGAGATGAACTCCTCCTCTGCTTTTTGTTCCGTTCCTCATTCTTGGGGTGTTGAGGGTGCAGACCCCTCTTTTGTAACTGCTTCATGCTGTGGTGGGAGCCCTGATACCTGAGGGGAGGGGCAAAACGTCTCCCCACCAGCCTCCAGGTGAGGTTGATTGTCCCAAGGCCTCCTGCCTCACTTCTCGTACTCATGAGCACCAGCATTGGAAGTGTTATAGATTCTAATGACCTTTAAGGGTCCAGGAAAGAGATGTGCAGAGATGCTGAGGTGGCAGGTTTCACCCCACCCCACATTTGTTTGGCGACCTTAGGCTGATGGTTTTTGCCAGCCTAGATTCTCTGACCAGTAGTCTGTGCTTTCTTTAATTAGGTCCCTGAATTAATGTACAAACAGCACCATGTGTCAGAACCATGCCCGTGCAACTCCCAGACAGTCCAGGGTCAGTGGTGATCCAGGACCATGACGTCCACTGAGTCAATGGCCTTTAGAAGTAGCCAGCAGTCCTGCCGGTCATATTGGCCACCATCACCGCGGTGTCTGTAGGGTTTTCTATGGTGAAAGCGTGATATATGTTTCCCCCGCCAAGCTTATTAGCTCCCCTTTGGGTGCAGTAAGTCTTGCAGGCAGTAGTCTGCTCTTTCGGGACACAGTCTTCTTGTTTTCTGAGAGAAACTCCAGGTCAAGTGATGGTCACACGAGTCATCTTGGGGGCCCGTTGCCCCCATTTGTCTCTCTGGAGGTTGGAGTTGGAAGGCCTCCTCACTCGAGGTCAGTGTGTCCACAGAGCGACCCCTGCAACTTCAGGGCATGATGGGTGGTTAGGATCACGACGTGGGGTCCTATTCCCTTAGGAGGGAGCTGGCCTTGTGGGCTGCTGATTTCTTGCTTTATAGATACCCCAGTACCCTGGCCTGATGAGTCAGTGGGCAAAGCCCTTGGTGACCATAGTTTATCATACCTGAAGGGCATTCTTGAGTTGCTCCATTTCAAGTGGTCCCAGTTTTTGCACTAAGGCTCCAAGGGCAATTAACCATTGACCGGGTATGTAAAGGTCAAAGGGTTTAGCTAAATTAGCGAGTTCCTGGGCAAGGGTCTGAATTGACTGCTCTTTCCATTCTTGAAAGGCTGCTTATGGATTCTATACAAAAGGATCATCATCTTTTCGTGTCAGTGTTTCATGTAGAGGCCCAGCTATTAGACTGTAGTTAGGGATCCAGATGCAGAAAACCTTGGCCTCCCCAGGAACCCCTAAGCTGTCTTCTAGTTTTAGAAGAGGTAAGGCTGCAAATGGCTTCTTCCCTATCCTGGGATGCGTTTCTCTGAATATCTGTGAGAATGAAGCCCAGGCATGTCACCTGAGCCTGTGATATTTGAGCCTTTTTCTTGGACACCTTCTATCCTTTCTTGGCTACGTATTACTGAGGCGTCTTTAGTAGGCCTGGCGATCAGAATGTCATCTGCATATTGAAGGAGGGTTCCCTTTTACAGAGGTAGAACGTTTAGGTCTTTAGAGTTCATTTCCCCAATGATGGTGTGGGGATTTTTGTACCGTTGGGGCAGGACGGCCCAGCATTATTGCTTTTGTTGCATGTTGTGTCCTGCCACTCACAAGCCAAAAATTCTTGTGACTCTGAGATGAATGGAATACAGAAGAAGGCATCATTGAAGTCTAATACAGAATGCCATGGCCTGGTGGATGGTAGAATTTCCAGCAGGGTGTAGGAAATAGGAGCTACTGGATGTATATCCTCGGTGGCTTCACTGACTGTCCTGATATCCTTTACCAGGTCTCCAGCAGCCCATGGGGCTCTCGTGGTCAGGCCAATCCCAGGATATGGAGCTCACCTGGGCTGCACCACCCATCCCCACAGCCCACGAGGCTCTCATGTTCAAGTCCCGCCCTGGGTATGGAGCTACCCTGTGCAGCTACCCAGCAGCCCATGGGGCTCTCATAGTCAGGCCCTTCCCAGGATACGGAACTCCCCTGGGCACGTACCCCAGCAGGGCTGGACACACAGGAACTGTGCACATAGCCCACCTTGCAGAGAACCCCCAGCTCACCTGTCGCTCACAGCTGACACAGAACACCTCAGAGCAGGACTTGAACTAACAAACAGCAGCTCTGACAGGTCTGTGACCCTGGCTATCACTCTGTGCAGCCTCTCTCTGCCTGGTCTTCCAGACACTTCCACTGCAGCCAGGGCACCAGGCCTCTGTCTCCACCCACCATCACTCCTCTCCCTGACTCCTGGGTTCCTCTCATTAGGATAGGGTCTTCTTGAAGTTGTTTTCCACTCATGGACCAGATAAAATGATAAGAAAACAGGCCGCAGCTGCAGCCCCTTGTCTAGCCTGACTCTCAAGGGCCCACACCTGTTCCTTGGGCCTGGCCCGTTTAGCAAGGTTCATTTTCTGCTACTGTGAGCCCCTGAGGGGTGAGGATTGGCTGATTTGGGCAGCCTGACACTACCTGCTGGCCCTCCCCATGTGTGCCTGTGTTGAGGTCAATATAAACACCTCTCCAGGCAGCTAGAGCCCCTGTAGCTGTGCCTGACACCATATTCTCTGCCCCGTCAGCAGTGTCGGGGCTGGGGTTGTGGTAGGGAGTGAGGGGCCGTGTCTTTGTGGGTGGCCCAGTGTGAGTGGGGCTCTGCTGGACTTTCCACAGGAGTTGCTAGGCTGCCACCTGCTAAAGAAGAGGATGTGTCATCCATACCTGCCTCTTGAATTTCTCCCCAGGCAGAGGTGAGGAAGTAAAAAAGCAGTGGGGGCCGTGGCAGGAGGGGTATCTCAGGCAGGGAAATGGAAAGCTTCCAGAAGAGCATCTGGGGCCAGGACCATCCTGACTGGCCTGCAGGCACCAAGTCGGCCTGCGTGCTGTCGCTGGTGTGTCTCCACAGCCCTTCCTCTAGGCTTGCAAGTGCTTGTACATATTCAGGTGTTTTACCTGGAAAGGGTGGGAAGAGTTCAGCTGCAGCAGGACTGGGGCTCAGCTCACATTTACTCACAGACGCCTCGACACAGTCCCCCAGCTTTGCAATGAGGATGCTCCTTGTCGGGGGGAGCACTGCTGACTGCATGGGAGTCGATTTCCCACCTCTGACCAACTTAAGAATTTTTTACCAGTGGAGCAAGTGCCCTGATACGATTTTCCTCTGTATAACTGGTGGGTTCTGTTTTTTTTTTTTTTTTTTTTTCATTTTTTTCTTTTTGGTTCAAGGTAGATTTTATTTATTCCTCTTTTTTTTTAATTTGCAGATATAAACATGGAAATAATGCATTAATATAAAGATGTCTATGTGAAGGGAAATACTTTTTTTCTGTTTTCTTTTATTAAATGCTATTTATTTTTATTTTTTTAAATTTATTTCTTTTATACAGCAGGTTCTTATTGGATATCTATTTTATACATATAAGTGTGCACATGTGAATCCCAGTCTCCCAATTCATCCCACCACCACCCTCACATGGCGTTTCCCCCTTGGTGTCCATATGTTTGTTCTCTACATCTGTGTCTCTATCTCTGCCCTGCAAACCGTTTCATCTGCACCATTTTTCTAGGTTCCACATATATGCATTAATATACAATATTTGTTTTTCTCTTTCTGACTTACTTCACTCCGTATGACAGTCTCTAGATCCATCAAGGTCTCTACAAATGACCCAATTTCATTCCTATGTATGGCTGAGTAATATTCCATTGTATATATGTACCACATCTTTATCCATTCGTCTGTCTGTGGGCACTTAGGTTGCTTTCATTACCTGTCTATTGTAAATAGTGCTGCAGTGAACATTGTGGTGAATGTGTCTTTTTGATTTATGGTTTTCTCTGGGTATATGCCCAGTAGTGGGATTGCTGGATTATATGGTAATTCTATTTTTACTTTTTTAAGGAACCTCCATACTGTTCCCCTAGAGACTGTATCAATTTACATTCCCAACAATAGTGGAAGAAGGTTCCTTTCCTCCATACCCTCTCCAGCCTTTGTTGTTTGTAGATTCTCTGTTGATGCCCATTCTAACAGGTGTGACATGACACCTCATTGTAGTTTCGATTTCCATTTCTCTAATAATTAGTGATATTGAGCAGATTTTCATGTGCGTACTGGCCACCTCTATGTCTTCTTGGAAGAAATGTCTATTTATATCTTCTTCCATTTTTGTATTGGGTTGTTTGTTTTATTAATATTGAGCTGCATGAGCTGTTTATATATATTGGAGATTAATCATTTGTCCATTGATTCGTCTGCAAATATTTTCTGCCATTCTGAGGGTTGTCTTTTCGTCTTGTTTGTAGTTTCCTTTGCTTTGCAAAAGCTTTTACGTTCCATTAGGTCCCATCTGTTTAGTTTTCTTTTTTATTTCATTACTATAGGAGGTGGATCAAAAAAGATCTTGCTGTGATTTACGTCAGAGTATCCTTCGTAAGTTTTCCTCTCAGAGTTTTATACTGTCTGGTCTTACATTAAGGTCTCTAATCCATTTTGAATATATTTTAATGTATGGTGTTGGGGAGTGTTCTAATTTCATTCTTTTACATGTAGCTGTCCATATTTCCCAGCACCAATGATTGAAGAGACTGTCTTATCTCCATTGTATAGTCTTGCCTCCTTTGTCATAGATTAGGTGACCATAGATGTGTAGGTTTATCCCTGTGCTTTCTTTTTTTTTTCCTTTTACACGTTTATTGGAGTGTAATTGATTTACAGTGGAGTGTTCATTTCTGCTGTATAAAAAAATGAATGAGCTATACATATACAAATATCACCAGATACCCTCCCTCTTGCATCTCCCTCTCACACCCCATATCCCACCCCTTTATGTGGTCACAAAGCACCGAGCTGATCTCCCTGTTCTATGTGGCTGCTTCCCAGTACCTATCGGTGTTATATTTGGTAATGTATTTATATCCATGCCACTCTCTCACTTCGTCCCATCTTACCCATCCCCCTTCCGGTGTCCTCAAGTCCTTTCTCTATGTCTGTGTCCTTAATCATGTCCTGCCACTAGGTTCTTCAAAATCTTTTTTTTTCTTCATTAGATTCCGTATATCTCTGTTAACATACAGTATTTCTTTTTCCCTTTCTGACTTACTTCACTGTGTAGGACAGATTCTAAGTCCATCCACCTCAGAACAAATAACTCAGTTTTGCTTCTTTTTATGGCTGAGTAATACTCCATTGTATATATGTGCCAGATCTTCTTTAAACATTCATCTGTCGATGGACACTTAGGTTGCTTCCATGTCCTGACTATTGTAAATAGAGCTGCAATGAACATTTTTCTACATAACTCTTTTTGAATTATGGTTTTCACAAGGCAAATGCCCAGTAGTTGGATTGTTGTGTCATATGGTACTTCTATTGTTAGTTATTTAAAGGAACCTCCGTACTGTTCTCTCTAGTGCCCATATCAATTTACATTCCCACCCACAGTGCAAGTGTGTTCCCTTTTCTCCAATAAAGACCTCTCCAGCATTTATTGTTTTGTAGATTTTTTTGATGATTGCCACTCTGACTGCAGTGAGGTGATACTTCAGGGTAGTTTTGATTTAGATTTCTCTAATGATTAGTAATGTTCAACATCCTTTCATGTGTTTCTTGGTAATCTGTATATCTTCTTTGGATAAATGTCTATTTAGGTCTTCTGCCCGTTTTTGGATTGGGTTGTTTGTTTTTGTGATATTGAGCTACATGAGGTGCTTGTAAAGTTAGGAGATTAATCCTTTGTCAATTGCTTCATTTGAAAATATTTTCTCCCATTCTGAGGGTTGTTTTTGCATCTTGTTTATGTTTTCCTGTACTGTGTAAAAGCTTTTAAGTTTCATTAGGTCCCATTTGTTGATTTCTGTTTTTATTTCCATTTCTCTAGGAGCTGGGTCCAAAAGGATCTTGCTGTGATTTATGTCATAGAGTGTTCTGCCTATGGTTTCCTCTAAGTGTTTTATAGTGTCTGGTCTTATATTTAGATCTCTAATCAATTTAGAGTCTATTTTTGTGTATGGTGTTATGGAGTGTTCTAATTTCATTCTTTTATGTGAAGGGGTCCAGTTTCCCCAGTACCAATTACTGAAGAGACTGTCTTTTCTCCATTGTATATCCTTAGCTCCTTTGTCATAAATGAGATAGCCATAGGTATGTAGGTTTATCTCTGGGCTTTCTGTCCTGTTCCATTGATCTGTGTTTATGCCAATCTACATACACTTGATTCCATTATGCAGACATATAAATACATAGGTTTCAAGGTTATTACCAGTCAGATATATTCCTCTTCAGTGAATAGGGTGTTTTGTGTCCAGTTCATTGAGAAAGGAGTAGGTCTTGTCTATTACATATTTGGTATATGGAATGGGATCTGTGCTAATTTCAAACTCTGCTTTTACACATCACCCCACGTCACCTTTCCCCTTAAGGAGGAATAAGTGTGTTTTCTAAATGTGTAACTCTGTTCTCTTTTGAAATTCAGTTCATGTGTAGCCATGTTTACATTCCCTCTATAAGTGATATATTACAATATTTTTTTTTCTTTGTGGCTCATTTCACTTAGCATCATCATACCTAAAGCCACTCATTATGCTGCTATTGGCCTTATGACATTGATTTTATGTCTGAGTGACATTCCATTGTATATAAGTACCACAACATCTATATCCATTTTTTTCCCTTTCCTGGGATATTTAAAGTGTACCGAAGTCGAGGTTCTTGTAAACAGAGCCGCCCTAAACTTTGGGCTGTCTGTGTGTTGTGGATTATTAGTTTTCCCAAAATACACGCCCATGAGTGGAAGTGTGCTATGCTCTGTAGCTCTGTTTTAGAAAACATCATACAGTTCTCCAGAGAGGCTGTTGGCTATTTACATCCTGACCATCAGCGTAACCAGGCTCCCTTTTCTCCATGGCCTGTCCTGCATTTGTGGTTTTTACACTATTTGTGGATGGCCCTTTTGACTGGAGGTAAGGGACACTTCTATGTAGTGTGGATTTGCAATGCCTGATGGCTTGCTTGGCCAAAAAGGGCATATGCATTTTTTCCCAAATATATTCAAGAAAATACACATACTCCCTTTTCGGCCAAGGGCAACATTGTCGAAGTTCTGTCGCTTTTCATGTGCTTTAAAGACAACTCCTATCTACCTCTTGAAATCTGTTTCCTTCAATTCTGCCTTGCATTCAAATCCTCTTCACTGCCTTTCCTCAATATATTTCTGGATGATAGTTGTCCTTTATAACTCTGCAAGTTTGTGAATTGTTGTGCCCCTGATTTCCATTTTTCAACTCGCCTCTTTGTGAGCTGGCTGCAATACCGCAGCATGGCTGTAGGCCCTAGTCTGGTTCCGGGGTGTCAGGCTGAGCCTTTGGTTAATTATTCTTCCTGATGGGAACCTAGAGTGACATGTGCCCATCCAAACACCTACAGCTAATCTCTCATTTGTTTCCCCTCTTCCTGTTCATCCTCTGCACAATTTGCAAACTGTGCATAACAGGAGGGTAAAGGCGCTGACACTCCAAGTGGGGAGATTTTTAGTAATGCAGATGGAATGGCGAAGCCGAGCACGACAAACGGAAAAATGAGGTACCTTTTAGAAAACTTTCCCAATTACACAGTGTACCATCCACTGGGTTTCCCTTTCTTGCTTTAACTGTAGGAAGATTCCCTTAAACTTGGAGAGTTGGGACCACTAGAATGGGTAGTACACAGTATTGCTCAAAGTGGTGTTCTTTTGCTCACACAACCTCAACAATCTTGTCAGCCCCAAGTGTCCAGTTTTATGTCTCATCCAGCTGTGGGTGTAAAGGTGGACAATCCAGGTTGCATCACAGGCCCTGAACGTAATTCTTAAGGCTTTCCCTCTGTTTCGCTGTTTTTGCATTTTGCTTTTGAAATTTATTTTTATAAGGGTGTTTAGCTGAATTTCAGTGCTGTGTTCATGCCATAATACACACACATGACTCCTTTATGGAGACATGATAATACATATGTTTTAAAATTCTTGGAGTCAGATATATTCATCTGCAATGAATAGGGGGTGTTGAGTCAAGTTCATTGTGCGGGGAGTAGGTGATGTCTATTACATACTTGGTTTATGTAACGGTATCTGTGCTAATTTAAAACTGTGGTTTTATGCATCAATCCACCTCGCCTTTCACCTTAAGTAGGGAGAATATTGTTTTCTAAGTGTGTGACTCTGTTGTGTTTGTAATTCAGATCATTCGTAGCCAAGTGTACATTCCCACTATAAGTGATATCTTATGATAAGATTCCGTACTCTGTTATCTTTCCAACTCAGTTCATATGTAGCCATGTTTACAGGATCTTCATAAGTGATATCTTATGATAAGTTTCTTTTTCTGTGTGACTTATTTCACTTAGAATCATCATACCTGAATCCACTCATTTTGCTGCTAATGGTCTTATGACATTGGTTTCATGGCTGAGGGATATTCCATCGTATGTAAGTAACACAATTTTTTGAACCATTTTAATCTTTCTTGGGATATTTAAGGTGTACCCAAGTTGAGGTTCTTGTAAGCAGTGCAGCCCTAAATTTTGGGGTGGCTCTGTCTTATTGATTTTCAGTTTTTCCAAGGTATATTCCCTAGACTGGAAGTGCCCTTGGCTCTGTAGCTCGGTTGTTTACTCGTTTATGGAACACAATGCACTCCTCCAGTGAGGCAGTTGGCAATTTACATCCCGCCCATCAGCATAACAAGGCTCCCTGTTCTCCAGGGCCTGTCTTGCCTTTCTGGTTTTTATCCATTTTGTGGATATGCATTTTGACTGGTGAGAAGTGATACTTCTTTGGAGTGCAGATTTGCAATGCCCGCTTGCTTGCTTGGACAAAAAGGGCGTATGCGTTTTCTCCTGGATATATCCAGGAGAAAACGCATACGCCCTTTTTGGCCAAGTGCATCATTGTCAATGTAGTGCCCCTCTTTCTGTGCTTTAAAGCCGATTCCAACGTACCTATTGAAATCTGTTTCCTGCTATTCTGTCTCGCTTTCAACTCCGCCTCGTCGCCTTCCCTCAACAGATTTTTGGACGATAGTTGTCTTTTATTACTCTGCCAGTTTGTGAAGTGCTGTGCCCCTGAGCTCCAATTTTTAACTCGTTTTGTGTGAGCTGAACGCAAGTCCAAAATTTTGGTTCAGGAACTCTACTGGTTCCCGGTGGGTGGCGGAGACTTTGGTTAATTTTTCTTCCGCACGGGATATAAGAGTGACCTGTGCCCGTCCAAATGCCTAACAGCTACTCTCTCATTGGTTCTCCCTCTTCCCTTTCATCCTCTGCCAAATTGGCAACCTGTGAGAAACAGGAGGTAAAGGGTGCTGTCTCTTCAAGTTGGGAGATTGACAGTAAAGCAGTTGGAATGTCAAACCGGAGCACCAGGAGGGGGACTATTCGTTGAGTTTTAGAGACCTTTCGTATTCACAGTGTGTCCATTCTCAAGGTTTCCCGTACATGTTATAGCTGTAGTAATATTCCCTTCAACCTGGAGACATGGGACCCATGGAATGGCTGCCATGCATTATTGCTTTAAAGGGTCTGCATTTGCTCACCCAATCTCACCAATCCTCTCAGTCCCATGTGTCCAGCCTTATACCACATCCAGCTGTCATGTAGATAGCGTCATTCCAGGATTCATCAGAGACCCTGAAGGAATTGTAAAGAATTTCATTTTTTTTGAAATTCCTTTTAATAGTGGGTTTGTGATGATTCTCACTGCCATGTTTATGCCAGTCTAGACACTCTTGATTCCCTTAAGGAGACATACCAATACATAGGTTTTAAGATTCTACCTAGTCAGATATATTCCTCTGCAGGAAGTATGGGTTGTTGAATCCCTTTCACTGAGGAAGTGTAGATGTTGTCTATTCTGTATTTCGTTTTTGGAACGGTGCCTGTTCTAATATTAAACACTGATTTTATGCAACACCCCACCTCTCCTTCCCCCTTAAGGAGGCATAAGAGTGTTTTCTAAATGTGAGACTCTGTTCTCTTTCCTAACTCAGTTCATGTGTAGCCATGTTTACAGGATCTTCATAAGTGATATCTTATCATACGTTTCTTTTTCTGTGTGACTTATTTCACTTAGAATCATCAAACCTGAATCCACTCATTTTGCTGCTACTGGTCTTATGACATTGATTTCATGGCTGAGGGATATTCCATCGTACCTAAGTACCACAATTTTTTGAACCATTTTTATTTTTCCTGGGATATTTAAGGTGTACCCAAGTTGAGGTTCTTGTAAGCAGTGCAGCCCTAAATTTTGGGGTGGCTCTGTCTTATTGATTTTCAGTTTCCCAAGGTTTATTCCCCAGACTGGAAGGGCCCTTGGCTCTGTAGCTCTGTTGTTTACTTGTTTTAGGGAACACAATGCACTCCTGCAGAGAGGCAGTTGGCAATTTACATCCCGCCCATCAGCATAACAAGGCTCCCTGTTCTCCAGGGCCTGTCTTGCCTTTCTGGTTTTTATCCATTTTGTGGATGCAACTTTTGACTGGTGGGAAGTGATACTTCTTTCTAGTGCAGATTTGCATTGCCCGCTTGCTTGCTGGGCCAAAAAGGGCGTATGCGTTTCTTCCTGAATATATTCAGGAAAAAACGCATACGCCCAGTTTGGCCAAGTGCATCATTGTCGAAGTTGTGCCCCTCTTCCTCTGCTTTAGAGGCGATTCCAACGTACCCATTGAAATCTGTTTCCTGCTATTCTGTCTCGCTTTCACGTCCGCGTCGTTGTCTTCCCTAAACAGATTTTTGGACGGTAGTTGTCCTTTATTACTCTGCCAGTTTGTGAAGTGCTGTGCCGCTGAGCTCCATTTTTTAACTCGTTTTTTGTGAGCTGAACACAAGTGCAGAATTTTGGTTCAGGACCTATACTGGTTCCCGGTGGGTGGCTGAGACTTTAGTTAATTCTTCTTCCTCCCAGCATATAAGAGTGACATGTGCCCGTCCAAATGCCTAACAGCTTCTCTCTCATTGGTTCTTCCTCTTCCCTTTCATCCTCTGCCAAATTGGCAACTTGTGTTATTCAGGAGGTTAAAGGGGCTGTCTCTCCAAGTTGGGAGATTGATAGTAAAGCAGTTGGAAAATCAAACTGGAGCACCAGGAGAGGGACAATTAGTTGAGTTTTAGAAACCTTTCGTATACACAGTGTGTCCATTCTCTAGGTTTCCCGTATATGTTATAGCTGTAGTAATATTCCCTACAACCTGGAGAGTTTGGAACCATGGAATGGAGGCCAAGCATTATTACTTTAAGCGGTCTGTGTTTGCTTACCCAGTCTCACCAATCCTCTCAGTCCCAAGTATCCAGCCTTATGCCACATCAAGCTGTAGTTGTAGACAGGGTCATTCCAGGTTTCATCAGAGACCCTGAAGGAATTGTAAAGAATTTCCCTGTTTTGTTGTTTTGATTTTGAAATTCCTTTTTATAGTGTGTTTGAGGTGATTCTCACTGCCGTGTTTATGCCAGTCTAGACACACTTGATTCCCTTATGGAGACATATCAATACAAAGGTTTTAAGATTCTTATTAGTCAGATATATTCCTCTACGGAAAATATGCGGTTTTGAGTCCCTTTCCCCGAGGAAGGTGTAGATCTTGTCTATTCCATAGTTTGTTTTTGGAACGGTACCTGTGCTTATATGAAACTCTGGTTTTATGCATCACCCCACCACTACTTCCCCCTTAAGCAGGCATAAGAGTGTTTTCTAAATGTGAGACTGTGTTCTCTTCCCTCACTCAGTGCATGTGTAGCCATGTTTACAGGATCTTCTTAAGTGATATCTTATGATAAGCTACTTATTTTGTGACTTATTTCACTTAGAATCCTCATACCTGAATCCACTCATTTTGCTGCTACTGGTCTTATGACATTGATTTCATGGCTGAGGGATATTCCATCGTACGTAAGAACCACAAATTTTTGTAAATTTTTTAACTTTCCTGGGATAATTAATGTGTACCCAAGTTGAGGTTCTTGTAAGCAGTGCAGCCCTAAATTTTGGGGTGGCTCTGTCTTATTGATTTTCAGTTTTCCCAAGGTATATTCCCTAGACTGGAACTGCCCTTGGCTCTGTAGCTTTGTTGTTTACTTGTTTTAGGGAACACAGTGCACTCCTCCAGAGAGGCAGGTGCCAAGTTACATCCCGCCCATCAGCATAACAAGGCTCCCTGTTCTCCAGGTCCTCTCTTGCCTTTCTGGTTTTTACACATTTTGCCAATGTCCCTTTTGACCATTGGGAAGGGATACTTCTTTGTACTGCAGATTTGCATTGCCCGCTTGCTTGCTTGGCCAAAAAGGGCGTATGCGTTTTCTCCTGAATATATTCAGGAGAAAACGCATACGCCCATTTTGGCCAAGTGCCACATTGTCGAAGTTGTGCCCCTCTTCCTGTGCTTTAAAGGCCATTCCAACATACCTATTGAAATCTGTTTCCTGCTATTCTGCCTCGCTTTCAAGTCCGCCTCGTTGCCTTCCCTCAACAGATTTTGGGACGATAGTTGTCCTTTATTACTCTGCCAGTTTGTGAAGTGCTGTGCCCCTGAGCTCCATTTTTTAACTCGTTTTTTGTGAGCTGAACGCAAGTCCAAAATTTTGGTTCAGGACCTATACTGGATCCCGGTGGGTGGCTGAGACTTTGGTTAATTCTTCTTCGTGCCAGGCAATTAGAGAGACATGTGCCTGTCCAAATGCCTAACAGGTACTCTCTCATTGGTTCTCCCTCTTCCCTTTCATCCTCTGCCAAATTGGCAACCTGTGTTTTTCAGGAGGAGAAAGTGGCTGTCTCTCCAAGTTGGGAGATTGATAGTAAAGCAGTTGGAAAGTCAAACTGGAGCACCAGGAGAGGGACTATTCGTTGAGTTATAGAGACCATTCGTATTCACAGTGTGTCCATTCTCTAGGTTTCCCGTACATGTTATAGCTGTAGTAATATTCCCTTCAACCTGGAGAGTTGGGACGCATGGAATGGGTGCCATGCATTATTGCTTTAAAGGGTCTGCATTTGCTCACCCAATCTCACCAATCCTCTCAGTCCCAAGTGTCCAGCCTTATGCCACATCCAGCTGTCATTGTAGACACGGTTATTCCAGGTTTCATCAGAGACCCTGAAGGAATTGTAAAGAATTTCCCTGTTGTTTTGTTTTGTTTTTGAAATTCCATTTTATAGTCGGTTTGAGCTGATTCTCGCTGCCATGTTTATGCCCGTCTAGACACACTTTATTCCCTTACAGAGACATATCAATACATAGGTTTTAAGATTCTTACTAGTCAGATATATTCCTCTGCGGGAAATATGAGGTTTTGAGTCCCTTTCACTGAGGAAGGTATAGGTAGGTCTTGTCTCTTCCATAGATGGTTTTTGGAACGGTACCTGTGCTTATATCAAACTCTGGTTTTATGCATTACCCCACCTCTCCTTCCCCCTTAAGAAGGCATGAGAGTGTTTTCTTAATGTGAGACACTGTTCTCTTTCCTAACTCAGTTCATGTGTAGCCATGTTTACAGGATCTTCCTAAGTGATATCTTATGATAAGTTTCTTTTTCTGTGTGACTTATTTCACTTAGAATCATCGTACCTGAATCCACTCATTTTGCTGCTACTGGTCTTATGACATTGATTTCATGGTTGAGGAATATTCCATCGTACGTATGTACAATAATTTTTTGAACCATTTTTATCTTTCCTGGGATATTTAAGGTGTACCCAAGTTGAGGTTCTTGTAAGCAGTGCAGCCATAAATTTTTGGGTGGCTCTGTCTTATTGATTTTCAGCTTTCCCACGGTATATTCCCCAGACTGGAAGTGCCCTTGGCTCTGTATCTCTGTTGTTTACTTGTTTTAGGGAACACAATGCACTCCTCCAGAGAGGCAGTTGGCAATTTACATTATGCCCATCAGCAAAACAAGGCTCCCTGTTGTCCAGTGCCTGTCTTGACTTTCTGGTTTTTTCACATTTTGTGGATGTCCCTTTTGACCGGTCGGAAATGATACTCCTTAGTAGTGAAGATTTGCATTCCCCGCTTGCTTGCTTTGCCAAAAAGGGCATATGCGTTGTCTCCTGAATATATTCAGGAGGTAACGCATATGCCCTTTTTGGCCAAGTGCATCATTGTCGAAGTTGTGCCCCTCTTCCTGTGCTTTAAAGGCTATTCCAACGTATCTCTTGAAAGCTGTTTCCTGCAATTCTGCCTCGCTTTCAAGTCTGTCTCGTTGCCTTCGCTCAACAGATTTTTGGACGATAGCTCTCCTTTATTATTCTGCCAGTTTGTGAATTGTTGTGCCCATGAGCTCCGTTTTTCAACTCGTTTTTTGTGAGCTGAAGGCAAGTCCCAAATTTTGGTTCAGGACCTATACTGGTTCACGGTGGGTTGCTGAGACTTTGGTTACTTCTTCTTCCTGCCAGGAAATTAGAGTGACATGTGCCCGTCCAAATGCGTAACAACTACTCTCTCATTGGTTCTCCTTCTTCCCATTCATCCTCTGCCAAATTGGCAACCTGTGTACCAGGAGGTTAAAGGTGCTGTCTCTCCAAGTGGGGAGATTGTTAGTAAAGCAGTTGTTAAGTCAAACCGGAGCACCAGGAGAGGGACTATTAATTGAGTTTTAGAAATCTTTCATATTCACTGTGTGTCCATTCTCTAGGTTTCCCGTACATGTTATAGCTGTAGTAATATTGCCTTCAACCTGGAGAATTGGGACCCATGGAATGGGTTCCATGCATTATTGCTTTAAAGGGTCTACATTTGCTCACCCAATCTCACCAATCCTCTCCGTCCCAAGTGTCCAGCCTTATGCCACATCCAGGTGTTGTTGTAGATAGGGTTATTCCAGGTTTCATCAGCGACCCTGAAGGTATTGTGTAAGAATTTTTCTGTTTTTATGTTTTGTTTTGAAATTCATTTTTATATTGGGTTTGAGATGATTCTAACTGCCATGTTTATGTCGTTCTAGACACACTTAGTTACCTTACGGAGACATATCAATACATAGGTTTTAAAATTCTTACTAGTCAGATATATTTCTCTGCGGAGAATAGGGATGTTGAGTTCCGTTCTCTGAGGAAGGAGTAGGGCTTGTCTCTTTTGTTTTTGGATTATGGAACGGTACCTGTGCTAATATCAAACTTTTGTTTTGTGCATCTCCCCACCTGTCTTTCCCCTTAAGCAAGCGTTAGAGTGTTTTCTAAATCTGAGACTCTGTTCTCTTCCCTAAATCAGTTCATATGTAGCCATGTTTACATTCCCTTCATAAGTGATATCTTATGTCAGAATGCACCATGACCCTTGTCATAATAATTCTCCATGACCCCTGTCATCACAGTGATCCAGGCCCTGGTTATCAAAATGCTCCATGTCCCTTGTCATCAAAATTCTCCACGTCCTTGTCATCACAATGCTACATGACACTTCTCATCAAAATGTTACATGCTATTGTCATCACAATTCTCCATTCTCTTGACATTGCAATGCTCCATGCACTTGTCATCACAATGCTCCATGCCCTTCTCATCACATTGCTCCATGAACCCTGTCATCACATTGCTCCCTGACACCTGTCATCACAATGATTCTATCCCCTTGTCATTACAGTGCTCCATGATGCTCGACATCACAATTACCCAAGGTCTTCTCATCACAATGCTCCACGGTTTTGCCATCACCATGCTCCATGCCTTGTGATCTCAAAGCTCAATGTCCCTTGTCCTCACAATTCTCCATGTCCTTCTCATTACAATGCTCCATGGCACTTCACATCACAATGTTATATGCTCTTGTCATCACAATACTCCATGCACTTGTCATTGCAATGCTCCATGAACCCTGTCATAGGAAGCTCCATGCGCTTTCATCAAAATGTTTCACGACCAGGACATTAAAATTCTCAATGGCCTTTGATATCACAATGCTCCATGCCCTTGTCATCACAATGCTCCTTTACTTTGTCACAACAATCGTCCATAAAAATTGGCATCACAATGCTCCATGTTATTGTCATCAAACTGGAACATGACATATTTCATCACAATGCTCCCTGACACCTTTCTTCACAATAATCCATGACATTGTCATCACAGTGTTCCATGATCTTCTCATCAACATGTGTCATGCCCATACTTATCACAATAATCCAAGAAACTTGTCAGACCAATGCTCCATGCCACTTTTCATCACAATGCTCCATGAACGCTGTCATCCAAATGCACCATGCCCATCATCATAATGCTTAATCCTATTGTCATCACAATGAAATCTAAATGATCCATGACATCTGTCATCACAATGTTGCAAACCCTTGTGATCAAAATGTCCCATAACACTTGTCATCACAATGCCCCATGACACTGGTCAGCACAGTTATCCATGGTCTTCTCATCACAATGCACCATGACTTTTGTCAGCACAATGCTCAATACTCTTGTCAACACAATACTCTCTGACTACTGACCTCAGTATGCACCGTGCACTCTTTCATGACAAGGCTCCATGGCATATTCATCACAATGCACCATGGCGTTTTCATCACAATACATCATGCCATTGTCATCAAAATACTCCACAAGCTTGTCATCAGAATGCTCCATGACCCTTGTCATCACAATTCTCCATGCACTTGTCAGAACAATGCTCCCTGACCCTTATAATCACAATGCTCCAAGCCATTGTCATCACAATGGGCCATTACATATGTCATCACAATGCTACCTGACACGTGTCTTTACAATACTGCATGACCTGGTCATCACAATGCTCCATGCCATTTTCATCACAATGCGCCGTTCCAACTGTCATCACAATAATCCATGAAACTTAATAGACCAATGTTCCATGCCCTTGTCATCACAACGCTCCATGCCCTTGTTATCACAATGCTCCATGGCCCCTGTCATCACAATGCTCCGTGACTCCAGTCATCACAGTGCTTCATGAATTTCGTCATCAAAATGGTCCATGCCCTCGTCATCAACAGTCTCTGTGACCTTTTTAACCACAATGCTCCATGAATTTTTCATCACAATGCTCTTTGACCCTTTTCATCACAGTGCTCCATGCGCTTGTCAGAACAATGCTCCATGACACATGTCATCACAATGCACCATGCGCTTGTCATCACAGTGCTCCACAATCTTTTCATCACAATGCTCCTTAAAATTTTTCATCACAATGCTCCATGCACTTCTCATCAAAATGCTCTCTCATCACTGATATCACAATGCTACATCACTATTTGTCACAATACTCCCTCACCCCTGTCATCACAATGTTCCATGACTTCTGTCATCACAATGCTTCATGCACTTATCATCACAATGTTTGATGACCCCTGACATCACAGTGTTCCATAACACCTGTCATCAAAATGTTCCATGACACTTTTCATCAAATTGCTCCATGACCCTGTCATCAGAATGCTCCCTGCCCTTCTCATCACAATGCACAACGCCCTTGCCATCTAAATGCTCCATGACATTTGTCATCACAAAGATCCATGACCCTTGGCATCACAATTCTCCATGTCATTGTCATCACAATGCTCCATGAACGCTCTCATCACAATGCTCCATGCCATTGTCTTCACAAAGCTCCATGACACATGTCATCAGAATGCTCCATGGCCTTCTCATCACAATGCCCCATGCCCTTGCCATCACAATGCTCCATTACCACAGTCATAACAATATTCCATGACCCCTGCCATCACGATGTTCCATGGCCTTGTCATCACAAAGCTCCATGACGCTTCTCATCACAATGCTCCAAGAACCCTGTATTCACAATGCTCTATGCCCATTTTCATCTCAATGATCCATGTACCCTATCATCACAATGCACCATGCCCATCATCATAATGCTTCATGCTATTGTCATCACAATGAAATCAAAATGCTCCATGACCTCTGTCATAACAATGCTCCAAACCCTTGTTATCACAATATTCCCTATCACTTGTCATCACAATGCCCCATGACACTCATCATCACAATTATCAATGGTCTTCTCATCACAATGCTCAATACACTTGTCATCACAATGCTCCCTGACACTTGTTGTCTGTATGCTCCTTGAACCCTGTCATGACAAGGCTCCATGCCTTTTTCATCACAATGATCCATGCCCTTTTCATCACAATGCTCCAAGTCCCATGTAATCACAATGCTCCATGCCCTTGTAATCACAAAGCTCAATGACACATGCCATCAGAATGCTCCTTGGTCCTCTCCTCACAATGCTCCATGCCCTTGTCATCACAATGTGCCAAGACCCCTCTAATCACAAGGCTCCATGCCCCTTTTCATCAGTATGCTCCATGAGACTTGTCATCACAAGGCTCCGTGGTTTTGCCATCACAATACTCCAGGACCTTGTCATCACAATGCTTCTCGACCTTGTCATGAAAAGTTTCAATGGCCCTTGTCATCATAATGCTCCTAGCCCTAATCATCGAAATGCTCCATTATAGTTGTCATCACAATTCTCCATTATATTTTGCATCACAATGCTCCATGCCACTGTAATCGCAATGGACCATGACATATGTCATCACAATGCTCCCTGACACCTGTCTTCACAATACTCCATGACGTTCTCATCAAAATGCTCCAGGCCCTGGTCATCACAATGCACCATGCCCAATGTCATCACAATAATCTATGAAACTTGTCAGACCAATGCTCCATGCCCCTGTCATCACAGTGCTCCATGCCCTTGTCATCACAAAGCTACATGACCCCTGTCTTCACAATGCTCCCTGACTCCAGTCATCACAATGTTTCATAACGTTTGTCATCACAATGGTCCATGCCCGCGTCATCACAGGGCTCTGTGACCTTTGTAACCACAATGCTCCCTGAAATTTTCATCACAATTCTCTGTGACCCATGTCATCATAATGCTCCAAGTATTTTTCAGAACAATTCTCCATGACCATAGACATGACAGTGTGCCCCGTGCATTTCATCACAACGGTCCACAACTTTGTCACTGCAATGCTCCCTAAACCTTGTAATCACAATGCTCCATGCACTTCTCATCAAAATGCTCTCTCACCAGAGATATCACAATGTTCCATCACTAGTCATCACAATACTCACTCACCCCTGTAATCACAATGTTCCATTAACATGTCATCACAATGCTACATCCCCTTATCAGCACAATGTTCCATGACCCCTGACATCACAATGTTCCATAAACCCTGTCATCAAAATGCTCCATGACCCTTTTCATCCCAAAGCTCCAAGACCCCTGACATCCCAATGTTCTATAACCCCTGCCATCAAAATGTACCTTTACACTTTTCATCAAATTGCTGCATGACCCGGCCATCAATATGATCCCTGCCTTTCTCATCACAATGCACCATGCCCTTGTCATCAAAATGCTCCATGACTTGTCATCACAAAGCTCCATGACACTTGGCATCACAGTGCTCAATGTCATTGTCATCACAATGCTCCGTGAACGCTCTTATCACATTGCTCCATGCCCTTGTCATTACAAAGCTCCCTGATACTTGTCATCACAATGCTCGATGCCCTTCTCATCACAATGCTCCATGCCCTTGTCATTACAATCCTGCATGACCCATGTATCACAGTGTTCCGTGCCCTTGTCATCACAATGCTCCATGCCCACTGTCATCACAATAATCCATGAAATATTTCAGACCAATGTTCCATGCCCTTCTCATCAAAATCCTGCATTACACCTGTCATAACAATGCACCATGACCTTTGCCATCAAAATGTTCCACGGCCTGTCATCACAAGGTTCCATGACACTTGTCATCACAATGCTTAAGACCACTGAAATCACAATGCTCCATGCCCTTGTCATCACAAAGCTCCATGACGCCTGTCATCAGAATGTTCCATGGCCTTCTTATCACAATGCTCCATGCCCTTGTCATCACAATGTTACAAGACCCTTGTAATCACAATGCTCCATGCCCCTTTTCATGTCAATGCTCCATGAACACTGTCATCACAATGCACCATGCCCATCATCATAATGCTTCAGGCTATTGTCATCACAATGAAATCAATATTCTCCATGACCTCTGTCATCATAATGCTCCAAACCCTTGTGATCACAATGTTCCATAACACTTATCATCACAACAACCCATGATGCTCATCATCACAATTATCCATGGTCTTCTCATCACAATGCTTCATGACCTTTGTCATCACAATGCTCAATTCACTTGTCATCACAATGCTCCCTGACACTTGTCGTCAGTATGCTCCTTGATCACTGTCATGACTAGGCTCCATGCCATTTTCTTAACAATGATCCATGCCCTTTTCATCACAATGCTCCAAGATCCCTGTAATCACAATGCTCCATGCCCTTGTCATCACAAAACTCCATGACGCATGTCATCAGAATGCTCCATGGCTTTCTCATCACAATGCTCCAAGACCCCTGTAATCACAATGCTCCATTCCCATTTTCATCAGAATGCTCCATGAGACTTGTCATCACAAGTCTCCATGGTCTTCTCATCACAATGCTCCAGGACCTTGTCATCACCATGCTCCATTCCCTTGTCATCACAATGCTCCATGACCCCTGTCATCACAATAATCCATGAAAATTTTCAGCCCAATGCTCCACGACCTACTCATCACAATTCTCCATGGCCAATATCATCAAAATCCTCCATGACCACTGTCATCACAACACTCCATGACACCTGACAACACAATGATCAGGGACTCTTGTCATCACAATGCTCCATTCCCTAGTCATCACAATGCTTCATGACCCGTGTCATCACAACACTCCATGAATATTTTCAGCCCAGTGCTCCATGACCCTTGTCATCACAATGCTCCATGACCCCTGTATTCACAATGCTCCGTGACGCTTGTCATCACAGTGTTCCATGACACATGTCATCACAATGCTCCAAGAACCCTGTAATCACAATGTTCTATGCCATTTTTCATCTCAATGATCCATGAACCCTGTCATCACAATGCACCATGCCCATCATCATAATGCTTCATGCTATTGTCATCACAATGAAATCAAAATGCTCCATGACCTCTGTCATAACAATGCTCCAAACACTTGTGATCACAATATTCCATAACACTTGTCATCACAATGCCCCATGACGATTGTCATCACAATTATCAATGGACTTCTCATCACAATGCTCCATGACCTTTGTCATAACAATGCTCAATACACTTGTCATCAAAATTCTCCCTGACACTTGTTGTCTGTATCCTCCTTGAATCCTGTCATGAAAAGGCTCCATGCCTTTTTCATCACAATGCTCCATGTCCTTGAAATCAAAATGATCCATGACCTCTCTCTTCACAATGCTCCAAAGCCTTGTGATCACAGTGTTCCATAACACTTGTCATCACAACGCTCGATGATGCCTGTACATCACAATACTCCATGCACTTTTCATCACAATGCTCCATGACCTTTGTCATCACAATGCTCAATACACTTGTCATCAAAATGCTCCCTGACACTTGTTGTCTGTATGCTCTTTGAACCCTGTCATGACAAGGCTCCATGCCTTTTTCATCACAATGATCCATGCCCTTTTCATCACAATGCTCCAAGACCCATGTAATCTCAATCTCAATGCAATTGTCATCACAAAGCTCAATGACACATGCCATCAGAATGCACCGTGTTCTGCTCCTCACAATGCTCCATGCCCTTGTCATCACAATGTACCAAGACCCCTGTAATCACAATACTCCATGGCCTTGTCATCAAAAAACTCCATGACGCATGTCATCAGAATGCTCCATGGCCTTCTAATCACAAAGCTCCATGCCGTAGACATCACAATGGTCCAAGACCCCTGTAATCACAATGCTTCATGCCCCTTTTCATCAGAATGTCCCATGAGATTTGTCATCACAAGTGTTCATGGCCTTCTCATCACAATGCTCTAGGACCCTGTCATTCCCATGCTCCATTTCCTGGTCATCACAATGCTCCATGACCACTGTCATCACAACACTCCATGACACCTGACAACACAATGATCCGGGACTCTTGTCATCACAATGCTTCATTCCCTAGTCATCACAATACTCCATGACCCGTGTCATCACAATAATCCATGAATATATTCAGCCAAGTGCTCCATGACCCTTGTCATCCCAATGATCCATGCCCTTGTCATCCCAATGCTCCATGACCCGTGTATACACAATGCTCCGTGACGCTTGTCATCACAGTGCTCCATGACACATGTCATCACAATGCTCCATGCCTTTGTCAGCAAAATGCTATATGACCTTGTCATTATAATGCTCTATGCGCTTGTCATCTCAATACTCCATTTCCATTGTCATCACAATCCTCCATGAACCTTGAGATCACATTGTTTCATGCCCTTGTCATCACAATGCTCCATGCTCCTTGAAATCAAAATGATCCATGACCTCTGTCATCACAATGCTCCAAACACTTGTGATCACATTGTTCCATAACACTTGTCATCACAACGCTCCATGATGCCTGTCATCACAATACTCCATGCCCTTTTCATCACAATGCTCCATGCCATTGCCATCACAATGGGCCATTACATATGTCATCACCATGCTCCCTGACACCTGTCTTCACAATACTGCATGACATGGTCATCACAATGCTCCATGCCCTTGTCATCACAATGTTCGATGACCCCTGACATCACAATGTTCCATAACACCTGTCATCAAAATATTCCATGACACTTTTCATCAAATTTCTCCATGACACTGTCATCAGAATGCTCCCTGCCCTTCTAATCACAATGCACAATGCCCTTGCCATCAAAATGCTCCATGACATTTGTCATCAAAAAAATCCATGACCCTTGGCATCACAATGCTCCATGTCATTGTCATCACAATGCTCCATGAACGCTCTCATCACATTGCTCCAGGCCCTTTTCTTCACAAAGCTCCATGACACATGTCTTCAGAATGCTCCATGGCCTTCTCATCACAATGCTCCATGCCGTTGCCATCACAATGCTCCATTACCCAAGACATAACAATGCTCCATGACCCCTGCCATTACGATATTCCATGGCCTTGTCATCACAAAGCTCCATGACCCTCCTCATCACAATGCTCCAAGAACCCTCTAATCACAGTGCTCTATGCCCTTTTTCATCTCAATGATCCATGAACCCTGTCATCACAATGCACCATGCCCATCATCATAATGCCTCATGCTATTGTCATCACAATGAAATCAAAATGCTCCATGACCTCTGTCATAACAATGCTCCACACCCTTGTGATCACAATATAACGTAACACTTGTCATCACAAAGCTCAATGACGCATGCCATCAGAATGCTCCTTGTTCTTCGCCTCACAATGCTCCATGCCCTTGTCATCACAATGTTCCAAGACCCCTGTAATCACAATGCTCCTTTCCCTTGTCATCAAAAAACTCCATGACGCATGTCATCAGAATGCTCCATGGCTTTCTCATCACAATGCTCCATGCCCTAGTCATCACAATGCTCCAAGACACCTGTAATCACAATGTTCCATTTCCCTTTTCATCAGAATGCTCCCTGAGACTTGCCATCAGAAGTCTCCATGGTCTTCTCATCCCAATGCTCCAGGACCTTGTCATTACCGTGCTCCATTCCCTTGTCATCACAATGCTCCATGACCACTGTCATCACAATAATCCATGATTATTTTCATCCCAGTGCTCCACGACCTACTCATCCAGTGCTCCATGGCCAATATCATCACAATGCTCCATGACCACTGTCTTCACAACACTCCATGACACGTGACAAAACAATGACCCGGGACTCTTGTCATCACAATGCTCCATTCCCTAGTCATCACAGTGCTCCATGACCCCTGTCATCACAACACTCCTTGAAAATTTTCAGCGCATTGCTCCATGACCTTTATCAGCACAATGATCCATGCCCTTGTCATCCCAATGCTCCATGACCCCTGTATTCACAATGCTCCGTGACGGTTGTCATCACAGTGCTCCATGACACCTGTCATCAAAATGCTCCATGCCTTTGTCAGCAAAATGCTACATGACTTGTCATTACAATGCTCTATGCGCTTGTCATCACAATACTCCATTTCCATTGTCATCACAATCCTCCATGAAAATTGGGATCACATTGCTTCATGCCCTTTTCATCACAATGATCCATGCTCCTTGAAATCAAAATGGTCCATGACCTCTCTCATCACAATGCTCCAAACCCTTGTGATCAGACTGTTCCATAACACTTGTCATCACAACGCTCCATGATGCCTGTCATCACAGTACTCCATGCACTTTTCATCACAATGCTTCATGACATTTGTCATTACAATGTTCAATACACTTGTCATCAAAATGCTCCCTGACACTTGTTTTCTGTATGCTCCTTGAACCCTGTCATGAAAAGGCTCCATGCTTTTTCATCACAATGATCCATGCCCTTTTCATGACAAGGCTCCAAGCCCAATGTAATCACAATTCTCCATGCCCTTGTCATCAAAAAACTCCATGACACATGTCATCAGAATGCTCCATGGCATTCTCATCAAAATGCTCCATGCCCTAGTCATCACAATGCTCCAAGACCCCTGAACTCACAATGCTCCAGGCCCCTTTTCATCAGAATGCTCCATGAGACTTGTCATCACAACTCTTCATGGTCTTCTCATAACAGTGCTCCAGGAACTTGTCATCCCCATGCTCCATTCCCTTGTCATCACAATGCTCCATGACCACTGTCATCACAACACTCCATGACACCTGACAACACAATGATCCGGAACTCTTGTCATCACAATGCTCCATTGCCTAGTCATCACAATGCTCCATGACCCGTGTCATCACAATGCTCCATGAACATTTTCAGCCAAGTGCTCCATGACCCTTGACCTCACAATGACCCTTGACCTTGACATCCCAATGCTCCATGACACCTGTATTCACAATGCACCATGACGCTTGTCATCACAGTGCTCCATGACACATGTCATCACAATGCTCCATGCCTTTGTCAGCAAAATGCTACATGACCTTGTCATTATAATGCTCTATGCGCATGTCATCTCAATAATCCATTTCCATTGTCATCACAATCCTCCATGAACCTTCGGATCACATTGCTTCATGCCATTGTCATCACAATGCTCCATGCTCCTTGAAATCAAAATGATCCATGACCTCTGTCATCACAATGCACCAAACCCTTGTCATCACATTGTTCCATAACACTTGTCATCACAACGCTCCATGATGCCAGTCATCACAATACTCCATGCCCTTTTCATCACAATGCTCCATGACCTTTGTCATCACAATGCTCAATACACTTGTCATCACAATGCTCCCTGACACTTGTCATCAGAATGCTTCTTGAACCTGTCAGGAAAAGGCTCCATGCCATTTTCATCACAATGCCCCATGCCGTTTTCATCACAATGCTCCATGTCATTGTCATCAAAATACTCCACAAGCTTGTCATCAGAATGCTCCATGACCCTTGTCATCACAATTCTCCATGCACTTGTCAGCACAATGTTCCCTGACCCTTGTCATCACAATGCTCCAAGCCATTGTCATCAAAATGCTCCATTACCTTTGCCATCAGAATCCTCCATGACACTTGGCATCACAATGCTCCATGCCATTGTCATCACAAAGGGCCATTACATATTTCATCACAATGCTCCCTGACACCAGGCTTCACAATACTGCATGACCTGGTCTTCACAATGCTCCCTGACATTGTCATCACAATGTGCCATTCCAACTGTCATCGCAATAATCCATGCAACTTATTAGACCAATTTTCCATGCCCTTGTCATCACAATGCTCCATGCCCTTGTTATCACAATGCTCCATGACCCCCGTCATCACAGTGCTCCGTGACTACAGTCATCACAATAGTTCATGACCTTTGTCATCACAATGGTCCATGCCCTCGTCATCAACAGTCTCTGTGACCTATTTAACCACAATTCTCCATGAACTTTTCTTCACAATGCTCTTTGACATTTTTCATCACAATGCTCCATGACTTGTCATCACAATGCTTCACGACATTGTCATGAAAATTCTCAATGGCCCTTGTCATCATAATGCTCCAAGCCCTAGTCATCACAATGCTCCATGGCCTTGTCATCACAGTGCACCATAACCACTGTCATCACAATAATCTATGAAATTTGTCAGACCAATGCTCCATGCCCCTGTCATCACAATGCTCCATGCCCTTGTCATCAAAATGCTCCATGAAACCTGTAATCACAATACTACGTGACTCCAGTCATCTCAATGCTACATAACGTTTGTCATCACAACGGTGCATGCCCGCGTCATCACAAGGCTCTGTGATCTTTGTATCCAAAATGATCCATGAACTTTTCATCATAATGCTCCTTGACCCTTGTCATCACAATGCTCCATGTCTTTGTCAGAACAATGCTCCATGACCCTTGTCATCACAGTGTGCCATGCACTTTTCATCACAATGATCCACAACCTTGTCATCGCTATGCTCCATAAACATTGTAATCACAATGCTCCATGCACTTCTCATCCAAATGCTCTCTCACATGAGATATCACAATGTTCCATCACTAGTCATCACAATCCTCCCTCACCCCGGTTATCACAATGTTCCATGACCCCTGTCATTCACAATGCTACATCCCCTTATCAGCACAATGTTCCATGACCCCTGACATCACAATGTTCCATAACCCCTGTCATCAAAATGCTCCATGACCCTTTTCATCCTAAAGCTCCATGACCCCTGGCATCACAACGTTCTATAACCCCTGTCATCAAAATGTTCCATTACACTTTTCATCAAATTACTGCATGAACCTGTCATCAAAATGCTCCCTGCCCTTCTCATCACAATGCACCACACCCTTGTCATCAAAATGCTCCATGACATTTGTCATCACAAAGCTCCATGACACTTGGCATCACAATGCTCCATGTCATTGTCATCACAGTGCTCAATGAACCCTCTCATCACATTGCTCCATGCCCTTGTCATCACACATCTCCATGACACTTGTCATCACAATGCTCGATGCCCTTCTCATCACAATGCTCCATGCCCTTGTCATTATAATCCCCCATGACCCATGTATCACCGTGTACCGTGCCCTTGCCATCACAATTCTCCATGCCCACTCTCATCACAGTAATCCATGAAATATTTCAGACCAATGCTCAATGCCCTTCTCATCACAATGCTCCATTACCTCTGTCATAACAATGCTCCATGACCCCTGCCATGACAATGTTCCACGGCCTTGCCATCACAAGGCTCCATGACCCTTGTCATCACAATGCTCCAAGATCACTGTAATCACAATGCTCCATGCCCTTGTCATCACAAAGCTCCATGACGCATGTCATCAGAATGTTTCATGGCCTTCTCCTCACAGTGCTCCATGCCCTTGTCATCACAATGCTCCAAGACCCCTGTAATCACAATGCTCCTTGCCCCTTTTCATCAGAATGCTCCATGAGACTTGTCATCATAAGTCTCCATGGTCTTCTCATCAAAATGCTCCAGGACCTTGTCATCACCACGCTCCATTCCCTTGTCATCACAATCCTACATGACCCCTGTAATCACAATACTCCATGAACATTTTCAGCGCAGTGCTCCATGACCTTCTCATCACAATGCTCCATGACCAATATCATCACAATGATCCAAGACCCCTGTAATCACAATGCTCCATGACCCCTGTCATCAAAATACTCCATGAACATTTTCAGCCCAATTCTCCATGACCCTTGTCATCACAATGATCCATGCCCTTGTCATCCCAATGTTCCATGACCCCTTTATTCACAATGCTCCGTGATGCTTGTCATCACAGTGCTCCAAGAAACCTGTCATCACAATGCTCCATGCCTTTGTCAGCAAAATGCTACATGACCTTGTCATTACAATGCTCTATGTGCTTGTCATCACAATACTCCATTACCATTGTCATCACAATCTTCCATGAACATTGGGATCACATTGCTTCATGCCCTTGTCATCACAATGCTCCATGCTCCTTGAAATCAAAATGATCCATGACCTCTGTCATCACAATGCTCCAAACCCTTGTGATCACAATGTTCCATAACACTTGTCATCACAACGCTCCATGATGCCTGTCATCACAATACTCCATGCCCTTTTCATCACAATGCTCCATGACCTTTGTCATCACAATTCTCAATACACTTGTCATCACAATGCTCCCTGACACTTGTCATCAGAATGCTCCTGGAAACCTGTCACGAAAAGGCTCCATGTCTTTTTCATCACAAAGCCCCATGCAATTTTCATCACAATGCTCCATGCCATTGTCATCAAAATACTCCACAAGCTTGTCATCAGAATGCTCCATGACCCTTGTCATCACAATTCTCCATGCACTTGTCAGCACAATGCTCCCTGACCCTTGTCATCACAATGTTCCAAGCCATTGTCATCACAATGCTCCATTAACTTTCTCATCAGATTCCTCCATGACACTTTGCATCACAATACTCCATGCCATTGTCATCACAATGGACCATGACATATGTCATCACAATGCTCCCTGACACCTCTCTTCACAATACTGCCTGACCTGGTCATCACAATGCTCCATGCCCTTTTCATAACAATGCGCCATTCCCACTGTCATCACAATAATCCATGAAACTTATTAGAGCAATGCTCCATGCGCTTGTCATCACAATGCTCCATGATCCCTGTCATCACAATGCTCCTTGACTCCAGTCATCACAGTGCTTCATAACGTTTGTCATCAGAACGGTCCATGCCCGCATCAACACAAGGCTCTGTGACCTTTTTAACCACAATGCTCCATGAACTTTTCATCACAATGTCCCGTCACCCTTGTCATCACAATGCTCCATGCCTTTGTCAGAACAATGTTCCATGACCCTTGTCATCACAATGTGCCACGCGCTTTTCATCACAATGATCCACAACTTTGTCATCGCTATGCTCCATAAACCTTGTATTCACAATGCTCCATGCACTTCTCATCCAAATGCTCTCTCACCTGAGATATCACAATGTTCCATCACTAGTCATCACAAACCTACCGCAACCCTTTAATCAAAATGTTCCATGACCCCTGACATCACAATATACCATAACCACTGTCATCAAAATTCTCCATGACACTTTTCATCCCAAAGCTCCATGACCCTTGGCATCACAATGTTGTGTAACCCCTGTCATCAAAATGTTACATTACACTTTTCATCAAATTGCTGCATGACCCTGTCATCAAAATGCTCCCTCTCCTTCTCATCACAATGCACCACACGCTTGTCATCAAAATGCTCCATGACCGTTGTCATCACAAAGCTCCATGACCCTTGGCACCACAATGCTCCATGTCATTGTCATCACAATGCTCCATGAACACTCTCATCCCATTTCTCCATGCCCTTGTCATCACAAAGCTCCATGCCACTTGTCATCACAATTCTCCATGCCCTTCTAATCAAAATGCTCCATGCCTTTTTCATCACAATCCTCCATGACCCATGTATCCCAGTGTTCCGTGCCCTTGTCATCACAATGCTCCATGCCCACTCTCATCAAAATAATCCATGAAGCCTTTCAGGCCAATGCTCAATGCCCTTCTCATCACAATGCTCCATTACCTCTGTCATAACAATGCTCCATGACCGCTGCCATCACAATGTTCCATGGCCTTGTCATCACAAGGCTCCATGACCCTTGTCATCACAATGCTCCAAGACCCATGTAAGTACCATGCTCCATGCCCTTTTCATCACAAAGCTCCATGACACATGTCATCAGAAAGTTCCATGGACTTCTCATCACAATGCTCCATGCCCTTGTCATCACAATGCTCCAAGACCCCTGTAATCACAATGCTCCATGCCCATTTGCATCCCAATGCTCCATGAACCCTGTCATCACAATGCACAATGCCCATCATCATAATGCTTCAGGCTATTGTCATCACAATGAAATCAAAATTATCCTTGACCTCTGTCATCATAATGCTCCGAATCCTTGTGATCACAATGTTCCATAACACTTATCATCACAAATCCCCATGACGCTCATCATCACAATTATCCATGGTATTCTCATCAAAATGCTCCATGACCTTTGTCATCACAATGCTCAATACACTTGTCATCAAATTGCTCCCAGACACTTGTCGTCAGTATGCTCCTTGAACCCTGTCACGAAAAGGCTCCATGAATTTTTCATCACAATGATCCGTGCCCTTTTCATCACAATGCTCCAAGATCACTGTAATCAAAATGCTCCATATCCTTGTCATCATAAAACTCCATGAAGCATGTCATCAGAATCCTCCATGGCCTTTTCATCACAATGCTACATGACCCTTGTCATCACAATGCTCCATGCGCTTGTCAGCACAATGCTCCCTGACACATGTCATCACAATGCACCATGCGCTTGTCATCAGAGTGCTCTACAATTTTGTCATCACAATGCTCCATAAACATTGTCATCATAATGCTCCATTCACTTCTCATCAAAATGCTCTCTCACCACTGATATCACAATGCTACATCTCTATTTGTCACACTCCGCCCTCACCCCTGTCATCACAATACTCCATGACTCCTGTCATCACAATGCTACATGAACTTATCATCACAATGTTCGATGACCTCTGACATCACAATGTTCCATAACACCTGTGATCAAAATGTTCCATGACAATTTTCATCAAACTGCTCCATGAACCTGTCATCAGAATTCTCCCTGCCCTTCTCATCACAATGCACAAAGCCCTTGCCATCAAAATGCTCCATGACCTTTGTCATCACAAAGATCCATGACCCTTGGCATCACAATGCTCCATGTCATTGTCATCACAGTGCTCTATGAATGCTCTCATCACATTGCTCCATGCCCTTGTCTTCGCAAAGCTCCATGACACAAGTCATCAGAATGCTCCATGGCCTTCTCATCACAATGCTCTATGCGCTGGCCATCACAATGCACCATTACCCCTGTCATAACAATGCTCCATGACTCCTGCCATCACGATGTTCCGTGGCCCTGTCATCACAAGGCTTCATGACCCTTCTCATCACAACACTCCAAGAACACTGTAATCACATTGCTCCATGCCCCTTTTCATCTCAATGTTCCATGAACCCTGTCATCACAATGCACCATGCCCATCATCATAATGCTTCATGCTATTGTCATCACAATGAAATCAAAATGCTCCATGACCTCTGTCATAACAATGCTCCAAACCCTTGTGATAACAATATTCCATATCACTTGTCATCACAATGCCACATGACGCTCGTCATCACTATTATCCATGGTCTTCTTATCACAATGCTCCATGACCATTGTCATCACAATGCTCAATACACTTGTCATCAAAATGCTCCCTGACACTAGTTGTCTTTATGCTCCTTGAAGCCTGTCATGACAAGGCTGCATGCCCTTTTCATCACAATGCTCCCAGACACATGTAATTACAATGCTCCATGCCCTTGTCATCACAAAGCTCAATGACGCATGCCATCAGAATGCTCCTTGGTCTTCTCCTCACAGTGTTCCATGCCCTTGTCATCACAATGTTCCATGACCCCTGTAACCACAATGCTCCATACCCCTTTTCATCAGTATGCTCCATGAGACTTGTCATCACAAAGCTCTTTGATCCTTGTCATCACAATGCTCTATGCCTTTCTCAGCGCAATGCTCCATGACCCTTGTCATCACAATGCTCCATGCGCTTCTCAGCATGATGCTCCATGACACATGTCATCAAAATGCACCATGCGCTTGTCATCACAGTGCTCCACAATCTTGTCATCACAATGCTCCATAAACCTTGTCATCACAATTCTCCATGCACTTCTCATCAAAATGCTCTCTCACCACAGATATCCCAATGTTACATCACTATTCGTCACAATACTCCCTCACCCTTGTTATAACAATGTTCCATGACTCCTGTCATCACAATGCTACATGCACTTATCATCAAAATGTTCGATGACCCCTGACATCACAATGTTCCATAACCCCTTTCATCAAAATGCTCCATGACCCTTTTCATCATAATGCTCCATGACCCCTGTCATCACAATGTTCCATAAACACTGTCATTATAATGTTCCATGAACCTTTTCATAAATTGCTCCATGACCCTGTCATCACAATTCTCCCTGTCCTACTCATCACAATGCACAACGCCCTTGTCATCAAAATGCTCCATGACTTTGGCATCACAAAGATCCATTACCCTTGGCATCACAATGCTCCATATCATTGTCATCACAATGCTCCATGAATACCCTCATCACATTGCGGCATGCCATTGTCATCACAAAGCTCCATGACACATATCATCAGAATGTTCCATGGCCTTCTCATCACAATGCTCCATGCCCTTGCCGTCACAGTGCTCCATTCCCCCTGTGATAACAATGCTCCATGACCCTGCCATCACAATGTTCCGTGGACTTGTCATCACAAGGCTCCATGACCCTTCTCATCACAGTGCTCCAAGACCCCTGTAATCACAATGCTCCATTCCAATTTTCATCTCAATGATCCATGAACCCTGTAATCAAAATGCACCATGCCCATCATCAAAATGCTTCATGCTACTGTCATCACAATGAAATCAAAATACTCCAAGATCTCAGTCATAAGAATGCTCCAAACCCTTGTGATCACAATGTTCCATAACACTTGTCCTCACAGTGCCCCATGATGCTCGTCATCACAATTATCCATGGACTTCTCATGACAATGCTCCATGACCGTTGTCATCACAATGCTCAAAACACTTGTCATCAAAATGCTCCCTGACACTTGTTGTCTGTATGCTCATTGAACCCTGTCATGACAAGGCTCCATGGCTTTTTCATCAAAATGATCCATGCCCTTTTCATCACAATGCACAAAGACCACTTTAAACACAATGCTCCATGCCCTTGTCATCACATTGTTCCAAGACCCCTGTAATCACAATGCTCCATGCCCCTTTTCATCAGTATGCACCATGAGATTTGTCATCACAACTCTCTATGGATTTCTCATCACAATGCTCCAGGACCTTGTCATCACAATGCTTCACGACCTTGTCATGAAAATTCTCAACGGCCCTTGTCATCATAATGCTCCAAGCCCTAGTCATCACAATGCTCCATTATATTTGTCATCAAAATCCTCCATTACATTTGGCATCACAATGCTCCCTGCCATTGTCATTGCAATGGACCATGACATATGTCATCACAATGCTCCCTGACACCTGTCTTCACAATACTCCATGACCTTCTCATCACAATAATCCATGCCCTTGTCATCACAATGCACCATGTCCACTGTCATCACAATATTCTAAGAAACTTCTCAGACCAATGCTCCATGTCCCTGTCACCAAAATGCTCCATGCCCTTGTCATCACAATGCTCCATGACCCCTGTCATCACAATGCTCAGTGACTCCATTCATCACAATGCTTCATAACATTTGTCATCACAATGGTCCATGCCCACGTCAGCACAAGGCTCTGTGACATTTATAACCACAATGCTCCATGAACTTTTCATCACAATGCTCCGTGACCCTTGTCATCAAAATGCTTCATGCCTTTGTCAGAAAAATGCTCCATGAATATTGTCATCACAATGTGCTACGCGCTTTTTCATCACAACGGTCCACAAATTTGTCATGGTATTTCTCCATAAACCTTGTAATCACAATGCTCCATGCACTTCTCATCACAATGCTCCATTACCCCTGTCATAACAATGCTCCTTGACCCCTTCCATCACGATGTTCCATGGCCTTGTCATCACAATGCTCCATTACACTTCTCATCACAATGCTCCAAGACCCCTGTAATCACAATGCTCTATTCCCTTGTCATCACAAAGCTCCATGACACATGTCATCAGAATGTTCCATGGCCTTCTTATCAAAATGCTCCATGCCCTTGTCATCACAGTGTTCCAAGACCTCAGTAATCACAATACTCCATGCCCCTTTTCATCTCCATGTTCCATGAACCCTGTCATCACAATGCATCATGCCCATCATCATAATGCTTCTGGATATTGTCAGCACAATGAAATCAAAATTCTTCATGACCTCTGTCATCACAATGCTCCATGACCCCGTCATCACAATACTCCATGAACATATACAGCCCAATGCTCCATGACGCTTGTCTTCACAATGATCCATGCCCTTGTCATCCCAATGCTCCATGAACCCTGTATTCACAATGCTCCGTGACACTTGTCATCACAGTGCTCGATGACACATGTCATCACAATGCTCCATGACTTTGTCAGCAATATGCTACATGACCTTGTCATTACAATGCTCTATGTGCTTGTCATCACAATACTCCATTTCCATTGTCATCACAAACCTCCATGAACCTTGTGATCACATTGCTTCATGCCCTTGTCATCACAATGCTCCATGCTCCTTGAAATCAAAATGATCCATGACCTCTGTCATCAAAATGCTCCAAAACCTTGTGATCCCAATGTTCCATAACACTTGTCATCACAATGCTCCATGATGCTTGTCATCACAAAATTCCATGTCCTTTTCATCACAGTGCTCCATGACCTTTGTCATCACAATTCTCAATACACTGGTCATCACAATGCTCCCTGACACTTGTCATCAGAATGCTCCTTGAACCCTGTCACGAAAAGGCTCCATGCCATTTTCATTACAATGCCCCATTCCATTTTCATCACAATGCTCCGTGACTGTTGTCATCACAATGCTCCTTGCCTTTGTCTGAAAAATATTCCATGACCCTTGTCATCACAATGTGCCATTCACTTTTCATCACAACGGTCCAGAAACTTGTCATTGCAAAGCTCCATAAACCTTGTAATCACAATTCTCCATACATTTCTCATCAAAATGCTCTCTCACTAGAGATATCACAGTGTTCCATCACTAGTCGTCACAATACTCCCTCACCCCTGTAATCACAATGTCCCATGACCCATGTCATCACAATGCTCCATGCCCTTGTCATCGCAATGCTCCATGGCCCTTGTCATCACAATGCTCCAAGCCCTTGTCATCACAATGCTCCATTACCTTTGTCATCACAATCCTCCATAACACTCGGCATCACAATGCTCCATGCCATTGTCATCACAATGGAACATAAAATATGCCATCACAATGCTCCCTGACACCTGTCTTCACAATACTCCATGACCTTGTCATCACAATGCTCCATTCCCTTTTCATCACAATGTGCCATGCCCACTGTCAACACAATTATCCATGAAAATTGTCAGACAAATGCTCCATGCTCCTGTCAGCAGAATGCTACATGACCCCAGTCATCATAATGCTCCGTGTGACCCGTCATCACAAGACTCCGTGACGTGTGTCACCACAAAAGTCAATGCCCTCATCATCACAAGGCTCTGTGAAAGTTGTCACCACAATGCTCCATGAACTTTTCATCAAAATGCTCAATGTTATTGTCATCACAATGCTCCATGAACTCTCTCATCACATTTCTCCATGACCTTTTCATCACAAAGCTCCATGACGC
Source organism: Mesoplodon mirus (assembly GCF_964341445.2). Taxonomy (NCBI): domain Eukaryota; kingdom Metazoa; phylum Chordata; class Mammalia; order Artiodactyla; family Ziphiidae; genus Mesoplodon; species Mesoplodon mirus. The sequence goes on from NW_028295738.1 coordinate 359,461, forward strand.
ATGTCATCAGAAGGCTCCATGGCCTTCTCATCACAATGTTCCATGCCCTTGCCATCACAATTCTCCAGTAACCCTGTCATAACAGTGCTCCATGACCCCTGCCATCACGATGTTCCATGGCCTTGGCATCACAAGGCTCCATGACCTTTCTAATCACAATGCTCCAAGACCTCTGTAATCACAATGCTCCATGCCCCTTTTCATCTCAATGATCCATGAACCCGGTCATCACAATGCACCATGCCCATCATCAAAATGCTTCATGCTATTGTCATCACAATGAAATCAAAATGCTCCATGTTCTCTGTCATCACAATGCTCCAAATCCTTGTGATCAAAATGTTCCATAACACTTATCATCACAACGCCCCATGATGCTCGTCATCACAATTATCCATGGTCTTCTCATCACAATGCTCCCTTACCTTTTTCATCACAATGCTCAATACACTTGTCATCACAATGCTCCCTGACACTTGTCCTCAGTATGCTCCTTGAACCCTGTCATGACAAGGCTCCATGCCTTTTTCATCACAATGTTCCATGCCCTTGTCATCACAAAGCTCCATGATGCATGTCATCAGAACGTTCCATGGCCATCTCATCCCAATGCTCCATGCCCTTGTCATCACAATGTCCCAAGACCCCTGTAATCACAATGCTCCATGCCCCTTTTCATCAGAATATTCCATGAGAATTGTCATCACAAGTCTCCATGGTCTTCTCATCACAATGCTCCAGTACCTTGTCATCATAAGCCTCCATGGACCCTGTCATCACAATACTCCATGAACGTTTTCAGCCCAATGCTCCTTGACTTTCTCATCACAATGCTCCATGACCCCTGTCATCACAATGCTCCATGACTCCTGTCATCACAATGATCCATGAACACTGACAACACAATGATCCGGGACTCTTGTCATCAAAATGCTCCATGCCCTTGTCATCCCAATGCTCCATGACCCCTGTAATCACAATGCTCCGTGATGCTTGTCATCACAGTGCTCCATGATCCTTGTCATCACAATGCTCCATGCGTTTGTCAGCAATATGCTACATAATCTTGTCATCACAATGCTCCATGCGCTTGTCATCACAATCCTTCATGACACTTTGGATCATATTGCTTCATGCCCTTGGCATCTCCCTCTTGCCTTTCTGGTTTTTACAGATATTCGGATGTCCCTTTTGACCCGAGGGAAGTGACAATACTTTGTAGTGTGGATTTGCATTGTGCGCTTGCTTGATTGTCCAAAAAGGTCGTATGCGTTTTCTTCTGAATATATTCAGGAGAAAACGCATACGCCCTTTTTGGCCAAGTGCATCATTGTCGAAGTTGTGATGCTTTTCCTGTGCTTTAAAGGCGATTCCAATTTACCTCTTGAAATATGTTTTGTGCAATTCTGCCTCATTTTCAAGTCAGCTTCGTTGCCTTCCCTCAACAGATTTTTGGAAGACAGTAGTCCTTTATACCTGTAGGTTTGTGAATTGCTGTGCCCGGAGCACCAATTTTCAAATCCCATTTTTGGTAGCTGACTGCAAATCCACAATTTTGCTTCAGGAACTATACTTGTTCCAGGGGTGGCTATACTGTTCCCTGCAGGTGTCTGAGGCTTTGGTTAATTCTTCTTCCTTACGGGAATTTAGAGTGACATGTGCCCGTCCAAAAGCCTAAATCTACTCTCTGATTGGTTCTCCCTCTTCCCTTTCATCCTCTGCACAATTAGCAAACTGTGCGAACCAGGAGGTTATAGGGGCTGGCTCTCCTAAGTTGGGAGATTGATAGTAAAGCAGTTGGAATGCCAAACTGGAGCACAAGGATAGGAAAAATTAGGAGACTTTTAGAAACCTTTCACCATCACAGGGTGTCCATTCTCTAGGTTTCCCATACATGTTATAACTGTAGTGATATTCCATACTACCTGGAGATTTGGTATCCATGGAATCGTGGCATGCATTAGTACTTTAAAGGGTCTGCATTTTCTATCCCAATCTCACCAGTCCTCTCAGTCCCAAGTGTCCAGCCTTATGTCTCATCCAGCTGTCTTTACAGATAGGGTCATTCCCGGTTTCATCAGAACCCCTGAAGGAATTGTGTAAGAATTTCGCTGTTTTTTTGTTTGCTTTTGAAATTCATTTTTATAATGGGGTTGAGCTGATTTTCACTGACGTGTTTATGCCAGTCTAGACACACTTGATTCCCTTATGAAGACAAATCAATACATTGGTTTTAAGATTCTCACTAGTCAGATATATTCCTCTGCGGGGAATAGGGGGTTTGAGTCCCGTTCACTGAGGAAGGGGTAGGTCTCGTCTGTTCTCTATTTGGTTTATGGAATGGTACCTGTGCTAATATCAAACTCTGGTTTTATGCATCACCCCACCTCTCCTTTCCCATTAAACAGGCATAAGAGTGTTTTCTAAATGTGAGACTCTGCTCTCTTTCTTAATTCAGTTCATGTGTTGTGATGTTGACATTCCCTCTGTAAGTGATATCTTATGAATAGATTCTTTTTCTGTGTGACTAATTTCACTTAGAATCATCATACCTAAATCCACTCTTTATGCTGCTACTGGCCTTATGACATTGATTTCACGTCTGAGTGATATTCTGTTGTACAAAATTACCACAAGTAATTTATGCATTTCTCTTTTTCCTGGGATATTTTAGGTGTACCGAAGTTGAGGTTCTTGTATGCAGAGCAGCCCTAAACTTTGGAGTGCCTGTGTGTTGTCGATATTTAGTCTTCCCAAGTTATATGTCCATGAGTTGAAGTCCCCTTTGCTCGGGGGCTTTGTATTTAAATGTTTTAGGAAACAGCATACACTTCTTCAGAGTGGCTCTTGGATATTTATACCCCACCCATCAGCGTGACTAGGCTCCCTGTTCTCCATGGCCTCTCCAGCATTTCTTTTTTGTACACATTTTTTGGATGGCCTTTCTGAGCAGTGGAAATTGAGACTTCTTTGTTGTGCGGATTTGCATTTCCCGCTTGGTTGGTTGGCCAAAAACTCTGTATGTGTTTTTTTCCTGAAGATATTCACGAAAAAAAGGCATACACCCTTTTGCCCAACTGCATCATTTTAGAAATTCTGCTGCTTTTCATATGCTTTAAATGTGAGTACAATCTACCTTTTGAAAAATGTTTCCTGCAATTCTGCCTCTCATTCAGATCCTCTTCGTTGCCTTACCTGAATATATTTTTGGACGTTGGTTATCATTTATATCTTTGCAGGTCTTTGAATTGTCTGCTCCTGAGCTCCATTTTACAACTCGCTTTTATTGTGAGCTCGCCGCCAAACCATTGGATTGCTTCTGGCGCTATTCTGGTTCTGAAGAGGCAGGCTGAGCCTTTGGTTAATTCTTGTTCCTAATGGGAAATTAGAGTGACATGTGCCTGTCAGAACTCCTACAGCTTATCTCTCATTGGTTCCCCCCTTCCCATTTATCTTCTGCACTAATTGCAAACTGTGTGAAACAGGAGGTTAAAGGTGCTGATTCTCCAAGAGGGGATATTGTTAATAATGTGGCTGGAATGGCGAACTCCAGCACCAGGAGATCAAAAATGAGGTACATTTTAGATACCTTTCCTGAGCACACGGTGTACATTCATCTCGGTTTCGCAGGCATGTTTTCGCTGTCAGAAGATTCCCTTGAACCTGCCGATTTGGGACCCATGGGATGGGTACCAGGCAGTATTACTTTAAAAGGTCTGCATTTCCTCACCCAGCCTCTCTAACATCTCTTAGCGTGCATAGCTTCCAGCCTTATATATCATCCTGCTGTGGGTCTACATGTGTTCAATCCATGTTACATCGTAGCCCTTCAACAAAAGTTGTAAGAATTTTTGTCTGTCTCACCGTTTTTATAAATATTTTTAAATTTATTTTTATATTTGTTACAGCTGATTTTCAAAGCTCTGTTTTTTGCTGCTGTACATCCACTTGATTGATGTACTGTGAGACAACAATAAATTATTTTTCAGATGCTTACGAGTCATATGTATTATTGTCCAGTGACTTGAGTGGGCTGAGTGCAGTTCTTTGAGGTACCGTGTAGGCCTTGTCAGTTATTCAATTTGGTACTTGGAATGGTATATTTGCTAATTTCAACCTCCTGAATAATACCTCACCATTCCCCACCTTTCCCATTTAGCAGCCTTATGTCTATTTTCTACATATTTGACTATGTTTCTGTTTTGTAGTTTATTTCATGTGTAGCCATGTTTGATTCCACCTTTAAGTGACATCTTATGATATGTGTCTTTTTCTTTCTGAAATATGTCACTTAGAATGATCGTATGTAACTCCTCCATAGTTGTTCCAACTGGCCTTATTTCATTGATTTCGGGATGAGTAATATTCCACTCTACATAAGTACCCCATCTCTTTTATCCATTTTATCCTTCCAGGGACATTTAGGTTATATCCAAGTGGAGGCCCTTTTTATCAGAGAGGTGGTAAACGTCGGAGTGCCTGTTTTCTGTCCATTTTTGTTTTTCCCAAGGTATACGCCCATGAGTGCAAGTGCACTATGCTCTGTAGCTCATCTTTTAGATGTTTTAGCAAACACAATACACTTCTACAGAGTGGCCATTGGCAAATTACATTACAACTATGAGCCTCACAGGGCTCCCTTTTCTCCTCGCCCTGTCCTGCATTTCTGGTGTTTACACTTTATGTGGATGGCCCTTCTGACTGATGTGAAGTGATGCATTTTGTAGTATTGATTTCCAGTGCCCACCTGTTTGTTTGGATAAAAAGTGTGTATGGCCTTTACTTGAATATATTCAGAAAAAAATGCATACGCCCTTTTGGGCCAACTGCATCATTGGCGATGTTCAGCCCCTTTTCTTGTGCTTTAATGGGGAGTCCTTTCTACCTCTTCAAATCTGTTTCCTGCCACACACCCTTGCTTACAAGTCCTTTTCTGTGACTTACCTCAAGACATTTTTCAACAATAGATATTTTCAACTCTGCAGTTTCATGAATTTTAGTGCCCCTGAGTTCCATTTTTCAAATTGTTTTTTTGGAAACTGGACACAAAACAGCGGGATTTCCTCTAGACCTATTCTGTTTCTGTGGGCAATTCTAGCCTTTGATGAATTTGTCTTCCAGATTGGAAATTAGAGTGGCATGTGCCTGTCCAAACAACTAAGACTTGTCTCTAAATTTTTCTCATCCTTCCGCTTCATCCTCTGGACAAATTCCAAACTGTGTGCAAGAGGATGTTGACGGTGCTGATATCCCCAAGTGAGGAGATTGTTAGGAAAGATGCTGGAGGGGTGAACCCGAGCACCAGGCGATGAGGAGATGAGGTGCCTTTTCCAAACTCTTTCCGATCAAACGGTGTACCATCCTCTAGGTGTGACAGGCATGTTTTAGCTGTAGGAAGGGTCCCGTGCATGGAAGGAGAACACCAGGGATTTTTCCAAATCAGTGCCTCCCCGTACCCCAAACTGGGGAATTTTTAAGCTACAGCTACACGTATGTCCATTAAAGGCCTTGGGAAATAGGCAGAGCCCAAACTTTAGATGATTGAAATCTTCAGGGTCAGAAGCGCTCACCATCGGCCTTGCTTAGGTTACATTTTATCTGTCATTGATAGATGATGTCAATAAAATTATCTATTCATTTTCAGATTATTTCCCCTTATAGGTTATTGCAAAATATTCAGTGTAGTTCCCTGTGCTATACAGTAGTTCCTTGTTGATGATCTATTTTATACATAGCAGTGTGTATGTGTTAATCCCAAACTGTTAATTTATCCCTTCTCCTACCTTTCCCCTTTGGTAATAATAAATTATAAGATTTTATACATCTCAGAAATGGGGAAGCTGAAAGAGAGGTATCCTTTTCAATGGAAAAGCATTCAAAACAAGATTGAAGCTTCAGCCAAGAGTATTCGATGTACATCCATGGAAATAAGTCACTTCATTTCTCTAATGTTGACCTGACAAATAAGACAGACGTCTTCACTGAACTTGCTTATAGTAAAGTGATGGAAATATCAAATGTAAGTCTTAGAAACATCTTATTTTACCCGAGCATTATACACTGCTCTATGTTAACTACAGTTTGGCTCACACATCTGTTCATTGAAGTTACAATGTTCTCAATTTCTGTTACTGATCCTCCAGAGTGGACCCCAACAGGATTCACCGTGCCCAGTGTTATTGGAGCCAAGAGATCAAGACTGAGTTTGCTTCAGAAGCAAAGGAAACATTATTTTGAAAACAGAATGGAGAGGTGAGAGCGTGCAGTCCCCCACGGGCTGTGGTCTGGGCTGCTGTGTAGGGATCCCGGCAGTGTCAGTGGGAGGAAGGGGATGGAGCTCTCGAGGGCTGGTTTCGCTGCAGCTCAGGCTCTATGCCGTGGAGTCTGCATGGGACCCCGCTAGCTGAGGTGTCGACCCAGCCATTCTGCACTAGGAAATCGGGTCTGAAGTGCCGGGTGTGGGACCTCTGCATGCGGAACCCTAGGAGCACGTGAAATTAGACAAAGCACAAAGGAAAAACAGGTTAGACTTTATTTTATTGCCCAGATTCTCTTTTTATCTCCCAGGAATTTTTAATGAACGTTGCCGGAGACGAACCCCTCCTCTGCTTTTTGTTCCGTTCCTCATTCTTGGGGTGTTGAGGGTGCAGACCCCTCTTTTGTAACTGCTTCATGCTGTGGTGGGAGCCCTGATACCTGAGGGGAGGGGCAAAACGTCTCCCCACCAGCCTCCAGGTGAGGTTGATTGTCCCAAGGACTCCTGCCTCACTTCTCGTCCGCATGAGCACCAGCATGGGAAGTGTTATAGATTCTAATGACCTTTAAGGGTCCAGGAAAGAGATGTGCAGAGATGCTGAGGTGGCAGGTTTCACCCCACCCCACATTTGTTCGGCGACCTTAGGCTGACGGTTTTTGCCAGCCTAGATACTCTGACCAGTAGTCTGTGCTTTCTTTAATTAGGTCCCTGAATTATTGTACAAACAGCACCATGTGTCAGAACCCTGCCCGCGCAACTCCCAGACAGTCCAGGGTCAGTGGTGATCCAGGACCATGACGTCCACTGAGTCAACGGCCTTTAGAAGTAGCCAGCAGTCCAGCCGGTCATATTGGCCACCATCACCGCGTTGTCTGTAGGGATTTCTATGGTGAAAGCATGATATACGTTTCCCCCGCCAAGCTTATTAGCTCCCCTCTGGGTGCAGTAAGTCCTGCAAGCAGTAGTCTGCTCTTCCGGGACACAGTCTTCTTGTTTTTTGAGAGAAACTCCAGGTCAAGTGATGGTCACACGAGTCATCTTGGGGGCCCGTTGCCCCCGTTTGTCTCTCTGGAGGTTGGAGTTGGAGGGCCTCCTCACTGGAGGTCAGTGTGTCTTCAGAGCGACCCCTGCAACATCAGGGCATGATGGGTGGTTAGGATCACGACGTGGGTTCCTTTTCCCTTAGGAGGGAGCTGGCCTTGTGGGCTGCTGATTTCTAGCTTTTTAGATACCCCAGTATCCTGACCTGATGAGTCAGTGGGCAAAGCCCTTGGTGAACATAGTTTATCATACCTGAAGGGCATTCTTGTGTTGCTCCATTTCAAGTGGTCCCAGTTTTTGCACTAAGGCTCCAAGGGCAATTAACCTTTGACCGGGTATGTAAAGGTCAAAGGGTTTAGCTAAATTAGGGAGTTCCTGGGCAAGGGTCTGAATTGACTGCTCTTTCCATTCTTGAAAGGCAGCTTCTGGATTCTATACAAAAGGATCATCATCTTTTCGTGTCAGTGTTTCATGTAGAGGCCCAGCTATTAGACTGTAGTTAGGGATCCAGATGCAGAAGACCTTGGCCTCCCCAGGAACCCCTAAGCTGTCTTCTAGTTTTAGAAGAGGTAAGGCTGCAAATGGCTTCTTCCCTATCCTGGGATGCGTTTCTCCGAATATCTGTGAGAATGAAGCCCAGGCATGTCACCTGAGCCTGTGATATTTGAGACTTTTTCTTGGACACCTTCTATCCTTTCTTGGCTGGGTAGTTCAGAGGCGTCTTTAGTAGGCCTGGCGATCAGAATGTCATCTGCATATTGAAGGAGGGTTCCCTTTTACAGAGGTAGAACTTTTAGGTCTTTAGAGGACATTTCCCCAATGATGGTGTGGGGATTTTTGAACCATTGGGGCAGGACGGCCCAGCATTATTGTTTTGTTGCATGTTGTGTCCTGCCACTCACAAGCCAAAAATTCTTGTGACTCTGAGATGAATGGAATACAGAAGAAGGCATCACTGAAGTGTTATACAGAATGCCATGGCCTGGTGGATGGTAGAATTTCCAGCAGGGTGTAGGAAATAGGAGCTACTGGATGTATATCCTCGGTGGCTTCACTGACTGTCCTGATATCTTTTACCAGGTCTCCAGCAGCCCATGGGGCTCTCGTGGTCAGGCCAATCCCAGTATATGGAGCTCACCTTGGCTGCACCACCCATCCCCACAGCCCACGGGGCTCTCGTGTTCAAGTCCCTCCCAGGGTATGGAGCTCACCTGTGCAGCTACCCAGCAGCCCATGGGGCTCTCATAGTCAGGCCCTTCCCAGGATACAGAGCTCCCATGGGCAGGTACCCAAGCAGGGCTGGACACACAGGAACTGTGCACATAGCCCACCTTGCAGAGAACCCCCAGCTCACCTGTCGCTCTCAGCTGACACAGAATACCTCAGAGCAGGACTTGAACTAACAAACAGCAGCTCTGACAGGTCTGTGACCCTGGCTATCACTCTGTGCAGCCTCTCTCTGCCTGGTCTTCCAGACACTTCCACTGCAGCCAGGGCACCAGGCCTCTGTCTCCACCCACCATCACTCCTCTCCCTGACTCCTGGGTTCCTCTCATTAGGATAGGGTCTTCTTGAAGTTGTTTTCCACTCATGGACCAGATAAAATGATAAGAAAACAAGCCGCAGCTGCAGCCCCTTGTCTAGACTGACTCTCAAGGGCCCACACCTGTTCCTTGGGCCTGGCCCGTTTAGCAAGGTCCATTTTCTGCCACTGTGAGCCCCTGAGGGGTGAGGATTGGCTGATTTGGGCAGCCTGACACTGCCTACCAGCCCTCCCCATGTGTGCCTGTGTTGAGGTCAATATAAACACCTCTCCAGGCAGCTAGAGACTCTTTAGCTGTGCCTGATGCCATATTCTCTGCCCCGTCAGCAGTGTCGGGGCTGGGGTTGTGGTAGGGAGTGAGGGGCCGTGGCTTTGTGGGTGGACCAGTGTGAGTGGGGCTCTGCTGGACTTTCCACAGGAGTTGCTAGGCTGCCACCTGCTAAAGAAGAGGATGTGTCATCCATACCTGCCGCTTGAATTTCTCCCCAGGCAGAGGTGAGGAAGTAAAAAAGCAGTGGGGGCCGTGGCAGGATGGGTATCTCAGGCAGGGAATTGGAAAGCTTCCAGAAGAGCATCTGGGGCCAGGACCATCCTGACTGGCCTGCAGGCACCAAGTCGGCCTGCGTGCTGTCGCTGGTGTGGCTCCACAGCCCTTCCTCTAGGCTTGCAAGTGCTTGTACATATTCAGGTGTTTTACCTGGAAAGGGTGGGAAGAGTTCAGCTGCAGCAGGACTGGGGCTCAGCTCACATTTACTCACAGACGCCTCAACACAGTCCCCTCAGGTTTGCAATGAGGATGCTCCTTGTCGGGGGGAGCGCTGCTGACTCCATGGGAGACAATTTCCCACCTCTGACCAACTTAAGAATTTTTTACCACTGGAGCAAGTGCCCTGATACGATTTTCCTCTGTATAACTGGTGGGTTCTGGTTTTTTTTTTCATTTTTTCTTTTTGGTTCAAGGTAGATTTTATTTATTCCTCTTTTTTTTTTAATTTGGAGATATAAACATGGAAATAATGCATTAATATAAAGACGTCTATGTGAAGGGAAATACTTTTTTACTGTTTTCTTTTATTAAATGCTATTTATTTTTATTTTTTTAAATTTATTTCTTTTATACAGCAGGTTCTTATTGGATATCTATTTTATATATATAAGTGTGCACATGTGAATCCCAGTCTCCCAATTCATCCCACCACCACCCTCACATGGCGTTTCCCACTTGGTGTCCATATGTTTGTTCTCTACATCTGTGTCTCTATATCTGCCCTGCAAACAGGTTCATCTGTACCATTTTTCTAGGTTCCACATATATGCATTAATATACAATATTTGTTTTTCTCTTTCTGACTTACTTCACTCCGTATGACAGTCTCTAGATCCATCAAGGTCTCTACAAATGACCCAATTTCATTCCTATGTATGGCTGAGTAATATTCGGTTGTATATATGTACCACATCTTTATCCATTAGTCTGTCTGTGGGCACTTAGGTTGCTTTCATTACCTGGCTTTTGTAAATAGTGGTGCAATGAACATTGTGGTGAATGTGTATTTTTGATTTATGGTTTTCTCTTGGTATATGCCCAGTAGTGGGATTGCTGGATTATATGGTAATTCTATTTTTACTTTTTTAAGGAACCTCCATACTGTTCCCCATAGAGACAGTATCAATTTACATTCCCAACAATAGTGGAAGAAGGTTCCTTTTCTAAATACCCTCTCCAGCATTTGTTGTTTGTAGATTCTCTGTTGATGCCCATTCTAACAGGTGTGACATGACACCTCATTGTAGTTTCCATTTCCATTTCTCTAATAATTAGTGATGTTGAGCAGATTTTCATGTGCGTACTGGCCAACTCTATGTCTTCTTGGAAGAAATGTCTATTTATATCTTCTTCCATTTTTGTATTGAGTTGTTTGTTTTATTAATATTGAGCTGCATGAGCTGTTTATATATATTGGAGATTAATCATTTGTCCATTGATTCATTTGCAAATATTTTCTGCCATTCTGAGGGTTGTCTTTTCATCTTGTTTGTAGTTTCCTTTGCTTTGCAAAAGCTTTTACGTTCCCTTAGGTCCCATCTGTTTAGTTTTCTTTTTCATTTCATTACTATAAGAGGTGGATCAAAAAAGATATTGCTGTGATTTACGTCAGAGTATCCTTCGTAAGTTTTCCTCTCAGAGTTTTATACTATCCGGTCTTACATTAAGGTCTCTAATCCATTTTGAATATATTTTTATGTATGGTGTTGGGGAGTGTTCTAATTTCATTCTTTTACATGTAGCTGTCCATATTTCCCAGCACCAATGATTGAAGAGACTGTCTTATCTCCATTGTATAGTCTTGCCTCCTTTGCCATAGATTAGGTGACCATAGATCTGTAGGTTTATCCCTGTGCTTTCTTTTTTTATTCCTTTTACACGTTTATTGGAGTGTAATTGCTTTACAATGGAGTGTTCCTTTCTGCTGTATAAAAAAGTGAATCAGCTATACATATACAAATATCACCAGATCCCCTCCCTCTTGCATCTCCCTCTCACACCCCATATCCCACCCCTTTATGTGGTCACAAAGCACCAAGCTGATCTCCCTGTTCTATGTGGCTGCTTCCCAGTAGCTATTGGTGTTACATTTGGTAATGTATTTATGTCCATGCCACTCTCTCACTTCGTCCCAGCTTACCCATCCCCCTTCCGGTGTCCTCAAGTCCTTTCTCTATGTCTGTGTCCTTAATCCTGTCCTGCCACTAGGTTCTTCAAAATCTTTTTTTTTTCTTCATTAGATTCCGTATATCTCTGTTAACATACAGTATTTGTTTTTCCCTTTCTGACTTACTTCACTGTGTAGGACAGATTCTAAGTCCATCCACCTCAGTACAACTAACTCAGTTTTGCTTCTTTTTATGGCTGAGTAATACTCCATTGTATATATGTGCCAGATCTTCTTTAAACATTCATCTGTCGATGGACACTTAGGTTGCTTCCATGTCCTGACTATTGTAAATAGAGCTGCAATGAACATTTTTCTACATAACTCTTTTTGAATTATGGTTTTCACAAGGCAAATGCCCAGTAGTTGGATTGTTGTGTCATATGGTACTTCTATTGTTAGTTATTTAAAGGAACCTCCGTACTGTTCTCCCTAGTGCCCATATCAATTTACATTCCCACCCACAGTGCAAGTGTGTTCCCTTTTCTCCAATAAAGACCTCTCCAGCATTTATTGTTTTGTAGATTTTTTTGATGATTGCCACTCTGACTGCTGTGAGGTGATACCTCACGGTAGTTTTGATTTGCATTTCTCTAATGATTAGTAATGTTCAACATCTTTTCATGTGTTTCTTAGTAATCTGTATATCTTCTTTGGATAAATGTCTATTTAGGTCTTCTGCCCGTTTTTGGATTGGGTTGTTTGTTTTTGTGATATTGAGCTACATGAGGTGCTTGTAAAGTTAGGAGATTAATCCTTTGTCAATTGCTTCATTTGAAAATATTTTCTCCCATTCTGAGGGTTGTTTTTGCATCTTGTTTATGTTTTCCTGTACTGTGTAAAAGCTTTTAAGTTTCATTAGGTCCCATTTGTTGATTTCTGTTTTTATTTCCATTTCTCTAGGAGGTGGGTCAAAAAGGATCTTGCTGTGATTTATGTCATAGAGTGTTCTGCCTATGGTTTCCTCTAAGTTTTTTTATAGTGTCTGGTCTTATATTTAGATCTCTAATCAATTTAGAGTTTATTTTTGTGTATAGTGTTATGGAGTGTTCTAATTTCATTCTTTTATGTGTAGGGGTCCAGTTTATCCAGCACCAATTACTGAAGAGACTGTCTTTTCTCCATTGTATATCCTTAGCTCCTTTGTCATAGATGAGATAGCCATAGGTATGTAGGTTTATCTCTGGGCTTTCTGTCCTGTTCCATTGATCTGTGTTTATGCCAATCTACATACACTTGATTCCATTATGCAGACATATAAATACATAGGTTTCAAGGTTATTACCAGTCAGATATATTCCTCTTCAGTGAATAGGGTGTTTTGTGTCCAGTTCATTGAGAAAGGAGTAGGTCTTGTCTATTACATATTTGGTATATGGAATGGGATCTGTGCTAATTTGAAACTCTGCTTTTACACATCACCCCACGTCACCTTTCCCCTTAAGGAGGCATAAGTGTGTTTTATAAATGTGTAACTCTGTTCTCTTTTGAAATTCAGTTCATGTGTAGCCATGTTTACATTCCCTCTATAAGTGATATATTACAATATTTTTTTTTCTTTGTGGCTCATTTCTCTTCGCATCATCATACCTAAAGCCACTCATTATGCTGCTATTGGCCTTATGACATTGCTTTTATGTCTGAGTGACATTCCATTGTATATAAGTACCACAACATCTATATCCATTTTTTTCCCTTTCCTGGGATATTTAAAGTGTACCGAAGTCGAGGTTCTTGTAAACAGAGCAGCCTTAAAGTTTGAGCTGGCTGTGTGTTGTGGATTTTTAGTTTTCCCAAAATACACGTCCATGAGTGGAAGTGTGCTATGCTCTGTAGCTCTGTTTTAGAAAACAACATACAGTTCTCCAGAGAGGCTGTTGGCAATTTACATCCTGTCCATCGGCATAACCAGACTCCCTTTTCTCCATGGCCTGTCCTGCATTTGTGTATTTTACACTATTTGTGGATGGCCCTTTTGATTGGAGGTAAGGGACACTTCTCTGTAGTGTGGATTTGCAATGCCTGATGGCTTGCTTGGCCAAAAAGGGCATATGCATTTTTTCCCGAATATATTCAAGAAAATACACATACTTCCTTTTCGGCCAAGGGCAAAATTGTCGAAGTTCTGTCACTTTTCATGTGCTTTAAAGACAACTCCAATCTACCTCTTGAAATCTGTTTCCTTCAATTCTGCCTTGCATTCAAATCCTCTTCACTGCCTTTCCTCAATACATTTCTGGATGATAGTTGTCCTTTATAACTCTGCAAGTTTGTGAATTGCTGTGCCCCTGATTTCTATTTTTCAACTGGCCTCTTTGTGAGCTGGCTGCAATACCGCAGAATGGCTGTAGGCCCTACTCTTGTTCTGGGGTGTCAGGCTGAGCCTTTGGTTAATTCTTCTTGCTGATGGGAACCTAGAGTGACATGTGCCCATCCAAACACCTACAGCTAATCTCTCATTTGTTTCCCCTCTTCCTGTTCATCCTCTGCACAATTTGCAAACTGTGCATAACAGGAGGGTAAAGGCGCTGACACTCCAAGTGGGGGGATTTTTAGTAATGCAGATGGAATGGCGAAGCCGAGCATGACAAAAGGAAAAATGAGGTACCTTTTAGAAAACTTCCCCAATTACACAGTGTACCATCCACTGGGTTTCCCATGCATGCTTTAACTGTAGGAAGATTCCCTTAAACTTGGAGAGTTGGGACCACTAGAATGGGTAGTACACAGTATTGCTCTAAGTGGTGTTCTTTTGCTCACACAACCTCAACAGTCTTGTCATCCCCAAGTGTCCAGTTTTATGTCCCATCCAGCTGTGGGTGTAAAGGTGGACAATCCAGGTTGCATCACAGGCCCTGAACGTAATTCTTAAGGCTTTCCCTCTGTTTCACTGTTTTTGCATTTTGCTTTTGAAATTTATTTTTATAAGGGTATTTAGCTGAATTTCAGTGCTGTGTTCATGCCGTTATACACACACATGACTCCTTTATGGAGACATGATAATACATATGTTTTAAAATACTTGGAGTCAGATATATTCCTCTGCAATGAATAGGGTGTGTTGAGTCGAGTTCATGGTGTGGGGAGTAGGTGATGTCTATTACATACTTGGTTTATGTAACGGTATCTGTGCTAATTTAAAACTGTGGTTTTATGCATCAACTCACCTAGCCTTTCCCGTTAAGAAGGCAGAATATTGTTTTCTAAGTGTGTGACTCTGTTGTGTTTGTAATTCAGTTCATTCGTAGCCAAGTGTACATTACCAAAATAGTAAAATCTTATGATAAGATTTGATACTCAGTTATCTTTCCTAACTCAGTTCATATGTAGCCATGTTTACAGGATCTTCATAAGTGATATCTTATGATAAGTTTTTTTTTCTGTGTGACTTATTTCACTTAGAATCATCGTACCTGAATCCAGTCATTTGGCTGCTACTGGCCTTATGACATTGAATTCATGGCTGAGGGGTATTCCATCGTATGTAAGTAACACAATTTTTTGAACCATTTTAATCTTTCCTGGGATATTTAAGTTGTATGCAAGTTGAGGTTCTTGTAAGCAGTGCAGCCCTAAAATTGGGGTGGCTCTGTCTTATTGATATTCAGTTTTCCCAAGGTATATTCCCTAGACTGGAAGTGCTCTGTAGCTCGGTTGTTTACTTGTTTATGGAACACAACGCACTCCTCCAGTGAGGCAGTTGGCAATTTATATCCCGCCCATCAGCATAACAAGGCTCCCTGTTCTCCAGGGCCTGTCTTGCCTTTCTGCTTTTTATCCATTTTGTGGATGTGCCTTTTGACTGGTGAGAAGTGATACTTCTTTGGAGTGCAGATTTGCATTGCCCGCTTGCTTGCTTGGCCAAAAAGGGCGTATGGTTTTTCTCTTGAATATATTCATGAAAAAACGCATACGCCCTTTTTGGCCAAGTGCATCATTGTCGAAGTAGTGCCCCTCTTCCTGTGCTTTAAAGGCGATTCCAACGTACCTATTGAAATCTGTTTCCTGCTATTCTGCCTCGCTTTCAACTTCGCTTCGTCGCCTTCCCTCAACAGATTTTTGGACGATAGTTGTCCTTTATTACTCTGCCAGTTTGTGAAGTGCTGTGCCCCTGAGCACCATTTTTTAACTCGTTTTTTGTGAGCTGAACGCAAGTCCAAAATTTTGGTTCAGGAACTCTACTGGTTCCCGGTGGGTGGCGGAGACTTTGGTTAATTCTTCTTCCAACCGGGATATAAGAGTGACATGTGCCCGCCCAAATGCCTAACAGCTACTCTCTCATTGGTTCTCCCTCTTCCCTTTTATCCTCTGCCAAATTGGCAACCTGTGTGAACCAGGAGGTTAAAGGGGCTGTCTCTCCAAAATGGGTGATTGATAGAAAAGCAGTTGGAGATTCAAACTGGAGCACCAGGAGAGAGAGTATTAGGTGAGTTTTAGAAACCTTTCGTATTCAACCTGTGTCCATTCTCTAGGTTTCCCGTACATACTATAACTGTAGTAATATTCTCTTCAACCTGGAGAGTTGGGACGCATGGAATGGGTTCCATGCATTATTGCTTTAAAGGGTCTGCATTTGCTCACCTAATCTCACCAATCCTCTCAGTCCCATGTGTCCAGCCTTCTGCCACATCCAGCTGTCATTGTAGATAAGGTCATTCCTGGTTTCATCAGATACCCTGAAGGAACTGTAAAGAATTTCACTTTTTTTTCTTGTTTTTCAAATTCCTTTTTATAGTGGGTTTGAGCTGATTCTCGCTGCCAAGTTTATGCCAGTCAAGACACACTTGATTCCCTACGGAGATATGTCAGTACATAGATGTTAAGATTCTTACTAGTCAGATATATTCCTCTGTGGGAAATATGGTGTTTTGAGTCCCTTTCTCTGAGGAAGGAGTAGGTCTTGTCTATTCCATAGTTGGTTTTTGGAACGGTACCTGTGCTTATATCAAACTCTGGTTTTATGCATCACCCCAAATTTCCTACCCCCTTAAGCGGGCATAAGCGTGTTTTCTAAATGTGAGACTCTGTTCTCTTTCCTATCTCAGTTCATGTGTAGCCTTGTTACAGGATCTTCATAAGTGATAACTTATGATAAGTTTCTTTTTCTGTGTGACTTATTTCACTTAGAATCATCGTACCTGAATCCACTCATTTTGCTGCTACAGGTCTTATGACAGTGATTTCATGGCTGAGGGATATTCCATCGTACGTAAGTACCACAATTTTTTGAACCATTTTTATATTTCCTGGGATATTTAGGGTGTAGACAAGTTGAGGTTCTTGTAAGCAGTGCAGCCCTAAATTTTGGTGTGGCTCTGTCTTATTGATTTTCAGTTTTCCCAAGGTATATTCCCTAGACTGGAAGTGCCCTTGGCTATGTAGCTCTGTTGTTTACTTGTTTTAGGGAACACAATTCACTCCTCCAGTGAGGCAGTTGGCAATTTACATGCCGCCCATCAGCATAACAAGGCTCCGTGTTCTCCAGTGCCTGTCTTGCCTTTCCGGTTTTTACCCATTTTGTGGATGTCCCTTTTGACCGGTGGGAAGTGATACTTTTTTGTAGTGCATATTTGCATTGCCCGCTTGCTTGCTTGGCCAAAAAGGGCGTATGCATTTTCTCCTGAATATATTCAGGAAAAAACGCATACGCCCTTTTTCGCCAAGTGCATCATTGTCGAAGTTGTGCCCCTCTTCCTGTGCTTTAAAGGCGATTCCAACGTACCTCTTGAAATCTGTTTCCTGCTATTCTGCCTCACTTTCAAGTTCGCCTCGTTTCCTTCCCTCAACAGATTTTTGGACGATAGTTGCCCTTTATTAATCTGCCACTTCGTGAATTGCTGTGCCCCTGAGCTCTGTTTTATAACTGTTTTTTTTCTGAGCTATACGCAAGTCCAATATTTTGCTTCAGGACCTATACTGGTTCCCGGTGGGTGGCTGAGATTTTGGTTAATTCTTCTTCCTCCCGGGAAATAAGAGTGATATGTGCCCGTCCAAATGCCTAACAGCTACTCTCTCATTGGTTCCCCCTCTTCCCATTCATCCTCTGTGAAATTGGCAATCTGTGCGAAACAGGAGGTTAAAGGTGCTGTCTCTCCAGGTTGGGAGATTGATAGTAAAGGAGTTGGAAAGTCAAACCGGAGGACCAGGAGAGGGACTATTTGTTGAGTTTTAGAGACCTTTCTTATTCACTGTGTGTCCATTCTCTAGGTTTCCCATACATGCTATAGCTGTAGTAATATTCCCTTCAACCTGGAGAGTTGGGACCCATGGAATGGGTGCCATGCATTATTGCATTAAACGGTCTGCATTTGCTCACCCAATCTCACCAATCCTCTCAGTCACATGTGTCCAGCCTTAAGCCACATCCAGCTGTCATTTTACATAGGGTCATTCCAGGTTTCATCAGAGACCCTGAAGGAATTGTAAAGAATTTCCCTTTTTTTTTGTTTTTCAAATACCTTTTTATATTGGGTTTGATCTGATTCTCGCTGCCATGTTTATGCCAGTCTAGACACACTTGATTCCCAAAAAGAGACATATGAATACATAGGTTTTAAGATTCTCACTACTCAGATATATTCCTCTGTGGGAAATATGGTGTTTTGAGTCCCTTTCACTGAGGAAGGTGTAGGTCTTGTCTATTCCATAGTTGGTTTTTGAAACGGTACCTGTGCTTATATCAACCTCTGGTTTTATGCATCACCCCACCTCTCCTTCCCACTTAAGCAGGCATAAGAGTGTTTTCTAAATGTGAAACTCTCTTCTCTTTCCTAACTCAGTTCATGTGTAGCCATGTTTACAGGATCTTCATAAGTGATATCTTATGATAAGTTTCTTTTTCTGTGTGACTTATTTCACTTAGAATCATCATACCTGAATCCACTCATTTTGCTGCTACTGGTCTTATGACATTGTTTTCATGGCTGAGGGATATTACATCATACGTAAATACCACAATTTTTTGAACCATTTTTATCTTTCCTGGGATACTTAAGGTGTACCCAAGTTGAAGTTCTTGTAAGCAGTGCAGCCCTAAATTTGAGGGTGGCTCTGTCTTATTGATTTTCAGGTTTCCTAAGGTATATTCCCGAGACTGGAAGTGCCCTTGGCTCTGTAGCTCTGTAGTTTACTTGTTTTAGGGACCACAATGCACTCCTCCAGTGAGGCAGTTGGCAATTTACCTCCAGCCCATCAGCATAACAAGGCTCCCTCTTCTCCAGGGCCTGTCTTGCCTTTCTGGTATTTACACATTTTGTGGATGTCCATTTTGACCGGTGGGAAGTGATACTTCATTGTAGAGCAGATTTGCATTGCCCGCTTGCTTGCTTGGCCAAAAAGGGCCTATGCATTTTCTCCTGCATATATTCAGGAGAAAATGCATACGCCCTTTTTGGACAGGTGCATCAATGTCGAAGTTGTGCCCCTCTTCCTGTGCTTTACAGGTGATTCCAACGTAACTCTTGAAATCTGTTTCCTGCTATTCTGCCTCTCTTTCAATTCCTCCTCGTTGCCTTCCCTCAACAGATTTTGTGATGATAATTGTCCTTTATTTCGCTGCCATTTTGTGAATTACTGTGCCCTTGAGCTCCATTTTTCAACTCGTGTTTTGTGAGCTGAACGCATGTCCAAAATTTTCATTCAGGACCTATATTAGTTCCCAGTGGGTGGCTGCAAATTTGGTTAATACTTCTTCCTGCCAGGAAATTAGAGTGACATATGCCCGTCCAAATGCCTAACAGCTACTCTCTCATTGGTTCTCCCTCTTCCCTTTCATCCTCTGCCAAATTGGCAACCTGTGAGAACCAGGAGTTTAAAGGGGCTAGCTCTCCAAGTTGGGAGATTGATAGTAAAGCAGTTGGAAAGTCAAACCGGAGCACCAGGAGAGGGACTATTCATTGAGTTTTAGAGACCTTTCGTATTCACAGTGTGTCCATTTTCTAGGGTTCCTGTACATGTTATAGCTATAGTAATATTCCCTTCAACCTGGAGAGTTGGGACCCATGAAATGGTTGTCATGCATCATTGCTTTAAAGGGTCTGCATTTGCTCATACAATCACACCATTCCCCTCATTCCCAAGTGTCCAGCTTTATGCCACATCCAGCTGTCCTTGTAGACAGGGTCATTCCATGTTTCATCAGAGACCCTAAAGGAATTGTAAAGAATTTCCGTGTTTTTTTGTTTTGTTTTTGAACTTCCTTTTTATAGTGTGTTTGAGCTGATTCTCACTGCCCTATTTATGCCAGTCTAGACACACTTGATTCCCTTACGGAGACATATCAATGCATAGGTTTTAAGATTCTTACTAGTCAGATATATTCCTCTGCGGGAAATACGGGGTTTTGAGTCCCTTTCACTGAGGAAGATATAGGTAGCTCTTGTCTATTCCATAGTTGGTTTTTGGAACGGTACCTGTGCTTATATCAAACTCTGGTTTTGTGCATCACCCCACCTCTCCTTCCCCCTTAAGCAGGCATAAGAGTGTTTTCTAAATGTGAAACTCTCTTCTCTTTCCTAACTGAGTTCATGTGTAGCCATGTTTACAGGATCTTCATAAGTGATATCTTATGATAAGCTTCTTTTTCTGTGGAACTTATTTCACTTAGAATCTTCGTACCTGAATCCACTTATTTTGCTGCTACTGGTCTTATGACATTGATTTCGTGGCTGAGGGATATTCCATCGTACGTAAGTACCACAATTGTTTGAACCATTTTTATATTTCCTGGGATATTTAAGGTGTACTCAAGTTGAGGTTCTTGTAAGCAGTGCAGCCCTAAATTTGAGGGTGGCTCTGTCTTATTGATTTTCAGTTTTCCCAAGGTATATTCCCTAGACTGGAAGTGCCCTTGGCTCTGTAGCTCTGTTGTTTACTTGTTTTAGGGAACAAAATGCACTCCTCCAGTGAGGCAGTTGGCAATTTACATCCCGCCCATCAGCATAACAAGGCTCCCTGTCCTCCAAGGCCTGTCTTGCCTTTCTGGTATTTACACATTTTGTGGATGTCCCTTTTGACTGGTGGGAAGTGATACTTCTTTGTAGTGCAGATTTGCATTGCCTGCTTGGTTGCTTGGCCTAAAAGGGCGTATGCGTTTTCTCCTGCATATATTCAGGATAAAACGCATACGCCCTTTTGGCCAAGTGCATCATTGTCGAAGTTGTGCCCCTCTTCCTGTGCTTTACAGATGATTCCAACTTACCTCTTGAAATCCGTTTCCTGCTATTCGGCCTCAGTTTCATGTCCGCTTCGTTGCCTTCCCTCAACAGATTTCTGGAATATAGTTGGCCTTTATTACTCTGCCAGTTTGTGAATTGCTCTGCCCTTGAGCTCCATTTTTCAACTCGTTTTTTGTGAGCTGAATGCAAGTCCTATATTTTGGTTGAAGACCTATACTGGTTCCCTGTGGGTGGTTGCAACTTTGGTTAATTCTACTTCCTGCCGGGAAATTAGAGTGACATATGCCCGTCCAAATGCCTAACAGCTACTCTCTGATTGGTTCTCCCTGTTCCCTTTCATCCTCTGCCAAATTGGCAACCTGTGAGAACCAGGAGGGTAAAGGGGCTGTCTCTCCAAGTTGGGAGATTGATAGTAAAGCAGTTGGAAAGTCAAACTGGAGCACCAGGAGAGGGATTATTCGTTGAGTTTTAGATACCTTTCGTATTCACAGTGTGTCCATTCTCTAGGTTTCCCGTACATGTTATATCTGTAGTAATATTCCCTTCAACCTGGAGAGTTGGGACCCATCGAATGGGTGTCATGCATTATTGCTTTAAAAGGTCTGCATTTGCTCACCCTATCTCACCAATCCTCTCAGTCCCAAGTGTCCAGCCTTATGCCACATCCAGCTGTCATTGTAGACAGGGTCATTCCACGTTTCATCAGAGATCCTGAAGGAATTGTAAAGATTTTCCCTGTTTTTTTGTTTTGTTTTTGAAATTCCTTTTTATAGTGTGTTTGAGCTGATTCTCGCTGCCATGTTTATGGCTCTCTAGACTCACTTGATTCCCTTACAGAGACATATCAATACATAGGTTTTAAGATACTTAATAGTCAGATACTTTCCTCTGCGGGAAATATGGGATTTTGAGTCCCTTTCACTGAGGAAGGTATAGGTAGGTCTTGTCTATTCCATAGTTGGTTTTTGGAACGGTACCTGTGCTCATATAAAACTCTGGTTTATGCATCACCCCACCTCTCCTTCCCCCTTAAGCAGGCATAAGAGTGTTTTCTAAATGTGAGACTCTGTTCTCTTTCCTAACTCAGTTCATGTGTAGCCATGTTTACAGGATCTTCATAAGTGTTATCTTATGATAAGCTTCTTTTTCTGTGTGACTTATTTCACTTAGAATCATCGTACCTGAATCCACTCATTTTGCTACTAATGGTCTTATAGCATTGATTTCATGGCTGAGGGATATTCCATCGTACGTAAGTACCACAATTTTTTTTTTGCCTTATAACAAATTTAATCAGTTATACATATACATATGTTTCCATATCCCCTCCCTTTTGCGTCTCCCTCCCACCCTCCCTATCCCACCCCTCCATGCGGTCACAAAGCACCGAGCTGATCTCCCTGTGCTATTCGGCTGCTTCCCACTAGCTATCTACCTTACGTTTTGTAGTATATATATGTCCATGCCGCTCTTTCACTTTGTCACAGCTTACCCTTCCCCCTCCCCATATCCTCAAGTCCATTCTCTAGTAGGTCTGGGTCTTTATTACTGTCTTACCCCTATGTTCTTCATGACATTTTTTTTCTTAAATTCCATATATATGTGTTAGCATACAGTATTTGTCTTTCTCTTTCTGACTTACTTCACTCTGTATGACAAACTCTAGGTCTATCCACCTCATTACAAATAGCTCAATTTCATTTCTTTTTATGGCTGAGTAATATCCCATTGTATATATGTGCCACATCTTCTTTATCCATTCATCCGATGATGGACACTTAGGTTGTTTCCATCTCCGGGCTATTGTAAATAGGGCTGCTATGACCATTTTGGTACATGTCTCTTTTTGAATTATGGTTTTCTCAGGGTATATGCCCAGTAGTGCGATTGCTGGGTCATATGGTAGTTCTATTTGTAGTTTTTTAAGGAACCTCCATACCGTTCTCCATAGCGGTTGTACCAATTCACATTCCCACCAGCAGTGCAAGAGTGTTCCCTTTTCTCCACACCCTCTCCAGCACTTATTGTTTCTAGATTTTTTGATGATGGCCATTCTGACTGGTGTGAGATGATATCTCATTGTAGTTTTGATTTGCATTTCTCTAATGAGTAAAGATGTTGAGCATCCTTTCATGTGTTTGTTGGCAGTCTGTATATCTTCTGTGGAGAAATGTCTGTTTAGGTCTTCTGCCCATTTTTGGATTGGGTTGTTTGTTTTTTTGTTATTGAGCTGCATGAGCTGCTTATATATTTTGGAGATTAATCCTTTGTCAGTTGCTTCATTTGCAAATATTTTCTCCCATTCTGAGGGTTGTCTTTTGGTCTTGTTTATGGTTTCCTTTGCTGTGCAAAAGCTTTTAAGTTTCATTAGGACCCATGTGTTTATTTTTGTCTTTATTGTCATTTCTCTAGGAGGTGGGTCAAAAAGGATCTTGCTGTGATTTATGTCATAGAGTGTTCTGCCTATGTTTTCCTCTAAGAGTTTGATAGTGTCTGGCCTTACATTTAGGTCTTTAATCCATTTTGAGCTTATTTTTGTGTATGGTGTTAGGGAGTGATCTAATCTCATACTTTTACATGTCCCTGTCCAGTTTTCCCAGCATCACTTATTGAAGAGACTGTCCTTTCTCCACTGTACATTCCTGCCACCTTTATCAAAGATAAGCTGACCATATGTCCGTGGGTTTAACTCTAGGCTTTCTATCCTGTTCCATTGATCTATCTTTCTGTTTTTGTGCCAGTACCATACTGTCTTGATTACTGTAGCTTTGTAGTATAGTCTGAAGTCAGGGAGCCTGATTCCTCCAGCTCCATTTTTCGTTCTCAAGATTGCTTTGGCTATTCGGGGTCTTTTGTGTTTCCATACAAATTGTGAAATTTTTTGTTCTAGTTCTGTGAAAAATTCCAGTGGTAGTTTGATAGGGATTGCATTGAATCTGTAGATTGCTTTGGGTAGTAGAGTCATTTTCACAATGTTGATTCTTCAAATCCAAGAACATGGTACATCTCTCCATCTATTTGTATCATCTTTAATTTCTTTCAACAGTGTCTTATAATTTTCTGCATACAGGTCTTTTGTCTCCTTAGGTTTATTCCTAGATATTTTATTCTTTTTGTTGCAATGGTAAATGGGAGTGTTTCCTTGATTTCACTTTCAGATTTTTCATCATTAGTATATAGGAATGCCAGAGATTTCTGTGCATTAATTTTGTATCCTGCAACTTGACCAAATTCATTGATTAACTCTAGTAATTTTCTGGTAGCATCTTTAGGATTCTCTATGTATAGTATCATGTCATCTGCAAACAGTGACAGCTTTACTTCTTCTTTTCCGGTTTGGATTCCTTTTATTTCCTTTTCTTCTCTGATTGCTGTGGCTAAAACTTCCAAAACTAGGTTGAGTAAGAGTGGTGAGAGTGGGCAACCTTGTCTTGTTCCTGATCTTAGTGGAAATGGTTTCAGTTTTTCACCATTGAGGACGATGCTGGCTGTGGGTTTGTCATATATGGCCTTTATTATGTTGAGGAAAGTTCCCTCTATGCCTACTTTCTGCAGGGTTTTTATCATAAATTGGTGTTGAATTTTGTCGAAAGCTTTCTCTGCATCTATTGAGATGATCATATGGTTTTTCTCCTTCAATTTGTTAATATGGTGTATCACGTTGATTGATTTGCATATATTGAAGAATCCTTGCATTCCTGGAATAAACCCCACTTGATCATGGTGTATGATCCTTTTAATGTGCTGTTGGATTCTGTTTGCTAGTATTTTGTTGAGGATTTTTGCATCTATGTTCATCAGTGATATTGGCCTGTAGTTTTCTTTCTTTGTGACATCCTTGTCTGGTTTTGGTATCAAGGTGATGGTGGCCTCGTAGAATGAGTTTGGGAGTGTTCCTCCCTCTGCTATATTTTGGAAGAGTTTCAGAAGGATAGGTGTTAGCTCTTCTCTAAATGCTTGATAGAATTCGCCTGTGAAGCCATCTGGTCCTGGGCTTTTGTTTGTTGGAAGATTTTTTATCACAGTTTCAATTTCAGTGCTTGTGATTGGTCTGTTCATATTTTCTATTTCTTCCTGATTCAGTCTTGGCAGGTTGTGCATTTCTAAGAATTTGTCCATTTCTTCCAGGTTGTCCATTTTATTGGCATAGAGTTGCTTATAGTAATCTCTCATGATCTTTTGTATTTCTGCAGTGTCAGTTGTTACTTCTCCTTTTTCATTTCTAATTCTATTGATTTGAGTCTTCTCCCTTTTTTTCTTGATGAGTCTGGCTAATGGTTTATCAATTTTGTTTATCTTCTCAAAGAACCAGCTTTTAGTTTTATTGATCTTTGCTATCGTTTCCTTCATTTCTTTTTCATTTATTTCTGATCTGATTTTTATGATTTCTTTCCTTCTGCTAACTTTGGGATGTTTTTGTTCTTCTTTCTCTAATTGCTTTAGGTGCAAGGTTAGGTTGTTTATTCGAGATGTTTCCTGTTTCTTAAGGTGGGATTGTATTGCTATAAACTTCCCTCTTAGAACTGCTTTTGCTGCATCCCATAAATTTTGGGTCATTGTGTCTCCATTGTCATTTGTTTCTAGGTATTTTTTAATTTCCTCTTTGATTTCTTCAGTGATCACTTCGTTATTAAGTAGTGTATTGTTTAGCCTCCATGTGTTTGTATTTTTTACATATCTTTTCCTGTAATTGATATCTAGTCTCATAGCATTGTGGTTGGAAAAGATACTTGATACAATTTCAGTTTTCTTAAATTTACCAAGGCTTGATTTGTGACCCAAGATATGATCTATCCTGGAGAATGTTCCATGAGCACTTGAGAAAAATGTGTATTCTGTTATTTTGGGATGCAATGTCCTATAAATATCCATTAAGTCCATCTTGTTTAATGTATCATTTAAAGCTTGTGTTTCCTTATTTATTTTCATTTTGGATGATCTGTCCATTGGTGAAAGTGGGGTGTTAAAGTCTCCTACTATGAGTGTGTTACTGTCGATTTCTCCTTTTATGGCTGTTAGTATTTGCCTTATGTATTGAGGTGCTCCTGTGTTGGGTGCATAAATATTTACAATTGTTATATCTTCTTCTTGGATCGATCCCTTGATCATTATGTAGTGTCCTTCTTTGTCTCTTCTAGTAGTCTTTATTTTAAAGTCTATTTTTTCTGATATGAGAATTGCTACTCCAGCTTTCTTTTGGTTTCCATTTGCATGGAATATCTTTTTCCATCCCCTTACTTTCAGTCTGTATGTGTCTCTAGGTCTGAAGTGGGTCTCTTGTAGATAGCATGTATATGGGTCTTGTTTTTGTATCCATTCAGCCAATCTGTGTCTTTTGGTGGGAGCATTTAGTCCATTTACATTTAAGGTAATTATTGATATGTATGTTCCTGTTCCCATTTTCTTAATTGTTTTGGGTTCGTTATTGTAGGTCTTTTCCTTCTGTTGTGTTTCTTGCCTAGAGAAGTTCCTTTAGCATTTGTTGTAAAGCTGGTTTGGTGGTGCTGAACTCTCTCAGCTTTTGCTTGTCTGTAAACGTTTTAATTTCTCCATCAAATCTGAATGAGATCCTTGCTGGGTAGAGTAATCTTGGTTGCAGGTTTTTCTCCTTCATCACTTTAATTATGTCCTGCCACTCCCTTCTGGCTTGTAGAGTTTCTGCTGAGAGATCAGCTGTTATCCTGATGGGGATTCCCTTGTGTGTTATTTGTTGTTTTTGCCTTGCTGCTTTTAATATGATTTCTTTGTGTTTAATTTTTGACAGTTTAATTAATATGTGTCTTGGCGTATTTCTCCTTGGATTTATTCTGTATGGGACCCTCTGTGCCTCCTGGACTTGATTAACTATTTCCTTTCCCATATTAGGGAAGTTTTCAACTATAATCTCTTCAAATATTTTCTCAGTCCCTTTCTTTTTCTCTTCTTCTTCTGGAACCCCTATAATTCGAATGTTGGTGCGTTTAATGTTGTCCCAGAGGTCTCTGAGATTGTCCTCTGCTCTTTTCATTCTTTTTTCTTTATTTTGCTCTGCAGCAGTTGTTTCCACTATTTTATCTACCATCTCACTTATCCGTTCTTCTGCCTCAGTTATTCTGCTATTGATCCCATCTAGAGTATTTTTTATTTCATGTATTGTGTTTTTAATCGATGCTTGATTCATCTTTAGTTCTTCTATGTCCTTGTTAACTGTTTCTTGCATTTTGTCTATTCTATTTCCAATATTTTGGATCTGGGAAATAGAATCTTGGATCATCTTTACCATCATTATTCTGAATTCTTTTTCAGGTAGACTGCCTATTACCTCTTCATTTGTTAGATCTGGTGGGTTTTTATCTTGCTCCTTCTCCTGCTGTGTGTTTTTCTGTCTTCTCATTTTGCTTATGTTACTGTGTTTGGGGTCTCCTTTTTGCAGGCTGCAGGTTCGTAGTTCCCGTTGTTTTTGGTGTCTGTCCCCAGTGGCTAAGGTTGGTTTAGTGGGTTGTGTAGGCTTCCTGGTGGAGGGGACTAGTGCCTGTGTTCTGGTGGATGAGGCTGGATCTTGTCTTTCTGGTGGGCAGGTCCACGTCAGGTGGTGTGTTTTGGGGTGTCTGCAGACTTTTTATGATTTTAGGCCACCTCTCTGCTAATGGGTGGCGTTGTGTTCCTGTCTTGCTAGTTGTTTGGCTTAGGGTGTCCAGCACTGTAGCTTGCTGGTCGTTGAGTGAAGCTGGGTGCTGGTGTTGAGATGGAGATCTCTGGAAGATTTTTGCCGTTTGATATTATGTGGAGCTGGGAGGTCTCTTGTGGACCAGTGTCCTGAAGTTGGCTCTCCCACCTCAGAGGCACAGCACTGACTCCGGGCTCCTCAATTTGGGATGATGTGTTGTCTATTCATGTATTCCACAGATGCAGGGTACATCAAGTTGACTGTGGAGATTTAATCCGCTGCTTCTGAGGCTGCTGGGAGAGGTTTCCCTTTCTCTTCTTTGTTCTCACAGCTACTGGGTCTCAGCTTTGGATTTGGCCCCGCCTCTGCATGTAGGTCGCCGGAGGGCGTCTGTTCTTCGCTCAGGCAGGACAGGGTTAAAGGAGCAGCCTCTTCGGGGACTCTGGCTCACTCAGGCTGGGCAGGAGGGAGAGGCACGGAGTGCGGGGCGAGCCTGCGGCGGCAAAATTCGGCGTTACGTTGCACCAGCCCGAGGCGCACCGTGCGTTCTCCCAGGGAAGCCGCCCCTGGATCCTGGGACCCCGGCAGTGGCGGGCTGCACAGGCTCCCAGAAGGGCGGTGTGGGCAGTAACCTGCGCTCGCACACAGGCTTCTTGGCGGCAGCAGCAGCAGCCCCAGCGTCCCACGCCCTTCTTTGGGCTCTGCGCTTTCAGTCGCGACTCGCGCCCGTCTGTGGAGCCCCTTTAAGCAGCGCTCTTAATCCCCTCTCCTCGCGCACCAGGAAACCAAGAGGGAAGAAAAAGTCTCTTGCCTCTTCGGCAGCTCCAGAGTTTTCCCGGACTCCCTCCCGGCTAGCTGTGGCACATTAGCCCTCTTCAGGCTGAGTTCTCACCGCCAGCCCCAGTCCTCTCCCTGTGATCTGACCGAAGCCCGAGCCTCAGCTTCCAGCGCTGCGTGCCCCGGCGGGCGAGCAGACAAGCCTCTCGGGCTGGTGAGTGCCGCTCGGCACTGATCCTCTGTGTGGGGATCTCTCTGCTTTACCCTACCCAGGTATGTGGGGGGGTTTCTTGCCTTTTGGGAGGTCTGGGGTCTTCTGCCAGCATTCAGTAGGTGTTCTGTAGGAGTTGTTCCACGTGTGGTTGTATTTCTGGTGTATCCGTGGGGAGGAAGGTGATCTCCGCGTCTTACTCTTCCGCCATCTTACCCGGAAGTCTCTCTACTTTTTCAGTACCACAATTTTTTGAACCATTTTTATCATTCCTGGGATATTTAAGGTATACCCAAGTTGAGGTTCTTGTAAGCAGTGCAGCCCTAAATTTGACGGTGGCTGTGTTTTATTGATTTTCAATTTTCCCAAGGTATATTCCCTAGACTGGAAGTGCCCTTGGCTCTGTAGCTCTGTTGTTTACTTGTTTTAGGGAACAAAATGCACTCCTCCAGAGAGGCAGTTGGCAATTTACATCCCGCCCATCAGCATAACAAGGCTCGCTGTCCTCCAGGGCCTGTCTTGCCTTTCTGGTATTTACACATTTTGTGGATGTCCCTTTTGACTGGTGGGAAGTGATACTTCTTTGTAGTGCAGATTTGCATTGCCTGCTTGCTTGCTTGGGCAAAAAGGGTGTATGCGTTTTCTCCTGCATATATTCAGGAGAAAATGCATACGCCCTTTTTGGCCAAGTGCATCATTGTCGAAGTTGTGCCCCTCTTCCTGTGCCTTACAGGTGATTCCAACGTACCTCTTAAAATCTGCTTCCTGCTATTCTGCCTCGCTTTCAAGTCCGCCTCGTTGCCTTCCCTCAACAGATTTTTGGATGATAGTTGTCCTTTATTACTTTGCCAGTTTGTGAATTACTGTGCCCTTGAGCTCCATATTTCAACTCATGTTTTGTGAGCTGAGCACATGTGCAAAATTTTGGTTCAGGACCTATACTGGTTCCCGGAGGGTGGTTGCAAATTTGGTTAATTCTTCTTCCTGCCGGGAAATTAGAGTGACATATGCCCGTCCAAATGCCTAACAGCATCTTTCTAATTGGTTCTCCCTCTTCCATTTCATCCACTGCCAAATTGGCAAACTGTGAGAACCAGGAG
The DNA here is from genome assembly GCF_964341445.2 of Mesoplodon mirus. Classification (NCBI taxonomy): domain Eukaryota; kingdom Metazoa; phylum Chordata; class Mammalia; order Artiodactyla; family Ziphiidae; genus Mesoplodon; species Mesoplodon mirus. The sequence goes on from NW_028295738.1 coordinate 388,925, forward strand.
GTTAAAGGCGCTGTCTCTCCAAGTTGGGAAATTGATAGTAAAGCAGTTGGAAAGTCAAAGCGGAGCACCAGGAGAGGGACTATTCGTTGAGTTTTAGAAATCTTTCGTATTCACAGTGTGTCCATTCTCTAGGTTTCCCGTACATGTTATAGCTGTAGTAATATTCCCTTCAACCAGGAGAGTTCTGACCCATGGAATGGGTGCCATGCATTATTGCTTTCAAGGGTCTGCATTTGCTCACCCAATCTCACCAATCCTCTCAGTCCCAAGTGTCCAGCCTTATGCCACATCCAGCTGTCATTGTAGACAGGGTCATTCCAGGTTTCATCAGAGACCCTGAAGGAATTGTAAAGAATGTCCCTCTTTTTTTGTTTTGTTTTTGAAATTCCTTTTTATAGTGGGTTTGTGCTGATTCTCGCTGCCATGTTTATGCCAGTCTAGACACACTTGATTCCCTTACGGAGACCTATCAATACATAGGTTTTTAGTTTCTTACTAGTCAGATATATTCCTCTGTGGGAAATATGGGGTTTTGAATCCCTTTCACTGAGGAAGGTATAGGTAGGTCTTGTCTATTCCATAGTTGGTTTTTGGAACGGTACCTGTGCTTATATCAAACACTGGTTTTATGCATAACCCCACCTCTCCTTCCCCCTTAAGCAGGCATAAGGGTGTTTTCTAAATGTGAGACTCTGTTCTTTTTCCTAACTCAGTTCATGTGTAGCCATGTTTACAGGATCTTCATAAGTGATATCTTATGATAAGTTTCTTTTTCTGTGTGACTTATTTTATTTAGAATCACCGTACCTAAATCCTCTCATATTGATGTTACTGGTCTTATGACATTGATTTCATGGCTGAGGGAAATTTCATCGTACGTAAGTAACAAAATTTTTGGAACCATTTTTATATTTACTGGGATATTTAAGGTGTACCCAAGTTGAGGTTCTTGTAAGCAGTGCAGCCCTAAATTTGGGGGTGGCTCTGTCTTCTTGATTTTCAGTTTTCCCAAGGTATATTCCGTAGACTGGAAGTGCCCTTGGCTCTGTAGCTCTGTTGTTTACTTGTTTTAAGGAACACAATGCACTCCTCCAGTGAGGCAGTTGGCAATTTACATCCCGCCCATCAGCATAACAAGGCTCACTGTTCTCCAGGGCCTGTCTTGCCTCTCTGGTATTTACACATTTTTTGGATATCCCTTTTGACCAGTGGGAATTGACAATTCTTTGTAGTGCAGATTTGCATTGCCCGCTTGCTTGCTTGGCCAGAAAGGGTGTATGCGTTTTCTCCTGCATATATTCAGGAGAAAATGCATACACCCTTTTAGGCCAAGTGCATCATTGTCGAAGTTGTGCCCCTCTTCCTGTGCTTTACAGACGATTCCAATGTACCTCTTGAAATCTGTTTCCTTCTATTCGGCCTCACTTTCAAGTCCGCTTCGTTGCTTTCCCTCAACAGATTTCTGGACGATAGTTGGCTTTTATTACTATGCCTAATTGTGAATTGCTCTGCCGCTGAGCTCCATTTTTTAACTCGTTTTTTGTGAGCTGAATGCAAGTCCAAGGTTTTGTTTCAGGAGCTATACTGTTTCCCTGTGTGTGGTTGAGACTTTGGTTAATTCTTCTTCCTGCCGGGAAATTACAGTGACGTATGCCCGTCCAAGTGCCTAACAGCTACTCTCTCATTGGTTCTCCCTCTTCCCTTTCATCCTCTCCCAAATTGTCAAACTGTGAGAACCAGGAGGTTAAAGGGGCTGTCTCTCCAATTTGGGAGATTGATAGTAAAGCAGTTGGAAAGTCAAACCGGAGCACCAGGATAGGGACTATTCGTTGAGTTTTAGAAACCTTTCGTATTCACAGTGTGTCCATTCTCTAGGTTTCCCGTACATGTTATAGCTGTAGTAATAATCCCTTCAACCTGGAGACTTGGAACCCATGGAATGGGTGCCATGCATTATTGCTTTAAAGGGTCTTCATTTGTTCACCCAGTCTCACCAATCCTCTCAGTCCCAAGTGTCCAGCCTTATGCCACATCGAGCTGTCATTGTAGACAGGGACATTCCAGGTTTCATCAGAGACCCTGAAGGAATTGAAAATAATTTCCTTGTTTTTTTGTTTTGTTTTTGAAATTCCTTTTTATAGTGGGTTTGAGCAGATTCTCGCTGCCATGTTTATGCCAGTCTAGACACACTTGATTCCCTAAAAGAGACATATCAATACATAGGTTTTAAGATTCTTACTAGTCATATATATTCCTCTGCGGGAAATATGGGGTTTTGAGACCCTTGCACTGAGGATGGTGTAGGTAGGTCTTGTCTATTCCATAGTTGGTTTTTGGAACGGTACCTGTGCTTATATCAAACTCTGGTTTTATGCATCACCCCAGCTCTCCTTCCCCCTTAAGCAGGCATAAGAGTGTTTTCTAAATGTGAGACTCTGTTCTCTTTCCTAACTCAGTTCATGTGTAGCCATGTTTACAGGATCTTCATAAGTGATATCTTCTGATAACTTTCTTTTTCTGTGTGACTTATTTCACTTAGAATCATCGTACCTGAATCCACTCATATTGATGCTACTGGTCTTATGACATTGATTTCATGGCTGAGGGATATTCCATCGTACGTAAGTACCACAAATTTTTGAACCATTTTTATCTTTCCTGGGATATTTAAGGGGTACCCAAGTTGAGGTTCTTGTAAGTAGTGCAGCCCTAAATTTGGGGTTGGCTCTGTCTTATTGATTTTCAGTTTCCCAAGGTATATTCCCTAGACTGGAAGTGCCCTTGTCTCTGTAGCTCTGTTGTTTACTTGTTTTAGGGGACACAGTGCACTCCTCCAGAGAGGCAGTTGGCAATTTACATCCCGCCCATCAGCATAACAAGGCTCCCTGTTCTCCAGGGACTGTCTTGCCTTTCTGGTATTTACACATTTTGTGGATGTCCCTTTTGACCGGTGGGGAGTGATACTTCTTTATAATGCAGATTTGCATTGCCCCCTTGCTTGCTTGGCCAAAAAGTGCGTATGCGTTTTGTCCTTAATATATTCAGGAGAAAACGCATACGCCGTTTTTTGCCAAGTGCATCATTGTCGAAGTTGTGCCCCTTTTCATGTGCTTTACAGATGATTCCAACGTACCTCTTGAAATCTGTTTCCTGCTATTCTGCCTCGCCTTCAATTCCCCCTCATTGCCTTCCCTCAACAGATTTTTGGACGATAGTTGTCCTTTAATACTCTGCCAGTTTGTGAATTGCTGTGCCCCTTAGCTTCATTTTTCAACTCGTTTTTTGTGAGCTGAACGCAAGTCCACAATTTTGATTCAGGACGTAATCTGGATCCCGGTGGTTGGCTTAGATTTTGGTTAATTCTTCTTCTTGCCGGGAAATTAGAGTGACATACGCCCGTCCAAATGCCTATCAGCTACTCTCTCATTGGTTCTCCCTCTTCCCTTTTATCCTCTGCCAAATTGGCAACCTGTGCGAACCAGGAGGATAAAGGGGCTGTCTCTCCAAGTTGGGAGATTGATAGTAAAGCAGTTGGAAAGTAAAAGCGGAGCACCAGGAGAGGGACTATTAGTTGAGTTTTAGAAACATTTCGTATTTACAGTGTGTCCATTATCTAGGTTTCCCGTACATGTTATAGCTGTAGTAATATTGACCTCAACCTGGACAGTTGGGACAAATGGAATGGGTGCCACACATTATTGCTTTAAAGGGTGTGCATTTGCTCAACCAATCTCATCAATCCTCTCAGTCCCAAGTGTCCAGCCTTATGCCATATCCAGCTGTCATTGTAGATAGGGTCATTCCATGTTTCATTAGAACCCCTAAAGGAATTGTAAATAATTTTCATGCTTTTTGGTTATTTTTTTTTGAAATTCCTTTTTATAGTGGGTTTGAGGTGATTCTCACTGCAATGATTATGCCAGTCTAGACACACTTGATTCCATTATGGAAACATATCAATACATAGGTGTTAATATTCTTACTAGTCAGATATATTACTCTGTGGGACATATCGTGTTTTGAGTTCCTTTCACTGAGGAAGGTGTAGGTCTTGTATATTCCATACTTGTTTTTTGAAATGGTACATGTGGTTATATCAAACACTGGTTTTCTGCAGCACCCCACCTCATATTCCCCCTTAAGCAGGCATAAGAGTGTTTTCTAAATGTGAGTCTCTGTTCGCTTTCCTAACTCTGTTCATGTGTAGCCATGTTTAGAGGACCTTCATAAGTGATATCTTATGATAAGTTTCTTTATCTGTGTGACTTATTTCAGTTAGAATCATCATACCTGAATCCACTCATTTTGCTGCTACTGGTCTTATGACATTGATTTCATGGCTGAGGGATATTCCATCATACGTAACTACCAAAATATTTTAAACCATATTTATATTTCCTGGGATATTTAAGCTGTACCCAAGTTGAGGTTCTTGTAAGCAGTGCAGCCCTAAATTTTGGGGTGGCTCTGTCTTATTGATTTTCTGCTTTCCCAAGGTATATTCCCCAGATTGAAAGTACCCTTGGCTCTGTAGCTCTGTTGTTTACTTGTTTTACGGAACACAATGCACTCCTCCAGAGAGGCAGTTGGCAATTTACATCCCGCCCATCAGCATAACAAGGTTCCCTGTTCTCCAGGGCCTGTCTTGCCTTTTTGGTTTTTACCCATTTTGTGGATGTACCTTTTGACAAGTGGGAAGTGATACTTTGTAGTGCAGATTTGCATTGCCAGCATGCTTGCTTGGCCTAAAAGGGCGTATGCGTTTTCTCCTGAATATATTCAGGAGAAAACGCATACGCCCTTTTTGGCCAAGTGCATCATTGTGGATGTTGTGCCCCTCTTCCTGTGCCTTAAATGCGATTCCAACGTACCTCTTCAAATCTGTTTCCTGCTATTCTGCCTCGCTTTCAAGTCTGCCTCGTTGCCTTCCCTCAACAGATTTTTGGACGATAGTTGTCCTTTATTAATCTGCCTGTTTGTGAATTGTTGTGCACTGATCTACATTATTTAACTCGTTTTATTTGTGAGCTGAACGCACGTCCAATATTTTGGTTCAGGACCTATACTGGTTCCCGGTGGGTGGCTGAGGCTTTGGTTATTTCTTCTTCTTCCCGCGAATTAAGAGTGACATGTGCCCGTACAAATGTCTAACAGCTACTCTCTCACTGTTCTTCCTCTTCCCTTTCATCCTCTGCCAAATTGGCAACTTGTGCGAACCAGGAGGTTAAAGGTGCTGTCTCTCCAAGTTGGGAGATTGATAGTAAAGCAGTTGGAAAGTCAAATGGGAGCACCAGGAGAGGGACTATTCGTTGAGTTTTAGAAACCTTTCGTATTCACACTGTGTCCATTCTCTAGGGTTCCCGTACATATTATAGCTGTAGTAATATGCGCTTAAACCTGGCCTGTTGGGACCGATGGAATGGGTGCCACACATTACTGCTTTAAAGGGTCTACATTTGCTCACCCAATCTCACCAATCCTCTCAGTCCCAAGTGTCCAGCCTTATGCCACATCCAGCTGTCGTTTTAGATAGGGTCATTCTAGGTTTCATCAGCGACCCTGAAGGTATTGTGTAATAATTGTTCTGTTTTTATGTTTTGTTTTGAATTTCATTTTTATATTGGGTTTGAACTGATTCTCCCTGCCATGTTTATGTCATACTAGACACACTTAGTTACCTTACGGAGACATATCAATACATAGGTTTTAAAATTCTTACTAGTCAGATATATTTCTCTGCGGGGAATAAGGATGTTGAGTTCCGTTCACTGAGGAAGGAGTAGGGCTTGTCTCTTTTGTTTTTGGATTATGGAACGGTACCTTTGCTAATATCAATCTTTTGTTTTGTGCATCTCCCCACCTGTCTTTCCCCTTAAGCAAGCGTTAGAGTGTTTTCTAAATCTGAGACTCTGTTCTCTTCCCTAAATCAGTTCATATGTAGCCATGTTTACATTCCCTTCATAAGTGATATCTTATGTCAGAATGCACCATGGCCCTTGTCATAATAATGCTTCATGACCCCTGTCATCACAATGATCCATGCCCTGGTTATCAAAATGCTCCATGTCCCTTGTCATCAAAATTCTCCACGTACTTTTCATCACAATGCTACATGACACTTCTCATCAAAATGTTACATGCTCTTGTCATCACAATTCTCCATTCTCTTGACATTGCAATGCTCCATGCCCTTGTCATCACAATGTTCCATGCCTTTGTCATCACATTGCTCCATGACCCCTGTCATCACATTGCTCCCTGACAACTGTCATCACAATGCTTCATGCCCCTTGTCATTACAGTGCTCCATGATGCTCGACATCACAATTACCCAAGGTCTTCTCATCACAATGCTCCACGGTTTTGCCATCACCATGCTCCATGCCTTGTCATCTCAAATCTCAATGTCCCTTGTCCTCACAATTCTCCACGTCCTTGTCATTACAATGCTCCATGGCACTTCACATCACAATGTTATATGCTCTTGTCATCACAATACTCCATGCACTTGTCATTGCAATGCTCCATGACCCTTGTCATAGGAAGCTCCATGCGCTTTTCATCAAAAAGTTTCACGACCAGGGCATTAAAATTCTCAATGGCCCTTGATATCACAATGCTCCATGCCCTTGTCATCACAATGCTCCTTTACTTTGTCACAACAATCCTCCATAACAATTGGCATCACAATGCTCCATGATATTGTCATCAAATTGGAACATGACATATTTCATCACAATGCTCCCTGACAACTTTCTTCACAATAATCCATGACCTTGTCATCACAGTGCTCCATGACCTTGTCATCACAATGTGCCATGCCCATTCTTATCACAATAATCCAAGAAAATTATCAAACCAATGCTCCATGACACTTTTCATCACAATGGTCCATGAACACTGTCATCAAAATGCACCATGCCCATCATCATAATGCTTCATGCTATTGTCATCACAATGAAATCAAAAAGCTCCATGACATCTGTCACCACAATGCTGCAAACCCTTGTGATCACAATGTCCCATAACACTTGTCATCACAGTGCCCCATGACGCTGGTCACCACAGTTATCCATGGGCTTCTCATCACAATGCACCATGATTTTGTCAACACAATGTTCAATACCCTTGTCAACACAATGCTCTCTGACTATTGACCTCAGTATTCACCGTGCACTCTTTCATGGCAAGGCTCCATGCCTATTTCATCACAATGATCCATGCCCTTTTCATCAAAATGTTCCAAGACAACTGTGATCACAATGCTCCTTGCACTTGTCATCACAAAGCTCCATGACGAATGTCATCAGAATGCTCCATGACCTTCTCATCATAATGTTCCATGCCCTTGTCATCACAATGCTCCAAGACCCCTGTAATCAAAATGATCCCTGCGCCTTTAAATCAGAATGCTCCATGAGACTTGTCATCACAAGGTTCCATGGTCTTCACATCACAGTGCTCCAGGACCTTGTCATCACAGTGCTCCATTCCCTTGTCATCACAATGCTCCATGACCCCTGTCATCACAATAATCCATGAATATTTTCAGCCCAATGCTCTACGAAATTCTCATCACAATGCTCCATAGCCCATATCACCAAAATGCTCCATGACCACTGTCATCAAAACACTCCATGACACATGACAACACAATGATCCGGGACACTTGTCATCACAATGCTATATTCCCTTGTCATCACAATGCTCCATGACCCCTGTCATCACAACACTTCATGAACATTTTCAGCACAGTGCTCCATGACCCTTGTCATCACAATTATCCATGCCCTTTTCATCCCAATGCTCCATGACCCCTGTATTCACAATTCTCAGTAAAGCTTGTCATAACAGTGCTCCATGACACCTGTCATCACAATGCTCCATGCCTTTGTTAGCAAAATGCTACATGACCTTGTCATTACAATACTCTATGCACTTGTCATCACAATACTCCATTTCCATTGTCATCACAATCCTCCGTGAACCTTGGGATCACATTGCTTCCTGCCATTGTCATCACAATGCTCCATGCTCCTTGAAATCAAAATGATCCATGACCTCTGTCATCACAATGCTCCAAAACCTTGTGATCACAATGTTCCATAACACTTGTCATCCCAAGGCTCCATGATGCCTGTCATCACAATAATCCATGCACTTTTCATCACAATGCTCCATGACCTTTGTCATCACAATTCTCAATACACTTGTCATCAAAATGCTCCCTGACACTTGTCATCAGAATGCTCCTTGAAACCTGTCATGAAAAGGCTCCATGCCGTTTTCATCACAATGCCCCATGCCATTTTCATCACAATGGTCCAGGCCATTTTCATCAAAATCCTCCACAAGCTTGTCATCAGAATGCTACATGACCCTTGTCATCACAATTCTCCATGCACTTGTCAGCACAATGCTCCCTGACACTTGTCATCACAATGCTCCCAGCCATTGTCATCACAATGCTCCATTACATTTGTCATCAGAATTCTCCATGACATTTGTCTTCACAATGCTCCATGCCATTGTCATCACAATGGGCCATTACAAATGTCATTGCAATAATCCATGAAACATATTAGACCAATGTTCCTTGCCCTTGTCATCACAATGCTCCATGCCCTTGTTATCACAATGCTCCATGACCCCTGTCATCACAATGCTCCGTGACTCCCATCATCACAATGCTTCATGACCTTTGTCATCACAATGGTCCATGCCATCGTCATCAACAGTCTCTGACATTTTTAACCACAATGCTCCATGAACTTTTCATCACAATGCTCTTTGACCCTTGTCATCACAACGCTCCATGTGCTTGTCAGCACAATGTTCCATGACACATGTCATCACAATGCACCATCCGCTTGTCATCACAGTGCTCCACAATCTTGTCATCACATTCTCCTTAAAATTTGTCATCACAGTGTTCCATGCACTTCTCATCAAAATGCTCTCTCAACACTGATATCACAATGCTACATCACTATTTGTCACTATACTCCCTCACCCCTGTCATCACAATGTTCCAGGATTCCTGTCATCACAATGCTACATGCACTTATCATCACAATGTTCGATGACCCCTGACATCACAATGTTCCATAACACCTGTCATTAAAATGTTCCATGACACTTTTCATCAGATTGCTCCATGACCCTGTTATCACAATGCTCCCTGTCCTTCTCACCACAATGCACAACGCCCTTGCTATCAAAATGCTCCATGACTTTTTTCATCACAAAGATCCATGACCGTTGTCATCACAATGCTCCATGTCATTGTCATCACAATGCTCCATGAACGCTCTCATCACATTGCTCCATGCCCTTGTCTTCACAAAGCTCCATGACACATGTCATCAGGAATGCTCCATGGCATTCTCATCACAATGCTCCACGCCCTTGCCATCAGAAAGCTCCATTACACCTGACATAACAATGCTCCATGACCCCTGCCATCACGATGTTCCATGGCTTAGTCATCAGAAAGCTCCATGATCCTTCTCATCACAATGCTCCAGGAACCCTGTAATCACAATGCTCTATGCCCATTTTCATCTCAATGATCCATGAACCCTGTCATCACAATGCACCATGCCCATCATCATAATGCTCCATGCTATTGTCATCACAATGAAATCAAAATGCTCCATGACCTCTGTCATAACAATGCTCCAAACCCTTGTGATCACAATATTACATATCACTTGACATCACAATGCCCCATGATGCTCGTCATCACAATTATCAATGGACTTCTCATCACAATGCTCCATGACTTTGGCCTCACAATGCTCAATACACTTGTCATCAACATGCTCACTGACACTTGTTGTCTGTATGCTCCTTGAATCCTGTCATGACAAGGCTCCATGCCTTTTTCATCACAATAATCCATGTCCTTTTCATCAAAATGCTCCAAGACATATGTAATCTCAATGCTCCACGCCCTTTTCATCACAAAGCGCAATGACGCAGGGCTTCAAAATGCTCCTTGGTCTTCTCCACACAATGCTTCATGCCCTTGTCATCACAATGTTCCAAGACCCCTGTAATCACAATGCTCCATGCCCTTGTCATCAAAAAACTCCATGACGCATGTCATCAGAAGGCTCTATGTCCTTCTCATCACAATGCTCCATGCCCTAGTCATCACAATGCTCCAAGACCCCTGTAATCACAATGTTCCATGCCCCTTTTCATCAGAATGCTCCATGAGACTTGTCATCACAAGTCTCCATGGTCTTCTCATCACAATGCTCCAGGACCTTGTCATCACCATGCTCCATTCCCTTGTCATCACAATGCTCCATGACCCCTGTCATCACAATAATCCATGAATATTTTCAGCCCAATGCTGAACGACCTACTCATCACAATGCTCCATGGCCAATATCATCACAATGTTCCATGACCACTGTCATCACAACACTCCATGACACCTGACAACACAATGATCCGGGACTCTTGTCATCACAATGCTCCATTCCCTAGTCATCACAATGCTCCATGACCCCTGTCATCACAACACTCCATGAACATTTTTAGCCCAGTGCTCCATGACCCTTGTCATCACAATGATCCATGCCCTTGTCATCCCAATGTACCATGACCTCTGTATTAACAATGCTCCGTGACGCTTGTCATCACAGTGCTCCATGACACATGTCATCGCATGCTCCATGCCTTTGTCAGCAAAATGCTACATGACCTTGTCATTACAATGCTCTATGCGCTTGTCATCACAATACTCCATTTCCATTGTCATCACAATCCTCCATGAAACTTGGGATCACATTGTTTCATGCCCTTGTCATCACAATGCTCCATGCTCCTTGAAATTAAAATGATCCATGACCTCTGTCATCACAATGCTCCAAACCCTTGTGTTTACAGTGTTCCATAACACTTGTCATCACAATGCTCCATGATGCCTGTCATCACAATAATCCATGTCCTTATCATCACAATGCTACATGACCTTTGTCATCACAATTCTCAATACACTTGTCCTCACAATGCTCCCTGACACTTGTCATCAGAATGCTCCTTGAAACCTGTCACGAAAAGGCTCCATGACATTTTCATCACAATGCCCCATGCCGGTTTCATCAAAATGCTCCATGCCATTGTCATCAAAATACTCCACAAGCTTGTCATCAGAGTGCTCCATGACCCTTGTCATCACAATTCTCAATGCACTTGTCAGCACAATGCTCCCTGGCCCTTGTCATAACAATGCTCCAAGCCATTGTCATCACAGTGCACCATTACCTTTGTTTTCAGAATCCTCCATTACACTTGGCATCACAATGCTCCATGCCATTGTCATCAAAATGGGCCATTACTTATGTCATCCCAATGCTCCCTGACACCTGTCTTCACAATACTGCATGACCTGCTCATCACAATGCTCCATGCCCTTGTCATCACAATGCGCCATTCCAACTGTCATTGCAATAATCCATGAAACTTATTAGACCAATGTTCCTTGCCCTTGTTATCACAATGCTCCATGCCCTTGTTATGACAATGCTCCATGACCCCTGTCATCACCATGCTCCGTGACTCCAGTCATCACAATGTTTCATGACCTTTGTCATCACAATGGTCCATGCCCTCGTCATCAACAGTCTCTGTGACCTTTTTAACCACAAAGCTCCATGAACTTTTCGTCACAATGCTCTTTGACCCTTGTCATCACCGTGCTCCATGTGCTTGTCAGCACAATGTTCCATGACACATGTCATCACAATGCAGCATGTGCTTGTTATCACAGTGCTCCACAAACTTGTCATCACATTCTCCTTAAAATTTTTCATCACAATGCTCCATGCACTTCTCATCAAAATGCTCTCTCACCACTGATATCACAATGCTACATCACTATTTGTCACAATACTCCCTCACCCCTGTCATCACAATGTTCCATGACTCCAGTCATCACAATGCTACATGCACTTATCATCACAATGTTCGATGACCCCTGACATCACAATGATCCATAACACCTGTCATCAAAATGTTCCATGACACTTTTCATCAAATTGCTCCATGACCCTGTCATCACAATGCGCCCTGCCCTTCTCATCGCAATGCACAACGCCCTTGCTATCAAAATGCTCCATGACTTTTTTCATCACAAAGATCCATGACATTTGGCATCACAATGCTCCATGTCATTGTCATCACATTACTCCATGCCCTTGTCTTCACAAAGCTCCATGACATGTCATTAGAATGCTCCATGGCCTTCTCATCACAATGCTCCACGCCCTTGCCATCACAATGCTCCATTAAACCTAACATAACAATGCTCCATGACCCCTGCCATCACGATGTTCCATGGCCCTGTCATCACAAAGCTCCATGACCCTTCTCATCACAATGCACCAAGAACCCTGTAATCACAATGCTCTATGCCCCTTTTCATCTCAATGATCCATGAACCCTGTCATCACAATGCACCATGCCCATCATCATAATGCTCCATGCTATTGTCATCACAATGAAATCAAAATGCTCCATGACCTCTGTCAAAACAATGCTCCAAACCCTTGTGATCACAATATTCCATATCTCTTGTCATCACAATGCCCCATGACACTCGTCATCACAATTATCAATGGTCTTCTCATCACAATGCTCCATGAAGTTTGTCCTCAAAATGCTCAATACACTTGTCATCAAAATGCTCCCTGACACTTGTTGTCTGTATGCTCCTTGAATCCTGTCATGACAAGGCTCCATGTCTTTTTCATCACAATAATCCATGTGCTTTTCATCACAATGCTCCAAGACACATGTAATCTCAATGCTCCAAGCCCTTGTCATCACAAAGCTCAATGTCGCAGGCCATCAGAATGCTCCTTGGTCTTCTGCTCTCATTGCTCCATGCCCTTGTAATCACAATGTTCCAACACCCCGGTAATCACAATGCTCCATGCCCTTGTCATCACAAAGCTCCATGACGCATGTCATCAGAATGCTCCATGAGCTCCTCCTCACAATGCTCCATGCACTTGTCATCACAATGCTCCAAGTCCCGTGTAATCACAATGCTCCATGCCCCATTTCATCACAATGCTCCATGAGACTTGTCATCACAAGTCTCCATGGCCTTCCCATTACAATGCTCCAGGATCTTGTCATCACCATGCTCCATTCCCTTGTCATCACAATGCTCCATGACCCCTCTCATCACAATACTCCATGAACATTTCCAGCCCAGTGCTCCAAGAACTTCTCATAACAATGCTCAATGACAAATATCATCAAAATACTCCATGACCACTGTCATCACAACACTCCATGACACATGACAACACAATGACCCGGGACACTTGTCATCACAATGCTCCATTCCCTACTCATCACAATGCTCCATGACCCCTGTCATCACAGTACTCCATGAATATTTTCAGCCCAATGATCCATGACCCTTGTCATCACAATCATCCATGCCCTTGTCATCCCAATTCTCCATGACACTTTTAATCACAATGCTCCAAGAAACCTTAATCAAAATGTTCCATGCCCCTATCATCACAAAGATCCATGACGCATGTCATCAGAATGTTCCATGGCCTTCTCATCAATATGTTCCATGCCCTTGTCTTCACAATGCTCCCAGACCACTGTAATCACAATGCTCCATGCCACTTTTCATCTCAATGCTCCGTGAACCCTGTCATCACAATGCATCATGCCCATGATCATAATGCTTCCAGCTATTGTCAGCACACTAAAATCAAAATTCTCCATGACCTCTGTCATCACAATGCTCCATGACCCCTGTCATCACAATACTCCATGAACATTTTCAGCCCAATGCACCATGACTCTTGTCTGCACAATTATCCATGCACTTGTCATCCCAATTCCCCATGACCCATGTATTCACAATGCTCCGTGACGCTTCTCATCACAGAGCTCCATGACACCTGTCATCACAATGCTCCAGGCCTTTGTCAGCAAAATGCTACGTGACCTTTTCATTACAATGCTCTATGCGCTTGTCATCACAATACTCCATTACCATTGTCATCACAATCCTCCATGAACCTTAGGATCACATTGCTTCATGCCCTTGACATCACAATGCTCCATGATCCTTGAAATCAAAATGATCCATGGCCTCTGTCATTGCAATGCTCCAAAACCTTTTGATCACAATGTTCCAAAACACTTGTATCACAACGCTCCATGATGCCTGTCATCACAATACTCCATGCCCTTTTCATCACAATGTTCCATGAACATTGTCATCACAATTCTCAATACATTTGTCATCACAATGCTCCCTGACACTTGGCGTCAGAATGCTCCTTGAAGCCTGTCACGAAAAGGCTCCATGCCTTTTGCATCACAAAGCCCCGTTCCATTTCCTTCACAATGTTCCATGCCATTGTCTTCAAAATACTCCTCAAGCTTGTCATCCGAATGCTCCATGACCCTTGTCATCACAATTCTCCATGCACTAGTCAGCACAATGCTCCCTGACACTTGTCATCACAATGCTCCAAGCCATTGTCATCACAGTGCTCCATTACCTTTGTCATCAGAATACTCCATGACACTTGGCATCACAATGCTCCATGCCATTGTCATCACAATGGGCCATTACATATGTCATCACAATGCTCCCTGATAACTCTCTTCACAATACTGCATGACCTGGTTATCACAATGCTCCAAGCCATTGTCATCACAATGCTCCATTACCTTTGTGATCAGAATCCTCCATGACACTTGGCTTCACAATGCTCCATGCCATTGTCATCACAATGGGTCCATACAAATGTCATCACATTGCTCCCTGATACCTCTCTTCACAATAATGTATGACCTGGTCATCACAATGCTCCATGCCCTTGTCATCACAATGCGCCATTCCTACTGTCATCACAATAATCCATGAAACTTATTAGACCAAAGTTCCATGCCCTTGTCATCACAATGCTCCATGCCCTTGTTATCACAAAGTTCCAACACCCCTGTAATCAGAATGCTCCATGCCCCTTTTAGTCAGTATGCTCCATGAGACTTGTCATCACAAGGCTACATGGTTTTCTCATCACAATGCTCAAGAAACTTGTCATCACAATGCTTCTCGACATTGTCATGAAAATTCTCAATGGCCCTTGTCATCATAATGCTCCAAGCCCTAGTCATCACAATGCTCCATTATGTTTGTCATCACAACCTCCATTATATTTGGCATCACAATGCTCCATGCCATTGTCATCGCAATGGACCATGGCATATGTCATCACAATGCTCCCTGACACCTGTCTTCACAATACTCCAGTCCCTTGTCTTCACAATGCTCCATGCCCTTGTCATCACAATGCACGATGTCCACTGTCATCACAATAATCTATGAAACTTGTCAGACCAATGCTCCATGCCCCTGTCATCACAATGCTCCATGCCCTTGTCATCACAATGCTCCATGACCACTGTCATCACAACACTCCATGACACCTGACAACACAGTGATCCGGGACTCTTGTAATCACAATGCTCCAAGTCCCCTGTAATCAGAGTGATCCATGACCTGTGTCATCACAATAATCCATGAACATTATCAGCCCAATGCTCCATGACACTTGTCATCACAATAATCCATGCCCTTGTCATCCCAATGCTCCATGACCCCTGTATTCACAATGTTCCGTGATGCTTTTCATCACAGTGCTCCATGACACCTGTCATCACAATGCTCCATGCCTTTGTCAGCAAAATGCTACATGACCTTGTCATCACAATGCTTCACGACCTTGTCATGAAAATTTTCAATGGCCCTTGTCATCATAATGCTCCAAGCCCTAGTCATCACAATGCTCCATTATATTTGTCATCACAATCCTCCATTACATTTGGCGTCACAATGCTCCATGCCATTGTCATCGCAATGGACCATGACATATGTCATCACAATGCTCCCTGACACCGTTTTCACAATACTCCATGACCTTCTCATCACAAGGATCCATGCCCTTGTCCTCACAATGCACCAAGCCCACTGTCATCACAATAATCTATGAAACTTGTCCGACCAATTCTCCATGACCCTGTCATCACAATGCTCCCTGCCCTTGTCCTCACAATGCTCCATGACACCTTTCATCACAATGCTCCATGAACCCAGTCATCACAATGCTTCATAACGTTTGTCATCACAATGGTCCCTGCCCGCGTCATCACAAGGCTCTGTGACCTTTGTAACCACAATGATCCATGAACTTTTCATCACAATTCTCTGTGACCCTTGTCATCACAATGCTCCATGTCTTTGTCAGAACAATGCTCCATGACCATTGTCATCAAGATGTGCCCTGGGCAATTCATCACAACTGTCCACAACTTTGTCATTGCAATGCTCCATAAACATTGTAATCACAATGCTCCATGCACTTCTCATTAAAATGCTCTCTCACCAGTGATATCACAGGGTTCCATCACTAGTCATCACAATACACCCTCACCCCTGTAATCACAATGTTCCATGACACTGTCATCACACTGCAACATCCGCTTATCATCACAAAGTTCCATGAACCCTGACATCACAATGTTCCATAACCCCTGTCATCAAAATGCTCCATGACCCTTTTCATCCCAAAGCTCCAAGACCACTGACATCACAATGTTCTATAACCCCTGCCATAAAAATGTTCCATTACACTTTTCATCAATTTGCTGCATGACACGGTCATCAAAATGCTCCCTTCCCTTCTCATCACAATGCACCATGCCATTGTCATCAAAATGCTCCATGACTTGTCATCACAATGCTCCATGACCGTTGGCATCACAATGCTCCATGTCATTGTCATCACAATGCTCCATGAACCCTCTCATTACATTGCTCAATGCCCTTGTCATCACAAAGCTCCATGACACTTGTCATCACAATGCTCGATGCCCTTCTCATCACAATGCTCCATGCCCTTGTCATTACAATACCTCATGACCCATGTATCATAGTGTTCCGTACCCTTCTCATCACAATGCTCCATGCCCACTTTCATCACAATAATCCATGAAACATTTCAGACCTATTTTCCATGCCATTCTCATCACAATGCTCCATTACCTCTGTCATAACAATGCACCATGACTCCTGCCATCACAATGTTCCACGGCCTAGTAATCACAAGGCTCCATGACACTTGTCATCACAATGCTGAAGGCCCCTGTAATCACAATGCTCCATGCCCTTGTCATCACAATGCTACATGATGCATGTCATCAGAATGTTCCATGGACTTCTCATCACAATGCTCCATGACCTTGTCATCACAATGCTCCAAGACCCCTGTAAACACAATGCTCCATGCCCCTTTTCATCTCAATGCCCCATGAACCGTGTCATCACAATGCACCATGCCCATCATCATAATGCTTCAGGCTATTGTCATCACAATGAAATCAATATTCTCCATGACCTCTGTCATCATAATGCTCCAAACCCTTGTGATCACAATGTTCCATAACACTAATCATCACAACACCCCATGACGCTCATCATCACAATTATCCATGGCTTTCTCATCACAATGCTCCATGATCTTTGTCATCACAATGATCAATACACTTGTCATCAAAATGCTCCCTGACTCTTGTCGTCAGTATGCACCTTGAACCCTGTCATGACAAGGCTCCATGCCTTTTTCATCACAATAATCCATGTCCTTTACATCACAATGCTCCAAGATCCCTGTAATCACAATGCTCCATGCCCTTGTCATCACAAAGTTCCATGACGCATGTCATCAGAATGATTCATGGCCTTCTCATCACAATGCTCCATGTCATTGTCATCACAATGCTCCATGAACACACTCATCACATTGCTCCATGCACTTATCTTCACAAAGCTCCATGACACATGTCATCAGAATGCTCCATGGCCTTCTCATCACAATGCTCCATGCCCTTGCCATCACAATGCTCCATTACCCCTCTCATAACAATGCTCCATGACCCCAGCCATCACGATATTCCATGGCCTTGTCATCACAAGGCTCGATCACCCTTCTCATCACAATGCTCCAAGAACCCTGTAATCACAATGCTCTATGCCCCTTTTCATTTCAATGATCCATGAACCCTGTCATCACAATGCACCATGCCCATCATCATAATGCTTCATGCTATTGTCATCACAATGAAATCAAAATGCTCCATGACCTCTGTCATAACAATGCTCAAAACCCTTGTGATCACAATATTCCATAACACTTGTCATCACAATGACCCATGACGCTCGTCATCACAGTTATCCATGGACTTCTCATCAGAATGTTCCATGACCTTTGTCATCACAATGCTAAATACACTTGTCTTCAAAATTCTCCCTGACACTTGTTTTCTGTATGCTCCTTTAAACCTGTCATGACAAGGCTCCATGCCTTTTTCATCACAATGATCCATGCCCTTTTCATCACAGTGCTTCAAGAACACTGTAATCACAATGCTCCATGCCCTTGTCATCACAAAGCTCAATGACACATGTCATCAGAATGCTCCTTGGCCTTCTGCTCACAATGCTCCATGCCCTTGTCATCACAATGTGGCAAGACCCCTGTAATCACAATGCTCCATGCCCTTTTTCATCAGTATGCTCCATGAGACTTGTCATCACAAAGCCTCATGTTTCTCTCATCACAATGCTCCAGGATCTTGTCATCACAATGCTTCACGACCTTGTCATGAAAATTCTCAATGGCCCTTGTCATCATAATGCTCTAAGCCCTAGTCATCACAATGCTCCATTATATAGTCGTCATCACAATCCTCCATTACATTTGGCATCACATAACTCCCTGCCAATGTCATCGAAATGGACCATGACATATGTCATCACAATGCTCCCTGACACCTGTCTTCACAATACTCCATGAGCTTCTCTTCACAATGCTCCATGCCATTGTCATCACCATGCACTATGTGCACTGTCATCACAATAATCTATGAAACTTGTCAGACCAATGCTCCATGCCCCGGTCATAACCATGCTCCATATCCCTGTCATCACAATGCTCCATGCCCTTGTCATCACAATCCTCTATGATTTTTATCACAAAACTCCTTGACCCATGAACCTTGTATCACAGTGTTCCGTGCCCTTGTCATCACAATGCACCATGCCACTCTCATCACAATACTCCATGAAATATTACAGTCCAATGTTCCATGCCCTTCTCATCAAAATGCTCCATTACCCCTGTCATAACAATGCTCCATGACCCTTGCCATCAAAATGTTACACGGCCTTGTCATCACAAGCCTCCATGAAACTTGTCATCACAATGCCCCATGACGCTCGTTATCACAATTATCCATGGACTTCTCATCACAATGTTCCATGATCTTTGTCATCACAATGCTCAAAACACTTGTCATCACAATGCTCCATGACAGTTGTCATAAGTATGCGCCTTGAACCATGTCATTACAAGGCTCCATGCCTTTTTCATCAGAATAATCCATGCCCTTTTCATCACAATGCTCCAAGATCACTGTAATCACAATGCTTCCTACCCTTCTCATCACAAAGCTCCATGACGCATGTCATCAGAATGCTCCATGGACTTCTCATCACCATGATTCATTCCCTTGTCATCACAATGCTCCAAGACCCCTGTAATCACAATAGTCCATGCCCCTTTTCAACAGAATGCTCCATGAGACTTCTCATCAAATGTCTCCATGGTCTTCTCATCACAATGCTCCAGGACATTGTCATCACCATGCTCCATTCCCTTGTCATCGCAATGCACCATGACCAATATCATCACAATTCTCCATGACCACTGTCATCACAACACTCCATGACACCTGACAACACAATGATCCGAGACTCTTGTCATCACAATGCTCCATTCCCTAGTCATCTCAATGCTCCAGGACACTTGTCATCACAATGATCCATGTCCTTGTCATCACAATGCTCCATAACCCCTGTATACACAATGCTCTCTGACGCTTGTCATCACAGTGCTCCATGACACCTGTCATCAAAATGCTCCATGCCTTTGTCAACAAAATGCTACATGACATTGTCATTACAATGCTCTATGTGCTTGTCATCACAATACTCCATTTCCATTGTCATCACAATCCTCCATGAACCTTGGGATCACATTGCTTCATGCCCTTGTCATCACAATGCTCCATGCTCCTTGAAATCAAAATGATCCATGACCTCTGTCATCACAAAGCTCCAAACTCTTGTGATAACAAAGTTCCATAACACTTGTCATCACAACGCTTCATGATGCCTGTCATCACAATACTCCATGCACTTTTCATCACAATGCTCCATGACCTTTGTCATCAGAATTCTCAATACAC
Organism: Mesoplodon mirus; assembly: GCF_964341445.2. NCBI lineage: Eukaryota > Metazoa > Chordata > Mammalia > Artiodactyla > Ziphiidae > Mesoplodon > Mesoplodon mirus. Next base: position 409,295 of record NW_028295738.1, read on the forward strand.
TTGTCATCACAATGCTCCCTGACACTTGTCGTCAGAATGCTCCTTGAACCCTGTCACGAAAAGGCTACATGCCTTTTCATCACAATGCCCCATGCCGTTTAAATCACAATGCTCCATTGCATTGTCATCAGAATACTCTTCAAGCTTGTCATCAGAAAGCTCCATGACACTTGTCATCACAAATCTCCATGCACTTGTCAGCACAATGCTCCCTGACCCTCGTCATCACAATGCTCCAAGCCATTGTCATCACAGTGCTCCATTACCTTTGTCATCAGAATCCTCCATGACACTTGGCATCACAATGCTCCATGCCATTGTCATCACAATGGGCCATTACATATGTCATCACAATGCTCCCTGACACCTGTCTTCACAATACTGCATGACCTGGTCATCACAATGCTCCATGCCCTTGTCATCACAATGCGCCATTCTAACTCTCATCGCAATAATTCATGAAACTTATTAGACCAGTGTTCCATGCCCTTGTGATCACAATGCTCCATGCCCTTGTTGTCACAATTCTCCATGACCCCTGTCATCACAATGCTCCGTGACTCCAGTCATCACAATGCTTCATGACCTTTGTCATCACAATGGTCCATGCCCTCGTCATCAACAGTCTCTGTGACCATTTTAACCACAATGCTTCATGAACTTTTCATCTCAATGCTCTTTGACCCTTGTCATCAAAATGCTCTATGCCTTTCTCAGCAAAATGCGCCATGACCATTGTCATCACAATGCTCCAGGCGCTTGTCAGCACAATGCTCCATGACACATGTCATCACAATGCACCATACGCTTGTCATCACAGTGCTCCACCATCTTGTCATCACAGTGCTCCATAAAGCTTGTCATCACAATGCTCCATGCACTTCTCATCAAAATGCTCTCTCACCACTGATATCACAATGATACATCACTATTTGTCACAATACTCCCTCACCCCTGTCATCACAATGTTCCATGACTCCTGTCATCACAATGCTACATGCACTTATCATCACAATGTTCGATGCCCCATGACATCACAATGTTACATAACACCTGTCATCAAAATGATCCAGGACCCTTCTCATCAAAATGCTCCATGACCCCTGACATCACAATGTTCCATAACACCTATCATCAAAATTTTCCATGACACTTTTCATTAAATTGCTCCATGACCCTGTCATCACAATGATCCCTGCCCTTCTCATCAAAATGCACAGCGCCCTTGCCATCAAAATGCTCCATGACCTTTGTCGTCACAAATATCCATGAGCCTTGGCATCACAATGTTCCATGTCATTGTCATCACACTGCTCCATGAACGCTCTCATCACATTGCTCCATGCACTTGTCTTCATAAAGCTCCATGACACATGTCATCAGAATGATCCATGGCCTTCTCATCACAATTCTCCATGCCCTTACAATCACAATGCTCCATTAAACCTGTCATAACTATGCTCCATGAACACTGCCATCACGATGTTCCATGGTCTTGTCATCACAAGGCTCCATGACCCTTCTCAACACAATGTTCCAAGACCCCTGTAATCACAATGAACTATGCCCCCTTTCATCTCAATGATCCATGAACCCTGTCATCACAATGCACAATGCCCATCATCATGCTTCATGCTATTGTCATCACAATGAAATCAAAATGCTCCATGACCTCTGTCATAACAATGTTCCAAACCCTTGTGATCACAGTATTCCATAACACTTGTCATCACAATTCCACATGACGCTCGTCATCACAATTATCCATGGTTTCTCATCACAATGCTCCATGACTTTTGTCATCACAATCCTCAATACACTTGTCATCAAAATGCTCCCTGACACTTGTTGTCTGTATGCTCCTTGAACCCTGTCATGACAAGCCTCCATGCATTTTTCATCACAATGATCCATGCCCTTTTCATCACAATGCTCCAAGACCCCTGTAATCACAATGCTCCATGCCCTTGTCATCACAAATCTCAATGACACATGTCATCAGAATGCTCCTTGGCCTTCTGCTCACAATGATCCATGCCCTTGTCATCAAAATGTGCCAAGACCCCTGTAATCACAATGCTCCGTGCCCGTTTTCATTAGTATGCTCCATGAGACTTGTCATCACAAGGCTCCATGTTTTTCTCATCACAATGCTCCAGGACATTGTCATCACAATGCATCACGACGTTGTCATGAAAATTCTCAATGGCCCTTGTCATCATAATACTCCAAGCCCTAGTCATCACAATGCTCCATTATATTTGTCATCACAATCCTCCATTACATTTGGCATCACAATACTCCCTGCTATTGTCATCGCAATGGACCATGACCTATGTCATCACAATGCTCCCTGGCACCTGTCTTCAAAATACTTTATGACCTTCTCTTCACAATGATCCATGCCCTTGTCATCACAATGTACTATGTCCACTGTCATGACAATAATCTATGAAAATTGTAAGACCAATGCTCCATGCCCCTGTCATAACAATGCTCCATGCCCCTGTCATCACAATGCTCCATGCCCTTGTCATCACAATGCTCCATTACTTGCCGTCACAAAGCTTCATAACCCCTGACCCATGTATCACAGTGTTCCGTGCCGTTGTCATCACAATTCTCCATGCCCACTCTCATCACAATAATCCATGAAATATTTCAGACCAATGTTCCATGCCCTTCTCATCAAAATGCTCCATTACACCTGTCATAACAGTGCTTCATGAACCCTGCCATCACAATGATCCACGGCCTTGTCATCACAAGGCTCCATGACACCTGTCATCACAATGCCCCTTGACGCTCATCATCAAAATTATCCATGGTCTTCTCATCACTATGTTCCATGATCTTTGTCATCACAATGCCCAATACACTTGTCATCACAATGATCCCTGACACTTGTCGTCAGTATGCTCCTTGAACCCTGTCATGACAAGGCTGCGTGCCTTTTTCATCACAATGATCCATGCCCTTTTCATAACAATGCTCCAAGACCCATGTAATCACAATGCTCCATGCCCTTGTCATCACAAAGCTCCATGACGCATGTCATCAGAATGCTCTATGGACTTCTCATCACCATGATCAATGCCCGTGTCATCACAATGCTCCAATAACCCTATAATCACAATGGTCCATGCCCTTTTTCAACAGAATGCTCCATGAGACTTCTCAACAAAAGTCTCCATGGTCTTCTCATCACAATGCTCCAGGACTTTGTCATCACCATGCTCCATTCCCTTGTCATCGCAATGCTCCATGACCAATATCATCACAATTCTCCATGACCACTGTCATCAAAACAATCCATGACACCTGACAACACAATGATCTGGGACTCTTGTCATCACAATGCTCCATTCCCTACTCATCACAATGCTCAATGACACTTGTCATCACAATGATCATCGCCCTTGTCATCCCAATGCGCCATAACCCCTGTATTCACAATGCTCCATGACGCTTGTCATCACAGTGCTCCATGACACCTGTCATCACAATGCTCCATGCCTTTGCAGCAAAATGCTACATGACCTTGTCATTACAATGCTCTATGTGATTGTCATCAAAATATTCCATTACCATTGTCATCACAATCCTCCAAGAACCTTGGGATCACATTGCTTCATTCCCTTGTCATCACAATGTTCCATGCTCCTTGAAATCAAAATGATCCATGACCTCTGTCATCACAATGCTCCAAACCCTTGTGATCACAATGTTCCATAACACTTGTCATCACAACGCTCCATGATGCCTGTCATCACAATACTCCATGCCCTTTTCATCACAATTCTCCATGACCTTTGCCATCACAATTCGCAATACACTTGTCATCACAATGCTCCCTGACACTTGTCGTCAGAATGCTCCTTGAACCCTGTCACGAAAAGGCTCCATGCCTTTTTCATCACAATGTCCCATGCCATTTAAATCACAGTGCTCCATGCCATTGTCATCAAAATACTCCACAATTTTGTCATCAGAATTCTCCATGACCCTTGTAATCACAAATGTCCATGCACTTGTCAGCACAATGCTCCCTGACCCTTTTCATCACAATGCTCCCATCCATTGTCATCACAATGCTCCATTACCTTTGTCATCAGAATCCTCCATGACACTTGGCATCACAATGCTCCATGTAATTGTCATCACAATGGGCCATGACATATGTCATCACAATGCTCGATGACACCTGTCTTCACAATACTGCATGACCTGGTCATCACAATGCTCCATGCCCCTTTCAACACAATGCGCCATTCCCACTGTCATCGCAATAATTCATGAAACTTATTTGAACAATGATCCATGCCCTTGTCATCACAATGCTCCATGCCCTTGTTATCACAATGCTCCATGACCACTGTCATCAGAATGCTCCGTGACACCAGTCATAACATTGCTTCATGACATTTGTCATCAAAATGGTCCATGTCCCCATCATCAACTGTCTCTGTGACATTTTTAACCACAAATCTCCATGAATTTTCATTACAATGCACTTTGACCCTTGTCATCAAAATGCTCTATGTCTTTCTCAGCACAATGCTCCATGACCCTGGTCATCACAATGCTCCATGCGCTTGTCAGCACAATGCTCCATGACACAGATCATCACAATGCACCATGCGCTTGTCATCACAGTGCTCCACAATTTGTCATCACAATGCTCCATGCACTTCTCATCAAAATGCTCTCTCACCACTGATATCACAATACGACATCAATATTTGTCACAATACTCCCTCACCCATGTCATCAAAATGTTCCATGACTCCTGTCATCACAATGCTACATACACTTATTATCATAAAGTTCGATGACCCCTGACATCACAATGTTCCATAACACCTGTCATCAAAATGTGCCATGACACATTTCATCCAATTGCTCCATGACCATGTCATCACAATGCTCCCTGCCCTTCTCATCACAATGCACAACGCCCTTGCCATCAAAATGCTCCATGACCTTTGTCATCACAAAGATCCATGCCACTTGGCATCACAATGCTCCATGTCATTGTCATCACAATGCTCCATGTACGCTCTCATCACATTGCTCCTTGCCCTTGTCATCACAAAGCTCCATGACACTTGTCATCAGAATGCTCCATGGCCTTCTCATCACAATGTTCCATGCCCTTGCCATCACAATGCTCCATTACCACTGTCATAACAATGCACCATTACCCCTGCCATCACGATGTTCCATGGCCTTGTCTTGACAAGGCTCCATGACCCTTCTCATCACAATGCTCCAAGAACTCTGTAATCACAATGCTCTATGCCATTTTTCATCTCAATGATCCATGAAACCTGTCATCACTATGCACCATGCCCATCATCATAATGCTTCATGCTATTATCATCACAATGAAATGAAGATGCTCCATGACCTCTGTCATAACAATGCTCCAAACCCTTGAGATCACAATATTCCATAAGACTTGTCATCACAATTTTACATGACGCTCGTCATCACAATTATCCATGGTCTTTTCATCACAATGCTCCATGACCATTGTCATCACAATGCTCAATACACTTGTCATCAAAATGCTCCCTGACACTTGTCGTCAGTATGCTCCTTGCACCCTGTCATGACAACACTCCATGCCTTTTCATCACAATGCTCCATGCCCCTTTTCATCTCAATGCTCAATGAACCCTATCATCACAATGCACCATGCCCATCATCATAATGCTTCAAGCTATTGTCATCACAATGAAATCAAAATGCTCCATGACCTCTGACATAACAATGCTCCAAAACCTTGTGATCACAATATTCCATAACACTTGTCATCACAGTGCCCCATGACACTCATCATCACAATTATCCATGGTCTTCTCATCACAATGCTCCATGACCTTTGTCATCACAATGCTCTATACACTTGTCATCAATATGCTCCCTGACACTTGTTGTCTGTATGCTCCTTGAACCCTGTCATGACAATGCTCCATGCCATTTTCATCACAATGATCCATGCCCTTTTCATCAAAATGCTCCAAGACCCATGTAATCACAATGCTCTATGCCGTTGTCATCACAAAGCTCAATGATGTATGCCATCAGAATGCTCCTTGGTCTTCTGCTCACAATGCTCCATGCCCTTGTCATCACAATGTTCCAAGACCCCTGTAATCACAATGCTCCATGCCCCTTTTCATCAGTATGCTCCATGAGAATTCTCATCACAAGGCTCCATGGTTTTGTCATCACAATGCTCCAGGACCTTGTCATCACAATGCTTCACGACATTGTCATGAAAATTCTCAATGGCCCTTTTCATCATAATGCTTCAAGCCCTAGTCATCACAATGCTCCATTATATTTGTCAACACAATCCTCCATTACATTTGGCATCACAATGCTCCATGCCATTGTCATCGCAATGGACCATGACATATATCATCACAATGCTCCCTGACACCGTTTTCACAATACTCCATGACCTTCTCATCACAATGCTCCATGCCCTTGTCATCACAATGCACCATGCCCACTGTCATCACAATAATCTATGAAACTTGTTAGACAAATGCTCCATGCCCCTGTCATCACAATGCTCCATGCCCTTGTCCTCACAATGCTCGATGACCCCTGTCATGACAATGCTCCATGACCCCAGTCATCAGAATGCTTCATAACGTTTGTCATCACAATGGTCCATGCCCGCGTCATCACAAGGCTCTGTGACCTTTGTAACAACAATGCTCCATGAAATTTTCATCACACTTCTGTGACAATTGTCATCACAGTGTGCCATGTCTTTGTCAGAACAATGCTCCATAACCATTTTCATCACAATGTGCCACGCGCATTTCATCACAACGGTCCACAAACTTGTCATTGCAATGCCCCATAAACGTTGTAATCACAATGTTCCATGCACTTCTCATCAAAATGCTCTCTCACCAGAGATATCACAATGTTCCATCACTAGTCATCACAATACTCCCTCATCCCTGTAATCACAAGGTTCCATGACACTGTCATCACAATGCTACATCCCCTTATCATCACAAAGTTCCATGACCCCTGCCATCACAATGTTCCATAACCCCTGTCATCAAAATGCTCCATGACCCTTTCCATCCCAAAGCTCCAAGACCCCTGACATCAAAATGTTCCATTACACTTTTTATCAAATTGCTGCATGACCCGGTCATCAAAATGCTCCCTGCACTTCTCATCACAATGCACCATGCACTTGTCATGAAAATGCTCCATGACCTGTCATCACAAATCTCCATGACCCTTGGCATCACAATGCTCCATGTCATTGTCATCACAATGCTCCATGAACACTCTCATAACATTGCTCAATGCCCTTGTCATCAAAAAGCTCCATGACAATTGTCATCACAATGCTCGATGCCATTCTCATCACAATGCTCCATGCCCTTGTCATTACAGTCCTGCATGACCCATGTATCACAGTGTTCCGTGCCCTTGTCATCACAATGCTCCATGCCCACTCTCATCACAATAATCCATGAAACATTTCAGACCAATGCTCAATGCCCTTCTCATCACAATGCTCCATTACCTCTGTCATAACAATGCTCTATGACCCCTGCCATCACAATGTTCCACGGCCTAGTCATCACAAGGTTCCATGACACTTCTCATCACAATGCTCAAGACCCCTGAAAACACAATGCTCCATGCCCTTGTCATCACAAAGCTCCATGACGCATGTCATCAGAATGATCCATGGCCTTCTCATCACAATGTTCCATGCCCTTTTCAGCACAATGCTCCAAGACCCTTGTAATCACAATGCTCCATGCCACTTTTCATCTCAATGCCCCATGAACCCTGTCATCACAATGCACCATGCCCATCATCATAATGCTTCAGGCTCTTGTCATCACAATGAAATCAATATTCTGCATGTCCTCTGTCATCATAATGCTCCAAACCCTTGTGATCACAATTTTGCATAACACTTATCATCACAACACCCCATGACGCTCATCATCACAATTATCCATGGTCTTCTCATCACAATGCTCCATGATCTTTGTCATCACAATGCTCAATACAATTGTCATCACAATGCTCCCTGACACTTGTCGTCAGTATGCTCTTTGAACCCTGTCATGACAAGGCTCCATGCCTTTTTCATCACAATGATCCATGCCCTAGTCATCACAATGTTCCAAGATCCCTGTAATCACAGTGCTCCATGCCCTTGTCATCACAAAACTCCAGGAAACATGTCTCAGAATGCTCCATGGACTTCTCATCACAATGCTCCATGCCCTAGTCATCACAGTGCTCCAAGACCCCTGTAATCACAGTGCTCCATGCCCCTTTTCATCAGAATGCTCCATGAGACTTGTCATCACAAGTCTCCATTGTCTTCTCATCAAAATGCTCCAGGACCTTGTCATCACCATGCTCCATTTCCTTGTCATCACAATGCTCCAGGACCCCTATCATCACAATACTCCATGCACATTTTCAGCCCAATGCCCCACAGCCTACTCATTACAATGCTCCATGGCCAGTATCATCACAATGCTCCATGACCACTGTCATCACAACACTCCATGACACCTCACAACACAATGATCCGGGACTATTGTCATCACAATGATCCATGCCCTTATCATCCCAATGCTCCATGACCCCTGTATTCACAATGCTCCGTGACGCTTGTCATCACAGTGCTCCATGACACATGTCCTCACAATGCTCCATGCCTTTGTCAGCAAAATGCTACATAACATTGTCATTACAATGCTTTGTGCGTTTGTCATCACAATACTCCATTTCCATTGTCATCACAATCCTCCATGAACCTTGGGATCACATTGCTTCATTCCTTTGTCATCAAAATGCTCCATGCTCCTTGAAATCAAAATGATCCATGACCTCTGTCATCACAATGCTCCAAAACCTTGTGATCACAGTGATCCATAACACTTGTCATCACAATGATCTATGATGCCTGTCATCACAATACTCCATGCCCTTTAAAACACAATGCTCCATGACCTTTTTCATCCCAATTCTCAATATACATGTCATCACAATGCTCCCTGACACTTGTCATCAGAATGTTCCTTGAAACCTGTCACGAAAAGGCTCCATGCCATTTTCATCACAAAGCCCCATACCATTTTCATCACAATGCTCCATGACATTGTCATCAAAATACTCCACAAGCTCGTCATCAGAATGCTCCATGACCCTTGTCATCACAATTCTCCATGTACTTGTCAGCTCAATGCTCCCTGACCCTTGTCATCACAATGCTCCAAGCCATTGTCATCACAATGCTCCATTACCTTTGTCATCATAATCCTCCATGACACTTGGCATCACAATGCTCCATGCAATTGTCATCACAATGGGCCATTACATATGTCATCACAATGCTCCCTGACAACTGTCTTCACAATAATGCATGATCTGGTCAACACAATGCTCCATGCCCTTGTCATCACAATGCGCCATTCCAACTGTCATCGCAGTAATCCATGAAAATTATTAGAGCAATGATCCATGCCCTTGTCGTCACAATGCTCCATGCCCTTGTTATCACAATGCTCCATGACCCCTGTCATCAGAATGCTCCGTGACTCCAGTCATCAAAATGCTTCATGACCTTTGTCATCACAATGGTCCATGCCTTCGTCATCAACAGTCTCTGTGATATTTTTATCCACAATTCTCCATGAACTTTTCATCACAATGCTCTTTGACACTTGTCATCACAATGTTCTATGCCTTTCTCAGCACAATGCTCCATGACCATTGTCATCACAATATTCCAAGCCTTTGTCATCACAATGCTCCATTATATTTGTCATCAGAATCCTCCATGACACTTGTCGTCACAATGCTCTTTGACACTTGTCATCAGAATCCTCCATGACACCTGGCATCAAAATTCTCCATGCCATTTTCATCACAATGGGCCATTACATATGTCATCACAATGCTCCCTCACACCTGTCTTCACAACACTGCATGACCTGGTCATCACAATGCTCCATGCCCTTGTCATCACAATGCGCCCTTCCATCTTTCATCACAATAATCCATGAAACGTATTAGACCAATGCTCCATGCCATTGTCATCACAATGCTCCATGACCTTGTTATCACAATGTTCCAAGACCCCTGTAATCAGAATGCTCCATGCCCCTTTTCATCAGTATGCTCCATGAGACTTGTCTTCACAAGGCTCCATGGTTTTCTAATCACATATCTCCAGAACCTTGTCATCAGAATGCTTCAAGACCTTGTCATGAAAATTCGCAATGGCCCTTGTCATCATAATGCTCCAAGCCCTAGTCATCACAATGCTCCATTATATTTGTCATCACAATCCTCCATTACATTTGGCATCTCAATGCTCCCTGCCATTGTCATCGCAATGGACCATGACATATGTCATCACAATGCTCCCTGACACCTGTATTTACAATACTCCATGACATTCTCATCAAAATGATCCATGCCCTTGTCATGCCAATGCTCCATGACCCCTGTATTCACAATGCTCCGTGACCCTTGTCATCACAGTGCTCCATGACACCTGTCTTCACAATACTCCATGACCTTCTCCTCACAATGTTCCATGCCCTTGTCATCACAATGCACCATGCCCACTGTCATCACAATAATCTATGAAACTTGTCAGACCAATGCTCCATGCCCCTGTCATCGCAATGCTCCATGCCCTTGTCATCACACTGCTCCATTACAATGCTCCGTGAATCCAGTCATCACAATTCTTCATAACGTTTGTCAACACCACGGTCCATGTTCGCATCCTCAAAAGGCTCTGTGTCTTTTGTAACCTCAATGCTCCATGAAATTTTCATCACAATGCTCCATGACCCTTGTCATCACAATGCTCCATGCATTTGTCAGAACAATACTCCATGACCCTTGTCATCACAATGTGGCACGCGCTTTTCATCACAATGATCCACAACCTTGTCATCACTATCCGCCATAAACCTTGTAATCACAATGCTCCATTCACTTCTCATCCAAATGCTCTCTCACTTGAGATATCACAATATTCTGACACTAGTTATAACAATCCTCCCTCACACCTGTAATCACAATGTTCCATGACCCCTGTCATCAGAATGCTGCATCCCCTTATCAGCACAATATTCCATAACCCCTGACATCACAATCTTCCATAAGCCTGTCATCAAAATGCTCCATGACCCATTTCATCCCAAAGCTCCATGACACCTGGCATCAAAATGTTCTATAACCCCTGTCATCAAAATGTTCCATTACACTTTTCATCAAATTGCTGCATGACCCTGTCATCAAAATGCTCCCTGCCCTTCTCATCACAATGCACCACACACTTGTCATTAAAATGTTCTATGACCTTTGTCATCACAAAGCTCCATGACACTTGGCATCACAGTGCTCCATATCATTGTCATCACAGTGCTCCATAAACCCTCTCATCACATTGCTCCATGCCCTTGTCATTACAAAGCTCCATGACACTTGTCATCACAATGCTCGATGCACTTCTCATCACAGTGCTCCATGCCCTTGTCATTACAGTCCTCCATGACCCATGTATCACAGTGTTCCGTGCCCTTGTACTCACAATGCTCCATGCCCACTCTCATCACAATAATCCATGAAACATTTCAGACCAATGCTCAATGCCCTTCTCATCAAAATGATCCATTACCTCTGTCATAACAATGCTCCATGACCACTGCCATCACAATGTTCCATTACACTTTTCATCAAATTGCTGCATGACCCGGTCATCAAAATGCTTCCTGCCCTTCTCATCACAATGCACCATGCCCTTGTCATCAAAATGCTCCATGACTTGTCATCACAAAGCTCCATGACACCTGTCATCACAATGCTCCATGCATTTGTCAGCAAATTTATACATGAACTTGTCATTAGAAAGCTCTATGCGCTTGTCATTACAATGCTCCAAGAACCCTGTAATCACAATGCTCCATGCCCCTTTTCATATCAATGCTCCATGAAACCTGTCATCACAATGCACCATGTCCATCATCATAATGCTTCAGGCTATTGTCATCACAATGAAATCAAAATTCTCCATGACCTCTGTCATCATAATGCTCCAAACCCTTCTGATAACAGTGTTCCAAAACACTTATCATCACAACACCGCATGACGATCATCATCACAATTATCCATGGACTTCTCATCACAATGCTCCATGATCTTTGTCATCACAATGCTCAATACACTTGTCATCACAATGTTCCCTGACACTTGTCGTTAGTATGCTCCTTGAACCCTGTCATGACAAGGCTCCATGCCTTTTTCATCACAGTGATCCATGCCCTTTTCATCACAATGCACCATGACCCCTGTAATCACAATGCTCTATGCCCTTGTCATCACAAAGCTCCATGACGCAAGTCATCAGAATGCTCCATGGCCTTCTCACAATGCTCGATGTCATTTTCATCACAATGCTCCATGAAGCCTATCATCACATTGCTCTTTGCCCTTGACATTACAGTCCTCCATGACCCATGTATCAAAGTGTTCCGTGCCCTTGTCATGACAATGCTCCATGCCCAATCTCATCACAATAATCCATGAAATATTTCAGACCAGTGCTCAATTCCCTTCTCATAACAATGCTCCATTACCTCTGTCATAACAATGCTCCATGACCATTGCCATCACAATATTCCACCGCCTTGTCATCACAAGGCTCCATTACCCATGTCATCGCAATGATCCAAGACACGTGTAATCAAAATGCTTCATGAACTTGTCATAACAAAGCTCCATGACGCATGTCATCAGTAGGTTCAATGAACTTCTCTTCACAATGTTCCATGCCCTTGTCATCACAATGCTCCATGACCACTGTAATCACAATGCTCCTTGCCACTTTTCATCTCAATGATCCATGAACACTGTCATCAAAATGCACCATGCCTATCATCCTAATGTTTCATGCTATTGTCATCACAATGAAATCAAAATGCTCCATGACCTCTGTCATAACAATGTTCCAAACCCTTGTGATCACAATATTCCATAACAGTTGTCATCACAATGCCCCATGACGCTCGTCATCACAATTATCCATGGTTTTCTCATCACAATGCTCCATGTCCTTTGTCATCACAATGCTCAATACATTGTCATCAAAATGCTCCCTGACACTTGTTGTCTGTATGCTCCTTGAACCCAGTCATGACAAGGCTCCTTGCCTATTTCATCAAAATTATCCATGCCCTTTTCATCACAATCCTCCCTCACCCCTGTTATCACAATATTCCATGGCCCCTGTCATCACAATGCTACATCCCTTTATCAGCACAATGTTCCATGACCCCTGACATCACAATGTTCCATAACCCCTGTCATCAATATGCTCCATGACCCATTTCATCCCAAAGCTCCATGACCCCTGGCATCACAATGCTCTATAACCCCTGGCATCAAAATGTTCCATTACACTTTTCAGCAAATTACTGCATGAGCCTGTCATCAAAATGCTCCCTGCCCTTCTCATCACAATGCACCACACACTTGTCATCAAAATGCTCCATGACCTTTGTCATCACAAAGCTCCATGACCCACGGCATCACAATGCTCCATGTCATTGTCATCATAATGCTCCATGAACCCTCTCATCACATTGCTCCATGCACTTGTCATCACAAAGCTCCATGACACTTGTCATCACAATGCTCGATGCCCTTCTCATCACAATGCTCCATGCCCTTGTCATTACAATCCCCCTTGACAAATGTATCACAGTATACCCTGCCCTTGTCATCACAGTAATCCATGAAATATTTCAGACCAATGCTCAATGCCCTTGTCATCACAATATTCCATGAAATATTTCAGACCAATGCTCAATGCCCTTCTCATCACAATGCTCCATTACCTCTGTCATAACAATGCTCCATGACCCATGCCATCACAATGTTCCACGGCCTTGTCATCACAAGGCTCCATGACCCTTGTCATCACAGTGCTCCAAGACCCCTGTAATCACAATGCTCCATGCCTTTGTCATCACAAAGCTCCATGACGCATGTCATCAGAATGTTCCATGGCATTCTCCTCACAGTGCTCCATGCCATTGTCATCACAATGCTCCAAGACACCTGTAATCACAATACTCCATGCACCTTTTCATCAGAATGCTCCATGAGACTTGTCATCACAAGTCTCCATGGTCATCTCAGCACAATGCTCCAGGACCATGTCATCACCACGCTCCATTCCCTTGTCATCACAATGCTCCATGACACCTGTCATCACAATACTTCATGAACATTTTCAGCCCAGTGCTCCATGACATTCTCATCACAATGCTGCATGAACAATATCATCACAATGATCCATGGCCACTGTCATCAAAAACACTCCATGACATATGACAACACAATGATCCGGGACTCTTGTCATCACAATGATCCAAGACACCTGTAATCAAAATGCTCCATGACCCCTGTCATCACAATACTCCATGAACATTTTCAGCCCAATGTTCCATGACCCTTGTCATCACAATGATCCATGCCCTTGTCATCACAAAGCTCCATGACACGTCTTCAGAATTTTAGATGGCCTTCTCATCACAATGTTCCATGCCCTTGTCATCACAATGATCCATGCCCTTGTCATCACAATGTGCCTAGACCCCTGTAATCACAATGCTCCATGCCCCTTTTCATCAGTATGCTCCATGAGATTTGTCATCACAAGGCTCCATGATTTTCTCAACACAATGCTCCAGGACCTTGTCATCACAATGCTTCACGACCTTGTCATGAAAATTCTGAATAGCCCTTGTCATCATAATGCCCCAATCCCTAGTCATAACAATGCTCCATTATATTTGTCATCACAATCCTCCATTACATTTGGCATCACAATACTCCCTGCCATTGTCATCGCAATGGATCATGACATAAGTCATCACAATGCTCCCTGACACCTGTCTTCACAATACTCCATGACCTTCTCTTCACAATGCCCCATGCCATTGTCATCACAATGCACTATGCCCACTGTCATCACAATAATCTATGAAACTTGTCAGCCCAATGCTCCATGCCCCTGTCATAACAATGCTCCATGTACCTGTCATCACAATGCTCCATGCCCTTGTCATCACAATGCTCCATGACTTGTCATTACAAAGCTCCATGACCCATGACCCATGTATCACAGTGTTCCGTGCCCTTGTCATCACAATACACCATGCCACTCTCATCACAATAATCCATGA
Organism: Mesoplodon mirus; assembly: GCF_964341445.2. Lineage (NCBI taxonomy): Eukaryota > Metazoa > Chordata > Mammalia > Artiodactyla > Ziphiidae > Mesoplodon > Mesoplodon mirus. The sequence goes on from NW_028295738.1 coordinate 424,580, forward strand.
AATATTTCAGACCAATATTCCATGCAATTCTCATCAAAGTGCTCCATTACCCCTGTCATAACAATGCTCCATGACCCCTGCCATCACAATGTTACACGGCCTTGTCATCACAAGGCTCCATTACAGTTGTCATCACAATGCCCCATGACGCTCGTCATCACAATTATCCATGGTCTTCTCATCACAATGTTCCATGATCTTTGTCATCACAATGCTCAATACACTTGTCATCACAATGATCCCTGACACTTGTCGTCAGTATGCTCCTTGAACCCTGTCATGACAAGGCTGCTTGCCTTTTTCATCACAATGTTTCATGCCCTTTTCATAACAATGCTCCAAGACCCCTGTAATCACAATGCTCCATGCCCTTGTCATCACAAAGTTCCATGACGCATGTCATCAGAATGCTCCATGGCCTTTTCATCACCATGATCCATGCCCTTGTCATAACAATGCTCCAAGACCCCTGTAATCACAATGCTCCATGCCCCTTTTCAACAGAATGCTCCATGAGACTTCTCGTCAAAAGTCTCCATGGTCTTCTCATCACAATGCTCTAGGACTTGTCATCACCATGCTCCATTCCCTTGTCATCGCAATGCTCCATGACCAATATCATCACAATACTCCATGACCACTGTCATCACAACACTCCATGACACCTGACAACACAATGATCCGGGACTTTTGTCATCACAATGCTCCAAGACCCCTGTAATCACAATGCTCCATGCCCTTGTCATCACAAAACTCAATGACACATGTAATCAGAATGTTCCATGGCCTTTTCATCAAATGCTCCATGCCCTTGTCATCACAATGCACCATGCACTTGTCAGCACAATGCTCACTGACCCTTGTCATCACAGTGCTCCAAGCCATTGTCATCACAATGCTCCATTACATTTGTCATCAGAATCCTCCATGAAACTTGGCATCACAATGCTCCATGCCATTGTCATCACAATGGGCCATTACATATATCATCACAGTGCTCCCTGACAACTCTCTTCACAATAGAGCAAGACCTGGTCATCACAATTCTTCACGCCCTTGTCATCACAATGCTCCATGACCCCTGCCATCACAATGTTCCACGGCCTTGTCCTCACAAGGCTCCATGACCATTGTCATCACAATGCTCCAAGACCCCTGTAATCACGATGCTCCATGCCCTTGTCATCACAGAGCTCCATGACACATGTCATCAGAATATTCCATGGCCTTCTCATCAAAAAGCTCCATGTCCATGTCATCACAATTCACCATGTCCAATGTCATCACAATAGTCTATGAAACTTTTCAGACCAATGCTCGATGCCCCTGTCATCACAATGCTCAATGCCCTTGTCATCAAAATGCTCCATGACCCCTGTCATCACAATGCTCCGGGACTCCAGTCATCACAATGCTTCATAACGTTTGTCATCCGAACACTCCATGCCCGCGTCATCACAAGGCTCTGTGACCTTTGTAACCACAATGCTCCATGAACTTTTCATCACAATGCTCCGTGACCCTTGTCATCACAATGCTCCATGCCTTTGTCAGAATAATGCTCCATGACCCTTGTCATCACAATATGCTATGCGCTTTTCATCACAATGATCCACAACATTGTCATCGCTATGCTAAATAAACGATGTAATCAAAATGCTCCATGCATTTCTCATCCAAATCTTCTCTCACATGAGATATCACAATGTTCCATCACTAGTCATCAGAATCCTCCCTCACCCCTGTTATCACAATGTTCCATGACCCCTCTCAACACAATGCTACATCCCCTTATCATCACAATGTTCCATGACCCATGACATCACAATGTTCCATAACCACTGTCATCAAAATGCTCCATGACACTTTTCATCCCAAAGCTCCATGACCCTTGGCATCACAATGTTCTATAACTCCTGTCATCAAAATGTTCCATTACATTTTTCATCAAATTTCTGCATGACCCAGTCATCAAAATGCTCCCTGCCTTTCTCATCACATTGCACCACACACTTGGCATCAAAATGCTCCATGACCTTTGTCTTCACAAATATCCATGACACTTGGCATCACAATGCTCCATGTCATTGTCATCACAATGCTCCATGAACCCTCTCATCACATTGCTCCATGCCCTTGTCTTCACAAAGCTCCATGACACTTGTCATCGCAATGCTCGATGCCCTTCTAATCACAGTGCTCCATGCCCTTGTCATTACAGTCCTGCATGACCCATGTATCACAGTGTTCCGTTCCCTTGTCATCAGAAGGCTCCATGCCCACTCTCATCACAATAATCCATGAAATATTTCAGAACAATGCTCAATGCCCTTCTCATCACAATGCTCCATTACCTCTGTCATAACATTGATCCATGACCCTTGCCATCACAATATTCCACGGCCTTGTCATCACAAGGCTCCATGACACTTGTCATCACAATGCTCCAAGACCCCTGTAATCACAAAGCTCCATTCCCTTGTCAGCACAAAGCTCCTTGACACATGACACCAAAATGTTCCATGGCCTTCTCATCACAATGCTCCATGCCCTTGTCATGACAATGCTCCAAGACCCCTGTAATCACAGTGCTCCATGCTACTTTTCATCTCAATGCACCTTGAAGCCTGTCATCAAAATGCACCATGCCCATCATCATAATGCTTCAGGCTATTGTCATCACAATGAAATCAAAATTATCCATGACCACTGTCATCATAATGCTCCAAACCCTTGTGATCACAATGTTTTATAACACTAATCATCACAACACCCTCTGACGCTCATCAACACAATTATCCATGGTCTTCTCATCACAATGCTCCATGACCTGTGTCATCACAATTCTCAATACACTTGTCATCACAATGCTCCCTGACACTTTTCGTCAGTATGCTCCTTGAAACCTGTCATGACAAGACTCCACGCTTTTCATCACAATGATCCATGCCCGTTTCATCACAGTGTTCCCAGACCCCTAATCACAATGCTCCATGCCCTTCTCCTCACAATGCTCCATGCTTTTGTCATCACAATGCTCCAAGACCGCTGTAATCACAATGCTCCATGCCCCTTTTCATCAGAATGCTCCATGAGAGTTGTCATCAAAGTCTCCATGGTCTTATCATCACAATGCTCCAGAATCTTGTCATTAACATGCTCCATTCCCTTGTCCTCACAATGTTCCATGACCACTGTCATCACAATACTCCATGAATATTTTCAGCCCAATGCTCCATGAAATTCTCATCACAATGATCCATGACAAATATCATCAAAATGCTCCATGACCACTCTCATCACAACACTCCATGACATCTGACAACACAATGATCTGGGACTCTTGTCATCACAATGCTCCAATCCCTACTCATCACAATGCTCCATGACCCATGTCATCACAATACTCCATGAACACTTTCAGCCCAATGATCCATGACCCTTGTCATCACAATCTTGCATGCCCGTGTCATCCCAATGCTCCATGACCCCTGTATTCACAATGCTCTGTGACGCTTGTCATAACAGTGCTCCATGACACCTGTCATCACAATGCTCCATGCCTTTGTCAGCAAAATGCTACATGACCTTGTCATTACAATGCTCTATGCGCTTGTTATCACAATAATCCATTACCATTGTCATCACAATCCTCCATGAACCTTGGGATCACATTGCTTCATGCCCTTGTCATCACAATGCTCCCTGCTCCTTGAAATCAAAATGATCCATGACCTCTGTCATCACAATGCTCCAAACACTTGTGATCACAATGTTCCATAACACTTGTCATCACAACACTCCATGATGCCTGCCATCTCTACACTCCATGCCCTTTTCATCACAATGCTCCATGACCTTTGTCATCAGAATTCTCAATACACTTGTCATCACAATGCTCCCTGACACTTGTCGTCAGAATGCTCCTTGAACACTGTCACAAAAAGGTTCCATGCGTTTTTCATCACAAAGCCCCATGGCATTTTCATCAAAATTATCCATGCCATTGTAATCAAAATACTCCACAAGCTTGTCATCAGAATGCTTCATGACCCTTGTCATCACAATGCTCCAAGCCATTGTCATCATAATGCTACATTAACTTTGTCATCAGAATCCTCCATGACACTTGGCCTCACAATGCTCCATGCCATTGTCATCACAATGGGCCATTACATATGTCATCACAGTGCTCCTTGACACCTCTCTTCACAATAAAGCAAGACCTGGTCATCACATTGCTCCATGCCCTTGTCATCACAATGCGCCATTCCAACTGTCATCACAATACTCCATGAAACTTATTAGACCAATGCTCCATGCGCCTGTCAACACAATGCTCCATGCCCTTGTTATCACAATGTTCCATGACCCTGTCATCACAATGATCTGTGACTCAAGTCATCACAATTCTCCATGACCTTTGTCATCACAATTGTCCATGCCCTCATCATCAACACTCTCTGTGACCTTTTTAAGCACAATGCTCCATGAACATTTCATCACAATGCTCTTTGACCCTTGTCATCACAGTGCTCTATGCATTTCTCAGCACAATGCTCCATGCCCTTGTCATCACATTGCTCCATGACCCCTCTCATCACAATGCTCCGTGACTCCAGTCAACACAATGATTCATAAGATTTGTCATCACAATTGTCCATGCCCGCCTCATCACAAGGCTCTGTGACTTTTGTAACCACAATGCTCCATGAACTTTTCATCACAATGCTCCGTGATCCTTGTCATCACAATGCTCCATGCCTTTGTCAGAAAAATGCTCCATGACCCCTGTCATCACAATGCTCCGTGACTCCAGTCATCACAATTCTTCAAAACATTTGTCATCACAATGGTCGATGCTCGCGTAATCAAAATGCTGTTACCATTGTAACCACAATGTTCCATGAACTTTTCATCACAATGCTCCGAGACCCTTGTCATCAAAATGCTCCATGCCTTTGTCAGAAAAATGCTCCTTGACCCTTGTCATCATAATGCTCCAAAACCCCTTAATCACAATGCTCCATGCCCTTGTCATCACAAAGCTCCATGACACATGTCATCAGAATATTCCATGGCCTTCTCATCAAAATGCTCCATGTCCTTGTCATCACAATGCTCCCAGACCACTGTAATCACAATGCTCAATGCCCCTTTTCAAATCAATGGTCCATTAACTCTGTCATCACAATGCATCATGCCCATCATCATAATGCTTCCAGCTATTGCCAGCACAATGAAATCAAAATTCTACATGACCTCTGTCATCACAATGCTCCATGACCCCTGTCATCACAATACTCCATGAACATGTTCAGCCCACTGCTCCATGACACTTGTCATCACAATGATCCATGCCCTTGTCATCCCAATGCTCTATGACCCCTGTATTCACAATGCTCTGTGACGCTTGTCATTACAGTGCTCCATGACACCTGTCATCAAAATGCTTCATGCCTTTGTCAGCAAAATGCTACATGACCTTGTCATTACAATGCTCTATGTGCTTGTCATCACAATACTCCATTACCATTGTCATCACAATCCTCCATGAACCATGGGATCACATTGCTTCATGCCCTTGTAATCACAATGCTCCATGCTCCTTGAAATCAGTATGATCCATGACCTCTGTCATCACAATGCTCCAAAACCTTGTGATCACAATGTTCCATAAAACTTGTCATCACAACGCTCCATGATGCCTGTCATCACAATACTCCATGCCCTTTTCATCAAAATGCTCCATGACCTTTGTCATCACAATTCTCAATACACTTGTCATCACAATGCTCCCTGACACTTGTCGTCAGACTGCTCCTTGAAACCTGTCACAAAAAGGCTCCATGCCTTTTTCATCACTATGCCCCATGCCATTTTCATAACAATGCTCCATGCCATTTTCATCAAAATACTCCAGAAGCTTGTCATCAGAATGCTCCATGACCCTTGTCATCACAATTATCCATGCACTTGTCAGCACAATGCTCCCTGACCCTTGTCATCACAATGCTCCAAGCCATTGTCATCCCAATGCTCTATTACATTTATCATCAGAATCCTCCATGACACTTGGCATCATAATGCTCCATGCCATTGTCATCACAATGGGTCATTACATATGTCTTCACAGTGCTCCCTGAGACCTCTCTTCACAATACTGCAAGACCTGGTCATCACAATGCTCCATGCCCTTGTCATCACAATGTGCCATTCCAACTGTCATCAAAATACTCCATGGAACTTATTAGAACAATGCTCCATGCCCTTGTCATCACAATGCTCCATGCCCTTGTTATCACAATGTTCCATGACCCCTGTCATCACATTGCTCCGTGACTCCAGTCATCACAATGGTCCATGACCTTTGTCATCACAATGGTCCATGCCGTCATCATCAACAGTCTCTGTGACCAATTTAAACACAATGCTCTATGAACATTTCATCATAATGCTCTTTGACCCTTGTCATCACAATGCTCTATGCCTTTCTTATCACAATGCTCCATGCCCTTCTCATCACAATGCTCCATGACCCTGTCATCAAAATGCTCCGTGACTCCAGTCATCACAATTCTTCATAACATTTGTCATCACAATGGTCAATGCCCGTGTCATCACAAGGCTCTGTTACCTTTGTAACCACAATGCTCCATGAAGTTTTCATCACAATGCTCCATGCCTTTGTCAGAAAAATGCGCCATGACCCTTGTCATCACAATGGGCCACGCGCATTTCATTCCAACGGTCCAGAAATTTGTCATCGCAATGCTCCATAAAACTTGTAATCACAATGCTCCATGCCCTTCTCATCACAATGCTCCATTACACCTTTCATAACAATGCTCCATGACCCCTGCCATCACAATGTTCCATGGCTTTGTCATCACAAGGCTCCATGACACATTTAATCACAATGCTCCAAGACCCCTGTAATCAAAATGCTCAATGCCCTTGTCATCACAAAGCTCCATGACACATGTCATCAGAATATTCCATGGACTTCTCATCAAAATGCTCCATGCCCTTGTCATCACAATGCTCCCAGACCCCTGTAATCACAGTGCTCCATGCCCCTTTTCCTATCAATGGTCCATGAACCCTGACATCACAGTGCATCATGCCTATCATCATAATGCTTCTGGTTATTGTCAGCACAATGAAATCAAAATTCTCTATGACCTCTGTCATCACAATGCTCCATGACCCAAAGCATCACAATACTCCATGAACATTTTCATCACAATGCTCCATGACCCTTGTCATCACAATGATCCATGCCCTTCTCATCCCAATGCTCCATGACCTCTGTATTCACAATGCTCCGTGACACTTGTCATCAGAGTTCTCCATGACACCTGTCATCACAATGCTCCATGACTTTGTCAGCAAAATGCTACATGACATTGTCATTACAATGCTCTATGTGCTTGTCATCACAATACTCCATTACCATTGTCATCACAATCCTACATGAAACTTTTGATCACATTGCTTCATGCCTTTGTCATCACAATGCTCCATGCTCCCTGAAATCAAAATGATCCATGACCTCTGTCATCACAATGCTCCAAAACCTTGTGATCACAATGTTCCATAACACTTGTCATCACAACGCTCCATGATGCCTGTCATCACAATACTCCATGCCCTTTTCATCACAATGCACCATGACCTTTGTCATCACAATTCTCAATACACTTGTCATCACAATGCTCCCTGACACTTGTCGTAACAATGCTCCTTGAACCCTGTCACCAAAGGCTCCATGACAATTTCATCACAAGGCCCCATGCCGTTTTCATCAAACTGATCGATGTCATTGTCATCAAAATACTCCACAAGCTTGTAATCAGAATGTTCCATGACCCTTGTCATCATAATTCTCCATGCACTTGTCAGCAAAATGCTCCCTGACCCTTGTCATCACAATGCTCCATTACCTTTGTCATCACAATCCTCCATGACACTTGGCATCACAATGCTCCATGCCATTGTCATCACAATGGGCCATTACATATGTCATCACAATGTTCCCTGACACCTGTCTTCACAATACTGCATGACCTAGCCATCACAATGCTCCATGCCCTTGTCATCACAATGCTCCATGCCCTTGTCATCACAATGCTCCATGACCCCTGTCATCAAAATGTTCCGTGACTACAGTCATCAAAATGCTTCATGACCTTTGTCATCACAATGGTCCATGCCCTCATCATCAACAGTCTCTGTGACATTTTTAACCACAATGCTCCATGAACTTTTCATTACAATGCTCTTTCACCCTTGTCATCACAATGCTCTATGCCTTTCTCAGCACAATGCTCCATGACCATGGTCAGCACAATGCTCCATGCGCTTGTCAGCACAATGCTCCATGACACATGTCATCACAATGCTCCATGCGCTTGTCATCACAGTGCTCCACAATCTTGTCATCAAAATGCTCCATAAACCTTGTCATCACAATGCTCCATGCGCTTCTCATCACAATGCTCTCTCACAACTGATATCACAATGTTACATCACTATTCGTCACAATATTCCCTCACCCCTGTCATCACAATGTTCCATGACTCCTGTCATCACAATGCTACATGCATTATCATCACAATGTTCGATGACCACTGACATCACAATGTTACATAACCCCTGTCATCAAAATGCTCCATGACCATTTTCATCAAAATGCTCCATAACCCGTGACATCACAATGTTCCAAAACCCCTGTCATCAAAATATTCCATGACCTTTTTCATCAAATTGCTCCATGACCATGTCATCACAATGCTTCCTGCCCTTCTCATCACAATGCAAAACGCCCTTGTCATCAAAATGCACCATGACCTTTGTCATCACAAAGATCTATGACCCTTGGCATAACAATGCTCCAAGTCATTGTCATCACAATGCACCATGAACGCTCTCATCACATTGCTTCATGCCCTTTTCATCACATAGCTCCATAACACATGTCATCAGAATGCTCCATGGCCTTCTCATCACAGTGTTCCTTTCCCATGCCATCACAATGCTCCATTACCCCTGTCCTAACAATGCTCCATGACCCCTGCAATCACAAGGTTCCACGGACTTGTCATCACAAGGCTCCATGACACTTGTCTCCAAAATGATCCAAGACCCCTGTAATCACAATGATCCATGCCCCTTTGCAACACAATGCTCCATGAACCCTGTCATCACAATGCCTCATGCCCATCATCATAATGCTTCATGCTATTGTCAGCACAATTAAATCAAAATTCTTCATGACTTCTGTCATAACAATGATCCAAACACTTGTGATCACATTATTCCATAACAATTGTCATCACAATGCCCCATGATGCTCGTCACCACAATTATCCATGGTCTTCTCATCACAATGCTCCATGACCTTTGTCATCACAATGCTCAATACACTTGTCATCACAATGCTCCCTGACACTTGTCGTCACAATGCTCCTTGAACCCTGTCACCAAAGGCTCCATGACATTTTCATCACAAGGCCCCATGCCGTTTTCATCAAACTGATCGATGTCATTGTCATCAAAATACTCCACAAGCTTGTCATCAGAACGTTCCATGACCCTTGTCATCATAATTCTCCATGCACTTGTCAGCAAAATGTTCCCTGACCCTTGTCATCACAATGCTCCATTACCTTTGTCATCACAATCCTCCATGACACTTGGCATCACAATGCTCCATGCCATTGTCATCACAATGGGCCATTACATATGTCATCACAATGTTCCCTGACACCTGTCTTCACAATACTGCATGACCTAGCCATCACAATGCTCCATGCCCTTGTCATCACAATGTTCCATGCCCTTTTTATCACAATGCTCCATGACCCCTGTCATCAAAATGTTCCGTGACTACAGTCATCAAAATGCTTCATGACCTTTGTCATCACAATGGTCCATGCCCTCATCATCAACAGTCTCTGTGACATTTTTAACCACAATGCTCCATGAACTTTTCATCACAATGCTCTTTCACCCTTGTCATCGCAATGCTCTATGCCTTTCTCAGCACAATGCTCCATGACCATTGTCAGCACAATGCTCCATGCGCTTGTCAGCACAATGCTCCATGACACATGTCATCACAATGCTCCATGCGCTTGTCATCACAGTGCTCTACAATCTTGTCATCACAATGCTCCATAAACCTTGTCATCACAATGCTCCATGCGCTTCTCATCACAATGCTCTCTCACAACTGATATCACAATGTTACATCACTATTCGTCACAATACTCCCTCACCCCTGTCATCACAATGTTCCATGACTCCTGTCATCACAATGCTACATGCATTATCATCACAATGTTCGATGACCACTGACATCACAATGTTACATAACCCCTGTCATCAAAATGCTCCATGACAATTTTCATCAAATTGCTCCATAACCCGTGACATCACAATGTTCCAAAACCCCTGTCATCAAAATATTCCATGACCTTTTTCATCAAATTGCTCCATGACCATGTCATCACAATGCTTCCTGCCCTTCTCATCACAATGCAAAACGCCCTTGTCATCAAAATGCACCATGACCTTTGTCATCACAAAGATCTATGACCCTTGGCATAACAATGCTCCAAGTCATTGTCATCACAATGCACCATGAACGCTCTCATCACATTGCTTCATGCCCTTTTCATCACATAGCTCCATAACACATGTCATCAGAATGCTCCATGGCCTTCTCATCACAGTGTTCCTTTCCCATGCCATCACAATGCTCCATTACCCCTATCCTAACAATGCTCCATGACCCCTGCAATCACAAGGTTCCACGGACTTGTCATCACAAGGCTCCATGACACTTGTCTCCAAAATGATCCAAGACCCCTGTAATCACAATGATCCATGCCCCTTTGCAACACAATGCTCCATGAACCCTGTCATCACAATGCCTCATGCCCATCATCATAATGCTTCATGCTATTGTCAGCACAGTTAAATCAAAATTCTTCATGACTTCTGTCATAACAATGATCCAAACACTTGTGATCACATTATTCCATAACACTTGTCATCACAATGCCCCATGACGCTCGTCACCACAATTATCCATGGTCTTCTCATCACAATGCTCCATGACCTTTGTCATCACAATGCTCAATACACTTGTCAACACAATGCTAGCTGACACTTGTCGTCAGTATGCTCCTTGAACCCTGTCATGACAAAGCTCCATGCCTTTTTCATCACAATGATCCATGCCCTTTTCATCACAATGCTCCTAGAACCCTGTAATCACAATGTTCCATGCCCTTGTCATCACAAAGCTCAATGACGCATATCTTCAGAATGCTCCTTCGCCTTCTCCTCACAATGCTCCATACCCATGTCATCACAATGTTCCAAGACCCCTGTAATCACAATGGTCCATGCCCCTTTTCATCAGTATGCTCCAAGAGATTTGTCATCACAGTGCTCCATGGTTTTCTCATCACAATGCTCCATGACCTTATCATCACAATGCTTCACGACATTGTCCTAAAAATTCTCAATGGCCCTTGTCATCATAATGCTCCAAGCCCTAGTCCTCACAATGCTCCATTATATTTGTCATCACAATCCTCCATTACATTTGGCATCACAATGCTCCCTGCCTTTGTCATCGCAATGGTCCATGACATATGTCATCACAATGCTCCCTGACACCTATCTTCAAAATACTCCATGACCTTCTCATCACAATGATCCATGCCCTTGTCATCACAATGCACCATGTCCCCTGTCATCACAATAATCTATGAAACTTGTCAGACCAATGATCCATGCCCCTGTCATCAAAAGGCTCCGTGCACTTGTCATCACAATGCTCCATGCCCTTGTCAACACAGTACTCCATGACCCCTGTCATCACAATGCTCCGTGACTCCAGTCAACACAATGCTTCATAAGATTTGTCATCACAATTGTCCATGCCCGCGTCACCACAAGGCTCTGTGACTTTTGTAACCACAATGCTCCATGAACTTTTCATCACAATGCTCCGTGATCCTTGTCATCACAATGCTCCATGCCTTTGTCAGAAAAATGCTCCATGACCCTTGTCATCACAATGTGCCATGCGCTTTTCATCACAATGATCCACAACCTTGTCATCGCTATGTTCCATAAACCTTGTAATCACAATGCTCCATGCACTTCTCATCCACATGCTCTCTCACATGAGATATCACAATGTTCCATCACTAGTCATCACAATCCTCCCTCAGCCCTGTTATCACAATGTTCCATGACCCCTGTCATCACAATGCTCCATGACCCTTTTCATCCCAAAGCTCCATGATCCCTGGCATCACAATGTTCTATAACCCCTGTCATCAAAATGTTCCATTACACTCTTCATCAAATTGCTGCATGACCCTGTCATCAAAATGCTCCCTGCCATTCTCATCACAATGCACCACACACTTGTCATCAAAATGCTCCATGACATTTGTCATCACAAAGCTCCATGACCCTTGGCATCACAATGCTCCATGTCATTGTCATCACAATGCTCCATGAACCCTCTCATCACGTTGCTCCATGCCTTTGTCATCACAAAGCTCCATGACACTTGTCATCACAGTGCTCGATGCCATTCTCATCACAATGCTCCATGCCCTTGTCCTTACAATCCTCCATGACCCATGTATCACATTGTACCGTGCCCTTGTCATCACAATGCTCCATGCCCACTCTCATCACAATAATCCATGAAACATTTCAGACCAATGCTCAATGCCCTTCTCATCACAATGCTCCATTACCTCTGTCATAACAATGCTCTATGACCCATGCCATCACAATGTTCCAGGGCCTTGTCATCAAAGGCTCCATGACCCTTGTTATCACAATGCTCCAAGACCCCTGTAATCACAATGCTCCATGCCCTTGTCATCACAAATCTCCATGACGCATGCCATCAGAAAGTTCTATGGCATTCTCCTCACAATGCTCCATGCCCTTGTCATCACAATGCTCCAAGACCCCTGTAATCACAATGCTCCATGCCCCATTTCATCAGAATGCTCCATGAGACTTGTCATCACAAGTCTCCATCGTCATCTCATCACAATACTCCAGGACCTTGTCATCACAATGCTCCATGACACATGTCATCACAATACTCCATGAATATTTTGAACCCAATGCTCCATTACCTTCTCATCACAATGCTTCATGACCAGTATCATCACAATGCTCCATGACCACTGTCTTCAAAATGCGCCATTCCAACTGTCATCACAATAATCCATGAAACTTATTATACCAATGCTCCATGCACTTCTCATCACAATGCTCCATGCCCTTGCTATCACAATGTTCCAAGACCCCTGTAATCAGAATGCTCCATGCCCCTTTTCATCAGTATGCTCCATGAGACCTGTCATCACAAGGCTCCATGGTTTTCTCAACACAATTCTCAAGGACATTGTCATCACAATGCTTCACGACATTGTCATGAAAATTCTCAAAGGCCCTTGTCATCATAATGCTCCAAGCCCTAGTCATCACAATGCTCCAAAATATTTGTCATCACAATCCTCCATTACATTTGGCATCACAATGCACCATGCCATTGTCATCGAAATGAACCATGACATATGTCATCAAAATGCTCCCTGACACCTGTCTTCACAATACTCCATGACTTTGTCATCACAATGCTCCATGCCCTTGTCATCACAATGCTCCATGAACCCTGTCAACACAATGCTACGTGACTCCAGTCATCACAATGCTTCATAACGTTTGTCATCACAACGGTCCATGCCTGCGTCATCACAATTCTCTGTGACCTTTGTAACCACAATGCTCCATGAAAATTTCAACACAGTGCTCCGTGACACTTGTCATCACAATGCTCCATGCCTTTGTCAGAAAAATGCTCCATGACCCTTGTCATCAAAACGTGCCACGGGCTTTCCATCACAATGATCCACAACCTTGTAATCGCTATGCTCCATAAAATTTGTAATCACAATGCTCCATGCTCTTCTCATCCAAATGCTCTCTCACCTGAGATATAAACATGTTCCCTCACTAGTCATCACAATCCTCCCTCAACCCTGTAATCAAAATGTTCCATGACCACTGTCATCACCATGTTCCATTCCCTTGTCATCACAATGTTCCATGACCACTGTCATCACAATACTCCATGAACATTTTCAGCCAAATACTCCATGACCTTCTCCTTACAATGCTCCATGACAAATATCATCACAATGCTCCATGACCACTGTCATCACAACACTCCATGACACCCGAAAACACAATGATCAGGGACTCTTGTCATTACAATGCTCCATTCCCTAGTCATCACAATGCTCCATGACCCCTGTCATCACAATACTCCATGAACATTTTCAGCCCAATGCTCCATGACAATTGTCATCATAATGATCCATGCCCTTGTCATCCCAATGCTCCATGACCCCTGTATTCACAATGCTCCGTGACGCTTGTCATCACAGTGCTCCATGACACCTGGCATCACAGTGCTTCATGCCTTTGTCAGCAGAATGCTACATGACCTTGTCATTACAATGCTCTATGCGCTTGTCATCACAATACTCCATTACCATTATCATCACAATCCTCCATGAACCTTGGGATCACATTGCTTCATGCCCTTGTCATCACAATGTTCCATGTTCATTGAAATCAAAATGATCCATGACCTCTGTCATCACAATGCTCCAAACCCTTGTGATCACAATGTTCCAGAGCACTTGTCATCACAACGCTCCATGATGCCTGTCATCACAATACTCCATGCCCTTTTCATCACAATGCTCCATGACCTTTGTCATCACAATTCTCAATACATTGTCATCACAATGCTCCCTGACATTTGTCGTCAGAATGCTCCTTGAACCCTGTCAGGAAAAGTCTCCATGCCATTTTCATCACAATGCCCCATGCCGTTTTCATCACAATGCTCCATGCCATTGTCATCAAAATACTCCACAAGTTTGTCAGCAGAATGCTCCATGACCCTTGTCATCACAATTCTCAATGCACTTGTCAGCACAATGCTCCCTGACCCTTGTCATCACAATGCTCCAAGCCATTGTCATCACAATGCTCCATTACCTTTGTCTTCTGAATCCTCCATGACACTTGGCATCACAATGCTCCATGCCATTGTCATCACAATGGGCCATTATATATGTCAGCACAATGCTCCCTGACAACTGTCTTCACAATACTGCATGACCTGGTCATAACAATGCTCCATGCCCTTGTCATCACAATGCTCCATGCCCTTGTTATCACAATGCTCCATGACCCCTGTCATCACAATGCTCCGTGACTCCAGTCATCACAATGCTTCATGGCCTTTGTCATCACAATGGTCCATGCCCTCATCATCAAGAGTCTCTGTGACCTTTTTAACCACAATGCTCCATGAACTTTTCTTCACAATGCTCTTTATCCCCTGTCATCACAATGCTCTATGCCTTTCTCAGCACAATGCTCCATGATGTATGTCATCAGAATGCTCCATGGCCTTCTCCTCACAGTGCTCCATGCCCTTGTCATCACAATGCTCCAAGACCCCTGTAATCACAATGCTCCATGCCCCATTTCTTCAGAATGCTCCATGAATCTTGTCATCACAAGTCTCCCTGGTCATCTCATCACAATGCTCCAGGACCTTGTCATCACAATGCTCCATGACACCTGTCATCACAATGCTCTGTGACTCCAGTCATCACAGTGCTTCATAATATTGTCATCACAATGGTCCATGCCCACGTCATCACAAGGCTCTGTTACCTTTGTATCCACAATGATCCATGAACATTTCATCACAATGCTCCATGCCTTTGTCATTAAAATGCTCCCTGACCCTTGTCATCACAATGCTCCAAGCCATGGTCATAACAACGCTCCATTACCTTTGTCATCAGAATCTTTCATGAAAATTGTCATCACAATGCTCCATGCCATTTTCATCACAATGGGCCATTACATATGTCATCACAATGTTCCCTGACACTTCTCTTCACAATACTGCATGAGCTGGTCATAACAATGCTCCATGACCTTGTTATCACAATGTGCCATTCCAAATGTCATCGCAATAATCCATGAAACATATTAGACCAATGCTCCATGCCCTTGTCATCACAATGCTCCATGCCCTTGTTATCACAATGCTCCATGACCCCTGTCATCACCATGCTCCGTGACTCCACTCATCACAATGCTTCATGACTTTGTCATCACAATGGTCCATTACCTCATCATCAACAGTCTCTGTGAACTTTTTAACCACAATGCTCCATGAACTTTTCATCACAATGCTCTTTGACCCTTCTCATCACAATGCTCCACGCCCTGGTCATTACAATCCACCATGACCCATGTATCACAGTGTTCCGTGCCCTTGTCATCACATTGCTCCATGCCCACTCTCATCAAAATAATCCTTGAAACATTTCAGACCAATGCTCAATGCCATTCTGATTACAGTGCTCCATTACTACTGTCATAACTATGCTCCATGACCGCTGCCATCACAATGTTCCACGGCCTTGTCATCAAAAGGCTCCATGACCCTTGTCATCACAATGCTCCAAGACCCCTGTAATCACAATGCTCCATGCCCTTGTCATCACAAAGCTCCATGACGCATGCCATCAGAATGTTCCATGGCCTTCTCCTCACAATGCTCCATGCCCTTGTCATCACAGTGCTCCAAGACCCCTGTAATCACAAACTCCTTGCCCCTTTTCGTCAGAATGCTCCATGAGACTTGTCATCACAAGTCTCCATTGTCATCTCACCACAATGCTCCAGGACTTTGTCATCACCATGCTCCATTCCCTTGTCATCACAATGCTCCTTGACACCTGTCATCACAATACTCTATGAACATTTTCAACTCAATGCTCCATGACGGTCTTATCACAATGCTCCATGAGCAGCATCATCACAATGCTCCATGACCACTGTCATCACAATGCGCCATTCCAACTGTCATCACAATAATCCATGAAACTTATTAGACCAATGCTCCATGCCCTTGTCATCACAGTGCTCCCTGCCCTTGCTATCACAATGTTCCAAGACCCCTGTAATCAGAATGCTCCATGCCCCTTTTCATCAGTATGCTCCATGAGAACTGTCATCACAAGGCTCCATGCCTTTTTCATCACAATGCCCCATGCCGTTTTCATCACAATGCTCCATGCCATTGTCATCAAAATACTCCACAAGCTTGTCACCAGAATGCTCCAAGACCCTTGTCATCACAATTCTCCATGCACTTGTCAACACAATGCTCCTTGACCCTTGTCATCGCAATGCTCCAAGCCATTGTCTTCACAATGCTCTATTAACTTTGTCATCAGAATCCTCCATGACACTTGGCATCACAATGCTCCATGCCATCGTCATCACATTGGGCCATTACATATGTCATCACAATGCTCCCTGACACCTGTCTTCACAATACTGCATGACCTGGTCATCACAATGCTCCATGCCCTTGTCATCACAAAGCTCCATGACCCATGTCATCAGAATGCTCCATGGCCGTTTCTGACAATGCTACATGCCCTTGTCATCACAATGCTCCAAGACCACTGTAATCACAATGTTCCATGCCACTTTTCATCAGAATGCTCCATGAGACTTGTCATCACAAGCCTCCAAGGACTTCTCATCACAATGCTACATGACCTTGTCATCACCATGCTCCATTCCCTTGTCATCACAATGCTCCATGACCATTGTCATAACAATACTCCATGAATATTATCAGCACAATGCTCCATAATCTCCTCATCACAATGCTCCATGACCAATATCATCACAATGCACCATGACACCTGACAACACAATGATCCGGGACTCTTGTCATCACTATGCTCCATTCCCTAGTCATCACAATGCTGCATGAATCCTGTCATCACAATGCTCCATGACACCAGTCTTCACAATAGAGCATGACCTCTTTATCACAATGCTCCATGCCCTTGTCACCACAATGCACCATTCCAACAGTCATCGCAATAATCCATGAAAATTATGAGACCAATGATCCATGCCCCTGTCATCACAATGCTCCATGCCACTTTTCATCACAATGCTCCATGACCCCTGTCATCACAGTGCTCCGTGACTCCGGTCATCACAATGCTTCATGACCTTTGTCATCACAATGGTCCATGCCCTCATCATCAACAGTCTCTGTGACCTTTTTAACCACAATGCTCCATGAACTTTTCATCACAATTCTCTTTGACCCTTGTCATCACAATGCTCTATGCCTTTCTCAGCACAATGCTCCATGACCCTTGTCCTCACAATGCTCCATGCGCTTGTCAGCACAATGCTCCATGACACATGTCATCCCAATGCACCATGCGCTTGTCATCACAGTGCTCCACAATCTTGTCATCACAAAGCTCCATAAACCTTGTCATCACAATGCTCCATGCACTTCTCATCAAAATGCTTTCTCACCACTGATATCACAATGTTACTTCACTATTCAACACAATACTCCCTCACCTCTGTCATCACAATGTTCCATGACTCCTGTCATCACAATGCTACATGCACTTATCATCACAATGTTCGCTGACCCATGACATCACAATGTTCCATAACCCCTGTCATCAAAATGTTCCTTGACACTTTTCATCTAATTTCTCCATGACCATGTCATCACAATGCTCCCTGCACTTCTCATTACAATGCACAATGCCCTTGTCATCAAAATGTTCCATGATCTTTGTCATCACAAATATCCATGACCCTTGGCATCACATTGCTCCATGCCCTTGTCATCACTAAGCTCCATGACACATGTCATCAGAATGCTCCATGGCCTTCTCATCACAATGCTCCATGACCTCTGTCATCACAATGCTCAATACACTTGTCATCAATATGCTCCTTGACACTTGTTGTCTGTATGCTCCTTGAACCCTGTCATGGCAAGGCTCCATGCATTTCTCATCACAATATTCCATGCCCTTTTCATCACAATGCTACAAGACCCCTGTAATCACAATGCTCCATGCGCTTGTCATCACAAAGCTCAATGACGCATGTCCTCAGAATGCTCCTTGGCCTTCTCTTCACAATGATCCATGCCCTTGTCATCACAATGTTCCAAGACCACTGTAATCACAATGGTCCATGCCCCTTTTGATCAGTATGCTATATGAGATTGTCATCACAAGGCTCCATGGATTTCTCATCACAATGCTCCAGGACCTTGTCATCACAATGCTTCACGACCTTGTCATGGAAATTCTCAATGGCCCTTGTCATCATAGTGCTCCAAGCCCAAGTCATCACAATGCTCCATTTTATTTGTCATCCCAATCCTCCATTACATTTGGCATCACAATGCTCAATGCCATTATCATCGCAATGGACCATGACATATGTCATCACAATGCTCCCTGACACCTGTCTTCACAATACTCCATGACCTTCTCATCACCATGATCCATACCCTAGTCATCACAATGCACCATGTCCACTGTCATCACAATAATCTATGAAACTTGTCAGAACAATGCTCCATGCCCCTGTCATCACAATGCTCCATGCCCATGTCATCACAATGCTCCATGACCCCTATCATCACAGTGCTCCGTGACTCCATTCATCACAATGCTTCATAATGTTTGTCATCAAAACGGTCCTTGCCCGTGTCATCACAGGGCTCTGTGACATTTGTAACCAAAATGCTCCATGAACTTTTCATCACAATGCTCCGTGACCCTTGTCATCACAATGCTCCATTCATTTGTCAGAACAATGCTCCATGACCCTTGTCATCACAATGTGCCACGTGCTTTTCATCACATCAGTCCACAACCTTGTCATCGCTATGCTTCATAAACCTTGTAATCCCAATGCTCCATGCACTTCTCATCCAAATGCTCTCTCACCAGAGATATCACAATGTTCCATCACTAGTCATCACAATACTCCCTCACCCCTGTAATCATAATGTTCCATGACCCCTGTCATCACAGTGCTACATACCCTTATCATCACAATGTTCCATGATCCCTGACAGCACAATGTTCCATAACCCCTGTAATCAAAATGCTCCATGACACTTTTCATCCCAAAGCTCCATGACCCCTGACATCACAATGTTCTATAACCCCTGCCCTCAAAATATTCCATTATATTTTAATCAAATTGCTGCATGAACTTGTAATCAAAATGCTCCCTGCCCTTCTCATCACAATGCACCACACCATTGTCATCGAAATGTTCCCTGTTATTTGTCATCACAAATCTCCATGACCCTTGGCATCACAATGCTCCATGTCATTGTCATCACAATGCTCCATGAACACTCTCATCACATTGCTCCATGCCCTTGTCATCACAAAGCTCCATGACACTTGTCATCACAATGCTCAATGCCCTTCTCATCGCAATGCTCAATGTCCTGGTCATTACAATCCTCCATGAACCATGTATCACAGTGTTCCGTGCCCTTGTCATCACAATGCTCCATGCCCACTCTCATTACAATAATCCATGAAATATTTTAGACCAAAGCTCAATGCCCTTCTCATCACAATGCTCCATTACCTCTGTCATAACAATGCTCCATGACACCTGCCATCACATTGTTCAACGGCATGTCATCACAAGGCTCCATGACCCTTGTCATCACAATTCCCCAAGACCCCTGTAATCACAATGCTCCATGCCCTTGTCATCACAGTGCTCTATGATGCATGTCATCAGAATTTTCCATGGCCTTCTCATCACCATGCTCCATTCCCTAGTCATCACAATGCTCCAAGACCCCGGTAATCACAAAGCTCCATTCCCCTTTTCATCTCAATGTTCCATGAACCCAGTCATCACAATGCACCATGCCCATCATCATAATATTTCATGCTATTGTCATCACAATGAAATCTAAATTCTCCATGACATCTGTCATCATAATGCTCCAAACCCTTGTGATCACAATGATCCATAAGACTTATCATCACAACACCCCTTGACGCTCATCATCACAATTATCCATGGTCTTCTCATCACAGTGCTCTATGACCTTTGTCATCAAATGTTCAATACACATGTCATCACAATGCTACCTGATACTTGTCGTAAGTATGCTTCTTGAACACTGTCATGACAAGGCTCAATGCCTTTATCTTCACAATGATACATGCCCTTTTCATCACAATGCATCAAGACACCTGTAATCACAATGCTCCACGACCTACTCATCATAATTCTCCATGGCCAATATCATCACCATGCACCATGACCACTGTCATCTCAACACTCCATGACACCTGACAACACAATGATCCGGAATTCTTGTCATCAAAATGTTCCATTCCCAAGTCATCACAATGCTCCATGACCCCTGTCATCAAAATACTCCATGAACATTTTCAGCCCAGTGCTCCATGACCCTTGTCATCACATTGAACCATGCCCTTGTTATCCCAATGCTCCATGACCCCTGTATTCACAATGCTCCATGACGCTTGTCATCACAGTGCTCCATGACACCTGTCATCACAATGCTCCATGCCTTGGTCAGCAAATGCTACATGACCTTGTCATTACAATGCTCTATGCGCTTGTCATCACAATACTCCTTTACCATTGTCATCACAATCCTCCATGAACCTTGGGATCACATTGCTTCATACCCTTGTCATCACAGTGCTCCATGCTCCTTGAAATCAAAATGATCCATGACCTCTGTCATCACAATGCTCCAAACCCTTGTGATCACAATGTTCCATAACACTTGTCATCACTACGCTCCATGATGTCTGTCATCACAATACTCCATGCCCTTTTCATCACAATGCTCCATGACTTTTGTCATCACAATTCTCAATACACTTGTCATCACAATGCTCCCTGACACTTGTCGTCATTATGCTCCTTGAACCCTGTCATGACAAAGCTCCATGCCTTTTTCATCACAATGCTCCATGCCCTTTTCATCACAATGCTCCATGACCCCTGTCATCAAAATGCTCCGTGACTCCAGTCATCACAATTCTTCATAACATTTGTCATCACAATGGTCAATGCCCGTGTCATCACAAGGCTCTGTTACCTTTGTAACCACAATGCTCCATGAAATTTTCATCACAATGCTCCATGACTCTTGTCATCACAATGCTCCATGCCTTTGTCAGAAAAATGCGCCATGACCCTTGTCATCACAATGGGCCACGCGCATTTCATCCCAACGGTCCAGAAATTTGTCATCGCAATGCTCCATAAAACTTGTAATTACAATGCTCCATGCCCTTCTCATCACAATGCTCCATTACACCTGTCATAACAATGCTCCATGACCCCTGCCATCACAGTGTTCCACGGCCTTGTCATCACAAGGCTCCATGACACATTTAATCACAATGCTCCAAGACACCTGTAATCAAAATGCTCCATGCCCTTGTCATCACAAAGCTCCATGCCACATGTCATCAGAATATTCCATGGACTTCTCATCAAAATGCTCCATGCCCTTGTCATCACAATGCTCCCAGACCCCTGTAATCACAGTGCTCCATGCCCCTTTTCCTATCAATGGTCCATGAACCCTGACATCACAGTGCATCATGCCCATCATCATAATGCTTCATGCTATTGTCAGCACAGTTAAATCAAAATTCTTCATGACTTCTGTCATAACAATGATCCAAACACTTGTGATCACATTATTCCATAACACTTGTCATCACAATGCCCCATGACGCTCGTCACCACAATTATCCATGGTCTTCTCATCACAATGCTCCATGACCTTTGTCATCACAATGCTCAATACACTTGTCATCACAATGCTCCCTGACACTTGTCGTCAGTATGCTCCTTGAACCCTGTCATGACAAAGCTCCATGCCTTTTTCATCACAATGATCCATGCCCTTTTCATCACAATGCTCCTAGAACCCTGTAATCACGATGTTCCATGCCCTTGTCATCACAAAGCTCAATGATGCATATCTTCAGAATGCTCCTTCGCCTTCTCCTCACAATGCTCCATACCCATGTCATCACAATGTTCCAAGACCCCTGTAATCAGAATGCTCCATGCCCCTTTTCATCAGTATGCTCCAAGAGATTTGTCATCACAGTGCTCCATGGTTTTCTCATCACAATGCTCCAGGACCTTATCATCACAATGCTTCACGACATTGTCCTGAAAATTCTCAATGGCCCTGGTCATCATACTGCTCCAAGCCCTAGTCCTCACAATGCTCCATTATATTTGTCATCACAATCCTCCATTACATTTGGCATCACAATGCTCCCTGCCTTTGTCATCGCAATGGACCATGACATATGTCATCACAATGCTCCCTGACACCTATCTTCAAAATACTCCATGACCTTCTCATCACAATGATCCACACCCTTGTCATCACAATGCACCATGTCCCCTGTCATCACAATAATCTATGAAACTTGTCAGACCAATGATCCATGCCCCTGTCATCAAAAGGCTCCTTGCACTTGTCATCACAATGCTCCATGCCCTTGTCATCACAGTACTCCATGACCCCTGTCTTCACAATGCTCCGTGACTCCAGTCAACACAATGCTTCATAAGATTTGTCATCACAATTGTCCATGCCCGCGTCATCACAAGGCTCTCTGACTTTTGTAACCACAATGCTCCGTGAACTTTTCATCACAATGCTCCGTGATGCTTGTCATCACAATGCTCCATGCCTTTGTCAGAAAAATGCTCCATGACCCTTGTCATCACAATGTGCCATGCGCTTTTCATCACAACGGTCCACGTATTTGTCATAGCATTGCTCCATAAACCCTGTAATCACAATGCTCTATGCCCCTTTACATCTCAATGAACCATGAACCCTGTCATCACAATGCACAATGCCCATCATCATAATGCTTCATGCTATTGCTATCACAATGAATTCAAAATGCTCCATGATCTCTGTTCTAACAATGCTCCAAACCCTTGGGATCATAATATTCCATAACACTTGTCATCACAGAGCCCCATGACACTCGTCATCACAATTATCCATGGTCTTCTCATCACAATGCTCCATGACATTTGTCATCACAATGCTCAATACACTTGTCATCAAAATGCTCCCTGACACTTGTTGTCTCTATGCTCCTTGAACCCTGTCATGACAAGGCTCCATGCCTTTTTCATCACAATGATCCATTCCATTTTCATCACAATGCTCCAAGACCCTTTTAAACACAATGCTCCATGCCCTGGTCATCACAAAGCTCAATGAAACATATCTTCAGATTGCTCCTTGGTCTTCTCCTCACAATGTTCCATGCCCATGTCATCACAATGTTCCAAGACCCCTGTAATCACAATGGTCCATGCCCGTTTTCATCAGTATGCTCCATGAGATTTGTCATCACAAGTCTCTATGGATTTCTCATCACAATGCTCCAGGACCTTGTCATCACAATGCTTCACGACCTTGCAATGAAAATTCTCAATGGCCCTTGTCATCATAATGCTCCAAGACCTAATCATCACAATGCTCCATTATATTTGTCATCACAATCCTCCATTACATTTGGCATCACATAACTCCCTGCCATTGTTATCGAAATGGACCATGACATATGTCATCACAATGCTCCCCGACACCTGTCTTCACAATACTGCATGACCTGGTCATCACAATGCTCCATTACCCCTGTCATAACAATGCTCCATGACCCCTGCCATCACAATGTTCCACGGCCTTGTCATCACAAGGCTCCATGACACTTTTAATCACAATGCTCCAAGACCCCTGTAATCAAAATGCTCCATGCCCTTGTCATCACAAAGCTCCATGACACGTCATCAGCATGTTCCATGGCCTTCTCATCAAAATGCTCCATGCCCTTGTCATCACAATGCTCCCAGATCCCTGTAATCACAATGCTCTATGCCCCTTTTCAAATCAATGCTCCATGAACCCTGTCATCACAATGCATCATGCCCATCATCATAATGCTTCCGGCTATGGTCAGCACAATGAAATCAAAATTCTTCATGACCTCTGTCATCATAATGCTCCATGACGCCTGTCATCACAATACTCCATGAATATTTTCAGCCCAATGCTCCATGACACTTGTCATCACAATGATCCATGCCCTTGTCATCCCAATGCTCCTTGACCCCTGTATTCACAATGCTCCGTGATGCTTGTCATCACAGTGCTCCATGACACCTGTCATCACAATGCTCCATGACTTTGTCAGCAAAATGCTACATGACCTTGTCATTACAATGCTCTAAGTGCTTGTCATCACAATACTCCATTACCATTGTCATCACAATCCTTCCTGAACCTTTGGATCACATTGCTTTATGCCCTTGTCATCACAATGCTCCCTGCTCCTTGAAATCAAAATGATCCATGAACTCTCTCATCGCAATGCTCCAAAAACTTGTGATCACAATGTTCCATAACACTTGTCATCACAACGCTCCATGATGCCTGTCTTCACAATACTCCATGCACTTTTCATCACAATGCTCCATGACCTTTGGCATCACAATTCTCAATACACTTGTCATCAAAATGCTCCCTGACACTTGTCTTCAGAATGCTCCTTGAAACCTCTCATGAAAAGGCTCCATGACGTTTTTATCACAATGCCCCATGCCGTTTTCATCACAAGGCTCCATGCCATTGTCATCACAATGGGCCATTACATATGTCATCACAAAGTTCTCTGACACCTATATTCACAATAACGCATGACCTGGTCATCACAATGTCCCATGCCCTTGTCATCACAATGCGACATTCCAACAGTCATCACAATAATCCATAAAACATATTAGACCAATGATCCATGCCCTTTTTATCACAATGCTCCATGACCCCTGTCATCTCTATGCTCCGTGACTCCAGTCATCACAATGCTCTATGACCTTTGTCATCACAGTGGTCCATGCCCTCATCATCACCAGTCTCTGTGAACTTTTTAACCACAAAGCTCCATGAACATTTCATCACAATGCTATTTGACACATGTCATCACAATTCTCTATGTCTTTCTCAGCAAAATTCTCCATGTCCTTCTCATCACAATGCTCCATGACCCTGTCATCACAATGCTCCGTGACTCCAGTCATCACAATTCTTCATAACATTTGTCATCACAATGGTCGATGCCCACGTCATCGCAAGGCTCTGTTACCTTTGTAACCACAATGCTCCATGAACTTTTCATCACAATGCTCCGTGACACTTCTCATCACTATGCTCCATGCCTTTGTCAGAAAAATGCTCCATGACCCTTGTCATCACAATGTGCCAAGCGCTTCTCATCCGAACGGTCCAAAAATTGGTCATGACAATGCTCCATAAACCATGTAATCACAATGCTCCATGCCCTTCTCATCACAATGCTCCATGCCCTTGCCATCACAATGCACCATGTGCACTGTCATCACAATAGTCTATGAAACATGTCAGACAAATGCTCCATGCCCCTTTCATCACAATACTCCATGCCCTTGTCATCACAATGCTCCATGACACATGTCATCACAATGCTCCTTGACTCCAGTCATCACAATGCTTCATAACGTTTGTCATCACAATGGTCCATGCCCGCGTCATTACAAGGCTCTGTGACCTTTGTAACCACAGTGCTCCTTGAACATTTCATCACAATGCTCCGTGACCCTTGTCATCACAATGCTCCATGCCTTTGTCAGAACAATGCTCAATGAAACTTGTCATCACACTGTGCCACGCACTTTTCATTACAACGGTCCACAACCTTGTCATTGCTATGCTCCATAAATCTTGTAATCACAATGATCCATGCACTTCTCATCAAAATGCTCTCTCACCAGAGATATCACAGTGTTCCATCACTAGTCATCACAATACTCCCTCACCCCTGTAATCACAATGTTCCATGACACCTGATATCACAATGTTCTATAACCCATGTCATCAAAATGCTCCATGACCCTTTTCATCCCAAAGCTCCATGACTCCTGGCATCACAATGTTCTATAACCCCTGTCATCAAAATGTTCCATGACACTTTTCATCAAATTGCTGCATGACCCTGTCATCAAAATGCTCCCTGCCCTTCTCATCACAATGCACCACACCCTTCTCATCAAAATGCTCCATGACCTTTGTCATCACAAAGCTCAATAACCCTTGGCATCACAATGATCCATGTCATTGTCATCACAATGCTCCATGAACCCTCTCATAACATTGCTCCATGCCCTTGTCATCACAAAGCTCCATGACACTTGTCATCACAATGCGCGATGCCCTTCTCATGACAATGATCCATGCCTTTCTCATTACAATCCTCCATGACCCATGTATCACAGTGTTCCGTGCCATTGTCATCACAATGCTCCATGCCCTCTCTCATCACAATAATTCATGAAATATTTCAGACCAGTGCTCAATGCCCTTCTCATCACAATGCTCCATTACCTCTGTCATAACAATGCTCCATGAACACTGCCATAAAAATGATCCACGGCCTTGTCATCACAAGGCTCCATGACCCTTGTCATCACAATGCTCCAAGACCCCTGTAATCACAATGCTCCATGCCCTTGTCATCACAAAGCTTCATGACGCATGTCATCAGAATGTTCCATGGCATTCTCATCACAATGCTCCATGACCTTTGTCATCACAAGGCTCCATGACCCTTGTCATCACAATGCTCCAAAACCCCTGTAATCACAGTGCTCCATGACCCTTTTCATCTCAATGCTCCATGAACCCTGTCATCACAATGCACCATGCCCATCATCATAATGCTTCAGGCTATTGTCATCACAATGAAATCAGTAATCTCCATGACCTCTGTCATCATAATGCTCCAAAACCTTTTGATCACAATGTTCCATAACACTTATCATCACAACACACCATGACACTCATCATCACAAATATCCATGGGCTTCTCATCACAATGCTCCATGACATTTGTCATCACAATGCTCAATACACTTGTCATCACAATGCTCCCTGACACTTGTCGTCAGTATGCTCCTTGAACCCTGTCATGACAAGGCTCCATGCCTTTTTCATCACAATGATCCATGCCCTTTTCATCACAATGCTCCAAGACCCCTGTAATCACAATGCTCCATGCCCTTGTCATCACAAAGCTCCATGACGCATGTCATCAGAATTCTGCATGGCCGTCTCATGACAATGCTCCATGCCCTTGTCATCACAATGCTCCAAGACCACTGTAATCACAATGATCCATGCCCCTTTTCATTAGAATGCCCCATGAAACTTGTCATCACAAGCCTCCATGGTCTTCTCATCACAATGCTACAGGACCTTGTCATCACCAAGTTCCATGACCATGGTCATCACA
Source organism: Mesoplodon mirus (assembly GCF_964341445.2). Lineage (NCBI taxonomy): Eukaryota > Metazoa > Chordata > Mammalia > Artiodactyla > Ziphiidae > Mesoplodon > Mesoplodon mirus. The sequence goes on from NW_028295738.1 coordinate 452,983, forward strand.
ATACTCAATGAATATTATCAGCACAATGCTGCATGACATTCTCATCACAATGCTCCATGACCAATATCATCACAATGCACCATGACAACTGTCATCACAATACTCCATGAATATTATCAGCAAAATGCTCCATGACCTTCTCATCACAATGCTCCATGTCCAATATCCTCACAATGCACCATGACAACTGTCATCACAACACTCCATGACACCTGACAACACAATGATCCGGGACTCTTTTCATCACAATGCTCCATTCCCTAGTCATCAAAATTATCGATGACCCCTGTCATCACAATGCTCCGTGACACCAGTCATCACAATGCTCCATGACACATGTCATCAGAAAGCTCCATGGCTTTCTCATCACAAAGCTCCTTGCGCTTGCCATCACAATTCTACATTACTCCTGTCATAACAATGCGCCATGATCCCTGCCATCACGATGTTCCATGGCAATGTCATCACAAGGCTCCATGACCCTTCTCATCACAATGCTCCAAGAACACTGTAATCACAATGTTCCATGCCCCTTTTCATCTCAATGATCCATGAACCCTGTCATCACAATGCACCATGCCCATCATCCTAAAGCTTCATGCTATTGTCATCACAATGAAATAAAAATTCTTCATGACCTCTGTCATAACAATGCTCCAAACCCTTGTGATCACAATATTCCATAACACTTGTCATCACAATGCCCCATGACGCTCGTCATCACAGTTATCTATGGTCTTCTCATCACAAAGCTCCATGACCTTTGTCATCACAATGCTCAGTACTCTTATCATCAAAATGCTCCCTGACACTTGTTGTCTGTACTCTCCTTGAACCCTGTCATAACAAGGTCCCATGACCTTTTCATCACAATGTTCCAAGACCCCTGTAATAACAATGGTCCATGAAACTTTTCATCAGTATGCTCCATGAGATTTGTCATCACAAGGCTCCATGGTATTCTCATCACAATGCTCCAGGACCTTGTCATCACAAAGCTTCACGACCTTGTCATGAAAATTCTCAATGGCCCTTGTCATCATAATGCTCCAAGCGGTAGTCATCACAATGTTCCATTATATTTGTCATAACAATCCTCCATTACATTTGGCATCACAATGCTCCATGCCATTGTCATCGCAATGGACCATGACATAGGTCATCACAATGCTCCCGGAAACCTGTCTTCACAATAATCCATCACCTTCTCATCACAATGCTCCATGCCCTTTTCATCACAATGCTCCGTGACTCCAGTCATCACAGTGTTTCATGACCTTTGTCATCCCAATGCTCCATGCCCTTGTCATTACAATCCTGCATGACTCATGCATCATAGTGTTCCGTACCCTTGTCATCACAATGCTCTATGCCCACTCTCATCACAATAATCCATGAAACATTTTAGACCAATGTTCCATGCCCTTCTCATCACAATGCTCCATTACCTCTGTCATAACAATACACCATGACCCCTGCCATCACAATGTTCCACGGCATAGTCATCACAAGGTTACATGAGACTTGTTATCACAATGCTGAAGACCCTTGTAATCACAATGTTCGATGCACTTATCATCACAAAGCTCCATGACGCATGTCATCAGAATGTTCTATGGCCTTCTCATCACAATGCTCCATGCCCTTGTCATCACAATGCTCCAAGACCACTGTAATCACAGTGCTCCATGACCCTTTTCATCTCAATGCTCCATGAACACTGTCATCACAATGCACCATGCCCATCATCATAATGCTTCAGGCTATTGTCATCACAATGAAATCTGTAATCTCCATGACCTCTGTCATCATAATGCTCCAAACCCTTGTGATCACAATGTTCCATAACACTTATCATCACAACACCCCATGACGCTCATCATAACAATTAACCATGGTCTTCTTATCACAATGCTCCATGATCTTTGTCATCACAATGCTCAATACACTTGTCATCACAATGCTCCCTGACACTAGTCGTCAGTATTCTCCTTGAAGCCTGTCATGACAAGGCTCCATACCTTTTTAATAACAATGATCCGTGCCGTTTTCATAACAATGCTCCAAGATCCCTGTAATAACAATGCTCCATGCCCTTCTCATCACAAAACTCCATGACACATGTCATCAGAATGCTCCATGGCCTTCTCATCACAATGCTCCATGCCCTAGTCATCACAGTGCTCCAAGTCCCCTGTTATCACAATGTTCCATGCCCCTTTTCATCAGAATGCTCCATGAGACTTGTCATCACAAGTCTCCATGGTCTTCTCATCACAAAGCTCCAGGACATTGTCATCACCATGCTCCATTCCCTTGTCATCACAATGCTCCATGACCCATATCATCACAATAATCCATGAACATATTCAGACAAATGCTCCACGACCTACACATCACAGTGCTCCATGGCCAATATCATCAAAATGCTCTATGACCACTATCATCACAACACTCCATTACTCCTGACAACACAATGATCTGGGACTCTTTTCATCACAATGCTCCATGACCCCTGTCATCACAACACTCCATGAACATTTCAGCCCAGTGCTCCATGACCCTTGTCATCACAATGATCCATGCCCTTTTCATCGCAATGCTCCATGACCCCTGTATTCACAATGCTCCGTGACGCCTGTTATCACAGTGCTCCATGACACATGTCATAACAATGCTCCATGCCTTTGTCAGCAAAATGCTACATGACCTTGTCATTACAATGCTCTATGCGCTTGTCATCACAATAATCCATTTCCATTGTCATCACCATCCTCCATGAAAATTGGGATTATATTGCCTCATGCCCTTGTCATCACAATGCTCCAAACCCTTGTGATCACAATGTTCCATAACACTTGTCATCACATCGCTCCATGATGCCTGTCATCATGATATTCCATGCCTTTTTCATCACAATGCTCCATGACCTTTGTCATCACAATTCTCAATACACTTGTCATCACAATGCTCCCTGACATTTGTCATCAGAATTCTCCTTGAACCCTGTCACAAAAAGGCTCAATGCCTTTTTCATCACAATACCCAATGCCGTTTTCATCACAATGCTCCATGCCATTGTCATCAAAATACTCCAGAAGCTTGTCATCAGAATGCTCTATGACCCTTGTCATCACAATTCTCCATGCACTTGTCAGCACAATGCTCCCTGACACTTGTCATCACAATGCTCCAAGCCATTGTCATCACAACTCTCCATTACCTTTGTCATCAGAATCCTCCATGACACTTGGCATCACAATGCTCCATGCCATTGTCATCACAAAAGGCCATTGCATATGTCATCACAATGCTCCCTGACACCTGTCTTCACAATACTGCGTGACCTGGTCATCACAATGCTCCGTGCCCCTGTCATCACAATGCGCCATTCCAACTGTCATCGCAATAATCCATGAAACTTATTAGACCAATGTTCCATGCCCTTGTCATCACAATTCTCCATTCCCTTATTATCACAATGCTCCATGACCCCTGTCATCACAATGCTCCATGACTCCAGTCATCACAATGCTACATGACCTTTGTCATCACAATGGTCCGTGCCCTCATCATCAACAGTCTCTGTGACCATATTATCCACAATGCTCCATGAAATTATCATCACAATGCTCTTTTACCCTTGTCATCAAAATGCTCTATGCCTTTCTCACCACAATGCTCCATGACACTTGTCATCACAATGCTCCATGTGCTTGTCAGCACAATGCTCCATGACACATGTCATCACAATGCTCCATGACCCCTGTCATCACAATGCTCCGTGACTCCAGTCATCAAAATGCTTCATAACCTTTGTCATCACATTGGTCCATGCCCGCGTCATCAGAAGGCTCTTTGACCTTTGTAACCACAATGCTCCATGAATATTTCTTCACAATTCTCTGTGACCCTTGTCATCACTATGCTCCAAGACCCCTGTAATCACAATGCTCCATGCCCCTTTTCATCAGTATTCTCCATCAGACTTGTCATCACAAGGCTCCATAGTTTTGTCATCACAATGCTCCAGGACTTAGTCATCACAATGCTTCACGACCTTGTCATGAAAATTCTCAATGACCCTTGTCATCATAATGCTCCAAGCGCTAATCATCACAATGCTTCATTATATTTGTCATCACAATCCTCCATTACATTCGGTATCACAATGTTCCATGCCATTGTCATCGCAATGGACCATGACATATGTCATCACAATGCTCCCTGACACCTGTCTTCACAATAATCCATGACCTTCTAATCACAATGCTCCATGCCCTTGTCATCACAATGCACCATGCCCACTGTCATCACAATAATCTATGAAATTTGTTAGACGAATGCTCCATTCTCCTGTCAAAACAATGCTCCATGCCCTTGTCATTACAATGCTCCATGACACCTGTCATCACAATGCTCCGTGACTGCAGTCATCACAATGCTTCATAACGTTTCTCATCACAATGGTCCATTCCAGCGTCATCACAAGGCTCTGTGACCTTTGTAACCACAATGCTCCATGAACATTTCATCACAATTCTCTCTGACACTTGTCATCACAATGCACCATGTCTTTGTCAGAACAATGCTCCATGACCATTGTCATCACAATGTGCCATGCGCAATTCATCACAACGGTCCACAAACTTATCATTGCAATGCTCCATAAAATTTGTAATCACAATGGTCCATGCACTTCTCATCAAAATGCTCTCTCACCAGAGATATCACAATGTTCCATCACTAGTCACCACAATACTCCCTCACCCCTGGAATCACAATATTCCATGACCCTGTCATCACAATGCTACATCCCCTTATCATCACAATTTTCCTTGAACCCTGACATAACAATGTTCCATAACCACTGTCATCAAAATGCTCCATGACCCTTTTCAACACAATTCTCCATGCACTTGCCAGCACAATGCTCCCTGACCCTTGTAATCACAATGCTCCAAGCCATTGTCATCACAATGCTCCATTACCTTTGTCATCAGAATTCTCCATGACGCTTGTCATCACAGTGCTCCATGACACGTGTCATCACAATGCTCCATGCCTTTGTCAGCAAAATGCTACATGACCTTGTCATTACAATGCTCCATGACTTGTCCTCACAAAGCTCCATGACCCATGACCCATGTATCACAGTGTTCCATGTCCTTGTCATCACAATGCACCATGCCACTCTCATTACAATAATCCATGAAATATTTCAGACCAATGCTCCATGCCCTTCTCATCAAAATGCTCCATTACACCTGTCATAACAATGCTCCATGACCCCTGCCATCACAATGTTCCACGGCCTTGTCATCACAAGGCCTCATGACACTTGTCATCACAATGCCCCATGACGCTCGTCATCACAATTATCCATGGTCTTCTCATCACAATATTCCATGAACTTTGTCATCACAATGCTCAATACACTTGTCATCACAATGATCCCTGACACTTGTCGTCAGTATGCTCCTGAACCCTGTCATGAGAAGGCTGCATGCCTTTTTCATCACAATGTTCCATGCCCTTTTCATAACAATGCTCCAAGACCCCTGTAATCACAATGCTCCATGCCCTTGTCATCACAAATGTCCAGGACTCATGTCATCAGAATGCTCCATGGCCTTCTCATCACCATGATCCATGCCCTTCTCATCACAATCCTCCAAGACCCCTGTAATCACAAAGATCCATGCCCCTTTTCAACAGAATGCTCCATGAGACTTCTCATCAAAAGTCTCCATGGTCTTCTCATCACAATGCTCTAGGACTTGTCATCACCATGCTCCATTCCCTTGTCATCGCAATGCTCCATGACCAATATCATCAAAATACTCCATGACCACTGTCATCACAACACTCCATGACACCTGACAACACAATGATCCGGGACTCTTGTCATCACAATGCTCCAAGACCCCTGTAATCACAATGCTACATGCCCTTGTCATCACAAAGCTCAATGACACATGTAATCAGAATGTTCCATGGCCTTTTCATCAAATGCTCCATGCCCTTGTCATCACAATGCACCATGCAATTGTCAGCACAATGCTCACTGACCCTTGTCATCACAATGCTCCAAGCCATTGTCATCACAATGCTCCATTACCTTTCTCATCAGAATCCTCCATGACACTTGGCATCACAATGCTCCATGCCATTGTCATCACAATGGGCCATTACATATGTCATCACAATGATCCCTGACACCTGTCTCCACAATACTGCATGACCTGGTCATCACAATGCTCCATGCCCTTGTCATCACAATGCGCCATTCCAACTCTCATCGCAATAATTCATGAAACTTATTAGACCAGTGTTCCATGCCCTTGTGATCACAATGCTCCATGCCCTTGTTGTCACAATGCTCCATGACCACTGTCATCACAATGCTCCGTGACTCCAGTCATCACAATGCTTCATGACCTTTGTCATCACAATGGTCCATGCCCTCGTCATCAACAGTCTCTGTGACCATTTTAACCACAATGCTTCATGAACTTTTCATCTCAATGTTCTTTGACCCTTGTCATCAAAGTGCTCTCTGCCTTCCTCAGCACAATGCTCCATGACCCTTGTCATCACAATGCTCCAGGCGCTTGTCAGCACAATGCTCCATGACACATGTCATCACAATGCACCATGCGCTTGTCATCACAGTGCTCCACCGTCTTGTCATCACAGTATTCCATAAAGCTTGTCATCACAATGCTCCATGCACTTCTCATCAAAATGCTCTCTCACCACTGATAGCACAGTGCTACATCACTATTTGTCACAATACTCCCTCACCCCTGTCATCACAATGTTCCATGACTCCTGTCATCGCAATGCTACATGCACTTATCACCACAATGTACGATGACCCATGACATCACAATGTTCCATAACACCTGTCATCAAAATGCTCCATGACCCTTTTCATCAAAATGCTCCATGACCCATGACATCACAATGTTCCATAACACCTGTCATCAAAATGTTCCATGACACTTTTCATTAAATTGCTCCATGACCCTGTCATCACAATGATCCCTGCCCTTCTCATCAAAATGCACAGCGCACTTGACATCAAAATGCTCCCTGACCTTTGTCGTCACAAATATCCATGACCCTTGGCATCACAGTGTTCCATGTCATTGTCATCACACTGCTCCATGAACACTGTCATCACATTGCTCCATGCACTTGTCTTCATAAAGCTCCATGACACATGTCATCAGAATGATCCATGACCTTCTCATCACAATTCTACATGCCCTTACAATCACAGTGCTCCATTAAACCTTTCATAACAATGCTCCATGACCCCGGCCATCACAATGTTCCATGGCCTTGTCATCACAAGGCTCCATGACCCTTCTCATCACAATGTTCCAAGACCCCTGTAATCACAATGCACTATGCCCCTTTTCATCTCAATGATCCATGAACCCTGTCATCACAATGCACCATGCCCATCATCATGCTTCATGCTATTGTCATCACAATGAAATCAAAATGCTCCATGACCTCTGTCATAACAATGCTCCAAACCCTTGTGATCACAATATTCCATAACACTTGTCATCACAATGCCCGATGACGCTCGTCATCACAATAATCCATGGTTTCTCATCACAATGCTCCATGACTTTTGTCATCACAATCCTCAATACACTTGTCATCAAAATGCTACCTGACACTTGTTGTCTGTATGCTCCTTGAACCCTGTCATGACAAGCCTCCATGCATTTTTCATCACAATGATCCATGCCCTTTTCATCACAATGCTCCAAGACCCCTGTAATCACAATGCTCCATGCCCTTGTCATCACAAAGCTCAATGACACATGTCATCAGAATGCTTCTTGGCCTTCTGCTCACAATGATCCATGCCCTTGTCATCAAAATGTGCCAAGACCCCTGTCATCACAATGCTCCATGCCTTTGTCAAAAAAATGCTACATGACCTTGTCATTACAATGCTCTATGTGCTTGTCATCACAATACACCATTACCATTGTCATCACAATCCTCCATGAACATTGGGATCACATTGCTTCATTCCCTTGTCATCACAATGCCCCATGATCCTTGAAATCAAAATGATCCCTGACCTCTGTCACCACAATGCTCCAAGCCCTTGTGATCACAATGTTCCATAACACTTGTCATGACAACGCTCCATGATGCCTCTCATCACAATACTCCATGCCCTTTTCATCACAATGCTCCATAACCTTTGTCATCACAATTCTCATTACACTTGTCAGCACAATGCTCCCTGACACTTGTCATCAGAATGCTCCTTGAATCCTGTCACGAAAAGGCTCCATGCCTTTTCATCACAATGCCCCATGCCGTTTACATCACAATGCTCCATGCCATTGTCATCAAAATACTCCACAAGCTTGTCATCAGAATGTTTCATGACACTTGTCATCACAATACTCCATGCACTTGTCAGCACAATGCTCTCTGACTCTTGTCTTCACAATGCTCCAAGCCATTGTCGTCACAATGCTCCATTACCTTTGTCATCAGAATCATCCATGACACTTGGCATCACAATGCTCCATGCCATTTTCATCACAATGGGCCATTACATATGTCATCACAATGTTCCCTGACGCCTGTCTTCACAATACTGCATGACGTGGACATCACAATGCTCCATGCCCTTGTTATCAGAATGCTCCATGACCCCTGTCATCACAATGCTTCGTCACTCCAGTCATCACAATGCTCCATGACCTTTGTCATCACAATGGTCCATTCCCTCATCATCCTCAGTCTCTGTGACCTTTTTAACCACAATGCTCCTTGAACATTTGATCACAATGCTCTTTTACCGTTGTCATCAAAATTCTCTATGCCTTTCTCAGCACAATTCTCCATGACCCTTGTCATCACAATGCTCCATGCGCTTGTCAGCACAATGCTCCATGACACATGTCATCACAATGCACCATGCGCTTGTCATCACAGTGCTCCACCATCTTGTCATCACAATGCTCCATAGAACTTGTCATCACAATGCTCCATGCACTTCTCATCAAAATGCTCTCTCACAACTGATATCACAATGCTACATCACTATTTGTCACAGTACTCCCTCATCCCTGTCATCACAATATTCCATGACTCCTGTCACCACAATGCTACATGCACTTATCATCACAATGTTCGATGACCCCTGACATCACAATGTTCCATAACACCTGTCATCAAAATGCTCCATGACCCTTTTCATCAAAATGCTCCATGACCACTGACATCACAATGTTCCATAACTCCTGTCATCAAAATGTTCCATGACACATTTCATCCAATTGCTCCATGACCATGTCATCACAATGCTCCCTGCCCTTCTCATCACAATGCACAACGCCCTTGCCATCAAAATGCTCCATGACCTTTGTCATCACAAAGATCCATGACACTTGGCATCACAATGCTCCATGTCATTGTCATCACAATGCTCCATGAAGGACCTCATCACATGGCTCCATGCCCTTGTCATCACAAAGCTCCATGACACATGTCATCAGAATGCTCCATGGCCTTCTCATCACAATGTTCCATGCCCTTGCCATCACAATGCTCCATTACCACTGTCATAACATTGCTCCATGACCCCTGCCATCACGATATTCCATGGCCTTGTCATCACAAGGCTCCATCACCCTTCTCTTCACAATGCTCCAAGAACACTGTAATCACAATGTTCTGTGCCCCTTTTTATCTCAATGATCCATGAACACTGTCATCAAAATGCACCATGCACATCATCATAATGCTTCATGCTATTGTCATCACAATGAAATAAAAGTGCTCCATGACCTCTGTCATAGCAATGCTACAAACCCTTGTGAATACAATATTCCATAACACTTGTCATCACAATGCCCCATGACGCTCGTCATCACGATTTTCCATGGTCTTCTCATCACAATGCTCCATGACCTTTGTCATCACAATGCTCAATACACTTGTCATCAAAATGCTCTCTGACACTTGTTGTCTGTATGCTCCTTGAACACTGTCATGACAAGGCTCCATGCCTTTTTCATCACAATGCTCCAAGACCCATGTAATCACAATGCTCCATGCCCTTGTCATCACAAAGCTCAATGACGCATGCCATGAGAATGCTCCTTGGTCTTCTCCTCAAAACGCTCCATGCCCTTGTCATCACAATGTGGCAAGACCCCTGTAATCACAATGCTCCATGCCCCTTTCCATCAGTATGCTCCATGAGACTTGTCATCACAAGGCTCCATGGTTTTTTCATCACAATGCTCCAGGACCTTGTCATCACAATGCTTCAAGACCTTGTCATGAAAATTTTCAATGGCCCTTGTCATCATAATGCTCCATGCCCTAGTCATCACAGTGCTCCATTATATTTGTCATCACAATCCTCCATTACATTTGGCATCACAATGCTCCATGCCATTGTCATCGCAATGGACCATGACATATATCATCACAATGCTCCCTGACACCTGTCTTCACAATACTCGATGACCTTCTCATCACAATGCTCCATGCCCTTGTCATCACAATGCACCATGCCCACTGTCATCACAATAATCTATGAAACCTGTCATACCAATGCTCCATGCCACTGTCATCACAATGCTCCATGCCCTTGTCCTCACAATGCTCCATGACCCCACTCATCACAATGATTCATAACGTTTGCCATCACAATGGTCCATGCCCGCGTCATCACAAGGCTCTGTGACCTTTGTAACCACAATGCTCCATGAACTTTTCATCACAATTCTCTGTGACCCTTGTCATCACAATGATCCATGTCTTTGTCAGAACAATGCTCCATGACCATTGTCATCACAATGTGCCCCGGGCATTTCATCACAATGGCCCACAACCTTGTCATTGCAATGCTCCATAAACCTTTTAATCACAATGCTCCATGCACTTCTCATCCAAATGCTCTCTCACCAGAGATATCACAGTGTTCCATCACTAGTCATCACAATACTCCCTCACCCCTGTAATCACAATGTTCCATGATGCTGTCATTACAGTGCTAAATCCCCTTATCATCACAATGTTCCATGACCGCTGACATCACAATATTCCATAACCCCTGTCATCAAAATGCTCCATGACCCTTTTCATCCCAAAGCTCCAAGACCCCTGACATCACAATGTTCTATAAACCTAGCCATCAAAATGTTCCATTACACTTTTCATCAAATTGCTGCATGACCCAGTCATCAAAATGCTCCCTGCCCTTCACATCACAATGCAAAATGCCCTTGTCATCAAAATGCTCCATGACTTGTCATCACAAAGCTCCATGACCCTTGACATCACAGTGCTCCATGTCATTGTCATCACAATGCTCCATGAACCCTCTCATTACATTGCTCAATGCCCTTGTCATCACAAAGCTCCATGACACTTGTCATCACAATGTTCGATGCCCTTCTCATCACAATGCTCCATGCCCTTGTCATTACAATCCTGCATGACCCATGTATCATAGTGTTCCGTACCCTTGTCATCACAATGCTCCATGCCCACTCTCATCACAATAATCCATGAAACATTTCAGACCAATGTTCCATGTCCTTCTCATAACAATGTTCCATTACCTCTGTCATAACAATGCACCATGACCCCTGCCATCACAATGATCCACGGCCTAGTCATCACAAGGCTCCATGACAGTTTTCAACACAATGCTGAAGGCCCCTGTAATCACAATGCTCCATGCCCTTGTCATCACAAAGCTCCATGACGCATGTCATCAGAATGTTCCGTGGCCTTCTCATCACAATGCTCCAAGACCCCTGTAAACACAATGCTCAGTGCCCCTTTTCATCTCAATGCTCCATGAACCCTGTCATCACAATGCACCATGCCCATCATCATAATGCTTCAGGCTATTGTCATCACAATGAAATCAATATTCTCCATGACCTCTGTCATCATAATGCTCCAAACCCTTGTGATCACAATGTTCCATAACACTTATCATCACAACACCCCATGACGCTCATCATCACAATTATCCATGGCCTTCCCATCACAATGTTCCATGATCTTTGTCATCACAATGCTCAAAACCCTTGTCATCACAATGCTACCTGACACTTGTCGTCAGTATGCTCGTGGAACCCTGTCATGACAAGGCTCCATGCCTTTTTCATCACAATAATCCATGCCCTTTTCATCACAATGCTCCAAGATCCCTGTAATCACAATGCTCCCTGCCCTTGTCATCAAAAATCTCCATGACGCATGTCATCAGAATGCTTCATGTCCTTCTCATCACAATGCTCCATGTCATTGTCATCACAATGCTCCATGAACGCTCTCATCACATTGCTCCATGCACTTATCTTCACAAAGTTCCATGACACATGTCATCAGAATGTTCCATGGCCTTCTCCTCACAGTGCTCCATGCCCTTGTCATTACAATGCTCCATGACACCTGTCATCACAATACTCCATGAACATTTTCAGCCCAGTGTTTCATGACCTTCTCATCACAATGTTCCATGACCAATATCATCACAATGATCCATGACCACTGTCATCACAACACTCCATGACACTTGACAATACAATGATCCGGGACTCTTGTCATCACAATGCTCCAAGACCCCTGTAATCACAATGCTCCATGACCCCTGTCATCACAATACTCCATGAACATTTTCAGCCCAATGTTCCATGAAGCTTGTGATCACAATGATCCATGCCTTGTCATCACAAAGCTCCATGACACATGTCATCAGAATTTTAGATGGCCTTCTCATCACAATGTTCCCTGCCCTTGTCATCACACTGCTCCATGCCCTTGTAATCACAATGTGCCTAGATCCCTGTAATCACAATGCTCCATGCCCCTTTACATCAGTATGCTCCATGAGATTTGTCATCACAAGGCTCCATGATTTTCTCAACACAATGCTCCAGGACCTTTTCATCACAATGCTTCACGACCTTGTCATGAAAATTCTCAATGGCCCTTGTCATCATAATGCTCCAATCCGTAGTCATCACAATGCTCCATTATATTTGTCATCACAATCCTCCATTACATTTGGCATCACAATACTCCCTGCCGTTGTCATCTCAGTGGATCATGACATATGTCATCACAATGCTCCCTGACACGTGTCTTCACAATACTCCATGACCTTCTCTTCACAATGCTCCATGCCATTGTCATCACAATGCACTATGTCCACTGTCATCACAATAATCTATGAAACTTCTCAGCCCAATGCTCCATGCCCCTGTCATAACAATGCTCCATGTCCCTGTCATCACAATGCTCCAAGAACATTTTCAGCCCAGTGCTCCAAGACACTTATCATCACAATGATCCATGCCCTTGTCATCCCAATGCTCCATGACCCCTGTATTCACAATGATCCGTGATGCTTGTCATCAGAGTGCCCCATGACACATGTCATCACAATGCTCCATGTCTTTGTCAGCAAAATGCTAAATGACGTTGTCTTTGCAATGTTCTATGCGCTTGTCATCACAATACTCCATTTCCATTGTCATAACAATCCTACATGAACTTTGGGATCACATTGCTTCATGCCCCTGTCATCAAAATGTTCAATGCTCCTTGAAAGCAAAATGATCCATGACCTCTGTCATCACAATGATCCAAAACCTTGTGATCACAATGTTCCATAACACTTGTCATCACAATGCTCCATGACCTTTGTCATCACAATTCTCAATACACTTGTCATCACAATGCTCCCTGACACTTGTCATCAGAATGCTCCTTGAAACCTGTCAAGAAAAGGCTCCATGTCTCTTTCATCACAAGGCCCCATGCCGTTTTCATCACAATGCTCCATGCCATTGTCATTAAAATACTCCACAAGCTTATCATCAGAATGCTCCATGACCCTTGTCATCACAATTCTCCATGCACTTTTCAGCACAATGCTCCCTGAACCTTGTCATCACAATGCTCCAAGCCATTGTCATCACAATGCTCCATTACCTTTGTCATCAGAATCCTCCATGACACTTGGCATCACAATGCTCCATGCCATTGTCATCACAACGGGCCATTACATATATCATCACAATGCTCCCTGACACGTGACTTCACAATACTGCATGACCTGGTCATCAAAATGCTTCATGACCTTGTCATCACAATGTGCCATTCCAACTGTCATCGCAATAATCCATGAAACTTATTAGACCAATATTCCATGCCCTTGTCATCACAGTGCTCTGTGCCCTTGTTATCACAATCCTCCATAACCCCTGTCATCACAACGCTCCGTGACTGCAGTCATCACAATGCTTCATGACCTTTGTCATCACAATGGTCCATGCCCTCGTCATCAAGAGTCTCTGTGACCTTTTTAACCACAATGCTCCATGAACTTTTCATAACAATGCTCTTTGACCCTTGTCATCACAATGCTCTATGCCTTTCTCAGCACAATGCTCCATGACTCTTGTCATCACAATGCTCCATGCGCTTGTCAGCACAATGCTCCATGACACATGGCATCACAATGCTCCATGACCCCTGTCATCACAATGCTCCGTGACTCCAGTTATCACAATGCTTCATAACGTTTGTCATCACAATGGTCCATGCCCGCGTCATCACAAGGCTCTGTGACCTTTGTAACCACAATGCTCCTTGAACTTTTCATCACAATTCTCTGTGACCCTTGTCATCACAATGCTGCCTGTCTTTGTCAGAACAATGCTCCATGACCATTGTCTTCACAATGTGCCACGCACATTTCATCAGAACGGTCCACAACCTTGTCATTGCAATGCTCTATAAACCTTGAAATCACAATGCTCCATGCACTTCTCATCAAAACGCTCTCTCACCAGAGATATCACAGAGTTACATCACTAGTCATCACAATACTCCCTCACCCCTGTAATCACAATGTTCCATGACACTGTCATCACAATGCTACATCCCCTTATCATCACAATGTTCCATGACACCTGTCATCAAATTGCCCCATGACCCTAATCATCCCAACGCTCCAAATCCCCTGACATCACAATGTTCTATAACCCCTGCCATCAAAATATTCCATTACATTTTTCATCAAATTGCTGCATGACCCGGTCATTAAAATGCTCCCTGCCCTTCTCATCACAATGCACCTTGCCCTTGTCACCAAAATGCTCCATTACTTGTCATGACAAAGCCCCATGACACTTGGCATCACAATGCTCCATGTCATTGTCATCACAATGCTCCATGAAACCTCTCATAACATTGCTCAATGCCCTTGTCATCAAAAAGCCCCATGACACTTTTCATCACAATGCTCGATGCCCTTCTCATCACAATGCTCCAGGCCCTTGTCATTACAATCCTGCATGACCCATGTATCATAGTGTTCTGTACCCTTGTCATCAGAAGGCTCCATTCCCACTCTCATCACAATAATCCATGAAACTTTTCAGACCAATGTTCCATGCCCTTCTCATCACAATGCTCCATTACCTCTGTCATAACAATCCACCATGACCCCTGCCATCACAATGTTCCACGGCCTAGTCATCACAAGGTTCCATGACACTTGTTATCATAATGCTGAAGAACCCTGTAATCACAATGCTCCATGCCCTTGTCATCACAAACCTCCATGACTTATGTGGTCAGAATATTCCATGGCCTTCTCATCACAATGCTCCATGCCCTTGTCATCACAATGCTCCAAAACCCATGTAAACACAATGCTCCATGCCCCTTTTCATCTCAATGCTCCATGAACCCTGTCATCACAATGCACCATGCCCATCATCATAATGCTTCAGGCTATTGTCATCACAATGAAATCAATATTCTCCATGACCTCTGTCATCATAATGCTCCAAACCCTTGTGATCACAATGTTCTATAACACTTATCATCACAACACCCCATGACACTCATCATCACAATTATCCATGGTCTTCTCATCACAATGCTCCATGATCTTTGTCATCACAATGCTCAATACACTTGTCATCACAATGCTAACTGACACTTGTCGTCAGTATGCTCCTTGAACCCTGTCATGACAAGGCTCCATGCATTTTTCATCACAATAATCCATGTCCTTTTCATCACATTGCTCCAAGATCCCTGTAATCACAATGCTCCATGCCCTTGTCATAAAAATGCTCCATGACGCATGTCATCACAATGCTTCATGGCCTTCTCATCACAATGCTCCATGCCCTTGTCATCACAATGCTCCAAGACCACTGTAATCATAATGCTCCATGTCCCTTTTCATCAGAATGCTCCATGTGAGTTGTCATCACAAGTCTCCATGGTCTTCTCATCACAATTCCCCAGGACCTTGTCATCACCATGCTCCATTCCCTTGTCATCACAATGCTCCATGACCCCGGTCATCACAATAATCCATGAGCATTTTCAGCCCAATGCTCCACGACCTATCATCACAATGCTCCATGGCCAGTATCATCACAATGCTCCATGACCACTGTCATCACAACACTCAATGACACCTGACTACACAATGATCCAGGACTCTTGTCATCACATTGCTGCATTCCGTGGTCATCACAATGCTCCATGACCCCTGTCATCACAACACTGCATGAACATTTTCAGCTCAGTGCTCCATGACCCTTGTCATCACAATGATCCATGCCCTTGTCATCCCAATGCTCCATGACCCGTGTATTCACAATGATCCGTGACGCTTTTTATCACAGTGCTCCATGACACATGTCATCACAATGCTCCATGCCTTTGTCAGCAAAATGCTACATGACCTTGACATTGCAATGCTCTATGCGCTTGTCATCACAATACTCCATTTCCATTGTCATCACAATGCTCCATGAACCTTGGGATCACATTGCTTCATGCCCTTGTCATCACAGTGCTCCATGCTCCTTGAAATCAAAATGATCCATGACCTCTGTCATCACAATACTCCAAACCCTTTTGATCACAATGTTCCATAACACGTGTCATCACAACGCTTCATGATGCCTGTCATCACAATACTCCATGCCCTTTTCATCACAATGCTCCATGACCTTTGTCATCACAATTCTCAATACACTTGTCATCACAGTGCTCCCTGACACTTGTCATCAGAATGCTCCTTGAACCCTGTCACGAAAAGGCTCCTTGCCTTTTTCATCACAATGCCCCATGCCGTTTTCATCACAATGCTCCATGCCATTGTCATCAAAATACTCCACAAGCTTGTCATCAGAATGCTCCATGACCCTTGTCATCACAATTCTCCATGCACTTGTCAGCACAATGCTCCCTGACCCTTGTCATCACAATGCTCCAAGTCATTGTCATCACAATGCTCCATTACCTTTGTCATCAGAATCCTCCATGACACTTGGCATCACAATGCTCCATGCCATTGTCATCACAATGGGCCATTACATATGTCATCACAATGCTCCCTGACACCTGTCTTCACAATACTGCATGACCTGGTCATCACAATGCTCCATGCCCTTGTCATCACAATGTGCCATACCAACTGTCATCGCAGTAATCCATGAAACATATTAGACCAATGTTCCATGCCTTTGTCATCACAATGCTCAATGCCCTTGTTATCACACTGTTCCATGACCCCTCTCATCACAATGCTCCGTGACTCCAGTCATCCCAATGCTTCATGACCTTTGTCATCACAATGGTCCATGCCCTCATCATCAATAGTCTCTGTAACCTTTTTAACCACAATGCTCCATGAAATTTTCATCACAATGCTCTTTCACCCTTTTCATCACAATGATCTATGCCTTTCTCTGCACAATGCTCCATGACCCTTGTCATTACTATGCTACATGCGCTTGTCAGCACAGTGCTCCATGACACATGTCATCACAATGCACCATGCGCCTGTCATCACAGTGCTCCACAATCTTGTCATCACAATGCTCCAAAAAAATTGTCCTCACAATTCTCCATGCACTTCTCATCAAAATGCTCTCTCACCACTGATATCACAATGCTACATCATTATTTGTCACAATACTCCCTCACCCCTGTCATCAGAATGTTCCATGACTCCTGTCATCACAAAGCTACATGCTCTTATCATCACAATGTTCTATGAACCATGACATCACAATTTTCCATAATACCAGTCATCAAAATGTTCCATGACACTTTTCATCCAATTGCTCCATGACCCTGTCATCACAATGCTCCCTGCCCTTCTCATCACAATGCATAACGCCCTTGCCATCAAAATGCTCCATGACCTTTGTCATCACAAAGATCCATGACCCTTGGCATCACAATGCTCCATGTCATTGTCATCACATTGCTCCATGCCGTTGTCTTCAAATAGCTCCATGACACAAGTCATCAGAATGCTCCCTGGACTTCTCATCACAATACTCAATGCCCTTGCCATCACAATGCTCCATTACCACTGTCATAATAATGCTCCATGACCCCTGCCACCACGATGTTCCATGGCCTTGTCATCACAAAGCTCCAAGACCCTTCTCATCACAATGCTCCAAGAACACTGTAATCACAATGCTCTATGCCCCGTTTCATCTCAATGATCCATGAACCCTGTCATCAAAAGGCACCATGCCCATCATCATAATGCTTCATGCTATTGTCATCAAAAAGAAATCAAAATGCTCCATGACCTCTGTCATAACAATGCTCCAAACCCTTGTGATCACAATATTCCATAACACTTGTCATCAGAATGCCACATGACGCTCGTCATCACAATTATTCATGGTCTTCTCATCACAATGCTCCATGACCTTCGTCATCACAATGCTCAATACAATTGTCATCAAAATGCACCCTGACACTTGTTGTCTGTATGCTCCTTGAACCCTGTCATTACAAGGCTCCATGCCTTTTTCATCACAATGATCCATGCCCTTTTCATCACAATGCTCCAAGACCCATGTAATCACAATGCTCCATGCCCTTGTCATCACAAAGCTCAATGACGCATGCCATCAGGATTCTCCTTTGTCTTCTACTCACTATGCTCGATGCCCTTGTCATTACAATGTTCCAAGACCCCTGTAATCACAATGCTCCATGCCCCTTTTCTTCAGTATGCCCCATGAGACTTGTCATCACAAGGCTCCATGGTTTTGTCATCACAATGCTCCAGGACATTGTCATCACAATGCTTCACGACCTTGTCATGAAAATTTTAAATGGCCCTTGTCATCATAATGCTCCAAGCCCTAATCATCACAATGCTCTCTTATATTTGTCTTCACAATTCTCCATTACATTTGGCATCACAATGCTCCATGCCATTTTCATCGCAATGGCCCATGACATATGTCATCAGAATGCTCCCTGACACCTGTTTTCACAATACTCCATCACCTTATCATCACAATCCTCCATGCCCTTGTCATCACAATGCACCATGCCCACTCTCATCACAATAATCTATGAAACTTCTCAGAACAATGCTCCATGCCCGTGTCATCACAATGCTCCATGACCCCTGTCATCACAATGCTCCGTGACTCCAGTCATCACAATGCTTCATAACGTTTGTCATCACAATGGTCCATGCCCGCGTCATCACAAGGCTCTGTGACCTTTATAACCACAATGATCCATGAACATTTCATCACAATGCTCCGTGACCCTTGTCATCAAAATGCTCCATGCGTTTGTCAGAAAAATGCTCCATTCCCTTCTCATCACAATGCTCCATTACCCCTGTCATAACAATGCTCCATGACCCCTGACATCACAATATTCCACGGCCTTGTCATCACAAGGCTCCATGACACTTGTCATCACCATGCACCAAGACCCCTGTAATCACAATGCTCCATGACCTTGTCATCACAAAGCTCCATGAAACATGCCATCAGAATGTTCCATGTCCTTCTCATCAAAATGCTCCATGCCCTTGTCATCACAGTGCTCCAAGACCCCTGTAATCACAATGCCCCATGCCCCTTTTCATCTCAATGCTCCATGAACCCTGTCATCACAATGCACCATGCCCATCATCATAATGCTTCTGGCTATTGTCAGCACAATGAAATCAAAATTCTCCATGACCTCTGTCATCACAATACTCCATGAATATTTTCAGCCCAATGCTCCATGACCCTTGTCATCACAATGATCCATGCCCTTGTCATCGCAATGCTCCATGACCCCTGTATTCAAAAAACTCCGTGACGCTTGTCATCACAGTGCTCCATGACACATATCATCACAATGCTCCATGACTTTGTCAGCAAAATGCTACATGACCTTGTCATTACAATGCTCTATGCACTTGTCATCACAATACTCCATTACCATTGTCATCAAAATCCTCCATTAACCTTGGGATCACATTGCTTCATGCCATTGTAATTACAATGTTCCATGCTCCTTGAAATCAAAATGATCCGTGACTTCTGCCATCACAATGCTCCAAACCCTTGTGATCAAAATGTTCCATAATACTTGTCACCACAACGCTCCATGATGCCTATCATCACAATACTCCATGCACTTTTCATCACAATGCTCCATGACCTTTGTCATCACAATTCTCAATACACTTGTCATCACAATGCTCCCTGATACTTGTCATCAGAATGCTCCTTGAACCCTGTCACGAAAAGGGTCCATGCCTTTTTCATCACAAGGCCCCATGCCGTTTTCATCACAATGCTCCACGCCACTGTCATCAAAATACTCCACAACTTGTCATGAGAATGCTCCATGACCCTTGGCATCACAATTCTCCATGCACTCGTCAGCACATTGCTCCCTGACATTTGTGATATCAATGCTCCATGCCATTGCCATCACAATGCTCTATTACTTTATCATCAGAATCCTCCATGACATTTGGTATCACAATGCTCCGTGCCATTGTCATCACAATGGGCCATTACATATGTCATCACAATGCTCCCTGACACCTGTCTTCACAATACTGCATGACCTGGTCATCACAATGCTCCATGCCCTTTTCATCACAATGCGCAATTCCAACTGTCATCACAATAATCCATGAAACTTATTAGACAAATGCTCAATGCCCTTGTCATCACAATGCTCCATGCCCTTGTTATCACAATGCTCCATGACCCCTGTCATCACAATGCTCCGTGACTCCAGTTATCACAATGCTTCATGACCTTTGTCACCACAATGGTCCATGCACTCGTCATCAACAGTCTCTGTGTTCTTTTTAACCAAAATGCTACATGAATTTTTCATCAAAATGCTCTTTGACCCTTGTCATCACAATGCTCTGTGCACTTCTCATCAAAATGCTCTGTCACCACTGATATCACAATGTTTCATCAGTATTCGTCACAATATTCCCTCACCCCTGTCATCAAATATGCCATGACTCCTATCATCACAATGCTACATGCACTTATCATCACAATGTTCGATGACCCCTGGCATCACAATGTTCCATAACCCCTATCATCAAATTGTTCCATGACCCTTTTCATCAAATTGCTCCATGACCCTGTCATCACAATGCTCCATGTCATTGTCATCACAGTGCTCTATGAAGGTTCTCATTACATTGCTCCATGTCCTTGTCTTCACAAACCTCCATGACACATGTTATCAGAATGCTGCATGGCCTTCTCATCACAATGCTCCATGTCCTTGCCATCACAATGCTCCATTACCCCTGTCATAACAATGCTCCATGAACCCTGATATCACGATGTTCCATGGCCTTGTAATCACAAGGCTCCATGACCCTTCTCATCACAATGCACCAAGTCCCCTGTAATCAAAATGCTCCATGCCCGTTTTCATCTCAATGATCCATGAACCCTGTCATCACAATGCACCATGCCCATCATCATAATGCTTCATGCTATTGTCATCACAATGAAATCAAAATGCTCCATGACCTCTGTCATAACAATGCTCCAAACCCTTGTGATCACAATATTCCATAATAATTGTCATCACAATGCCCCATGAAACTCGTCATCACAATTATCCATGGTCTTCTCATCACAATGCTCCATGACCTTTGTCATCACAATGATAAATACACTTGTCATCAATATGCTCCCTGACACTTGTTGTCTGTATGCTCCTTGAATCCTTTCAGGACAAGGCTCCATGCCTTTTTCATCACAATGATCCATGCACTTTTCATCAATATGCTCCATGACCCCTGATATCACAGTGTTCCATAACCCCTGTCATCAAAATGTTTCATGACCTTTTCAACAAATTGCTCTATGACCCTGTCATCACAATGCTCCCTGCACTTCTCATCACAATGCACAACGCACTTGTCATCAAAATGCTCCATGACCTTTGACATCACAAAGATCCATGACACTTGGCATCACAGTGCTCCATGTCATTGTCATCACAATGCTCCATGAACACTCTCATCACATTGCTCCATGCCCTTGTCATCACAAAGCTCCATGACACATGTCATCAGAATGTTCCATGGCCTTCTCAGCACAATGCTCTATGCGCTTGCCATCACAATGCTCCATTACACCTGTCATAAAAATGCTCCATGACACCTGCCATCACGATGTTCTGTGGCCTTGTCATCACAAGGCTCCATGACCCTTCTCATCACAATGCTCCAAGACCCCTGTAATCACAATGCTCTATGCCCTTTTTCATCTCAATGTTCCATGAACCCTATCATCACAATGCACCATGCCCATCATCATAATGCTTCAAGCTATTGTCATCACAATGAAATCAAAATGCTCCATGACCTCTGACATAACAATGCTCCAAAACCTTGTGATCACAATATTCCATAACACTTGTCATCACAGTGCCCCATGACACTCATCATCACAATTATCCATGGTCTTCTCATCACAATGCTCCATGACCTTTGTCATCACAATGCTCAATACACTTGTCATCAAAATGCTCCCTGACACTTGTTGTCTGTATGCTCCTTGAACCCTGTCATGACAAGGCTCCATGCCTTTTTCATCACAATGATCCATGCCCTTTTCCTCACAATGATCCAAGACCCCTTTAAACACAATGCTCCATGCTCTTGTCATCACAAAGCTCAATGAAACATGTCTTCAGAATGCTCCTTGGCCTTCTCCTCACAATGCTCCATGCCCATGTCATCACAAAGTTCCAACACCCCTGTAATCACAATGGTCCATGCCCCTTTTCATCAGTATGCTCCATGAGATTTGTCATCACAAGTCTCTATGGATTTCTCATCACAATGCTCCAGGACCTTGTCATCACAATGCTGCACGACCATGTTCTGAAAATTCTCAATGGCCCTTGTCTTCATAATGCTCCAAGCCCTAGTCATCACAATGCTCCATTATATTTGTCATCAAAATCCTCCATTACCTTTGGCATTACAATGCTCCCTGCCTTTGTCATTAAAATGGAATATGACGTATGTCATCACAATGCTCCCTGACACCTGTCTTCACAATAGTCCATGACCTTCTCATCACAATGATCCATGCCCTTGTCATCAAAATGCACCATGTCCACTCTCATCACAATAATCTATGAAATTTGTCAGAACAATGCTCCATGCCCCTGTCACAACAACGCTCCATTCCCTTGTCATCACAATGCTCCAAGACCACTGTCATCACAATGCTCCATGACACCAGTCATCACAATGCTTCATAACGTTTGTCATCACAATGGTCCATGCCCACGTCATCACAAGGCTCTGTGACCTTTGTAACCACAATGCTCCATGAACAGTTCATCACAATGCTCCGTGACCCTTGTCATCAAAATGCTCCATGCCTTTGTCAGAAAAATGCTCCTTGACCCTTGTCATCACAATGTGCTACGCGCTTTTCATCACAACAGTCCACAAATTTGTCATGGTAATGCTCCATATACATTGTAATCACAATGCTCCATGCCCTTCTCATCACAATGCTCCATTACCCCTGTCATAACAATGCTCCATGACACCTGCCATCACAATATTCCACGGCCTTGTCATCACAAGGCTCCATGACACTTGTCATCAGAATGTTCCAAGACCCCTTTAATCACAATGCTCCATGCCCTTGTCATCACAAAGCTCCATGACACATGCCATCAGAATGTTCCATGTCCTTCTCATCAAAATGCTCCATGCCCTTGTCATCACAGTGCTCCAAGACCCCTGTAATCACAATGCTCCATGCCCCTTTTCATCTCAATGCTCCATGAACCCTGTCATCACAATGCACCATGCCCATCATCATAATGCTTTCGGCTATTTTCAGCACAATGAAATCAAAATTCTCCATGACCTCTGTCATCACAATGCTCCATGACACCTGTCATCAAAATACTCCATGAACATTTTCAGCCCAATGCTCCTTGACCTTGTCATCACAATGATCCATGCCCTTGTCATCCCAGTGCTCCATGACGCCTGTATTCACAATGCTCCGTGATGCTTGTCATCACAGTGCTCCATGACACCTGTCATCAGAATGCTCCATGCCCTTGTCATCCCAATGCTCCATGACCCCTGTATTCACAATGCTCCGTGACGCTTGTCATCACAGTGCTTCATGATGCCTGTCATCACAATGCTCCTTGCCTTTGTCATCACAGTACTCCATGACCCATGTCATCACAATGTTCCATGACTCCAGTCACCACAATGCTTGATAACATTTGTCATCACAATTGTCCATGCCCACGTCATCACAAGGCTTTGTGACCTTTGTAACCACAATGCTCCATGAACTTTTCATCACAATGCTCCGTGATCCTTGTCATCACAATGTTCCATGCCTTTGTCAGAAAAATGCTCCATGACCCTTGTCATCACAATGTGCCACGTGCTTTTCATCCCAACGGTCCACAAAGTTGTCATAGTAATGTTCCATAAACCTTGTAATCTCAATGTTCCATGCCCTTCTCATCACAATGCTCCATTACCCCTGTCAGAACAATGCTCCATGTATCCTTTCATCACAATGATCCACGGCCTTGTCATCACAAGGCTCCATGACACTTGTCATCACAATGCTCCAAGACACCTGTAATCACAATGCTCCATGCCCTTGTCATCACAAAGCTTCATGACGCATGTCATCAGAATGTTCCATGGCATTCTCATCACAATGCTCCATGACCCTTGTCATCACAAGGCTCCATGACCCTTGTCATCACAATGCTCCAAAACCCCTGTAATCACAGTGCTCCATGCCCTTCTCATCACAATGCTCCATTACCCCTGTCAGAACAATGCTCCATGTATCCTTTCATCACAATGCTCCATGCCCTTGTCATCACAAAGCTCCATGACACATGTCATCAGAATGTTCGATGGCCTTCTCATCATAATGCTCCATGCCCTTGTCATTACAGTGCTCCAAGACCCCTGTAATCACAATGCTCCATGCCCCTTTTCATCTCAATGCTCCATGAACCCTGTCATCACAATGCATCATACCCTTCATCATAAAGCTTCCGGCTATTGTCAGCACAATGAAATCAAAATTCTCCATGACCTCTGTCATCACAATGCTCCATGACCCCTGTCATCAAAACAGTACATGAACATTTGCAGCCCAATGCTCCATGACCCTTGTCATCACAATGATCCATGCCCTTAGCATCCCAATGCTCCATGACCCCTGTATTCACAATGCTCCCTGACGATTGTCATCACAGTGCTCCATGACACCTGTCATCACAATGCTCCATTCCCTTGTCATCCCAATGCTCCATGACCCCTGTATTCACAATGCTCCGTGACGCTTGTCACCACAGTGCTCCATGACACCTGTCATCACAATGTTCCATGCCTTTGTCAGCAAAATGCTACATGACTTTCTCATTACCATGCTCTATGCGCTTGTCATCACAATACTCCATTACCATTGTCATCACAATCCTCCATGAATCTTGGGATCACATTGCTACATGCCCTTTTCATCACAATGCTCCATGGTCCTTGAAATCAAAATGATCCATGACCTCTGTCATCACAATGCTCCAAAACCTTGTGATCAAAATGTTCCATAACACTTGTCATCCCAACGCTCCATGATGCCTGTCATCACAATACCCCATGCTCTTTTCATCACAATGCTCCATGACCTTTGTCATCACAATTCTCAATACACTTGTCATCACAGTGCTCCCTGACACTTGTCGTCAGAATGCTCCTTGAAACCTGTCACGAAAAGGCTCCATGCCTTTTTCAACACAATGCCCCATGCTGTTTTCATCACAATACTCCACGCCACTGTCAGCAAAAAACTCCACAAGCTTATCATGAGAATATTCCATGACCCTTGTCATCAAATTCTCCATGCACTTGTCAGCACAATGCTCCCTGACACTTGTCATCTCAATGCTCCAAGCCACTGTCATCACAATGCACCATTACCTTTGTCATCAGAATCCTCCATGACACCTGGCATCACAATGCTCCATGCCATTGTCATCACAATGGGCCATTACATATGTCATCACAATGCTCCCTGACACCTCTCTTCACAATATGTATGACCTGGTCATCACAATGCTCCATGCCCTTGTCACCACAATGCACAATTCCAACAGTCATCGCAATAATCCATGAAACTTATTAGACCAATGCTCCATGCCCTTGTCATCACAATGCTCCATGACCCTTGTCATCACAATGCTCCATGAACTTTTCATCACAATGCTCTTTGATCCTTGTCATCACAATTCTCTATGCCTTTCTCAGCGCAATGCTCCGTGACCCTTGTCATCACAATGCTCCATGCGCTTGTCAGCACGATGCTCCATGACACATGTCATCATAATGCACCATGCGCTTGTCATCACAGTGCTGCACAAGCTTGTCATCAGAATGCTCCTTAAACATTGTCATCACAATGCTCCATGCACTTCTCATCAAAATGTTCTCTCACCACAGATATCACAATGTTACATCACTATTCGTCACAATACACCCTCACCCCTGTTATCACAATGTTCCATGACTCCTGTCATCACAATGCTACATGCACTTATCATCACAATGTTAGATGACCCCTGACATCACAATGCTCCATAACCCCTGTCAGCAAAATGCTTCATGACCCTATTCATCATAATGCTCCATGACACCTGACATCACAATGTTCCATAACCCTTCTCATCAAAATGTTCCATGACCCTTTTCATCAAATTGCTCCATGACCCTGTCATCACAATGCTCCCTGCCCTTCTCATCACAGTGCACAACGCCCTTGTCATCAAAATGCTCCATGACCTTTGTCATCACAAAGATCCATGACCCTTGGCATCACAATGCTCCATGCCCTTGTCCTCACAAAGCTCCATGACACATGTCATCAGAATGCTCCATGGCCTTCTCATCACAATGCTCTATGCGCTTGCCATCACAATGCTCCATTACACCTGTCATAAAAATGCTCCATGACACCTGCCATCACGATGTTCCGTGGCCTTGTCATCACAAGGCTCCATGACCCTTCTCATCACAATGCTCCAAAACCCCTGTAATCACAATGCTCCATGCCCATTTTTCATCTCAATGATCCATGAACCCTGTCATCACAATGCACCATGCCCATCATCATAATGCTTCATGCTATTGTCATCACAATGAAATCAAAATGCTCCATGACCTCAGTCATAACAATGCTCCAAACCCTTGTGATCACAATATTCCATAACACTTGTCATCACAGTGCCCCATGACACTCGTCATCACAATTATCCAAGGTCTTCTCATCACAGTGCTCCATGACCATTTTCATCACAATGCTCAATACACTTGTCATCAAAATGCTCCCTGACACTTGTTGTCTGTATGCTCCTTGAACCCTGTCATGACAAGGCTCCATGCCTTTTTCATCACAATGTTCCATGCCCTTTTCTTCACAATGCTCCAAGACCCATTTAAACACAGTGCTCCATGCCCTTGTCATCACAAAGCTCAATGACACATGTCTTCAGAATGCTCCTTGGCCTTCTACTCACAATGCTCCATGCCCATGTCATCACAATGTTCCAAGACCCCTGTAATCACAGTGCTCCATGCCTCTTTTCATCAGTATGCTCCATGAGATTTGTCATCACAAGTCTCTGTGGATTTCTCATCACAATGCTCCAGGAAGTTGTCATCACAATGCTTCTTGACCTTGTTCTGAACATTCTCAATGGCCCTTGCCATCATAATGCTCCAAGCCCTAGTCATCACAATGCTCCATTATATATGTCATCAAAATTATCCATTATATTTGGCATCACAATGCTCCCTGCCATTGTCATTGCAATGGACCATGACATATGTCATCACAATGCTCCCTGACCCCTGTGTTTACAATACTCCATGACCTTCTCATCACAATGATGCATGGCCTTGTCATCCCAATGCTCCATGACCCCTGTATTCACAATGCTCCATGACGCTTGTCATCACAGTGCTCAATGACACCTCTCATCACAGTGCTCCATGGCTTTGTCAGCAAAATTCTACATGACCTTGTCATTACAATGCTCTATGCGCTTGTCATCACAATACTCCATTTCAATTGTCATCACAATCCTCCATGAACCTTGAGAGCACATTGCTTCATGCCCTTGTCATCACAATGCTCCATGCTCCTTGAAATCAAAATGATCCATGACCTCTGTCATCGCAATGCTCCAAACCCTTGTGATCCCAATGTTCCATAACACTTGTCATCACAATGCTCCATGATGCCTGTCATCACAAAATTCCATGCCCTTTTCATCACAGTGCTCCAAGACATTTGTCATCACAATGCTCAGTACACATGTCATCACAATTTTCCCTGACACTTGTCATCAGAATGCTCTTTGAACCCTGCCACGAAAAGGCTCCATGCCTTTTTCATCACCATGCACAATTCCGTTTTCATCACAATGCTCCGTGACCATTGTCATCAAAATGCTCCATGACTTTGTCTGAAAAATGTTCCATGACCCTTGTCATCACAATGTGCCATTCGCTTTTCATCACAACGGTCCAGAAAATTGTCATTGCAATGCTCCATAAACCTTGTAATCACAATGCTCCATACACTTCTCATCAAAATGCTCTCTCACCAGAGATATCACAGTGTTCCATCACTAGTTGTCACAATACTCCCTCACCACTGGAATCACAATGTCCCATGACCCCTGTCATCACAATGATACATCCCTTTATCATCACAATGTTCCATGACCCCTGACATCACAATATTCTATAACCCCTGTCATCAAAATATTCCAATACACTTTCCATCATATTGCTTCAAGACCCTGTCATCAAAATACACCCTGCCCTTCTCATCACAATGCACCATGCAATTGTCCTCAAAATGCTCCATGACCTTTGTCATCACAAAGCCCCAAGACCCTTGGCATCACAATGCTCCATGTCATTGTCATCACAATGCTCCATGAACCCTCTCATCACATTGCTCCATGCCCTTGTCATCACAATGCTCCATGTCACTTGTCATCACAATGCTCGATGCATTTCTCATCACAATGCCCCATGACCTTGTCATTACAATCCTCCATGACCCATGTATCACAGTGTTCCATGCCCTTATCATCACAATGCTCTATGCCCACTCTCATCACAAAAATCCATGAAACATTTCAGACCAATGCTCTATGCCCTTCTCATCACAATGCTCCTTTACCTCTTTCATAACAATGCTCCATGACACCCTCCATCAAAATGTTCTACAGCATTGTCATCACAAGGCTCCATGACACTTGTCATCACAATGCTCCACGACCCCTCTAATCAAAATGCTCAATGCCCTTGTCATCAAAAAGCTACATGACGCATGTCATCAGAATGTTCCATGGCCCTGTCATCACAAGGCTCCATTCACTTGTCATCACAATGCTCCAAGACCCTTTTAATCAAAATGCTCCATGCGTCTTTTCATCTCAATGCACCATGAACCCTGTCATCACAATGGACCCTGCCCATCATCATAATGCTTCAGGCTATTTTCATCACAATTAAATCAATGTGCTCCATGAACTCTGTCATCACAATGCTCCAATCCCTGGTGATCACAATGTTCCATAGCCCTTATCATCACAACACTCCATGACTCTCATCATCACAATTATCCATGGTCTTCTCATCACAATGCTCCATGAACTTTGTCATCACAATGCTCAATACACTTGTCATCACAATGCTCCCTGACACTTGTCATCAGTATTCTCCATTAACCCTGTCATGACACGTCTCCATGCCTTTTTCATCACAATGATCCATGTCCTTTTAATCACAATGCTCCAAGACACATGTAATCACAATGCTCCATGCCCTTGTCATCACAAAGCTCAATGACGCATGTCATCAGAATGCTCCACGGCCTTCTCATCAAAATGCTCCATGCCCTTGTCATTACAGTGCTCGAAGACCCCTGTGATCACAATGCTCCATGCCCCTTTTCATCTCAATGCTCCGTGAACCCTGTCATCAAAATGCATCATACCCTTCATCATAATGCTTCCGGCTATTGTCACCACAATGAAATAAAAATTCTCCATGACTTCTGTCATCACAATGCTCCATGACCCCTGTCATCAAAATACTCCATGAACATTTTCAGCCCAATGCTCCATGACACTTGTCATCACAATGATCCATGCCCTTGTCATCCCAATGCTCCAAGACCCCTGTATTATAATGCTCCATGACGCTTGTCATCACAGTGCTCCATGACATCTGTCATCACAATGCTCCATGCCCTTGTCATCCCAATGCTCCATGACCCCTGTATTCACAATGCTCCGTGACGCTTTTCATCACAGTGCTCCATGACACCTGTCATCACAATGTTCCATGCCTTTGTCAGCAAAATGCTACATGACTTTGTGATTACCATGCTCTATGCGCTTGTCATCACAATACTCCATTACCATTGTCATCACAATCCTCCATGAATCTTGGGATCACATTGCTACATGCCCTTGTCATCACAATGCTCCATGCTCCTTGAAATCAAAATGATCCATGACCTCTGTCATCACAATGCTCCAAAACCTTGTGATCACAATGTTCCATAACACTTGTCATCCCAACGCTCCATGATGCCTGTCATCACAATACTCCATGCTCTTTTCATCAAAATGCTCCATGACCTTTGTCATCACAATTCTCAATACACTTGTCATCACAATGCTCCCTGACACTTGTCGTCAGAATGCTCCTTGAACGCTGTTACGAAAAGTTTCCATGCCTTTTTCAACACAATGCCCCATGCCGTTTTCATCACAATGCTCCACGCCACTGTCAGCAAAAAACTCCTCAAGCTTATCATGAGAATTTTCCATGACACTTTTCATCACAATTCTCCATGCACTTGTCAGCACAATGCTCCCTGACCCTTGTCATCTCAATGCTCCAAGCCACTGTCATCACAATGCACCATTACCTTTGATATCAGAATCCTCCATGACACCTGGAATCACAATGCTCCATGCCATTGTCATCACAATTTCCCATTACATATGTCATCACAGTGCTCCCTGACACCTCTCTTCACAATACTGCATGACCTGGTCATCACAATTCTCCATGCTCTTGTCACCACAATGCACCATTCCAACAGTCATCACAATAATCCATGAAAATTATTAGACCAATGCTCCATGCCCTTGTCATCACAATGCTCCATGACCCTTGTCATCACAATGCTCCATGAACTTTTCATCACAATGCTCTTTGATCCTTGTCATCACAATGCTCTATGCCTTTCTCAGCGCAATGCTCCATGACCCTTGTCATCACAATGCTCCATGTGCTTGTCAGCACGATGCTCCATGACGCATTTCATCATAATGCACCATGTGCTTGTCATCACAGCGCTCCACAAGCTTGTCATCACAATGCTCCATAAACATTGTCATCACAATGCTCCATGCACTTCTCAACAAAATGCTCTCTCACCACAGATATCACAATGTTACCTCACTATTCGTCACAATACTCACTCACCCCGGTTATCACAATGTTCCATGACCCCTGTCATCACAATGCTACATGCATTTATCATCACAATGTTCGATGACCCCTGACATCACAATGCTCCATAACCCCGGTCATCGAAATGTTCCAAGACCCTTTTCATCATAATCCTCCATGACCCCTGACATCACAATGTTCCATATCCCCTGTTATCAAAATGTCCCATGACATTTTTCATCAAATTTCTCCATGACCCTGTCATCACAATGCTCCCTGCCCTTCTCATCACAATGCACAATGCCCTTGTCATCAAAATGCTCCATGACCTTTGTCATCACAAAGATCCATGACCCTTGGCATCACAGTGCTCCATGTCATTGTCATCACAATGCTCCATGAACACTCTCATCACATTGTTCCATGCCCTTGTCATCACATAGCTACATGACACATGTCTTCAGAATGCTCCATGGCCTTCTCATCACAATGCTCCATGCCCTTGCCGTCAAAATGCTCCATGACCCCTGCCATCACGATGTTCCGTGGCCTTGTCATCACAAGGCTCCATGACCCTTCTCATCACAATGCTCCAAGACCCCTGTAATCACAATGCTCCATGCCCATTTTTCATCTCAATGATCAATTAACCCTGTCATCACAGTGGTCCATGCGCCTTTTCATCAGTATGCTCCATGAGATTGGTCATCACAATAAAATCAAAATGCTCCATGAGCTCAGTCATAACAATGCTCCAAAAACTTGTGATCACAATATTTCATAACACTTCTCATCACAGTGCCCCATGACACTCATCATCACAATTATCCTTGTTCTTCTCATCACAATGCTCCATGATTTTTGTCATCACAATGCTCAATACACTTGTCATCAAAATGCTCCCTGACACTTGTTGTCTGTATGCTCCTTGAACCCTGTCATGACAAGGCTCCATGCCTTTTTCAACACAATGATCCATGCCCTTTTAATCACAATGCTCCAAGACCCATGTAATCACAATGCTCCACGCCCTTGTCATCACAAAGCTCAATGACGAATGTCATCAGAATGCTCCATGGCCTTCTCATCACAATGCTCCATGCCCTTGTCATCACAATGTTCCAAGACCCCTGTAATCACAATGCTTCATGTCCCTTTTCATCAGAATGCTCCATGAGACTTGTCATCACAAGTCTCCATTGTCTTCTCATCAAAGTGCTCTAGGAACTTGTCATCAAAATGCTCCATGATCCCATTCATCACAATACTCCATGAACATTTTCAGCCCAATGCTCCATGACCTTCTCATCAAAATGCTCTATGACCCCTGTCATCGCAATACTCCATGAACATTTTCAGCCCAATGCTCCATGACCCTTGTCATCACAATGATCCATGCCCTTGTCATCCCAAAGCTCCATGACCCCTGTATTCACAATGCTCCGTGACGCTTGTCATCACAGTGCTCCAGGACACCTGTTATCACAATGCTCCATGACTTTGTCAGCAAAATGCTACCTGACCTTGTCATTGCGATGCTCTATTCGTTTGTCATCACAATACTCCTTTACCATTGTCATCACAGTCCTCCATGAGCCTTGGGATCACATTGCTTCATGCCCTTGTCATCACAATGCTCCATGCTCCTTGAAATCAAAATGATCCATGACTTCTGTCATCACAATGCTCAAAACCCTTGTGATCACAGTGTTCCATAACACTTGTCATCACAACGCTGCATGATGCCTGTCATCACAATACTCCATGCCCTTTTCATCACAATGCTCCAAGACTTTGTCATCACAATTCTCAATACACTTGTCATCACAATGCCCCATGCCATTTTCATCACAATGCTCCATGCCATTGTCATCAAAATACTCCACAATCTTGTCATCAGAATACTCCATTACCCTTTTCATCACAATTTTCCATGCACCTGTCAGCACAATGCTCCATGACCCTTGTCATCACAATGCTCCAAGCCATTGTCATCACAATGCTCCATTACCTTTGTCATCAGAATCCTCCATGACACTTGGCATCACAATGCTCCATGCCATTGTCATCACTATGGGCCATTACATATGTCATCACAATGCTCCCTGACACCTGTCTTCACAGTACTGCATGTTCTGGTCTTCACAATGCTCCATGCCCTTGTCATCACAATGCGCCATTCCAACTGTCATCACAATAATCCATGAAACTTATTAGACCAATGCTCCATTCCCTTGTCATCACAAGGCTCCATGCACTTGTTATCACAATGGTCCATGACCCCTGTCATCACAATGCTCCATGCCTCCATTCATCACAATGATTCATGACCTTTGTCATCACAGTGGTCCATGCCCTAGTCATCAACAGTCTCTGTGACATATTTAACCACAATGCTCCATGAACTTTTCATCACAATGCTCTTTGACCCTTGTCATCACAATGCTCTATGCCTTTCTCAGCACAATGCTCCATGACCCTCATCATCACCATGCTCCATGCGCTTGTCAGCACAATGTTCCATGACCCATGTCATCACAATGCACCCTGCACTTTTCATCACTGTGCTCCACAATCTTGTCACCACAATGCCACATAAAACTTGTCATCTCAATGCTCCATGCACTTCTCATCAAAATGCTCTCTCAACACTGATATCACAATGTTACATCACTATTCATCACAATACTCTCTCACCCCTGTCATCACAATGTTCCACAACTTCTGTCTTTGCAATGCTACATGCACTTATCATCACAAAGTTCGATGACCAATGGCATCACAATGTTCCATAACCCCTGTCATCTAAATGCTCCATAACACTTTTTCTCAAAATGCTCAATGACCCCTGACATCACAATGAACCATAACACCTGTCCTCAAAATATTCAATGACACTTTTCATCAAATTGCTCTATAACCCTGTCATCACAATGCTCCCTGCCCTTCTCATCACAATGTACCACGCCCTTGTCATCAAAATCCTCCATGACCTTTGTCATCACAAAGATCCATGACCCTTGGCATCTCAATGCTCCATGCCATTGTCATCACAATGCTCCATGAACCCTCTAATCACAATGCTCCATGCCCCTTTGCATCTCAATGCTCCATGAACCCTGTCATCAAAATGCACCATGCCCATCATCATAATGCTTCAGGCTATTGTCATCACAATGAAATCAAAATATTCGATGATCTATCTCATCACAATGCTGCAAATCCTTGTGATCAAAATGTTCCATAACACTTATCATCACAACGTCACTTGACGCTCATCATCACAATTATCCATGGTCTTCTCATCACAGTGCTCCATGACCTTTGCCATCACAGTGCTCTATACACTTGTCATCACAATGCTCCCTGACACTTGTCATCAGTATGCTCCTGGAACACTGTCATGACAAGGCTCCATACCATTTTCATAACAATGATACATGCCAATTTCATCACAATGCTCCAAGACACCAGTAATCACAATGCTCCATGCCCTTGTCATCACAATGACCCAAGAACCCTGTAATCACAATACTCCATGCCCCTTTTCATCAGAATGCTCCATGAGACTTGTTATTACAAGGCTCCATGGTCTTCTCATCACAATGCTCCAGGAACTTTTCATCACAGTGCTCCATTCCCTTGTCATCACTATGCTGCATGACCCCTGTCCTCACAATACTTCCTGAACATTTTCAGTCCAATTCTCCAGGAACTTCTCATCACAATGCTTCATGATCCCTATCATCACAATGCTCCATGACCACTGTCATCACAACGCTCCATGACCCCTGACAACACAGTGATCCGGGACTCTTGTCATCACAATGCTCCATTCCCTAGTCAACACAATGCTCCATGAACATTTTCAGCCCAATGCTCCATGACACTTGTCATCACAATGATCCATGCCCTTGCCATCCCAATGCTCCATGACCCCTATAATCACAATGATCCGTGATGCTTCTCATCACAGTGCTCTATGACCCTTATCATCACAATGCTCCATGCCTGTGTCAGCAAAGTGCTACATGACCTTGTCATCAAAATGCTCCATTTGCTTGTCATCACAATCCTCCATTACCATTGTCATCAAAATCCTCCATGAACCTTGGGATCACATTGATTCATGCCCTTGTCATCCCAATGCTCCATGCTCCTTGAAAACAAAATGATCCATGACTTCTATCATCACAATGCTCCAAACCCTTGTGATCACAATGTTCCATAACACTTGTCATCACAACGCTCCATGATGCCTGTCATCACAATACTCCATGCCCTTTTCGAAAAAATGCTCCATGATCTTTTTCATCACCATTCTCAATACACTTGTCATCACAATGTTCCCTGACACTTGTCGTCAGAATGCTCCTTGAAACCTGTCATGAAATGGCTTCATGCCTATTTCATCACAATGCTCCCTGCCCTTTTCATCACAATGCTCCATGCCATTGTCGTCACAATACACCACAAGCTTGTCATTAGAATGCTGAATGACACTTGTCATCACAGTGCTCCATGGCCACTGTCATCACAATGCTCCATACCCCTTGTCATTACTGTGCTCCATGACGCTCGTCATCACAATTATCCATGGTCTTCTCATCACAATGCTCTATGCCCTTGTCATCAAAATGCTCCATGACCCTTGTCATCACAATTCTCCATGGCCACTGTCATCACAATGCCCCATACCCCTTGTCATTACTGTGCTCCATGACGCTCGTCATCACAATTATCCATGGACTTCTCATCACAATGCTCTACGCCCTTGTCATCAAAATGCTCCATGACCCTTGTCATCACAATGCTCCATGGCCACTGTCATCACAATGCTGCATTCCCCTTGTCATTACAGTGCTCCATGACACTCGTCATCACAATTATCCATGGTCTTCTCATCACAATGCTCCACGGTCTTTCCATCACAGTGCTCCATGCCCTGGTCATCACAATGCTCCATGTCCCTTGTTATCACAATTCTCCTCGTTCTTGGCATCACTATGCTCAATGACACTTCTCATCACCGTGTTACATGATTTGTCATCAAAATTCTCTATGCACTTGTCATCGCAATGCTCCATGACCCCTGTCATAGGAAGCTCCATGTGCTTCTCATCACAATGCTTCATGAACTTGTCATCAAAATTCTCAATGGCCCTTGTCATCACAATGCTCCATGCCCTTGTCATCACAATGCTCCATGTCCCTTGTCATCACAATGCTCCAAGCCCTTGTCATCAAAATGCTCCATTACATTTGTCATCACAATCCTCCATGACACTTGGCATCACAATGTTCCATTCCATTGTCATCGCAATGGACCATAACATATGTCATCACAATGCTCCCTGAGACCTCTCTTCAAAATACTCCATGACCTTCTCATCACAATGCTCCATGCCTTTGTCATCACATTGCACCATGCCCCCTGTCATCACAATAATCCATGAAACATGTCAGGCCAATGCTCCATGCCCCTGTCATCACAATGCTCATTGCCTTTTCATCACAAAGCTCTATGACCCCTGTCATCACAATGCTCCGTGACTCCAGTCATCACAATGATTCATGACATTTGTCATCACAATGGTCCATGCCCTCGTCATCACAAGGCTCTGTGACCTTTGTCACCAAAATGCTCCATGAAATTTTCATCACAATGCTCGGTGACCCTTGTCATCACATTGCTCCATGTCTTTGTCAGCACAGTGCTCCATGACCCAGGTCATCACAATGCGCCATGTGCTTGTCATCACAATGCTCCACAATCTTGTCATCACAATGCTCCATAAAACTTGTCATCACAATGCTCCATGCACTTCTTATCAAAATGCTCTCTCACGAATGATATCAAAATGTTCCCTCTCTAGTCATCACAATACACCCACTCCCCTGTCATCACAATGGCCCACAACACCGTCATGAAAATGTTCCATGACTTCTGACATCACAATGTTCCATAACCCCTGTCATCAAAATGTTCCATGACACTTTTCATCAAATTGCTCCATGACCCTGTCATCACAATGCTCCCTGCCCTTCACAAGAGAATTCACCACACCCTTGTCATCAAAATGCTCCATGACCTTTGTCATCACAAAACTCCATGACCCTTGGCATCACAATGCTCCATGCCATTGTCATCACAATGCTCCAAAAACCTCTCATCACATCGTTCCAAGCCCTTGTCATCACAGGATCCATGATGCTTTTCATCACAATGCTCGATGCCATTCTTCTCACAATGTTCCATGCGCTTGTCATTACAATCCTCCATGAACCATGTATCACAGTGTTCCGTGCCGTTGTTATCTCAATGCTCCTTGCCCCCTCTCATCACAATAATCCATGAAACATCTCAGACCAATGTTCCATGCCCTTTTCATCACAATGATCCAAGACTCCTCTAATCATAATTCTCCATGCCCCTTTTCATCTCAATGCACCATGAACGCTGTCATCACAATGCAACAATGCACATCATCATAATGCTTCATGCTACTGTCATCACAATGAAATCTAAATGCTCTATGACCTCTGTCATCACAATGCTGCAAATCCTTGTGATCACAATATTCCATAACACTTATCATCACAGCTCCCCATAACGCTCGTCATCACAATTATCCATGGTCTTCTAATCACAATGCTCCATGACATTTGTCATCACAATGCTCAATATCCTTGTCATCACAATGGTCCCTGACACTTGTCATCAGTATGCTCCTTGAACCCTGTCATGACAAGGCTCCATGCCATTTTCATCACAATGTTACATGCCCTTTTCCTCACAGTGCTCCAAGACCCCTGTAATCACAATGCTCCCTGCCCTTGTCATCACAAAGCTGCATGATGCATGTCATCAGAACGCTCCATGACATTCTCATCCCAATGTTCAATGCCCTTGTCATCACAATGCTCCAAGACCCCTGTAATCACAATGCTCCATGACCCTTTTCATCAGAATGCTCCATGAGACTTGTCATCACATGGCTCCATGGTCTTCTCATCACAGTGCTCCAGTACCTTTTCATCACAATGCTCCTTGACCCCTGTCATCACAATACTCCATGAACATTTTCAGCCCAATGCTCCATGACGTTCTCATCACAATGCTCCATGACCTCTGTCATCACAATGCTCCATGACCACTGTCATCACAATGCTCCATGAACCCTGACAACACAATGATCCGGGACGCTTGTCATCAAAATGCTCCATGCCCTTGTCATCCCAATGCTCCATGAACCCTTTAATCACAATGATCCATGACGCTTGTCATCACAGTGCTCCATGAACCTTGTCATCACAATGCCTTTGTCAGCAAAATGATACATAATCTTGTCATCACAATGCTCCATGTGCTTGTCATCACAATCCTCCATGACCCTTGGGATCATATTGCTTTATGCCCTTGTCATCTCTATCTTGCCTTTCTGGTTTTTACAGATTTTCGGATGCCCTTTTTGACCGGTGGGAAGCGACAATTCTTTGTAGTGTGGATTTGCATTGTGCGCTTGCGTGATTGGCCAAAAAGGGCCTCTGACTTTTCTCCTGAATATATTCAGGAGAAAATCATACGCTGTTTTTGGCCAAGTGCATCATTCTCGAAGTTGTGATGCCTTTCCTGTGCTTTAAAGGCGATTCCAATTTACCTCTTGAAATATGTTTTGTGCAATTCTGCCTCATTTTCAAGTCCGCTTTGTTGCCTTCCCTCAACAGATTTTTGGAAGAGAGTAGTCCTTTATAACTCTGCAGGTTTTTGATTTGCTTTGCCCCTGAGCTCCAATTTTCAAATCCCATTATTGGGAGCTGACCGCAAATCCACAATTTTGCTTCAGGACCTATACTGGTTCCAGGGGTGGCTATACTGGTTCCCTGTGGGTGGCTGAGGCTTTGGTTAATTCTTCTTCCTGACGGGAATTTAGAGTGACATGTGTCCGTCCAAAGGCCTACATCTACTCTCTGATTGGTTCTCCCTCTTCCCTTTCATCCTCTGCACAATTAGCAAACTGTGCGAACCAGGAGGTTATAGGGGATGACTCTCCTAAGTTGGGAGATTGATAGTAAAGTTGTTGGAATGCCAAACTGTAGCACAAGGAGAGGAAAAAGTAGGAGACTTTCAGAAACCTTTCGCCATCACAGGGTGTCCATTCTCTAGGTTTCCCATACATGTTATAACTGTAGTGATATTCCCTTCTACCTGGAAATTTGGGACCCATGGAATGGTGGCATGCATTACTACTTTAAAGGGTCTGCATTTTCTCTCCCAATCTCACCAGTCCTCTCAGTCCCAAGTGTCCAGCCTTATGTCTCATCCAGCTGTCTTTGCAGATAGGGTCATTCTAGGTTTCATCAGAACCCCTGAAGGAATTGTGTAAGAATTTCGCTGTTTTTTTGTTTTGTTTTTGAAATTAATTTTTATAATGGGGTTGAGCTGATTTTCCCTGACGTGTTTATGCTGGTCTAGGCACACTTGATTCCCTTACAGAGGCATATCAATAC
This sequence comes from Mesoplodon mirus, assembly GCF_964341445.2. Classification (NCBI taxonomy): domain Eukaryota; kingdom Metazoa; phylum Chordata; class Mammalia; order Artiodactyla; family Ziphiidae; genus Mesoplodon; species Mesoplodon mirus. Next base: position 493,427 of record NW_028295738.1, read on the forward strand.
ATAGGTTTTAATATTCTTACTAATCAGATATATTCCTCTGTGGGGAATAGGGGTTTTGAGTCCCGTTCACTGAGGAAGGTGTAGGTCTTGTCTATTCTGTATTTGGTTTATGGAATTGTACCTGTGCTAATATCAAACTCTGGTTTTATGCATCACCCCACCTCTCCTTTCCCCTTAAGGAGGCATAAGAGTGTTTTCTAAATGTGAGACGCTGCTCTCTTTCCTAATTCAGTTCATGTGTTGTGATGTTGACATTCCCTCTGTAAGTGATATCTTATGATAAGATTCTTTTTCTGTGTGACTAATTTCCCTTAGAATCATCATACCTAAATCCTCTCATTATGCTGCTACTGGCCTTATGACATTGATTTCACGTCTGAGTGATATTCCGTTGTACAAAATTACCACAAGTTCTTTATGCATTTCTCTTTTTCCTGGGATACTTTAGGTGTACTGAAGTTGAGGTTCTTGTATGCAGAGCAGCCCTAAACTTTGGGGTGCCTGTGTCTTGTTGATATTTAGTCGTCCCAAGTTATATGTCCATGAGTTGAAGTCCCCTTTGCTCGGGGGCTTTGTATTTTAGATGTTTTAGGAAACAGCATACACTTCTTCAGAGTAGCTCTTGGATATTTATACCCCACCCATCAGCGTGACTAGTCTCCCTGTTTCCCATGGCGTCTCCTGCATTTTTGATTTGTACACATTTTTTGGATGGACTTTCTGAGCAGTGGAAATTGAGACTTCTTTATTGTGCGGATTTGCATTTCCCCCTTGCTTGGTTGGCCAAAAACTCTGTATGTGTTTTTTTCCTGAAGTTATTCATGAAAAAAACGCATACACCCTTTTGCCCAACTGCATCATTTTAGAAATTCTGCTGCTTTTCATATGCTTTAAATGTGAGTACAATCTACCTTTTGTAAAATGTTTCCTGCAATTCTGCCTCTCATTCAGAACCTCTTCGTTGCCTTACCTGAATATATTTTTGGACATTGCTTATCATTTATATCTTTGCAGGTGTTTGAATTGTCTGCTCCTGAGCTCCATTTTGCAACTCGCATTTTTTGTGAGCTGACCCCCAAACCATTGGATTGATTCCGGCCCTATTCTGGTTCTGGGGAGGCAGGCTGAGCCTTTGGTTAATTCTTCTTCCTAATGGGAAATTAGAGTGACATGTGCCTGTCAAAACTCCTACAGTTAATCTCTCATTGGTTCCTCCTCTTCCCATTTATCTTCTGCAAAAATTGCAAACTGTGTGAAACAGGAGGTTAAAGGTGCTGATTCTCCAAGTCGGGAGATTGTTAGTAATGTGGCTGGAATGCCGAACCCCAGCACCAGGAGATCAAAAATGAGGTGCATTTTAGACACCTCTCCTGAGCACACGGTGTACATTCATCTCGGTTTCCCAGGCATGTTTTCACTGTCAGAAGATTCCCTTGAAAGTGCAGATTTCGGACCCATGGAATGGGTACCAGGCAGTATTACTTTTAAAGGTCTGCATTTCCTCACCCAGCCTCTCTAACAACTCTCAGCGTGCATAGCTTCCAGCCTTATATATCATCCTGCTGTGGGTCTACATGTGTTCAATCCATGTTACATCGTAGCCCTTCAACAAAAGTTGTAAGAATTTTTGTCTGTCTCACTGTTTTTATAAATATTTTTAAATTTATTTTTATATTGGTTACAGCTGATTTTCAAAGCTCTGTTTTTTGCTGCTGTACATCCACTTGATTCATGTACTGTGAGACAACAATAAATTCTTTCTCAGATGCTTACGAGTCATGTGTATTATTTTCCAGTGACTTGAGTGGACTGAGTGCAGTTCTTTGAGGTACCGTGTAGGCCTTGACAGTTATTCAATTCGGTACTTGGAATGGTATCTTTGCTAATTTCAACCTCCTGGATAATACCTCACCATTCCCCACCTTTCCCATTTAGCAGCCTTATGTCTCTTTTCTACATATTTGACTATGTTTCTGTTTTGTAGTTTATTTCATGTGTAGCCATTTTTGATTCCACCTTTAAGTGACATCTTATGATATGTGTCTTTTTCTTTCTGACATGTGTCACTTAGAATGATCGTATGTAACTCCTCCAGAGTTGTTACAACTGGCCTTATTTCATTGATTTCTGGATGAGTAATATTCCACTCTACATAAGTACCCCATCTCTTTTATCCATTTTATCCTTCCAGGGACATTTAGGTTATATCCAAGTGGAGGCCCTTTTTAACAGAGAGGTGGTAAACGTCGGGGTGCCTGTTTTCTGTCATTTTTTGTTTTTCCCAAGGTATATGCCCATGAGTGCAAGTGCCCTATGCTCTGTAGCTCAGTTTTCAGATGTTTTAGCAAACACAATACACTTCTCCAGAGTGGCCATTGGCAAATTACATTTCCACTATCAGCCTCACAGGGCTCCCTTTTCTCCTCACCCAGTCCTGCATTTCTGGTGTTTACACTTTATGTGGATGGCCCTTCTGACTGATGTGAAGTGATACATTTTGTAGTATTGATTTCCAGTGCCCACCTGTTTGGTTGGATAAAAAGTGTGTATGGCCTTTACTTGAATATATTCAGAAAAAAATGCATACGCCCTTTGGGCCAAGTGCATTACTGGCGATGTTCAGCCCCTTTTCTCGTGCTTTAATGGGGAGTCCTTTCTACCTCTTAAAATCTGTTTCCTGCCACTCCCCCTTGCTTACAAGTCCTTTTCTGTGACTTACCTCAAGACATTTGTCAACAATAGATATTTCCAACTCTGCAGTTTCATGAATTTTAGTGCCCCTGAGTTCCATTTTTCAACTTGTGTTTTTGGAAACTGGACACAAAACAGCGGGATTTCCTCTAGCCCTTTTCTCTTTCCGTGGGCAATTCTAGCCTTTGATGAATTTGTCTTCCGGATTGGAAATTAGAGTGGCATGTGCCTGTCCGAACTCCTAAGATTTGTCTCTAAATTTTTCTCATCCTTCCGCTTCATCCTCTGGACAAATTCCAAACTGTGTGCAACAGGATGTTGACGGTGCTGATATCCCCAAGTGAGGAGATTGTTAGGAAAGATGCTGGAGGCGTGAACCCGAGCACCAGGCGATGAGGAGATGAGGTGCCTTTTCCAAACTCTTTCCAATCAAACGGTGTACCATCCTCTAGGTGGGACAGGCATGTTTTAGCTGTAGGAAGGGTCCCGTGCATGGAAGGAGAACACCAGGGATTTTTCCAAATCAGTGCCTCCCCGAACCCCAAACTGGGGAATTTTTAAGCTACGGCTACACGTATGTCCATTAAGGGCCTTGGGAAATAGGCAGAGCCCAAACTTTAGATGATTGAAATCTTCAGGTTCAGAAGCGCTCACCATCGGCCTTGCTTAGGTTACATTTTATCTGTCATTGATAGATGATGTCAATAAAAATATCGATTCTTTTTCAGATTATTTCCCCTTATAGGTTATTGCAAAATATTCAGTGTAGTTCCCTGTGCTATACAGTAGTTCCTTGTTGATGATCTATTTTATACATAGCAGTGTGTATGTGTTAATCCCAAACTGTTAATTTATCCCTTCTCCTACCTTTCCCCTTTGGTAATAATAAATTATAAGATTTTATATTTCTCAGAAATGGGGGAGCTGAAAGAGAGGTATCCTTTTCAATGGAAATGCATTCAAAACAAGATTGAAGCTTCAGCCAAGAGTATTCGATGTACATCCATGGAAATAAATCACTTCATTTCTCTAATGTTGACCTGACAAATAAGACAGACGTCTTCACTGAACTTGCTTATAGTAAAGTGATGGAAATATCAAATGTAATTCTTAGAAAAATCTTATTTTACCCGAGCGTTATACACTGCTCTATGTTAACTACAGTTTGGCTCACACATCTGTTCAATGAAGTTACAATGTTCTCAATTTCTGTTACTGATCATCCAGAGGGAACCCCAACAGGAGTCCCCGTGCCCAGTGTCATTGGAACCAACAGATCAAGACTGAGTTTGGTTCAGAAGCAAAGGAAACATTATTTTGAAAACCGAATGGAGAGGTGAGAGCGTGCACTCCCCCACGGGCTGTGGGCTGGGCTGCTGTGTAGGGATCCCGGCAGCGTCAGTGGGAGTTAGGGGATGGAGCTCTCGAGGGCTGGGTTGGCTGCAGCTCAGGCTCTATGCCGTGGAGTCTGCATGGGACTCCGCTACCTGAGGTGTCGACCCAGCCATTCTGCAATAGGAAATCGGGTCTGAAGTGCCGGGTGTGGGACCTCTGCATGCGGAACCCTAGGAGCACGTGAAATTAGACAAAGCACAAAGGAAAAACAGCTTAGACTTTATTTTATTGCCCAGATTCTCTTTTTATCTCCCAGGAATTTTTAATGAACGTTGCCAGAGACGAACCCCTCCTCTGCTTTTTGTACCGTTCCTCATTCTTCGGGTGTGGAGGGAGCAGACCCCTCTTTTGTAACTGCTTCATGCTGTGGTGGGAGCCCTGATACGTGGGGGAAGGGGCAAAACGTCTGACCACCAGCCTCCAGGTGAGGTTGATTGTCCCAAAGCCTCCTGCATCACTTCTCTTCCACCTGAGCACCAGCATTGGAAGTGTTATTGATTCTAATGACTTTTAACGGTCCAGGAAAGAGATGCGCAGAGATGCTGTGGTGGCAGGTTTCACCCCACCCCACATTTGTTCGGTGACATTAGGCTGACGGTTTTTGCCAGCCTATATGCTCTGACCAGTAGTCTGTGCTTTCTTTAATTAGGTCCCTGAATTAATGTACAAACAGCACCATGTGTCAGAGCCCTGCCCGTGCAACTCCCAGACAGTCCAGGGTCAGTGGTGATCCAGGACCATGACGTCCACTGAGTCAACGGCCTTTAGAAGTAGCCAGCAGTCCAGCCAGTCATATTGGCCACCATCACCGCGGTGTCTGTAGGGTTTTCTATGGTGAAAGCGTGATATAGTTTTCCCCCGCCAAGCTCATTAGCTCCCCTCTGGGTGAAGTAAGTCCTGCAAGCAGTAGTCTGCTCTTTCGGGGCACAGTCTTCTTGTTTTCTGAGAGAAACTCCAGGTCAAGTGATGGTCACACGAGTCATCTTGGGGGCCCGTTGCCCCCATTTGTCACTCTGGAGGTAGGAGTTGGAGGGCCTCCTCACTCGAGGTCAGTGTGTCCACAGAGCGACCCCTGCAACTTCAGGACACGATGGGTGGTTAGGATCACGATGTGGGGTCCTTTTCCCTTAGGAGGGAGCTGGCCTTGTGGTCTGCTGATTTCCAGCTTTTTAGATACCCCAGTATTCTGGCCTGATGAGTCGGTGGGCAAAGCCCTTGGTGACCATAGTTTATCATACCTGAAGGGCATTCTTGTTTTGCTCCATTTCAACTGGTCCCAGTTTTTGCACTAAGGCTCCAAGGGCGATTAACCTTTGACCGGGTATGTAAAGGTCAAAGGGTTTAGCTAAATTAGCGAGTTCCTGGGCAAGGATCTGAATTGATTGCTCTTTCCATTCTTGAAAGGCTGCTTCTGGATTCTATTCAAAAAGATCATCATCTTTTCGTGTCAGTGTTTCATGTAGAGGCCCAGCCATTAGACTGTAGTTAGGGATCCAGATGCAGAAAACCTTGGCCTCCCCAGGAACCCCTAAGCTGTCTTCTAGTTTTAGAAGAGGTAAGGCTGCAAATGGCTTCTTCCCTATCCTGGGATGCGTTTCTCCAAATATCTGTGAGGATGAAGCACAGGCATGTCACCTGAGACTGGGATATTTGAGCCTTTTTCTTGGACACCTTCTATCCTTTCTTAGCTAGGTAGTTCAGAGGCGTCTTTAGTAGGCCTGGCGATCAGAATGTCATCTGCACATTGAAGGAGGGTTCCCTTTTACAGAGGTAGAACGTTTAGGTCTTTAGAGGACATTTCCCCAATGATGGTGTGGGGATTTTTGAACCATTGTGGCAGGACGGTCCAGCATTATTGGTTTTGTTGCATGTTGTGTCCTGCCACTCACAAGCCAAAAATTCTTGTGACTCTGAGATGAATGGAATACAGAAGAAGGCATCATTGAAGTGTAATACAGAATGCCATGGCCTGGTGGATGGTAGAATTTCCAGCAGGGTGTAGGAAATAGGAACTACTGGATGTATATCCTCGGTGGCTTCACTGACTGTCCTGATATCCTTTACCAGGTCTCCAGCAGCCCATGGGGCTCTCGTGGTCAGGCCAATCCCAGGATATGGAGCTCACCTGGGCTGCATCCCGCACCCCAGAGCCCACGGGGCTCTCGTGTTCAAGTCCCTCCCAGGGTATGGAGCTCACCTGTGCAGCTACATAGCAGCCCATGGGGCTCTCATAGTCAGGCCCTTCCCAGGATACGGAACTCCCCTGGGCAGGTACCCCAGCAGGGCTGGACACACAGGAACTGTGCACATAGCCCACCTTGCAGAGAACCCCCAGCTCACCTGTCGCTCACAGCTGACACAGAACACCTCAGAGCAGGACTTGAACTAACAAACAGCAACTCTGACAGGTCTGTGACCCTGGCTATCACTCCGTGCAGCCTCTCTCTGCCTGGTCTTCCAGACACTTCCACTGCAGCCAGGGCACCAGGCCTCTGTCTCCACCCACCATCACTCCTCTCCCTGACTCCTGGGTTCCTCTCATTAGGATAGGGTCTTCTTGAAGTTGTTTTCCACTCATGGACCAGATAAAATGATAAGAAAACAAGCCGCAGCTGCAGCCCCTTGTCTAGCCTGACTCTCAAGAGCCCACACCTGTTCCTTGGGACTGACCCGTTTAGCAAGGTTCATTTTCTGCAACTGTGAGCCCCTGAGGGGTGAGGATTGGCTGATTTGGGCAGACTGACACTGCCTGCCAGCCCCCGCCACAGGTGTGCCTGGGTTGAGGTCAATATAAACAACTCTCCAGTCAGCAAGAGCACCTGTAGCTGTGCCTGACGCCATATTCTCTGCCCCGTCAGCAGTGTCGGGGCTGGGGTGGTGGGAGGGAGTGAGGGGCCGTGGCTTTGTGTGTGGCCCAGTGTAAGTTGGGCTCTGCTGGACTCTCTGCAGGAGTTGCCAGGCTGCCACCTGCTAAAGAAGGGGATGTGTCACCCATACCTGCCACTGGAATTTCTCCCCAGGCAGAGGTGAGGAAGTAAAAAAGCAGTGGGGGCCGTGGCAGGAGGGGTATCTCAGGCAGAGAAATGCAAAGCTTCCAGAAGAGCATCTGGGGCCAGGACCATCCTGACTGGCCTGCAGGCACCAAGTCAGCCTGCGTGCTGTCGCTGGTGTGGCTCCACAGCCCTTCCTCTAGGCTTGCAAGTGCTTGTACATATTCAGGTGTTTTACCTGGAAAGGGTGGGAAGAGTTCAGCTGCAGCAGGACTGGGGCTCAGCTCACATTTACTCACAGACGCCTCAACACAGTCCCCCCAGCTTTGCAATGAGGATGCTCCTTGTCGGGGGGAGCGCTGCTGAGTGCATGGGAGACGATTTCCCACCTCTGACCAACTTAAGAATTTTTTACCACTGGAGCAAGTGCCCTGATACGATTTTCCTCTGTATAACTGGTGAGTTCTGTTTTTTTTTTTTTCTTTTTTTCTTTTTGGTTCAAGTTAGATTTTATTTATTCATCTTTTTTTTTTTAATTTGGAGATATAAACATGGAAATAATGCATTAATATAAAGACGTCTATGTGAAGGGACAAACTTTTTTCTGTTTTATTTTATTAAATGTTATTTATTTATTTTTAATTTTTTTAAATTTATTTCTTTTATACAGCAGGTTCTTATTGGATATATATTTTATACATATAAGTGTGCACATGTGAATCCCAGTCTCCCAATTCATCCCACCACCACCCTCACATGGCGTTCCCTCCTTGGTGTCCATATGTTTGTTCTCTACATCTGTCTCTATCTCTGCCCTGCAAACTGGTTCATCTGTACCATTTTTCTAGGTTCCACATATATGCATTAATATACAATATTTGTTTTTCTCTTTCTGACTTACTTCACTCTGTATGACAGTCTCTAGATACATCAAGGTCTCTACAAATGACCCAATTTCATTCCTATGTATGGCTGAGTAATATTCCGTTGTATATATGTACCACATGTTTATCCATTCGTCTGTCTGTGGGCACTTAGGTTGCTTTCATTACCTGTCTATTGTAAATAGTGCTGCAGTGAACATTGTGGTGAATGTGTCTTTTTGTTTTATGGTTTTCTCTGGGTATATGCCCAGTAGTGGGATTGCTGGATTATATGGTAATTCTATTTTTATTTTTTTAAGGAACCTCCATACTGTTCTCCATAGAGACTGTATCAATTTACATTCCCAACAATAGTGGAATAAGGTTTCTTTTCTCCACACCCTCTCCAGCATTTGTTGTTTGTAGATTTTCTGATGATGCCCATTCTAACAGGTGTGACGTGATACCTCATTGTAGTTTCGATTTCCATTTCTCTAATAATTAGTGATGTTGAGCAGATTTTCATGTGCGTACTGGCCATCTCTATGTCTTCTTGGAAGAAATGTCTATTTAGATCTTCCATTTTTGTATTGGGTTGTTTTTTTTATTAATATTGAGCTGCATGAGCTGTTTATATATATTGGAGATTAATCATTTGTCCATTGATTCTTCTGCAAATATTTTCTGCCATTCTGAGGGTTGTCTTTTCGTCTTGTTTGTAGTTTCCTTTGCTTTGCAAAAGCTTTTACGTTTCATTAGTCCCATCTGTTTAGTTTTCTTTTTTATTTCATTACTATAGGAGGTGGATCAAAAAAGATCTGGCTGTGATTTACGTCAGAGTATCCTTCCTAAGTTTTCCTGTCAGAGTTTTATACTGCCCGGTCTTACATTAAGGTCTCTAATCCATTTTGAATATGTTTTTATGTATGGTGTTGGGGAGTGTTCTAATTTCATTCTTTTACATGTAGCTGTCCATATTTCCCAGCACCAATGATTGAAGAGACTGTCTTATCTCCATTGTATAGTCTTGCCTCCTTTCTCATAGATTAGTTGACCATAGGTGTGTAGGTTTATCCTTGGGCTTTCTATTTTTTTTTCTTTTACACGTTTATTGGAGTATAATTGCTTTACAATGGAGTGTTCGTTTCTGCTGTATAACAAAGTGAATTAGCTATACATATACAAATATCACCAGATCGCCTCCCTCTTGCATCTCCCTCCCACACTCCATAACACACCCCTTTATGTGGTCACAAAGCACCGAGCTGATCTCCATCTTCAATGTGGCTGATTCTCAGTAGCTATCAGTGTTACATTTGGTAATGTATTTATGTCCATGCCACTCTCTCACTTCGTCCCAGCTTACCCATCCCCCTTCCGGTGTCCTCAAGTCCTTTCTCTATGTCTGTGTCCTTACTCCTGTCCTGCCACTAGGTTCTTCAAAATCTTTTTTTTTTCTTCATTAGATTCCATATATCTCTGTTAACATACAGTATTTGTTTTTCCCTTTCTGACTTACTTCACTGTGTAGGACAGATTCTAAGTCCATCCACCTCAGTACAAATAACTCAGTTTTGCTTCTTTTTATGTTTGAGTAATATTTGATTGTATATATGTGCCAGATCTTCTTTATCCATTCATCTGTCGATGGACACTTAGGTTGCTTCCATGTCCTGGCTAATGCAAATAGAGCTGCAATGAACATTTTTCTACATAACTCTTTTTGAATTATGGTTTTCACAAGGCAAATGCCCAGTAGTTGGATTGTTGTGTCATATGGTACTTCTATTGTTAGTTATTTAAAGGAACCTCCGTACTGTTCTCCCTAGTGCTCATATCAATTTACATTCCCACCCACAGTGCAAATGTGTTCCCTTTTCTCCAATAAAGGCCTCTCCAGCATTTATTGTTTTGTAGATTTTTTTGATGATTGCCACTCTGATTGCTGTGAGGTGATACCTCACGGTAGTTTTGATTTGCATTACTCTAATGATTAGTGATGTTCAGCATCCTATCATGTGTTTCTTGGTAATCTGTATATCTTCTTTGGAGAAATGTCTATTAGGTCTTCTGCCCGTTTTTGGATTGGGTTGTTTGTTTTTGTGATATTGAGCTACATGCGGTGCTTGTAAAGTTAGGAGATTAATCCTTTGTCAATTGCTTCATTTGAAAATATTTTCTCCCATTCTGAGGGTTGTTTTTGCATCTTGTTTTTGTTTTCCTGTACTGTGTAAAAGCTTTTAAGTTTCATTAGGTCCCATTTGTTGATTTCTGTTTTTATTTCCATTTCTCTAAGTGGTGGGTCAAAAAGGATCTTGCTGTGATTTATGTCATAGAGTGTTCTGCCTATGGTTTCCTCTAAGTGTTTTATAGTGTCTGGTCTTATATTTAGATCTCTAATCAATTTAGAGTTTATTTTTGTGTATGGTGTTATGGAGTGTTCTGATTTCATTCTTTTATGTGTAGGGGTCCAGTTTTTCCAGCACCAATTACTGAAGAGACTGTCTTTTCTCCATTGTATATCCTTAGCTCCTTTGTCATAGATGAGATAGCCATAGGTATGTAGGTTTATCTCTGGGCTTTCTGTCCTGTTCCATTGATCTGTGTTTATGCCAATCTACATACACTTGTTTCCATTATGGAGACATATAAATACATAGGTTTCAAGGTTATTACCAGTCAGATATATTCCTCTTCAGTGAATAGGGTGTTTTGTGTCCAGTTCATTGAGAAATGAGTAGGTCTTGTCTATTACATATTTGGTATATGAAATGGAATCTGTGCTAATTTCAAACTCTGCTTTTACACATCACCCCACGTCACCTTTCCCCTTAAGGAGGCATAAGTGTGTTTTCTAAATGTGTAACTCTGTTCTCTTTTGAAATTCAGTTCATGTGTAGCCATGTTTACATTTCCTCTATAAGTGATATATTACAATAAGTTTCTTTTTCTTTGTGGCTCATTTCACTTAGCATCATCGTACCTAAAGCCACTCATTATGCTGCTATTGGCCTTATGACATTGATTTTATGTCTGAGTGACATTCCATTGTATATAAGTACCACAACATCTATATCCATTTTTTTTCCTTTCCTGGGATATATAAAGTGTACTGCAGTCGAGGTTCTTGTAAACAGAGCAGCCCTAAACTTTGGGCTGGCTGTGTGTTGTGGATTTTTAGTTTTCCCAAAATACACGCCCATGAGTGGAAGTGTGCTATGCTCTGTAGCTCTGTTTTAGAAAACAACATACAGTTCTCCAGAGAGGCTGTTGGCAATTTACATCCTGTCCATCATCGTAACCAGGCTCCCTTTTCTCCATGGCCTGTCCTGCATTTGTGGTTTTTACACTATTTGTGGATCGCCCTTTTGACTGGAGGTAAGGGACACTTCTATGTAGTGTGGATTTGCAATGCCTGATGGCTTGCTTGGCCAAAAAGGGCATATGCATATTTTCCCGAATATATTCAAGAAAATACACATAATCCCTTTTCAGCCAAGGGCAACATTGTCGAAATTCTGTCGCTTTTCATGTGCTTTAAAGACGACTCCAATCTACCTCTTGAAATCTGTTTCCTTCAATTCTGCCTTGCATTCAAATCCTCTTCACTGCCTTTCCTCAATATATTTCTGGATGATAGTTGTCCTTTATAAATCTGCAAGTTTGTGGATTGCTGTGCCCCTGATTTCCATTTTTCAACTCGCCTCTTTGTGAGCTGGCTGCAATACCGCAGGATGGCTTTAGGCCCTAGTCTGGTTCCGGGGCTTCAGGCTGAGCCTTTGGTTAATTCTTCTTCCTGATGGGAAACTAGAGTGACATGTACCCATCCAAACACCTACAGCTAATCTCTCATTTATTTCCCCTCTTCCTGTTCATCCTCTGCACAATTTGCAAACTGTGCATAACGGCATGGTAAAGACGCTGACACTCCAAGTGGGGAGATTTTGAGTAATGCAGATGGAATGGCGAATCCGAGCACGACAAAAGGAAAAATGAGGTACCTTTTAGAAAACTTTCCCAATTACACAGTGTACCACCCACTTGGTTTCCCATGCATGTTTTAACTGGAGGAAGATTCCCTTAAACCTGGAGAGTTGGGACCACTAGAATGGGTAGCACACAGTATTGCTCTAAGTGGTGTTCTATTGTTCACACAACTTCAGCAATCTTGTCAGCCCCAAGTGTCCAGTCATATGTCTCATACAGCTGTGGGTGTAAAGGTGGTCAATCTAGCTTGCATCACAGGCCCTGAATGTAATTTTTAAGACTTTCTCTCTGTTTTTGCATTTTGCTTTTGAAATTTATTTTTATAAGTGGGTTTAACTGAATTTCAGTGCTGTGTTCATGCCGTTATACACACACATGATTCCATTATGGAGACATGAGAATACATATGTTTTAAAATACTTAGAGTCAGACATATTCCTCTGCAATGAATAGGGGGTGTTGAGTCCAGTTCATTGTGCTGGGAGTAGGTGTTGTCTATTACATACATGGTTTATATAACGGTAACTGTGCTAATTTAAAATTGTGGTTTTATGCATCACCCCACTACGGCTTTCCCATTAAGCAGGCAGAAGATGTTTTCTAAATGTGTGACTCTGTTGTGTTTGTAATTCAGTTCATGTGTAGTCATGTGTACATTCCCTCTTTGAGTGATAATTTATGATAAGATTAGTTACTCTGTAATCTTTCCTAACTCAGTTCATGTGTAGCCATGTTTACAGGGACTTCATAAGTTATAACTTATGATAAGTTTCTTTTTCTGTGTGACTTATTTCACTTAGAATCATCGTACCTGAATCCACTCTTTTTGCTGCTACTGGCCTTATGACATTGATTTCATGGCTGAGCGATATTCCATCGTACGTAAGTACCACAATATCTTGAACCATTTTTGTCTTTCCTGGGATACTTAAGGTGTTCCCAAGTTGAGGTTCTTGTAAGAAGTGCAGCGCTAAATTTTAGGGTGGCTCTGTCTTATTGATTTTCAGTTTTCCCAAGGTATATTCCCTAGACTGGAAGTGCACTTGGCTGTGTAGCTCTGTTGTTTACTTGTTTTAGGGAACACAATGCACTCCTCCAGAGAGGCAGTTGGCAACTTACATCCCGCCCATCAGCATAACAAGGCTGCATGATCTCCAGGGCCTGTCTTGCCTTTCTGGTTTTTACACATTTGGCGGATGTCCCTTTTGACCGGTTGGAAGGGATAATTCTTTGTAGTGCAGATTTGCATTGCTGCTTGCTTGCTTGGCCAAAATGGGCGTATGCATTTTCTCCTGAATATATTTAGGAGAAAAAGCATATGCCCTTTATGGCCAAGTGCATCATTGTCGATGTTGTACCCCTCATCTTGTGCTTGAAAGGTGATTCCAACGTACCTCTTGAAATCTGTTTCCTGCTATTCTGCCTCGGTTTAAAGTCCGCCTCTCTGCCTTCCCTCAAAAGATTTTTGGAAGAGAGTTGTCCTCTATTACTCTGCCAGTTTGTAAATTGCTGTGCCCCTGAGCTCCATTCTTCAACTCATTTTTTTGAGCTGACCGCAAATCCAAAATTATGGTTCAAAACCTATACTGGTTGCCGGCGGGTGGCTGAGACATTGGTTAATTCTCCTTCCTGCCGGGCAATTAAAGTGACATGTACCTGTCCAAATGCCTAACATCTACTCTCTCATTGGTTCTCCCTCTTCCCTTTCATCCCCTGCCAAATTGGCAACCTGTGCGAATCAGGAGGTTAAAGGTGCTGTCTCTCCAAGTTGGAAAATTGATAGTAAAGCAGTTGGAAAGTCAAACTGGCGCACAAGGAGAGGGATTCTTCGTTGAGTTTTAGAAACCTTTCGTATTCACAGTGTGTCCATTCTCTAGGTTTCCCATACATGTTATAGCTGTAGTAATATTTCCTTCAACCTGGAGACATGGGACCCATGGAATGGGTGACATGCATTATTGATTTAAAGGGTCTGCATTTGCTCTCCTAATCTCACCAATCCTCTCAGTCTCATGTGTCCAACCTTATGCCACATCCAGCTGTCATTTTAGATAGGGTCATTCCAGGTTTAATCAGAGACCATGAAGGAATTGTAAAGAATTTCCCTGATTTTTTGTTTTGTTTTTTAAATTCCTTTTTATAGTGGGTTTGAGCTGATTCTCGCTGCCATACTTATGTAAGTCTAGATACACTTGACACCCTTACGGAGACATATCAATACATAGGTTTTAAGATTCTTACTCGTCAGATACATTCCTCTGCGGGAAATATGGAGTTTTGAATCCCTTTCACTGAGGAAGGTGTAGGTCTTGTCTATTCCATAGTTGGTTTTTGGAACAGTACATGTGCTTATATCAAACTCTGGTTTTATGCATCACCCCACCTCACCTTCCCCCTTAAGCAGACATAAGAGTTTTTTCTAAATGTGAGACTCTGTTCTCTTTCCTAACACAGTTCATGTTTAGCCATGTTTACAGGATCTTCATAAGTGATATCTTATGATAAGTTTCTTTTTCTCTGTGACTTATTTCACTTAGAATCATCGTACCTGAATCCACTCATTTTGCTGCTACTGGTCTTATGACATTGATTTCATGGCTGAGGGATATTCCATCGTATGTAAGTACCACAATATTTTGAACCATTTTTATCTTTCCTGGGATATTTACGGTGTACCCAAGTTGTGGTTCTTGTAAGCAGTGCAGCCCTAAATTTTGGGGTGGCTCTGTCTTATTGATTTTCATTTTTCCAAAGGTATATTCCCAAGACTGGAAGTGCCCTTGGCTCTGTAGCTCTGTTGTTTACTTGTTTTAGGGAACACAGTGCACTCCTCCAGAGAGGCAGTTGGCAATTTACATCCCGCCCATCAGCATAACAAGGCTCCCTGTTCTGCAGGGCCTGTCTTGCCTTTCTGGTTTACACCCATTTTGTGGATGTCCCTTTTGACCGTTGGGAAGTGATACTTCTTGGTAGGGCAGATTTTCAATGCCCGCTTGCTTGCTTGGCAAAAAAGGGAGTATGCCTTTTCTCGTGAAAATATTAAGGATGAAACACATACGCCATTTTTGGCCAAGTGCATCATTGTCGAAGTTGTGCCCCATTCCTGTGCTTTAAAGGCGATTCCAACATACCTCTTGAAATCTGTTTCCTGCTATTCTGCCTGGCTTTCAAGTCTGCCTCGTTGCCTTCCCGCAACAGATTTTTGGATGATAGTTGTCCTTTATTACCCTGCCAATTTGTGAATTGCTCTGCCCCATAGCTCCATTTTTTAACTCATTTTTTGTGAGCAGAACACAAGTGCAGAATTTTGGTTCAGGACCTATACTGGTTCCCGGTGGGTGGCTGAGACTTTGGTTAATTCTTCTTCCTCCTGGGAAATAAGAGTGACATGTGCCCGTCCAAATACCTAACAGCTACTCTCTCATTGGTTCTCCCTCTTCCCTTTCATCCTCTGCCATATTCGCAACCTGTGCGAACCAGGAGGTTAAAGGGGCTGTCTCTGCAAGTTGGGAGATTGATAGTAAAGCAGTTGGAACGTCAAAACCGGAGCACCAGGAGAGGGACTATTCGTTGAGTTTTAGAGACCTTTCGTATTCACAGTGTGTCCATTCTCTAGGTTTCCCGTACATGTTATAGCTGTAGTAATATTCCCTTCAACCTGGAGAGTAGGGACCCATGGAATGGGTGCCATGCATTATTGCTTTAAGGGGTATGCATTTGCTCACCCAATCTCACTAATCCTCTCAGTACCATGTGTCCAACCTTATGCCACATCCAGCTGTCGTTGTAGATAGGGTCATTCCAGGTTTCATCAGAGACCCTGAAGAAATTGTAAAGAATTTCCCGGTTTTTTTGTTTTGTGTTTGAAATTCCTCTTTATACTGTGTTTGAGCTGATTCTCGCTGCCATGTTTATGCCAGTCTAGACACACTTGATTCCCTTATGGAGACATATAAACACATAGGTTTTAAGATTCTTAGTAGTCAGATATATTCCTATGCGGGAAATATGGGGTTTTGAGTCCCTTTCACTGAGGAAGGTGTAGGTCTTGTCTATTCCATAGTTGGTTTTTGGAACGGTACCTGTGCTTATATCAAACTCTGGTTTTATGCATCCCCCAACCTCTCCTTCTCCCTTAAGCAGGCATAAGAGTGTTTTCTAAATGTGAGACTCTGTTCTCTTTCCTATCTCAGTTCATGTGTAGCCATGTTTATAGGATCTTCATAAGTGATATCTTATGATAAGTTTCTTTTTCTGTGTGACATATTTCACTTAGAATCATCATACCTGAATCCACTCATTTTGCTGCTACTGGTCTTATGACATTGATTTCATGGCTGAGGGATATTCCATCGTACGGAAGTACCACAAATTTTGAACCATTTTTATCTTTCCTGGGATATTTAAGGTGTACCCAAGTTGAAGATCTTGTAAGCAGTGCAGCCCTAAATTAGGAGTGGCTCTGCCTTATTGATTTTCAGTTTTCCCAAGGTATATTCCCTAGACTGGAAGTGCCCTTGGCTCTGTAGCTCTGTTGTTTACTTGTTTTAGGGAACACAATGCACTCCTCCAGAGAGGCAGTTGACAATTCACATACCGCCCATCAGCATAACAAGGCTCCCTGTTCTCCAGGGCCTGTCTTGCCTTTTTGGTTTTGACCCATGTTGTGGATGTCCCTTTTGACCGGTGGGAAGTGATACTCCTTTGTAGTGCAGATTTACATTGCCTGCTTGCTTGCTTGGCCAAAAAGGGCGTATGCGTTTTCTCCTGAATATATTCAGGAGAAAACGCATATGCCCTTTTTGGCAAAGTGCATCATTGTCGAAATTGTGCCCCTCTTCCTGTGCTTTAAAGGTTATTCCAAACTACCTCGTGAAATATGTATCCTGCTATTCTGCTTCCCTTTCAAGTTCGCCTCCTTGCCTTCCCTCAACAGATTTTTGGACGATAGATGCCCTTTATTACTTTGCCAGTTTGTGAATTGCTGTGCCCATGAGCTCCATTTTTTAACTCGTTTTTTCTGAGCTGAACCCAAGTCCAATATTTTGGTTCAGGACCTATACTTGTTTTCGGTGGGTGGCTGAGACTTTTGTCAATACTTCTTCCTCCTGGGAAATAAGAGTGACATATGCCCGTCCAAATACCTAACACCTACTCTCTCATTGGTTCTCTCGCTTCCCATTCATCCTCTGCGAAATTGGCAACCTGTGCGAAACAGGAGGTTAAAGATGCTGTATCTCCAGGTAGAGAGATTGATAGTAAAGCAGTTGGAAAGTCAAACTGGAACGCCAGGAGAGGGACTATTCGTTGAGTTTTAGAGACCTTTCATATTCACAGTGTGTCCATTCTCTAGGTTTCCCGTACATGTTATTGCTGTAGTAATATTCCCTTCAACCTGGAGAGTTGGGACCCATGGAATGGGTGCCATGAATTATTGCTTTAAAGGGTCTGCATTTGCTCACCCAATCTCACGAATCCTCTCAGTCCCATGTGTCCTGCCTTATGCCACATCCAGCTGTCGTTGTAGATAGGGTCATTCCAGGTTTCATCAGAGACCCTGAAGAAAATTTAAAGAATTTCCCGGTTTTTTTGTTTTGTGTTTGAAATTCCTCTTTATACTGTGTTTGAGCTGATTCTCGCTGCCATGTTTATGCCAGTCTAGACACACTTGATTCCATTATGGGGACATATCAATACATAGGCTTTAAGATTCTTACAAGTAAGTTATATCCTTCTGCATGGAATATAGGGAGTTGAGTCTCTTTCACTGAGGAACGTGTAGTTCTTGTCTATTCTGTATATGGTTTTTGGAACGGTACCTGAACTAATATCAAAATCTGGTTTAATGCATCACCCCACCTCTCCTTCCCCCTTAAGCAGGCATAAGAATGTTTTCTAAAGGTCAAACTCTCTTCACTTTCCTAACTCAGTTCATGTGTAGGCATGTTTCCAGGGTCTTCTTAAGTGATATCTTATGATTAGCTTCTTTTTCTGTGTGACTTATTTCACTTAGAATCATCGTACCTGAATCCACTCATTTTGCTGCTACTGGTCTTATGACATTGATTTCATGGCTGAGGGATATTCCATCGTACGTAAGTACCACAATTTTTTGAACCATTTTTATATTTCCTGGGATATTTGAGGTGTACCCAAGTTGAGGTTGTTGTAAGCAGTGCAGCCCTAAATTTTGGGGTGGCTCTGTATTATTGATTTTCCGTTTCCCAAGGTATATTCCCTAGACTGGAAGTGCCCTTGGCTCTGTAGCTCTGTTGTTTACTTGTTTTAGGGAACACAATGCACTCCTCCAGAGAGGCAGTTGGCAATTTACATCCCGCCCATAAGGATAACAAGACTCCCTGTTCTCCAGGTCCTCTCTTGCCTTTCTGGTCTTTACACATTTTGTGGATGTCCCTTTGTACCGGTGGGAAGTGATACTTCTTTGTAGTGCAGATTTGCATTGCCCGCTTGCTTGCTTGGCCAAAAAGGGTGTTTGCGTTTTCTCCTGCATATATTCAGGAGAAAATGCATACGCCCTTTTTGGCCAAGTGCATCATTGTCGAAGTTGTGCCCCTCTTCCTGTGCTTTACAGGCGATTCCAACGTACCTCTTGAAATTTGTTTCCTGCTATTCGGCCTGATATTCAAGTCCGCTTCGTTGCCTTCCCTCAACAGGTTTCTGGACGGTAGTTGGCGTTTATTACTCTGCCAGTTTGTGAATTGCTCTGCCCCTCAGCTCCATTTTTCAACTCGTTTTCTGTGAGTTGAATGCAAGTCCAAAATTTTGGTTCAGGACCTATAATGTTTCCCGGTGAGTGGCTGAGACTTTGGTTAATTCTTCTTCCTGCCGGGCATTTAG
Organism: Mesoplodon mirus; assembly: GCF_964341445.2. Classification (NCBI taxonomy): domain Eukaryota; kingdom Metazoa; phylum Chordata; class Mammalia; order Artiodactyla; family Ziphiidae; genus Mesoplodon; species Mesoplodon mirus. The sequence goes on from NW_028295738.1 coordinate 512,211, forward strand.
AGTGCCATGTGCCCGTCCAGATGCCTAACAGCTACTCTCTCATTGGTTCTCTCTCTTCCCTTTCATCCTCTGACAAATTGGCAACCTGTGCGAACCAGGAGGTTAAAGGGTCAGTCTCTCCAAGTTGGGAGATTGATAGTAAAGCAGTTGGAAAGTCAAACCGGAGCACCAGGAGAGGGACTATTTGCTGAGTTTTAGTGACCTTTCATATTCTGAGTGTGTCCATTCTCTAGGTTTCCCGTACATGTTATAGCTGTAGTAATATTCCCTTCACCCTGGAGAGATGGGACCCATGGAATGGGTGCCATGCATTATTGCTTTAAAGGGTCTGCATTTGCTCACCCAATCTCACCAATCCTCTCAGTCCCAAGTGTCCAGCCGTTTGCCACATCCAGCTGTCATTGTAGACAGGGTCATTCCACCTTTCATCAGAAACCCTGAAGGAATTGTAAAGAATTTCCCTGTTTTCTTGTTTTATTTTTGAAATTCCTTTTTATAGTGGGTTTGAGCTAAATCTCGCTGCCATGTTTATGCCAGTCTAGACACACTGGATTCCTTACAGAGACATATCAGTACATAGGTTTTAAGATTCTTAATAGTCAGATATATTCCTCTGCGGGAAATATGGGGTTTTGAGTACCTTTCACTGAGGAAGGTATATGTTGGTCTTGTCTATTCCATAGTTGGTTTTGGGAACGGTACCTGTGCTTATATCAAACTCTGATTTTATGCATCACCCCACCTCTCCTTCCCCCTTAAGCAGGCATAAGAGTGTTTTCTAAATGTGAGACTCTCTTCTCTTTCCTGACTCAGTTCATGTGTAGCCATGTTTACAGGATCTTCATAAGTGATATCTTATGATAAGCATCTTTTTCTATGTGACTTATTTCATTTAGAATCATCGTACCTGAATCCACTCATTTTGCTGCTACTGGTCTTACGACATGGATTTCATGGCTGAGGGATATTCCATTGTACGTAAGTTCCACAGTTTTTTGAACCATTTTTATATTTCCTGGGATATTTAAGGTGTACCCAAATTGAGGTTCTTGTAAGCAGTGCAGCCCTAAATTTTGGGGTGGCACTGTCTTATTGATTTTCAGTTTTCCCAAGGTATATTCCCTAGTCTGGAAGTGCCCTTGGCTCTGTAGCTCTGTTGTTTACTTGTTTTAGGGAACACAATGCACTCCTCCAGAGAGGCAGTTGGCAATTTACATCCTGCCCATCAGCATAACAAGGCTCCCTGTTCTCCAGGGCCTGTCTTGCCTTTCTGGGTTTTACCCATTTTGTGGATGTCCCTTTTTACCAGTGGGAAGTGACACTTCTTTGTAGTGCAGATTTGCATTGTCCGCTTGCTTGTTTGGCCAAAAAGGGCGTATGCGTTTTCTGCTGAATATATTCAGGAGAAAACGCATACGCCCTTTTTGGCCAAGTGCATCATTGTCGAAGTTGTGCCCCTCTTTCTGTGCTTTAAAGGCGATTCCAACGTACCTCTTGAAATCTGTTTCCTGCTATTCTGCCTCGCTTTCAAGTCCGCCTCGTTGCCTTCCCTCAACAGATTTTTGGACGATAGTTGTCCTTTATTACTCTGCCTGTTTGTGAATTGCTGTGCCCTAGAGGTCCATTATTTAACTCGTTTTTTTGTGAGCTGAACGCAAGTCCAATATATTGGTTCAGGACCTATACTGGTACCCGGGGGGTGGCTGAGACTTTGGTTAATTCTTCTTCCTCCCAGGAAATAAGAGTGACATGTGCCCGTCCAAATGCCTAACAGCTATTCTCTCATTGGTTCTCCCTCTTCCGTTTCATCCTCTGCCAATTTGGCAACCTGTGTGAAACAGGAGGTTAAAGGGGCTGTCTCTCCAAGTTGGGAGATTGATAGTAAAAGAGTTGTAAAGTCAAACCGGAGCACCAGGAGAGGGACTATTTGTTGAGTTTTATAGACCTTTCGTATTCACATTTTGTCCATTCTCTAGGTTTCCCATACATGTTATAGCTGTAGTAATATTCCCTTCATCCTGGAGAGTTGGGACCCATGGAATGGGTGCCATGCATTATTGCTTTAAAGGGTCTGCATTTGCTCACCCAATCTCACCAATCCTCTCAGTCCCATGTGTCCAGCCTTATGCCACATCCAGCTGTCGTTGTAGATAGGGTCATTCCAGGTTTCATCAGAGAACCTGAAGGAATTGTTAAGAATTTCCCTGTTTTTTTGTTTCGTTTTTGAAATTCTTTTTATAGTGGGTTTGAGCTGATTCTCACTGCCATGTTTATGCCTGCCTAGACACACTTGATTCCATTACGGGTACATATCAATACATAGGTTTTAAGATTCTTACTAGTAAGATATATCCCTCTGCATGTAATATGGGGGGTTGATTTCCTTTCACTGAGGAAGGTGTAGTTCTTCTCTATTCCGTAATTGGTTTTTGGAACGGTACCAGAACTAATTTCAAAATCTGGTTTAATGCATCACCCCACCTCTCCTTCCCCCTTAAGCAGGCATAAGAATGTTTTCTAAATGTCAAACTCTCTTCTCTTTCCTAACTCAGTTCATGTGTAGCCATGAATACTGGACCTTCATAAGTGATATCTTATGATAAGTTTCTTTTTCTATGTGACTTATTTCACTTAGAATCATCATACCTGAATCCACTCATTTTGCTGCTACTGGTCTTACAACATGGATTTCATGGCTGAGGGATATTCCATCGTACGTAAGTACCACAGTGTTTTGAACCATTTTTATATTTCCTGGGATATTTAAGGTGTACCCAAGTTGAGGTTCTTGAAAGCAGTGCAGCCCTAAATTTTGGGGTGGCTCTGTCTTACTGATTTTCATTATTCCCAAGGTATATTCCCAAGACTGGAAGTGCCCTTGGCTCTGTAGCTCTGTTGTTTACTTGTTTTAGGGAACACAATGCACTCCTCCAGACAGGCAGTTGGCAATTTACATCCCGCCCATCAGCATAACAAGGCTCCCTGTTCTCCAAGGCCTGTCTTGCCTTTCTGGTTTTTATATATTTTGTGGATGTCCCTTTTGACCGGTGGGAAGTGATACTTCTTTGTAGTGCAGATTTGCATTGCCTGCTTGCTTGCTTCGCCAAAAAGTTCGTATGCGTTTTCTCCTGCATATATTCAGGAGAAAATGCATACGCCCTTTGTGGCCAAGTGCATCATTGTCAAAGTTGTGCCCCTCTTCCTGTGCTTTACAGACCATTCCAACGTACCTCTTGAAATCTGCTTCCTGCTATTCGGCCTGACTTTGAAGTCCGCTTCGTAGCCTTCCCTCAACAGATTTCTGGACGATAGTTGGCCTTTATTACTCTGCCAGTTTGTGAATTGCTCTGCCTCTGGGCTCCAATTTCATCTTGTTTTTTGTGAGCTGAATGCAATACAAAGTTTTGGTTCAGGACCTATACTGTTTCCAGGTGAGTGGCTGAGACTTTGGCTAATTCTTCTTCCTTCCGGGCAATTAGAGTGACATGTGCCCGTCCAAATGCCTAACAGCTACGCTCTCATTGATTCTCCCTCTTCCCTTTCATCCTCTGCCAATTTGGCAACCGGTGAGAACCAGGAGGTTAAAGGGGCTGTCTCTACAAGTTGGGAGAGTGATAGTAAAGCAGTTGGAAAGTCAAACCAGAGCACCAGGAGAGGGACTATTCGTTGAGTTTTAGAAACCATTCGTTTTCACAGTGTGTCCATTTGCTAAGTTTCCCATACATGTTACAGCGGTAGTAATATTCCCTTCAACCTGGAGAGTTGGGACCCATGGATTGGGTGCCATGAATTATTGCTTTAAAGGGTCTGCATTTGCTCACCCAATCTCACCAATCCTCTCAGTCCCAAGTGTCCAGCCTTATGCCACATCCAGCTGTCATTTTAGACAGTGTCATTCCACGTTTCATCAGAGACCCTGAAGGAATTGTAAAAAAAAATCCCTGTTTCTTTGTTTTCTTTTTGAAATTCCTATTGATAGTGGGTTTGAGCTGATTCTCGCTGCCATGTTTATGTCAGTCTAGACACACTTGATTCCCTTACAGAGACATATCAATACATAGGTTTTAAGATTCTTACTAGTCAGATATATTCCTCTGTGGGAAATATGGGATTTTGAGTCCCTTTCACTGAGGAAGGCATAGGTAGGTCTTGTCTATTCCATAGTTGGTTTTTGCAATGGTACCTGTGCTTATATCAAACTCTGGTTTTATGCATCACCCCACCTCTCCTTCCCCCTTAAGCAGGCATAAGAGTGTTTTCTAAATGTGAGAGTCTGTTCTCTTTCCTAACTCAGTTCATGTGTAGGCATGTTTACAGGGTCTAAATAAGTGATATCTTATGATTAGCTTCTTTTTCTGTGTGACTTATTTCACTTAGAATCATCGTATCTGAATCCACTCATTTTGCTGCTACTGGTCTTATGACATTGGTTTCATGGCTGAGGGATATTACATCGTACGTAAGTACCACAATTTTTGGAACCATTTTTATATTTCCTGGGATATTTGCGGTGTACCCAAATTGAGGTTGTTGTAATCAGTGCAGCCCTAAATTTGGGGGTGGCTCTGTCTTATTGATTTTCCGTTTCCCAAGGTATATTCCCTAGACTGGAAATGCCCTTGGCTCTGTAGCTTTCTTGTTTACTTGTTTTAGGGAACACAATGCACTCCTCCAGTGAGGCAGTTGTCAATTTACATCCCGGCCATAAGCATAACAAGGCTCCCTGTTCTCCAGGTCCTCTCTTGCCTTTCTGGTTTTTACACATTTTGTGGATGTCCCTTTTGACCGGTGGGAAGTGATACTTCTTTGTAGTGCAGATTTGCATTGCCCGCTTGCTTGCTTGGCCAAAAAGGGTGTTTGCGTTTTCTCCTGCATATATTCAGGAGAAAATGCATACGCCATTTTTGGCCAAGTGCATCATTGTCGAAGTTGTGCCCTTCTTCCTGTGCTTTACAGGTGATTCCAACGTACCTCTTGAAATCGGTTTCTTGCTATTCTGTCTCGCTTTCAAGTCCACCTCGTTGCCTTTCCTCAACAGATTTTTGAATGATAGTTGTCCTTTATTACTCTGCCAGTTTGTGAATTGCTGTGCCCTTGAGCTCCATTTTTCAACTCGTTTTTTGTGAGCTGAACGCATGTCCAAAATTTTGTTTCAGGACCTATATTGGTTCCCGGTGGGTGGCTGCGAGTTTGGTTAATTCTTCTTCCTGCCGGGAAATTAGAGTGACATATGCCCGTCCAAATGCCTAACAGCTACTCTCTCATTCGTTCTACCTCTTCCCTTTCATCCTCTGCCAAATTGGCAACCTGTGAGAACCAGGAGGTTAAAGGGGCTGTCTCTCCAAGTTGGCAGATTGATAGTAAAGCAGTTGGAAAGTCAAACCGGAGCACCAGGAGAGGGACTATTCGTTGAGTTTTAGAAACCATTCGTTTTCACAGTGTGTCCATTTGCTAGGTTTCCCATACATGTTATAGCTGTAGTAATATTCCCTTCAACCTGGAGAGTTGGGACCCATGGAATGGGTGCCATGCATTATAGCTTTAAAGGGTCTGCATTTGCTCACACAATCTCACCAATCCTCTCAGTCCCAAGTGTCCAGCCTTATGCCACATCCAGCTGTCATTGTAGACAGGGTCATTCCACGTTTCATCAGAGACCCTGAAGGATTTGAAAAGAATTTCCCTGTTTTTTAGTTTTGTTTTTGAATTTCCTTTTTATAGTGGGTTTGGGCTGATTCTCGCTGCCATGTTTATGCCAGTCTAGACACACTTGATTCCCTTACGGAGACGTATCAATACAAAAGTTTTAAGATTCTTACTAGTCAGATATATTCCTCTGCGGGAAATATGGGGTTTTGATTCCCTTTCACTGAGGAAGGTATAGGTAGGTCTTGTCTATTCCACAGTTGGTTTTGGGAACGGTACCTGTGCTTATATCAAACTCTGGTTTTATGCATCCCCCCACCTCTCCTTCCCCCTTAAGGAAGCATGAGAGTGTTTTCTAAATGTGAGACTCTGTTCTCTTTCCTAACTCAGTTCATGTGTAGCCATGTTTACAGGATCTTCATAAGTGATATCTTATGATAACCTTCTTTTTCTTTGTGACATTACACTTAGAATCATCGTACCTGAATCCACTCATTTTGCTGCTAATGGTCTTACAACATGGATTTCATGGCTGAGGGATATTCCATCGTACGTAAGTACCACAATTTTTTGAACTATTTTTATGTTTCCACGGATATTTAAGGTGAACCCAAGTTGAGGTTCTTGTAAGCAGTGAAGCCCTAAATTTTGGGGTGGCTCTGTCTTATTGATTTTCAGTTTTCCCAAGGTATATTCCCTAGACTGGAAGTGTCCTTGGCTCTGTAGCTCTGTTGTTTACTTGTTTTAGGTAACACAACGTACTCCTCCAGAGAGGCAGTTGGCTATTTACATCCCGCCCATCAGCATAACAAGGCTCCCTGTTCTCCAGGGCCTGTCTTGCCTTTCTGGTTTTTACCGCTTTTGTGGATGTCCCTTTTGACCGGTGGGAAGTGATACTTCTTTGTAGTGCAGATTTGCATTGTTCGCTTGCTTGTTTGGCCAAAAAGGCTGTATGCGTTTTCTGCTGAATATATTCAGGTGAAAACGCATACATCCTTTTTGGTCAAGTGCATCATTGTCAAAGTTGTGCCCCTCTTCCTGTGTTTTACAGACGATTCCAACGTACCTCTTGAAATCTGTTTCCTGCTATTCGGCCTGACATTCAAGTCTGCTTCGTTGCCTTCCCTCAACAGATTTCTGGACGATAGTTGGCCTTTATTACTCTGCCAGTTTGTGAATTGCTCTCCCCATGAGCTCCATTTTTCAACTCGTTTTTAGTGAGATGAACGCATGTCCAAAATTTTGGTTCAGGACCTATATTGGTTCCCGGTGGGTGGCTGCGACCTTGGTTAATTATTTTTCCTGCCGGGAAATTAGAGTGACATATGCCCGTCCAAATGCCTAACAGCTACTCCCTCATTGGTTCTCCCTCTTCCCTTTCATCTTCTGCCAAATTGGCAACCTGTGAGAAAAAGGAGGTTAAATGCGCTGTCTCTCCAAGTTGGGAGATTGATAGTAAAGCAGTTGGAAAGTCAAACTGGAGCACCACGAGAAGGACTATTCGTTGAGTTTTAGAAACCTTTCGTATTCACAGTGTGTCCATTCTCTAGGTTTCCCGTACATGTTATAGCTGTAGTAATATTCCCTTCAACCTGGAGAGTTGGGACCCATGGAATGGGTGCCATGCATTATTGCTTTAAAGGGTCTGCATTTGCTCACCCAATCTCACTAATCCTCTCAGTCCCAATTGTCCAGCCTTATGCCACATCCAGCTGTCATTTTAGACAGGGTTATTCCACGTTTCATCAGAGACCCTGAAGGAATTGAAAAGAATTTCCCTGTTTTTTTGTTTTGTTGTTGAAATTACTTTTTATAGTGGGTTTGAGCTGATTCTCGCTGCCATGTTTATGCCAGTCTAGACACACTTGATTCCCTTATGTAGACATATCAATACATAGGTTTTAAGATTCTTACTAGTCAGATATATTCCTCTGCGGGAAATATGGGGTTTTGAATCCCTTTCACTGAAGAAGGTATAGGTAGGTCTTGTCTATTCCATAGTTTGTTTTGGGAATGGTACCTGTGCTTATATCAAACTCTGGTTTTATGCATCACCCCACCTCACCTTCCCCCTTAAGGAGGCATGAGAGTGTTTTCTAAATGTGAGACTCTGTTCTCTTTCCTAACTCAGTTCATGTCTAGACATGTTTACAGGATCTTCATAAGTGATATCTTATGATAAGCTACTTTTTTGTTACTTATTTCACTTAGAATCATTGTACCTGAATCCACTCATTTTGCTGCTACTGGTCTTACGATATGGATTTCACGGCTGAGGGATACTCCATTGTACGTAAGTACCACAATTTTTTGAACCATTTTTATATTTCCTGGGATATTTATGGTGTACCCAAGTTGAGGTTCTTGTAAGCAGTGCAGCCCTAAATTTGGGGGTGGCTCTGTCTTATTGATTTTCAGTTTTCCCAAGGTATATTCCCTAGACTGGAAGTGCCCTTGGCTCTCTAGCTCTGTTGTTTACTTGTTTTAGGGAACACAATGCACTCCTCCAGAGAGGCAGTTGGCAATTTACATCCCGCCCATCAGCATAACAAGGCTCCCTTTTCTTCAGGGCCTGTCTTGCCTTTCTGGTTTTTACACATTTTTTGGATTTCCCTTTTGACCTGTGGGCAGTGATACTTCTTTGTGGTGCAGATTTGCATTGCCCACTTGCTTGTTGGGCCAAAAAGGGCGTATGCGTTTTCTGCTGAATATATTCAGGAGAAAACGCATACGCTCTTTTTGGCCAAGTGCATCATTTTCGAAGTTGTGCCCCTCTTTCTGTGCTTTAATGTGATTCCAACGTACCTCTTGAAATCTGTTTCCTGCTCTTCTGCCTCGCTTTCAAGTCTGCCTCGTTGCCTTCCCTGAAATGATTTTTGGATGACAGTTGTCCTTTATTTCTCTGACTGTTTGTGAATTGCCATGCCCCAGAGCTCCATTATTTAACTCGTTTTTTTGTGAGCTGAACGCAAGTCCAATACTTTGGTTCAGGACCTATACTGGTACCCGGTGGGTGGCTGAGACTTTGGTTAATTCTTCTTCCTCCCGGGAAACAAGAGTGACATATGCCCGTCCAAATGCCTAACAGCTACTCTCTCATTGGTTCTCCCTCTTCCGTTTCATCCTCTGCCAAATTGGCAATCTGTGTGAAACAGGAGGTCAAAGGGGCTGTCTCTCCAAGTTGGGAGATTGATAGTAAAGCAGTTGGAAAGTCAAACCGGAGCACCAGGAGAGGGACTATTTGTTGAGTTTTAGAGACCTTTCGTATTCACAGTGTGTCCATTCTCTCGGTTTCCCGTACATGTTATAGCTGTAGTAATATTCCCTTCAACCTAGAGACATGGGACCCATGGAATGGGTGCCATGCATTATTGCTTTAAAGGGTCTGCATTTGCTCACCCAATCTCACCAATCCTCTCAGTCCCATGTGTCCAGCCTTATTCCACATCCAGCTGTCATTGTAGATAGGGTCATTCCAGGTTTCATCAGAGACCCTGAAGGAATTGTAAAGAATTTCCCTGTTTTTGTTTTTTGGGGAATTCATTTTTATAGTGTGTTTGAGGTGATTATCACTGCCATGTTTATGCCAGTCTAGACAGACTTGATTCCCTTATGGAGACATATCAATACATAGGTTTTAAGATTCTTACTAGTCAGATATACTCCTCTGTGGTGAATACGGTTTGATGAGTCCCTTTCACTGAGGAAGTTGTAGGTCTTGTCTATTCCATATTTGGTTTTTGGAACGTTACCTGTACGAATATCAAACTCTGGTTTTATGCATCACCCCACCTCACCTTCCCTCTTAAGCCGGCAACAAAGATTTTTCTAAATGTGAGTCTCTGTTCTCTTTCCTAACTCAGTTAATGTGTAGCCATGTTTATAGGACCTTCATACTTGATATCTTATGCTAAGTTTCTTTTTCTGTGTGACTTATTTCTCTTAGAATCATCGTACCTGTATCCACTCATTTTGTTGCTACTGGCCTTATGACATTGATTTCATGACTGAGGGATATTCCATCATACGTAAGTACCACAATTTCTTGAACCATTTTTGTCTTTCCTGGGATATTTAAGGTGTACCCAACTTGAGGTTCTTTTAAGCAGTGCAGCCTTAAAATATAGGGTGGCTGTGTCTTATTGATTTTCAGTTTTCCCAAGGAATATTCCCAAGACTGGGAGTGCCCTTGGCTCTGTAGCTCTGTTGTTTACTTGTTTTAGGGAACACAATTCACTCCTGCAGAGAGGCAGTTGGCAATTTACATCCCGGCCATCAGCATAACTAGGCTCCCTGTTCTCCAGGGCCTGTCTTGCCTTTCTGGTTTTTTCACATTTTGAAGATGTCCCTTTTGACTGGTGGGAACTGATGCTTCTTTGTAGTGCAGATTTGCATTGCCTGCTTGCTTGCTTGGCCAGAAGGGGCATATGCGTTTTGAATTGAATATATTCAGGAGAAAACGCATACACCCTTTTTGGCCAAGTGCAACATTTTCGAAGTTTTGCCCCTCTTCCTGTGTTTAAAGGTGATTCCAATGTACATCTTGAAATCTGTTTCCTGTTATTCTGCCTCACTTTCAAGTCCGCCTCGTTGCCTTCCCTCAACACATTTTTGGACGATAGTTGTCATTTATTACTCTGCCAGTTTGTGAATTGCTGTGCCCCTAGCTCCATTTTTCAACTCGTTTTTTGTGAGCTGACCGCAAGTCGAAAATTTTGGTTCAGGATCCATACTGGTTTCCGGCGGGTGGCTGAGACTTTGGTTAATTCTTCTTCCTGCCGGGCAATTAGAGTGACATATGCCCCTCCAAATGCCTAACAGCTACTCTCTCATTGGTTCTCCCGTTTCCCTTTCATCTTTTGCCAAATTGGCAAACTTTGCACACCAGGAGGTTAAAGCGGCTGTCTCTCCAAGTTGGGAGATTGATAGTAAAGCAGTTGGAAAGTCAAACCTGAGCACTAGGAGAGGGAGTATTCGTTGAGTTTTAGAGACATTTCCTATTCACCGTGTGTCCATTCTCTAGGTTTCACTTATGTGTTACAGCTGTATAATATTCCCTTCAACCTGGAGAGTTGGGACCCTTGTAATGTGTGCCACGCATTATTGCTTTAAATGGTCTGCATTTGCTCACCCAATTTAACTCATCCTCTCAGTCCCAAGTGTCTCAGCCTTATGCCACATCCATCTGTCGTTGTAGATAGGGTCATTCCAGGTTTCATCAAAGACTCTGAAGGAATTGTAAAGAATTTCCCAGTTTTTTTTCATTTGTTTTTGAAATTCCTTTTTTTAGTGTGTTTGAGCTGATTCTCACTGCCATGTTTATGCCAGTCTAGGCACACTTGATTCCCTTAGGAGACATATCAATACATAAGTTTTAAGATTCTTACTAGTCAGATATATTCCTCTGTTGGGAATATGGTGTGTTGAGTCCCTTTCACTGAGGAAGGTATAGGTATTGTGTGTTCCATAGTAGGTTTTTGGAACGGTACCTGTACTAATATCAAACTCTGGTTTTATGCATCACCCCACCTCTCCTTCCCCCTTAAGAAGGCATAAGAGTGTTTTCTAAATGTGAGACTCTGTTCTCTTTCCTAACTCAGTTCATGTGTAGCCATGTTTACAGGATTTTCATAAGTGATATCTTATGATAAGCTTCTTTGTCTGTGTGACTTATTTCACTTAGAATCATCATACCTGAATCCACTCATTTTACCGCTACTGGCCTTATGACATTGATTATATGGCTGAGGGATATTTCTTGTACATAAGTAGCACAATTTCATGAACCATTTTTGTCTTTCCTGGGAAATTTAAGGTGGAACCAAGTTGAGGTTCTTGAAAGAAGTGCAGCCCTAAATTTGGGGGTGGCTCTGTCTTATTGATTTCCAGTTTTCTGATGGTTTATTCCCTAGACTGGATGTGGCCTTGGCTCTGTAGCTCTGTTGTTTATTTGTTTTACGGAACAAAATGCACTCCTCCAGAGAGGCAGTTGGCAACTTAATCCCGCCAGTCAGCATAACAAGGCTCCCTGTTCTCCAGTGCCTGTCTTGCCTTTCTGGTTTATACAGATTTGGCGGATGCCCCTTTTGACCCGTGAGACGTGATACTTCTTTGTAGTGCAGATTTGCATTGCCCGCTTGCTTGCTTGGCCAAAATGGGTGTATGTGTTTTCTCCTGAATATATTCAGGGGAAAACTCATATGCCCTATTTGGCCAAGTGCATCATTGTCGAAGTTGTGCCCCTCTTTCTGTCCTTTAAAGGCACTTCCAACGTACCTCTTGAAATCTCTTTCCGGCTATTCTGCCTCGCTTTCAAGTCTGCCTCGTTGCCTTCCCTCAACAGATTTTTGCACGATAGTCGTCCTTTACTACTCTGCCAATTTGTGAATTGCTGCGCCCCTGAGCTTCATTTTTCAACTCGTTTTTTGTGAGCTGAATGCAAGTCCAAAATTTTGGTTCAGGACCTATACTGTTTCTTGGTGGGTGGCTGAGACTTTGGTTAATTCTTCTTCCTGCCGGGAAATTAGTGTGATATGTGCCCCTCCAAATGCCTAACAGCTACTCTCCCATTGGTTCTTCCTCTTCCCTTTCATCCTTGCCAAATTGGCAACCTGTGCAAACCAGGAGGTTAAAGGGGCTGTCTCTCCAATTTGGGAGATTGATAGTAAAGCCATTGGAAAGTCAAACTGGAGCACCAGGAGAGGGACTATTAGTTGAGTTTTAGAAACATTTTGTGTTCACAGTGGGTCCATTCTCTTGGTTTCCCGTACATGTTATAGCTGTAGTAATATTTCCTTCAACCTGGAGAGTTGGGACCCATGGAATGGGTGCCACACATTATTGTTTAATGTTTCTGCATTTGCCCACCCAATCTCACCAATCCTCTGATTCCCAAGTGTCCAGCCATATGCCACATCCTGCTGTCATTGTAGATAGAGTCATACCAGGTTTCTTCAGAGACCCTGAAGGAATTGTAAATAATGTCCCTGTTTTTTTGGTTTGATTTTGAAATTCCTTTTTATAGTGGGTTTGAGCTGATTCTCACTGCCATGTTTATCCCAGTCTAGACATACATGATGCCCTTACGGGGATATATCAATACCTAGGTTTTAAGATTCTTATTAGTTAGATATATTCCTCTGAGGGGAATATGGGTTGTTGAGTCCCTTTCCCTGAGGAAGATGTAGGTCTTGTCTATTCTGTATTAGGTTTTTGGAAAGGTACCTGTACTAATTCAAACTCTGGTTTTATGCATCACCCCACCTCTCAATCCCCCTTAAGTAGGCATAGGAATGTTTTCTAAATGTGAGTCCCTCTTCTCTTTCCTAACACAGTTCATGTGTAGCCATGTTTACAGGATCTTCATAAGTGATATCTTATGATTATTTTATTTTTCTGTGTGACTTATTTCACTTAGAATCATCGTACCTGAATCCACTCATTTTGCTGCTAATGGCCTTATGACATTGATTACATGGCGGAGGGATATTCCTTGTACATAAGTACCACAATTTCTTGAACCATTTTTGTCTTTCCTGGGATATTTAAGGTGTACCCAAGTTGATGTTCTTGAAAGAAGTGCAACCCTAAATTTAGGGGTGACTCTGTCTTACTTATTTCCAGTTTTCTAAAGGTATATTCCCTAGACTGGAAGGGCCCTTGGCTCTGTAGCTCTGTTGTTTATTTGTTTTATGGAACACAATGCAGTCCTCCAGAGAGGCAGTTGGCAACTTATTCCCGCCAATCATCATAACAAGGCTCCCTGTTTTCCAGGGCCTGTCTTGCGTTTCTGGTTTTTACACATTTTGTGGATGTCCCTTTTGACCGGTGGGAAGTGATACTTCTTTGTAGTGTAGATTCGCATTGCCCGTTTGCTTGCCTGGCCAAAAAGGTTCTATGTGTTTTCTCCTGAATATATTCAGGAGAAAACTCATACGCTCTTTATGGCCAAGTGCATCATTGTCGAAATTTTGCCCCTCTTCCTGTGCTTTAACGGCACTTCCAACGTACCTCTTGAAATCTGTTTCCGCATATTCTGCCTCGCTTTCAAGTCCGCCTGGTTGCCTTCCCTCAACAGATTTTTGCATGATAGCGGTCCATTACTCCTCTGCCAGTTTGTGAATTAGTCTGCCCCTGAGCTCCATTTTTCAACTCGTTTTTTGTGTGCTGAATGCAAGTCCAAAATTTTGGTTCAGGACCTATACTGGTTCCCGGCGGGTGGCTGAGACGTTGGTTAATTATTTTTCCTCCCAGGAAATAAGAGTGACATGTGCCCGTCCAAATGCCTAACAGCTACTCTCTCATTGGTTCACCCTCTTCCCTTTCATGCTCTGCCAATTTGGCAACCTGTGCGAACCAGGAGGTTAAAGAGGCTGTCTCTGCAAGTTGGGAGATTGATAGTAAAGCAGTTGGAAGTCAAACCAGAGCACCAGGATAGGGACTATTCGTTGAGTTTTAGTGACCTTTCCTATACACAGTGTGTCCATTCTCTAGGTTTCCCGTACATGTTATAGCTGTAGTAATATTCCCTTCAACCTGCAGAGTTGGGACACATGGAATGGGTGCCATGCATTATTGCTTTAAAAGGGCTGCAATTGCTCACACAATCTCACCAATCCTCTCAGTCCGAAGTGTCCAGCATTATGCCACATCCTGATGTCATTGTAGGTAGAGTCATACCAGGTTTCATCAGAGACCCTGAAGGACTTGTCAAGAATTTCCCAGTGTTTTTGGTTTGATTTTGAAATTCCTTTTTATATTGGGTTTGAGCTGACTCTCACTGCCATGTTTATGCCAATTTAGATATACGTGATTCCCTTATGGAGATATATCAATACATAGGTTTTAAGATTCTTAATAGTATGATAAAATCCTCTGCGGGGAATATGGGTTGTTGAGTCCCTTTCCCTGAGGAAGGTGTAGGTCTTGTCTATTCCGTATTAGGTTTTTGGAAATGTACATTCTCTTGGTTTCTGGTACATGTTATAGCTGTTGCAATATTCCCTTCAACCTGGAGAGTTGGGACCCATGGAATGGGTGCCACATATTATTGCATTAAAGGGTGTGCATTTGCTCACCCAATCTCACCAATCCTCTCAGTCCCAGGTGTCCAGCCTTATGCCACTTCCAGCTGTTGCTGTAGATAGGGTCATTCCAGGTTTCATCATAGACCCTGAAGGAATTGTAAAGAATTTCCCTGTTTTTTTGTTTTTTTTTTTGAAATTCCTTTTTATATTTGGTTTGAGGTGATTATCACTGCCATGTTTATGCCAGTCTAGACACACTTGATTCCCTTACGGAGACATTTCAATACATAGGTTTTAAAATTCTTACTAGTAAGATATATTCCTCTGCGGGGAATATGGGCTTTTGAGTCCCTTTCACTGAGGAAGTTGTAGGTCTTGTCTATTCCATAGTTGGTTTTTGGAACGGTACCTGTACTAATATCAAACTCTGGTTTTATGCATCACCCCACCTCTTCTTCCCCCTTAAGCAGGCATAAGAGTGTTTTCTAAATGTGAGACTCTGTTCTCTTTCCTAACTCAGTGCATGTGTAGCCATGTGTACAGGATCTTCATAAGTGATATCTTATGATAAGTTTCTTTTTCTGTGTGACTTATTTCACTTAGAATCATCATACCTGAATCCACTCATTTTGCTGCTACTTGTCTTATGACATTGATTTCATGGCTGAGGGACATTCCATCTTACGTAAGTACCACAATTTCTTGAACCATTTTTGTCTTTCCTGGGTTATTTAAGGTGTACCAAAGTTGAGGTTCTTGTAAGCAGTGCAGCCCTAAATTTTGGGGTGGCTCTGTCTTATTGATTTTCAATTTTCCCAAGGTATATTCCTTAGACTGGAAGTGCCCTTGGCTCTGTAGCTCTGTTGTTTACTTGTTTTAGGGAACACGATGCACTCCTCCAGAGAGGCAGTTGGCAATTTACATCCCGCCCATCAGCATAACAAGGCTCCCTGTTCTCCAGGGCCTGTCTTGCCTGTCTGGTTTTTACCCATTTTTTGGATGTCCCTTTTGACCGGTGGCAAGTGATACTTCTTTGTAGTGCAGATTTGCATTGCCCGTTTGCTTGCTTGTCCAAAAAGTGCATATGCGTTTTCTCCTGAATATATTCACGTGAAAACCCATATGCCCTTTATGGCCATTTCCATAATTTTCAAAGTTGTAATGCTTTTCCTGTGTTTAAAGGCGATTCCAATGTACATCTTGAAATCTGTTTCATGCCATTCTGCCTCATTTTCCCTTCCGCCTCGTGGCTTTCCCTCAACAGATTTTTCGAAGAGAGTAGTCCTTTATAACTCTGCAGGTTAGTGAATTGCTGTGGCCCTGAGCTCCATTTTTCAACTCGCGTTTTTGTGAGATGACTGCAAATCAGCCGTTTTGCTTCTGGACTTATCCTGGTTCAGGGGGGCAGGCTGAGACTTTGGTTAATTCCTCTTTGTGACGGGAATTTAGAGAGACATGTGGCCGTCCAAATGCCTACAGCTACTCTCTCATTGGTTCTCTCTCTTCCCATATAACCTCTGCACAATTTGCCAACTGTGCGAACCAGGATGTTATAGGGGCTGACTTTCCAAGTTGAGTGATTGATAGTAAAGAAGTTGGAATTTCAAACTGGATCACAAGGAGAGAAAAAAGTAGTAGAGTTTTAGAAACCTTTCACCATCAGCTGGTTTCCATTCTCTAGGTTCCCATACACGTTATAACTGTAGTGATATTCCCTTCTACCTGGAGAGTTGGGAACCATGGAATGGGTGGCAGGCATTATTGCTTTAAAGGGTCTGCATTTTTTCACCCAATCTCACCAATCCTCTCAGTCCCAAGTGACCAGCGTTATGCCACATCCATCTGTCATTGTAGATAGGGTCATTCCATGTTTCATCAGAACCCCTGAAGGTATTGTGTAAGAATTTTACTGTTTTTATGTTTTGTTTTGAAATTCATTTTAATAGTGGGTTTGAGCTGATTCTCACTGCCATGTTTATATCGTTCTAGACACACTTGGTTCCCTTACAGAGACATATCAATACATAGGTTTTAAAATTCTTACTAGTCAGATATATTTCTCTGCGGGGAATAGGGATGTTGAGTTCCGTTCACTGAGGAAGGAGTAGTGCTTGTTTCTTCTGTTTTTGGATTATGGAACGGTACCTGTGCTAATATCAATCTTATGATTTGTGCATCACCCCACCTCTATTTCCCCTTAAGCAAGCGTTAGATTGTTTTCTAAATCTGAGACTCTGTTCTCTTCCCTAAATCAGTTCATATGTAGCCATGTTTACATTCCCTTCATAAGTGATATCTTATGTCAGAATGCACGATGGCCGTTCTCATAATAATGCTCCATGACCCATGTCATCACAATGCACCATGCCCTGGTTATCACAATGCTCCATGTCCCTTGTCATCACAATTCTCCACGTCCTTGTAATCACAAGGCTACATGACACTTCTCATCAAAATGTTACATGCTCTTGTCATCACAATTCTCCATCCAATTGACATTGCAATGCTCCATGCACTTGTCATCACAATGCTCCATGCACATGTCATCACAAAGCTCCATGCCCTTGTCATCACAATGCTCCATGACCCCTGTCATCAAAATACTCCATGACACCTGTCATCACAATGCTTCATGCCCCTTGTCATTTCAGTGCTCCATGATGCTCGACATCACAATTACCCAAGGTCTTCTCATCACAATGCTCATTGGCCAATATCATCACAATGCTCCATGACCACTGTCATCACAACACTCCATGACACTTGACAACACAATGATTCGGGACTCTTGTCATCACAATGTTCCATTCCCTAGTCATCACAGTGCTCCATGACACCTGTCATCACAATGCTCCATGCCTTTGTCAGCAAAATGCTACATGGCCTTGTCATTACAATGCTCTATGCGCTTGTCATCAAAATACTCCATTACCATTGTCATCACAATCCTCCATGAACATTGGGATCACATTGCTTCATACCCTTGTCATCACAATGCTCCATGCTCCTTCAAAGCAAAATGATCCATGAACTCTGCCATCACAATGATCCAATCCCTTGTGATCACAATGTTCCATAACACATGTCATCAAAATGCTCCATGACACCTGACATCACAATGTTCCATAACCCCTGTCATCAAAATGCTCCATGACCCTTTTCGTCCCAAAGCTCCAAGACCCCTGACATCACAATGTTCTATAACCCCTGCCATCAAAATATTCCATTACACTTTTCATCAAATTGCTGCATGACCCGGTCATCAAAATGCTCCCTGCCTTTCTCATCACAATGCATCATGCCCTTGTCATCAATATGCTCCATGAATTGTCATCACAAAGCTCCATGACCCTTGGCATCACAATGCTCCATGTCATAGTCATCACAATGCTCCATGAATCCTCTCATCACATTACTCAATTCCCTTGTCATCAGAAGGCTCCATGACACTTGTCATCATAATGCTCGATGCCCTTCTCATCACAATGCTCCATGCACTTGTCATTACAATCCTGCATGACCCATGTATCATAGTGTTCTGTGCCCTTATCCTCACAATGCTTCATGCCCACTCTCATCACAATAATCCATGAAACATTTCAGACCAATGTTCCATGCCCTTCTCACCAAAATGCTCGATTACACCTGTCATAACAATGCACCATGACCCCTGCCATCACAATGTTCCATGGCCTAGTCATCACAAGGTTCCATGACACTTGTCATCACAATGCTCAATACCACTGAAATCACAATGCTCCATGCACTTGTCATCACAATGCTCCATGACGCATGTCATCAGAATGTTCCAACGCCTTCTCATCACCATGCTCCATGCCCTTGTCATCACAATGCTCCAAGACCCTTGTAATCACAATGTTCCATGCCCCTTTTCATCTCAATGCTCCATGAACCCTGTCATCACAGTCCACCATGCCCATCATCATAATGCTTCATGCTATTGTCATCACAATGAAATCAATATTCTCCATGACCTCTGTCATCAAAATGCTCCAAACCCTTGTGATCACAATGTTCCATAACACTTATCATCACAACACCCCATGACGCTCATCATCACAATTATCCATGGTCTCCTCATCACAATACTCCATGATCTTTGTCATCACAATGCTCAAAACACTTGTCATCACAATGCTCACTGACACTTGTCGTCAGTATGCTCCTAGAACCCTGTTATGACAAGGCTCCATGCTTTTTTCTTCCCAATGATCCATGCCCTTTCCATCACAATGCTCCATGTTCCCTGTAATAACAATGCTCCATGCCCTTGTCATCACAAAACTCCATGATGCATGTCATCAGAATGCTCCATGGCCTTCTCATCACAATGCTCCGTGCCCTAGTCATCACAATGCTCCAAGAACCCTGTAATCACAATGCTCCATGCCCCTTTTCATCAGAATGCTCCATAACACTTGTCATCACAAGTCTCCATGCCCTTCTCATCACAATGCTCCAGGACCTTGTCATCACCATGCTCCATTCCCTTGTCATCACAATGTTCCATGACCGCAGTCATCAAATAATCCATGAACATTTTCAGCCCAGTGCTCCACGACCTACACATCACAATGCTCCATGGCCAATATCATCACAATTCTCCTTGACCACTGTCATCACAACACTCCATGGCAACTGACAACACAATGATCCGGGACACGTGTCATCACATTGCTCCATTCCCTAGTCATCACAATGCTCCATGACCCATGTCATCACAACACTCCATGAACATTGTCAGCCCAGTGCTCCATGACACTTGTCATCACAATGATCCATGCCCTTGTCATCCCAATGCTCCATGACCCCTGTATTCACAATGCTCCGTGACGCTTGTCATCACAGTGCTCCATGACACCTGTCATCACAATGCTCCATGCCTTTGTCAGAAAAATGCTACATGACCTAGTCATTACAATGCTCTATGCGCTTGTCATCACAATACTCCATTTCCATTGTGAACACAATCCTCCATGAACCTTGGGATCACATTGCTTCATGCCCTTGTCATCACAATGCTCCATGCTCCTAGAAATCAAAATGATCCATGACCTCTGTCATCACAAAGCTCCAAACCCTTGTGATCACAATGTTCCATAACACTTGTCATCACAACGCTCCATGATGCCTGTCATCACAATACTCCATGCCCTTTTCATCACAATGCTCCATGACCTTTCTCATCACAATTCTCAATACACTTGTCATCACAATGCTCCCTGACACTTGTCATCAGAATGCTCCTTGAAACCTGTCACGAAAAGGCTCCATGCCTTTTTCATCACAATGCTCCATGTCGTTTTCATCACAATGCTCCATGCCATTTTCATCAAAATACTCCACAAGCTTTTCCTCAGAATGCTCCATGACCGTTGTCATCACAATTCTCCATGCACTTTTCAGCACAATGCTCCCTGACCCTTGTCATCACAATGCTCCAAGCCATTGTCATCACAATGCTCCATAACCTTTCTCATCAGAATCCTTCATGACACTTGGCATCACAATGCTCCATGCCATTGTCATCACAATGGGCCATTACATATGTCATCACAATGCTCCCTAACAACTGTCTTCACAATACTGCATGACCTGGTCATCTCAATGCTCCATGCCCTTGTCATCACAATGCGCCTTTCCAACTCTCATTGCAATAATCCATGAAACTTATTAGACCAATGTTGCATGCCCTTGTCATCACAATGCTCCATTCCCTTGTTATCACAATGCTCCATGACCCCTGTCATCACAATGCGCCATGATTCCAGTCATCACAATGCTTCAAGACCTTTGTCATCACAATGGTCCATGCCCTCGTCATCAACAGTCTCTGTGACCTTTTTAACCACAATGCTCCATGAACTTTTCATCACAATATTCTTTGACCCTTGTCATCACAATGCTCCTTGCGCTTGTCAGCACAATGCTCCATGACACATGTCATCACAATGCACCATGCGCTTGTCATCACAGTGCTCCACAATCTTGTCATCACAATGCTCCTTAAAATTTGTCATCACAATGCTCCATGCACTTCTCATCAAAATGCTCTCTCACCACAGATATCACATTGCTACATCACTATTTGTCACAATACTCCCTCACCCCTGTCATCACAATGTTCCATGACTCCTGTCATCACAATGCTACATGCACTTATCATCACAATGTTCGATGACCCCTGACATCACAATGTTCCATAACACCTGTCTTCAAAATGTTCCGTGACACTTTTCATCAAATTGCTCCATGACCCTGTCATCAGAATGCTCCCTGCCCTTCTCATCACAATGCACAACGCCCTTGCCTTCAAAATGCTCCATGACCTTTGTCATCACAAAGATCCATGACATTTGGCATCACAATGCTCCATGTCATTGCAATCGCAATGCTCCATGAACGCTCTCATCACATTGCTCCATGCCCTTGTCTTCACAAAGCTCCATGACACATGTCTTCAGAATGCTCCATGGCCTTCTCATCACAATGCTCCATGCCGTTGACATCACAATGCTCCATTTCCCCTGTGAGAACAATGCTCCATGACCCCTGCCATAACAATGTTCAATGGCCTTGTCATCACAAAGATCCATGACCCTTCTCATCACAATGCTCCAAGAACCCTGTAATCACAATGCTCTATGCCCCTTTTCATCTCAATGATCCATGAACCCTGTCATCACAATGCAACATGCCCATCATCATAATGCTTCATGCTATTGTCATCACAATGAAATCAAAATGCTCCATGACCTCTGTCATAACAATGCTCCAAACCCTTGTGATCACAATATTCCATAACACTTGTCATCACAATGCACCATGACGCTCGTCATCACAATTATCCATGATCTTCTCATCACAATGCTCCATGACCTTTGTCATCACAATGCTCAATACACTTGTCATCAAAATGCTCCCTTACACTTGTTGTCTGTATGCTCCTTGAATCCTGTCATGACAGGGCTCCATGCATTTTTCATCACAATGATCCATGCCCTTTTTATCACAATGATCCAAGACCCTTGTAGTCACAATGCTCCATGCCCTTGTCATCACAAAGCTCAATGACGCATGCCATCAGAATGCTCCTTGGTGTTCTCCACACAATGCTCCATGCCCTTGTCATCACAATGTTCCAAGAACCCTGTAATCACAATGCTCCATGCCCCTTTTCATCAGTATGCTCCATGAGAATTGTCATCACAAGGCTCCATGGTTTTGTTATCACAATGCTCCAGGATCTTGTCATCACAATGCTTCTCGACCTTGTCATGAAAATTTTCAATGGCCCTTGTCATCATAATGCTCCAAGCCCTAATCATCACAATGCTCCTTTATATTTGCCATCACAATTCTCCATTACATTTGGCATCACAGTGCTCCATGCCATTGTCATTGCAATGGACCATGACATATGTCTTCACAATGCTCCCTGACACCTGTCTTCACAATACTCCCTGACCTCCTCATCACAATTCTCCATGCCCTTTTCATCACAATTCACCATGCCCACTGTCCTCACAATAATCGATGAGATTTGTCAGACCAATGCTCCATGCCCCTGTCATCACAATGCTTCATGCCCTTGTCATCACAATGCTCCATGAACCCTGTCATCACAATGCTCCATGACTCAAGTCGTCTCAATGATTTATAACGTTTGTCATCATAATAGTCCATGCCCGCGCCATCCCAAGGCTCTGTGACCTTTGTAACCAAAACGCTCAATGAACATTTCATCACAATTCTCTGTGACCCTTGTCATCACAATGCTCCTTGTCTTTGTCAGAACAATGCTGCAGGACCATTGTCTTCACAATGTGCCACGCACATTTCATCACAACGGTCCACAATATTGTCATTGCAATGCTCCATAAGCCTTGTAATCACAATGCTCCATGCACTTCTCCTCAAAATGCTCTCTCACCAGAGATATCACAGTGTTCCATCACTATTCATCACAATACTCCCTCACCATTGTAATCACAATGTTCCATGACCCTGTGATCATACTGCTACATCCCCTTATCTTCACAATGTTCCATGACCCCTGTCATCAAAATGCTCCATGACCCTTTTCATCCTAAAGATCCAAGCCCCCTGACATCAAAATGTTCTATAACACCTGCCATCAAAATGTTCCATTACACTTTTCATCAAATTACTGCATGACCGGGTCATCAAAATGCTCCCTGCCCTTCTCATCACAATGCATCATGCCCTTGTCATCAAAATGCTCCATGACTTGTCATCACAAAGCTCCATGACCCTTGGAATCACAATGCTCCATGTCATTGTCATCACAGTGCTCCATGAACCCGCTCATAATATTGCTCAATGCCCTTGTCATCACAAAGCTCCATGACACTTGTCATCACAATGCTCGATGCCCTTCTCATCACAATGCTCCATGCCATTGTCATTAAAATCCTGCATGACCCATGTATCATAGTGTTCTGTACCCTTGTCATCACAATGCCCCATTCCAACTGTCATCACAATAATCCATGAAACTAAATAGACTACTGTTCCATCCCCTTGTCATCACAATGCTCCATGCCCTTGTTATCACAATGCTCCATGACCCCTGTCATCACAATGCTCCGTGACTCCAGTCATCAAAATGCTTCATGAACTTTGTCATCACAATTGTCCATATCCTCGTCATCAACAGTCTCTGTGACCTTTATAACCACAATGCTCCATGAAATTTTCATCACAATGCTCTTTGACCCTTGTCATCAAAATGCTCTATGCCTTTCTCAGCACAATGCTCCATGACACATGTCATCACAATGCATCATGCGCTTGTCATCACAATGCTCCACCAAATTGTCTTCACAATGCTCCATAAAACTTGTCATCACAATGCTCCATGCACTTCTCATCAAAATGCTCTCTCACCACTGATATCACAATGCTACATAACTATTTGTCACAATACTCCCTCACCTCTGTCATCACAATGTTTCATGGCACCTGTCATCACAATGCTACATGCACTTATCATCACAATGTTCGATGACCCCTGACATCAAAATGTTCCATAACACCTGTCATCAAACTGCTCCATGATCCGTTTCATCAAAATGCTCCATGACCCCTGACATCACAATGTTTCATAACACCTGTCATCAAAATGTTCCATGACACTTTTCATCAAATTGTTCCATGACCCTGTCATCAAAATGCTCCCTTCCCTTCTCATCAAAATGCACCTCACCCTTGTCATCAAAATGCTCCATGACTTGTCATCACAATGCTCCATGCCCCTGCCATGACAATGCTCTATTATCCCAGTCATAACAATGCTCCATGATCCCTGCCATGACAATGCTCTATTATCCCAGTCATAACAATGCTCCATGATCCCTGCTATAACGATGTTCCATGGCCTTGTCATCACAAAGCTCCTTGACCCTTCTCATCACAATGCTCCAAGAACCCTCTAATCACAATTCTCTATGCCCCTTTTCATCTCAATGATCCACGAAACCTCTCATCTCAATGCACCAGGCCCATCATCATAATGTTTCATGCTATTGGCATCACAATGAAATCAAAATGCTCCATGACCTCTGTCATAACAATGCTCCAAACCCTTGTGATCACAATATTCCATATCACTTGTCATCACAATGCCCCATGACGCTCGTCATCACAGTTATCCATGGTCTTCTCATCAAAATCTTCCATGACCTTTGGCATCACAATGCTCAGTACACTTGTCATCAAAATATTCCCTGACAGTTTTTGTCTGTATGCTCCTTGAATCCTGTCATGACAAGGTTCCATGCATTTTTCATCACAATGATCGATGCCCTTGTCATCACAATGCTCCAAGACCCCTGTAATCACAGTGCTCCATGCCCTTGTCATCACAAAGCTCAATGACCCATGTCATCAGAATGCTCCTTGGCCTTCTCCTCACAATGCTCCATGCCCTTGTCATCACAATGTGCCAAGACCCCTCTAATCACAATGCTCCATGCCCATTTTCATCAGTATGCTCCAGGAGACTTGTCATCACAAGGCTCCATGGTTTTCTCATCACAATGCTCCAGGACCTTGTCATCACAATGCTTCACGACCTTGTCATGAAAATTCCCAATGACCATTGTCATCATAATGCTCCAAGCCCTAGTCATCACAATGCTCCATTATATTTGTCATCACAATCCTCCATTACATTTGGCATCACAATACTCCCAGCCATTGTCATCGCAATGGACCATGACATATGTCATCACAATGCTCCCTGACACCTGTCTTCACAATACTCCATGACCTTCACTTCACAATGATCCATGCCCTTGTCATCACAATGCACCATGTCCACTGTCATCACAATAATCTGTGAAACTTGTCAGACAAATGCTCCATGCCCCTGTCATCACAATGCTCCATGCCCCTGTCATCACAATGCTCTATGACTTGTCATCACAAAGCTCAATGACCCATGACCCATGTATCATAGTGTTCCATGCCCTAGTCATCACAATGCTCCAAGACCCCTGTAGTCACAATGCTCCATGTCCCTTTTCCTCAGAATCCTCTATGTGACTTGTCATCATAAGTAGCCATTGTCTTCTCATCACAATGCTCCAGGATCTTGTCATCACCATGCTCCATTCCCTTGTCATCACAATGCTCCATGACCACTGTCATCACAATAATCCATGAATATTTTCAGCCCAATGCTCCACGACCTATTCATCACAATGCTCCATGGCCAATATCATCTCAAAGCTCCATGACCACTGTCATCACAACACTCCATGACACCTGAAAAGACAATGATCCGGGACTCTTTTCATCACAATGCTCCATTCCCTATTCATCACAATGCTCCATAACACCTGTCATCACAACACTCCATGAAAATTTTCAGCCAAGTGCTCCATTACACTTGTCATCACAATTATCCATGCCCTTGTCATCCCAATGCTCCATGACCACTGTATTCACAATGCTCCGTGACACTTGTAATCACAGTGCTCCATGACATATGTCATCACAATGCTTCATGCCTTTGTCAGCAAAATGCTCCATGACCTTGTCATTACAATGCTTTATGTGCTTGTCATCACAATACTCCACTTCCATTGTCATCACAATCCTCCATTAAACTCGGGATCACATTGTTTCATGCCCTTGTCATCACAATGCTCCATGCTCCTTGAAATCAGAATGATCCATGACCTCTCTCATCACAATGCTCCAAACACTTGTGATCACAATGTTCCATAACACTTGTCATCACAACGTTCCATGATGCCTGTCATCACAATACTCCATGCCCTTTTCATCACAATGCTCCATGAACTTTCTCATCACAATTCTCAATACACTTGTCATCACAATGCTCCCTGACACTTGTCATCAGAATGCTTCTTGAACCCTGTCACGAAAAGGCTCCATGCCTTATTCATCACAATGCCCCATGCCGTTTTCATTACAATGCTCCATGCCATTGTCATCAAAATACTCCACAAGCTTGTCATCAGAATGCTCCATGACCCTTGTCATCACAATGCTCCAAGCCATTGTCATCACAATGCTCCATTACATTTGTCATCAGAATCCTCCATGACACTTGGCATCCCAATGCTCCATACCATTGTCATCACAATGGGCCATTACATATGTCATCACAATGCTCCCTGACAACTGTCTTCACAATACTGCATGACCTGGTCATCACAATGCTCCATTCCCTTGTCATCACAGTGCACCATTCCAACTGTCATCACAATAATCCATGAAACTTATTAGACCAATGATCCATGGCCTTGTCATCACAATGCTCCACGCCCTTGTTATCACAATACTCCATGACCCCTGAAATCACAATGCTCCGTGACTCCAGTCATCACAATTCTTCATGACCTTTGTCACCACAATGGTCCATACCCTCGTCATCAACAGTCTCTGTGAACTTTTTAACCACAATGCTCAATGAACTTTTCATCACAATGCTCTTTGACACTTGTCATCACAATGCTCTATGCCTTGCTCAGCACAATGCTCCATGACCCTTGTCAGCACAATGCTCCATGCACTTGTCAGCACAATGCTCAATGACACATGTCATCACAATGCTCCATGACCCCTGACATCACAATGCTCCGTGACTCCAGTCATCACAATGCTTCATAACGTTTGTCATCACAATGGTCCATGCCCGTGTCATCACAAGGCTCTGTGACCTTTGTAACCACAATAATCAATTAACATTTCATCACAATTCTCTGTGACCCTTGTCATCACAATGCTCCATTTCTTTGTGAGAACAATGATCCATGACCATTGTCTTCAAAATGTGCCACGCACATTTCATCACAACGGTCCACATACTTGTCATTGCCATGCTCCATAAACCTTGTAATCACAATGCTCCATGCACTTCTCATCAAAATGCTCTCTCACCAGAGATATCACAGTGTTCCATCACTAGTCATCACAATACTCCCTCACCCCTGTAATCACAATGTTCCATGAACCTGTCATCACACTGCTACATACCCTTATCATCACAATGTTCCATGACCCCTTACATCACAATGTTCCATAACCCCTGTCATCAAAATGCTCCATGATCCTTTTCATCCCAAATCTCCTAGACCCCTGACATCACAATGTTCTATAACCCCTGCCATCAAAATGTTCCATTACA
The DNA here is from genome assembly GCF_964341445.2 of Mesoplodon mirus. NCBI lineage: Eukaryota > Metazoa > Chordata > Mammalia > Artiodactyla > Ziphiidae > Mesoplodon > Mesoplodon mirus. The sequence continues at coordinate 539,586 of NW_028295738.1, forward strand.
CTTTTCATCAAATTGCTGCATGACCCGGTCATCAAAATGCTCCCTGCCATTCTCATCACAATGCACCATGCCCTTGTCATCAAAATGCTCCATGACTTGTCATCACAAAGCTCCATGACCCTTGGAATCACAATGCTCCATGTCATTGTCATCACAATGCTCCATGATACCTCCCATCATATTGCTCAATGCCCTTGTCGTCACAAAGCTCCATGACACTTGTCATCACAATGCTCGATGCCCTTCTCATCACAATGCTCCATGCCCTTGTCATTTCAATCCTGCATGACCCATGTATCATGGTGTTCCGTACCCTTGTCATCACAATGCTCTATGCCCACTCTCATCTCAATAATCCCTGAAACATTTCAGAACAAAGTTCCATACCCTTCTCATCACAATGCTCCATTACATCTGTCATAACAATGCACCATGACCCATGCCATCACAATGTTCCACGGCCTAGTCATCACAAGGTTCCATGACACCTGTCATCACAATGCTGAAGACCCATTAAATCACAATGCTCCATGCCCTTGTCATCACAAAGCTCCATGACACATGTCATCAGAATGTTCCATGGACTTCACATCACAATGCTCCATGCCGTTGTCATCACAATGCTCCAAGACCCCTGTAAACACAATGCTCCATGCCCCTTTTCATCTCAATGCTCCATGAACCCTGTCATCACAATGCACCATGCCCATCATCATAATGCTTCAGGCTATTGTCATCACAATGAAATCAATATTCTCCATGATCTCTGTCATCATAATGCTCCAAACCCTTGTGATCACTATGTTCCATTACACTTATCACCACAACACCCCATGACGCTCATCATCACAATTATCCATGGTCTTCTCATCACAATGCTCCATGATCTTTGTCATCACAATGCTCAATACACATGTCATCACAATGCTCCCTGACACTTGTCATCAGTATGCTCCTTGTACCCTCTCATGAAAAGGCTCCATGCCTTTGTCATCAAAATAATCCATCCCCTTGTCATCACAATGCTGCAAGACCCCTGTAATCAAAATGCTACATGACCCTTTTCATCAGAATGCTCCATGAGTATTGTCATCACAAGTCTCCATGGTCTTCTCATCACAATGCTCCAGGAACTTGTCATCACCATGCTCCATTCCCTTGTCATCACAATGCTCCATGACCCCTGTCATCACAATAATCCATGAACATATTCAGCCCAATGCTCCATGAACCTTGACATCACAGTGATGCATGCTCTTGTCATCCCAATGCTCCATGACCCCTGTATTCACAATGCTCCGTGACACTTTTCATCACAGTGCTCCATGATCCCTGTCATCACAATGCTCCATGCCTTTGTCAGCAAAATGCTACATGGCCTTGTCATTACAATGCTCTATGCGCTTGTCATCACAGTACTCCATTACCATTGTCATCACAATCCTCCATGAACCTTGGGATCACATTGCTTCATGCCCTTGTCATCACAATGCTCCATGTTCCTTGAAATCAAAATGATCCATGACCTCTGTCATCAAAATGCTCAAATCCCTTGTGATCACAGTGTTCCATAACACTTGTCATCACAACGCTCCATGATGCCTGTCATCACAAAAATCCATGTACTTTTCATCACAATGCTCCATGACCTTTGTCATCACAATTCTCAATACACTTGTCATCACAATGCTCCCTGACACTTGTCGTCAGAATGCTCCTTGAACCCTGTCACGAAAAGGCTCCATGCCTTTTTCATCACAATGCCCATGCCGTTTTCATCACAATGCTCCATGCCATTGTCATCAAAATACTCCACAAGCTTGTCATCAGAATGTTCCATGACACTTGTCATCACAAATCTCCATGCACTTGTCAGCACAATGCTCCCTGATCCTTGTCATCACAATACTCCAATCCATTGTCATCACAATGCTCAAGTATCTTTGACAGCAGAATCCTACATGACAATTGGCATCACAATTCTCCATGCCCTTGTCATCACAATGCCCCATTCCAAATATCATCACAATAATCCATGAAACTAAATAGACCACTGTTCCATCCACTTGTCCTCACAATGCTCCATGCCCTTGTTATCCCAATTCTCCATGACCCCATTCATCACAATGCTCCGTGACTCCAGTCATCACAATGCTTCATGAACTTTGTCATCACAGTTGTCCATGTCATCGTCATCAACAGTCTCTATGACCTTTTTAATCACAATGCTCCATGAAATTTTCATCACAATGCTCTTTGACCCTTGTCATCAAAATGCTCTATGCCTTTCTCAGCACAATGCTCCATGACACAGGTCATCACAATGCACCATGCACTTGTCATCACAATGCTCCACAAATTTGTCATCACAAAGCTCCACAAAACTTGTCACCACAATGCTCCATGCACTTCTCATGAAAATGCTCTCTCACCACTGATATCACAATGCTACATCACTATTTGTCACAATACTCCCTCACCACTTTAATCACAATGTTTCATGGCATCTGTCATCACAATGCTATATGCACTTATCATCACAATGTTCGATGACCCCTGACATCAAAATGTTCCATAACACGTGTCATCAAACTGCTCCATGATCCTTTTCATCAAAATGCTCCATGACCCCTGACATCACAATGATCCATAACACCTGTCATCAAATTGTTCCATGACCGTGTCATCAAAATGCTCCCTGCCCATCTCATCAAAATGCACCACACCCTTGTCATCAAAATGCTCCATGACTTGGCATCACAATGCTCCATGCCCTTGCCATCACAATGCTCCATTACCCCTGTCATAACAATGCTCCATGACACCTGCCATCACTATGTTCCATGGCCTTTTCATCACAAAGCTCCATGACCCATCTCATCACAATGATCCAAGAACCGTGTAATCACAATGCTCTATGCCCCTTTTCATCTCAATGATCCATGAACCCTGTCATCACAATGCACCATGCCCATCATCATAATGCTTCATGCTATTGTCATCAGAATGAAATCAAAATGCTCCATGATCTCTGTCATAACAATGCTCCAAACCCTTGTGATCACAATATTCCAAAACACTTGTCATCACAATGCCCCATGACGCTCGTCATCACAATTATACATGGTCTTCTCATCACAATGCTCCATGATCTTTGTCAAAAAATTCTCAAATACACTTGTCATCACAATGCTCCCTGACACTTGTCGTCAATATGCTCCTTGAACCCTGTCATGACAAGGCTCCATGCCATTTTCATCACAATGATCCATGCCATTTTCATCACAATGCTCCAAGACACCAGTAATCACAATTCTCCATGCCCTTGTCATCACAATGCTCCAAGACCCCTGTAATCACAATACTCCATACCCCTTTTCATCAGAATGCTCCATGAGACTTGTTATTACAAGGCTCCATGGTCTTCTCATCACAATGCTCCAGGAACTTTTCATCACAGTGCTCCATTCCCTTGTCATCACAATGCTCCATGACCCCTGTCCTCACAATACTTCCTGAACATTTTCAGTCCAATTCTCCAGGAACTTCTCATCACAATGCTTCATGATCCCTATCTTCACAATGCTCCATGACCACTGTCATCACAACGCTCCATGACCCCTGACAACACAGTGATCCGGGACTCTTGTCATCACAATGCTCCATTCCCTAGTCATGACAGTGCTCCATGAACATTTTCAGCCCAATGCTCCATGACACTTGTCATCAAATTATCCATGCCCTTGCCATCCCTATGCTCCATGACCCCTGTAATCACAATGATCCGTGATGCTTCTCATCACAGTGCTCCATAACCCTTATCATCACAATGCTCCATGCCTGTGTCAGCAAAATGCTACATGACCTTGTCATCACAATGCTCCATTTGCTTGTCATCACAATACTCCCTTACCATTGTCATCACAATCCTCCATGAAACTTGGGATCACATTGCTTCATGCCCTTGTCATCACAATGCTCCATGCACCTTGAAAAAAAAATGATCCATGACTTCTACCATCACAATGCTCCAAACCATTGTGATCACAGTGTTCCATAACACTTGTCATCACAATGCTCCATGATGCCTGTCATCACAGTACTCATGTCCTTTTCGTCAAAATGCTCGATGATCTTTTTCATCACCATTCTCAATACACTTGTCATCACAATGTTCCCTGACATTTGTCGTCAGAATGCTCCTTGAAACCTGTCATGAAATGGCTTCATGCCTTTTTTATCACAATGCTCCATGCCCTTTTCATCACAATGTTCCATGCCATTGTCGTCACAGTACTCCAAAAGCTTGTCATCAGAATGCTCCATGACACTTGTCATCACAATGCTCCATGGACACTGTCATCACAAAGCCCCATACCCCTTGTCATTACTGTGCTCCATGACGCTCGTCATCACAATTATCCATGGTCTTCTCATCACAATGCTCCACGCCCTTGTCATCAAAATGCTCCATGACCCTTGTCATCACAATGCTCCATGGCCACTCTCATCACAATGTTCCATTCCCCTTGTCATTACAGTGCTCCATGACGCTCGTCATCACAATTATCCCTGGTCTTCTCATCAAAAAGCTCCACGGTCTTGCCATCACAATGCTCCATGCCCTTGTCATCCCAATGCTCCATGAACCCTGTAATCACAATGTTCCATGACGCTTGTCATCACAATCCTCCATGACACTTGGGATCATATTGCTTTATGCCCTTGTCATCTCTATCTTGCCTTTCTGGTTTTTAAAGATTTTCGGATGTCCTTTTGGACCGGTGGGAAGTGAAAATTCTTTGTAGTGTGGATTTGCATTGCACGCTTGCTTGATTGGCCAAAAAGGGCCTATGCCTTTTCTCTTGAATGTATTCAGGAGAAAAGTCACACGCTTGTTTTGGCCAAGTGCATCATTCTCGAAATTGTGATGCCTTTCCTGTGATTTAAAGGCGATTCCAATTTACCTCTTGAAATATGTTTTGTGCAATTCTGCCTCATTTTCAAGTCCACTTTGTTGCCTTCCCTCAACAGATTTTTGGAAGAGAGTAGTCCTTTATAACTCTGCAGGTTTTTGATTTGCTTTGCCCCTGAGCTCCAATTTTCAAATCCCATTATTGGGAGCTGACCGCAAATCCACAATTTTGCTTCAGGACCTATACTGGTTCCAGGGGTGGCTATACTGGTTCCCTGTGGGTGGCTGAGGCTTTGGTTAATTCTTCTTCCTGACGGGAATTTAGAGTGACATGTGTCCGTCCAAAGGCCTACATCTACTCTCTGATTGGTTCTCCCTCTTCCCTTTCATCCTCTGCACAATTAGCAAACTGTGCGAACCAGGAGGTTATAGGGGATGACTCTCCTAAGTTGGGAGATTGATAGTAAAGTTGTTGGAATGCCAAACTGTAGCACAAGGAGAGGAAAAAGTAGGAGACTTTCAGAAACCTTTCGCCATCACAGGGTGTCCATTCTCTAGGTTTCCCATACATGTTATAACTGTAGTGATATTCCCTTCTACCTGGAAATTTGGGACCCATGGAATGGTGGCATGCATTACTACTTTAAAGGGTCTGCATTTTCTCTCCCAATCTCACCAGTCCTCTCAGTCCCAAGTGTCCAGCCTTATGTCTCATCCAGCTGTCTTTGCAGATAGGGTCATTCTAGGTTTCATCAGAACCCCTGAAGGAATTGTGTAAGAATTTCGCTGTTTTTTTGTTTTGTTTTTGAAATTCATTTTTATAATGGGGTTGAGCTGATTTTCCCTGACGTGTTTATGCCGGTCTAGACACACTTGATTCCCTTACAGAGGCATATCAATACATAGGTTTAAGATTCTTACTAATCAGATATATTCCTCTGTGTGGAATAGGGGTTTTGAGTCCCGTTCACTGAGGAAGGTGTAGGTCTTGTCTATTCTGTATTTGGTTTATGGAATGGTACCTGTGCTAATATCAAACTCTGGTTTTATGCATCACCCCACCTCTCCTTTCCCCTTAAGGAGGCATAAGAGTGTTTCCTAAATGTGAGACGCTGCTCTCTTTCCTAATTCAGTTCATGTGTTGTGATGTTGACATTCCCTCTCTAAGTGATATCTTATGATAAGATTCTTTTTCTGTGTGACTAATTTCCCTTAGAATCATCATACCTAAATCCTCTCATTATGCTGCTACTGGCCTTATGACATTGATTTCACGTCTGAGTGATATTCCATTGTACAAAATTACCACAAGTTCTTTATGCATTTCTCTTTTTCCTGGGATTCTTTAGGTGTACCGAAGTTGAGGTTCTTGTATGCAGAGCAGCCCTAAACTTTGGGGTGCCTGTGTCTTGTTGATATTTAGTCTTCCCAAGTTATATGTCCATGAGTTGAAGTCCCCTTTGCTCGGGGGCTTTGTATTTTAGATGTTTTAGGAAACAGCATACACTTCTTCAGAGTAGCTCTTGGATATTTATACCCCACCCATCAGCGTGACTAGTCTCCCTGTTTCCCATGGCGTCTCCTGCATTTTTGATTTGTACACATTTTTTGGATGGACTTTCTGAGCAGTGGAAATTGAGACTTCTTTATTGTGCGGATTTGCATTTCCCTATTGCTTGGTTGGCCAAAAACTCTGTATGTGTCTTTTTTCCTGAAGATATGCACGAAAAAAACGCATACACCCTTTTGCCCAACTGCATCATTTTAGAAATTCTGCTGCTTTTCATATGCTTTAAATGTGAGTACAATCTACCTTTTGAAAAATGTTTCCTGCAATTCTGCCTCTCATTCAGAACCTCTTCGTTGCCTTACCTGAATATATTTTTGGACGTTGGTTATCATTTATATCTTTGCAGGTCTTTGAATTGTCTGCTCCTGAGCTCCATTTTGCAACTCGCTTTTTTTGTGAGCTGACCGCCAAACCATTGGATTGATTCCGGCCCTATTCTGATCCTGGGGAGGCAGAAAGAGCCTTTGGTTAATTCTTCTTCCTAATGGGAAATTAGAGTGACATGTGCATGTCAAAACTCCTACAGCTAATCTCTCATTGGTTCCTCCTCTTCCCATTTATCTTCTGCAAAAATTGCAAACTGTGTGAAACAGGAGGTTAAAGGTGCTGATTCTCCAAGTCGGGAGATTGTTAGTAATGTGGCTGGAATGGCGAACCCCAGCACCAGGAGATCAAAAATGAGGTGCATTTTAGACACCTCTCCTGAGCACACGGTGTACATTCATCTCGGTTACCCAGGCATGTTTTCCCTGTCAGAAGATTCCCTTGAAACTGCAGATTTCGGACCATGGAATGGGTATCAGGCAGTATTACTTTAAAAGGTCTGCATTTACTCACCCAGCCTCTCTAACATCTCTTAGCGTGCATAGCTTCCAGCCTTATATATCATCCTGCTGTGGGTCTACATGTGTTCAATCCATGTTACATCGTAGCCCTTCAAAAAAAGTTGTAAGAATTTTTGTCTGTCTCACTGTTTTTATAAATATTTTTAAATTTATTTTTATATTGGTTACAGCTGATTTTCAAAGCTCTGTTTTTTGCTGCTGTACATCCACTTGATTCATGTACTGTGAGACAACAATAAATTCTTTCTCAGATGCTTACGAGTCATATGTATTATTTTCCAGTGACTTGAGTGGACTGAGTGCAGTTCTTTGAGGTACCGTGTAGGCCTTGCCAGTTATTCAATTTGGTACTTGGAATGGTATCTTTGCTAATTTCAACCTCCTGGATAATACCTCACCATTCCCCACCTTTCCCATTTAGCAGCCTTATGTCTATTTTCTACATATTTGACTATGTTTCTGTTTTGTAGTTTATTTCATGTGTAGCCATTTTTGATTCCACCTTTAAGTGACATCTTATGATATGTGTCTTTTTCTTTCTGACATGTGTCACTTAGAATGATCGTATGTAACTCCTCCAGAGTTGTTACAACTGGCCTTATTTCATTGATTTCTGGATGAGTAATATTCCACTCTACATAAGTACCCCATCTCTTTTATCCATTTTATCCTTCCAGGGACAATATGTTATATCCAAGTGGAGGCCCTTTTTAACAGAGAGGTGGTAAACGTCGGGGTGCCTGTTTTCTGTGATTTTTTTGTTTTTCCCAAGGTATACGCCCATGAGTGCAAGTGCCCTATGCTCTGTAGCTCAGTTTTCAGATGTTTTAGCAAACACAATACACTTCTCCAGAGTGGCCGTTGGCAAATTACATTTCCACTATCAGCCTCACAGGGCTCCCATTTCTCCTCACCCTGTCCTGCATTTCTGGTGTTTACACTTTATGTGGATGGCCCTTCTGACTGATGTGAAGTGATACATTTTGTAGTATTGATTTCCAGTGCCCACCTGTTTGGTTGGATAAAAAGTGTGTATGGCCTTCACTTGAATATATTCAGAAAAAAATGCATACGCCTTTTTGTGCCAACTGCATCATTGGCGATGTTCAGCCCCTTTTCTTGTGCTTTAATGGGGAGTCCTTTCTACCTCTTCAAATCTGTTTCCTGCCACTCCCCCTTGCTTACAAGTCCTTTTCTGTGACTTACCTCAAGACGTTTTTCAACAATAGATATTTTCAACTCTGCAGTTTCATGAATTTTAGTGCCCCTGAGTTCCATTTTTCAACTTGTGTTTTTGGAAACTGGACACAAAACAGCGGGATTTCCTCTAGCCCTATTCTCTTTCCGTGGGCAATTCTAGCCTTTGATGAATTTGTCTTCCGGATTGGAAATTAGAGTGGCATGTGCCTGTCCGAACACCTAAGACTTGTCTCTAAATTTTTCTCATCCTTCCACTTCATCCTCTGGACAAATTCCAAACTGTGTGCAACAGGATGTTGACGGTGCTGATATCCCCAAGTGAGGAGATTGTTAGGAAAGATGCTGGAGGCGTGAACCCGAGCACCAGGCGATGAGGAGATGAGGTGCCTTTTCCAAACTCTTTCCGATCAAACGGTATACCATCCTCTAGGTGTGACAGGCATGTCTTAGCTGTAGGAAGGGTCCCGTGCATGCAAGGAGAACACCAGGGATTTTTCCAAATCAGTGCCTCCCCGAACCCCAAACTGGGGAATTTTTAAGCTACGGCTACACGTATGTCCATTAAGGGCCTTGGGAAATAGGCAGAGCCCAACTTTAGATGATTGAAATCTTCAGGTTCAGAAGCGCTCACCATCGGCCTTGCTTAGGTTACATTTTATCTGTCATTGATAGATGATGTCAATAAAAAATATCGATTCTTTTTCAGATTATTTCCCCTTATAGGTTATTGCAAAATATTCAGTGTAGTTCCCTGTGCTATACAGTAATTCCTTGTTGATGATCTATTTTATACATAGCAGTGTGTATGTGTTAATCCCAAACTGTTAATTTATCCCTTTTCCTACCTTTCCCCTTTGGTAATAATAAATTATAAGATTTTATACTTCTCAGAAATGGGGGAGCTGAAAGAGAGGTATCCTTTTCAATGGAAAAGCATTCAAAACAAGATTGAAGCTTCAGCCAAGAGTATTCGATGTACAACCATGGAAATAAATCACTTCATTTCTCTAATGTTGACCTGACAATTAAGACAGACGTCTTCACTGAACTTGCTTATAGTAAAGTGATGGAAATATCAAATGTAAGTCTTAGAAACATCTTATTTTACCCGAGCATTATACACTGCTCTATGTTAACTACAGTTTGGCTCACACATCTGTTCATTGAAGTTACAATGTTCTCAATTTTTGTTACTGATCCTCCAGAGTGGACCCCAACAGGAGTCCCCGTGCCCAGTGTCATTGGAACCAACAGATCAAGACTGAGTTTGGTTCAGAAGCAAAGGAAACATTATTTTGAAAACCGAATGGAGAGGTGAGAGTGTGCACTCCCCCACGGGCTGTGGGCTGGGCTGCTGTGTAGGGATCCCGGCAGCGTCAGTGGGAGTTAGGGGATGGAGCTCTCGAGGGCTGGGTTGGCTGAAGCTCAGGCTCTATGCCATGGAGTCTGCATGGGACTCCGCTAGCTGAGGTGTCGTCCCAGCCATTCTGAAATAGGAAATCGGGTCTGAAGTGCCGGGTGTGGGACCTCTGCATGCGGAACCCTAGGAGCACGTGAAATTAGACAAAGCACAAAGGAAAAACAGGTTAGACTTTATTATATTGCCCAGATTCTCTTTTTATCTCCCAGGAATTTTTAATGAACATTGCCAGAGACGAACCCCTCCTCGGCTTTTTCTTCCGTTCCTCATTCTTGGGGTGTTGAGGGTGCAGACCCCTCTTTTGTAACTGCTTCATGCTGTGCTGGGAGCCCTGATACCTGGGGGGAGGGGCAAAACGTCTCCCAACCAGCCTCCAGGTGAGGTTGATTGTCCCAAGGCCTCCTGCCTCACTTCTCGTCCGCCTGAGCACCAGCATTGGAAGTGTTATTGATTCTAATGACCTTTAAGGGTCCAGGAAAGAGATGTGCAGAGATGCTGTGGTGGCAGGTTTCACCCCACCCCACATTTGTTCGGTGACCTTAGGCTGACGGTTTTTGCCAGCCTAGATGCTCTGACCAGTAGTCTGTGCTTTCTTTAATTAGGTCCCTGAATTAATGTACAAACAGCACCATGTGTCAGAGCCCTGCCCATGCAACTCCCAGACAGTCCAGGGTCAGTGGTGATCCAGGACCATGACGTCCACTGAGTCAACGGCCTTTAGAAGTAGCCAGCAGTCCAGCCGGTCATATTGGCCACCATCACCGCGGTGTCTGTAGGGTTTTCTATGGTGAAAGCGTGATATACGTTTCCCCCGCCAAGCTTATTAGCTCCCCTCTGGGTGCAGTAAGTCCTGCAAGCAGTAGTCTGCTCTTTCGCGGCACAGTCTTGTTGTTTTCTGAGAGAAACTCCAGGTCAAGTGATGGTCACACGAGTCATCTTGGGGGCCCGTTGCCCCCATTTGTCTCTCTGGAGGTTGGAGTTGGAGGGCCTCCTCAGTCGAGGTCAGTGTGTCCACAGAGCGCCCCCTGCAACTTCAGGGCATGATGGGTGGTTAGGATCACGACGTGGGGTCCTTTTCCCTTAGGAGGGAGCTGGCCTTGTGGGCTGCTGATTTCCAGCATTTTAGATACCCCAGTATCCTGGCCTGATGAGTCGGTGGCCAAAGCCCTTGGGGACCATAGTTTATCATACCTGAAGGTCATTCTTGTGTTGCTCCATTTCAAGTGGTCCCAGTTTTTGCACTAAGGCTCCAAGGGCAATTAACCTTTGACCGGATATGTAATGGTCAAAGGGTTTAGCTAAATTAGCGAGTTCCTGGGCAAGGATCTGAATTGACTGCTCTTTCCATTCTTGAAAGGCTGCTTCTGGATTCTACTCAAAAGGATCATCATCTTTTCGTGTCAGTGTTTCATGTAGAGGCCCAGCCATTAGACTGTAGTTAGGGATCCAGATGCAGAAAACCTTGGCCTCCCCAGGAACCCCTAAGCTGTCTTCCAGTTTTAGAAGAGGTAAGGCTGCAAATGGCTTCTTTCCTATCCTGGGATGCGTTTCTCCGAATATCTGTGAGAATGAAGCCCAGGCATGTCACCTGAGCCTGGGATATTTGAGCCTTTTTCTTGGACACCTTCTATCCTTTCTTGGCTAGGTAGTTCAGAGGCGTCTTTAGTAGGCCTGGCGATCAGAATGTCATCTGCATATTGAAGGAGGGTTCCCTTTTACAGAGGTAGAACTTTTAGGTCTTTAGAGGACATTTCCCCAATGATGGTGTGGGGATTTTTGAACCATTGGGGCAGGACGGCCCAGCATTATTGCTTGTGTTGCATGTTGTGTCCTGCCACTCACAAGCCAAAAATTCTTGTGACTCTGAGATGAATGGAATACAGAAGAAGGCATCATTGAAGTGTAATACAGAATGCCATGGCCTGGTGGATGGTAGAATCAGCAGCAGGGTGTAGGAAATAGGAGCTACTGGATGTATATCCTCGGTGGCTTCACTGACTGTCCTGATATCCATTACCAGGTCTCAAGTAGCCCATGGGGCTCTCGTGGTCAGGCCAATCCCAGGATATGGAGCTCACCTGGGCTGCATCCCGCACCCCACCGCCCACGGGGCTCTCATGGTCAAGTCCCTCCCAGGGTATGGAGCTCACATGTGCAGCTACCCAGCAGCCCATGGGGCTCTCATAGTCAGGCCCTTCCCAGGATACGGAACTCCGCTGGGCAGGTACCACAGCAGCGCTGGACACACAGGAACTGTGCACATAGCCCACCTTGCAGAGAACCCCCAGCTCACCTGTCACTCACAGCTGACACAGAACACCTCCGAGCAGGACTTGAACTAACAAACAGCAGCTCTGACAGGTCTGTGACCCTGGCTATCACTCTGTGCAGTCTCTCTCTGCCTGGTCTTCCAAACACTTCCACTGCAGCCAGGGCACAAGGCCTCTCTCTCCACCCACCATCACTCCTCTCCCTGACTCCTGGGTTCCTCTCATTAGGATAGGGTCTTCTTGAAGTTGTTTTCCACTCATCGACCAGATAAAATGATAAGAAAACAAGCCGCAGCTGCAGCCCCTTGTCTATCCTGACTCTCAAGAGCCCACACCTGTTCCTTGGGCCTGGCCCGTTTAGCAAGGCTCATTTTCTGCAACTGTGAGCCCCTGAGGGGTGAGGATTGGCTGATTTGGGCAGCCTGACACTGCCTGCCAGCCCACCCCACAGGTGTGCCTGGGTTGAGGTCAATATAAACAACTCTCCAGTCAGCAAGAGCACCTGTAGCTGTGCCTGACGCCATATTCTCTGCCCCGTCAGCAGTGTCGGGGCTGGGGTGGTGGGAGGGAGTGAGGGGCCGTGGCTTTGTGGGTGGCCCAGTGTGAGTGGGGCTCTGCTGGACTTTCTGCAGGAGTTGCCAGGCTGCCACCTGCTAAAGAAGGGGATGTGTCACGCATACCTGCCACTGGAATTTCTCCCCAGGCAGAGGTGAGGAAGTAAAAAAGCAGTGGGTGCCCTGGCAGGAGGGGTATCTCAGGCAGGGAAATGGAACGATTCCAGAAGAGCATCTGGGGCCAGGACCATTCTGGCTGGCCTGCAGGCACCAAGTCCGCCTGCGTGCTCTCGCTAGTGTGGCTCCACAGCCCTTCCTCTAGGCTTGCAAGTGCTTGTACATATTCAGGTGTTTTACCTGGAAAGATTGGGAAGAGTTCAGCTGCAGCAGGACTGGGGCTCAGCTCACATTTACTCACAGACGCCTCGACACAGTCCCCCAGCTTTGCAATGAGGATGCTCCTTGTAGGGGGCAGCGCTGCTGAGTGCATGGGAGACGATTTCCCACCTCTGACCAACATTAAGAATTTTTTACCACTGGAGCAAGTGCCCTGATACGATTTTCCTCTGTATAACTGGTGAGTTCTGTTTTATTTTCCTTTTTTTCTTTTTGGTTCAAGTTAGATTTTATTTATTCCTCTTTTTTTTAATTTGGAGATATAAACATGGAAATAATGCATTAATATAAAGACGTCTATGTGAAGGGAAAACCTTTTTTCTGTTTTATTTTATTAAATGCTATTTATTTATTTTTAATTTTTTAAAATTTATTTCTTTTATACAGCAGGTTCTTATTGGATATATATTTTATACATATAAGTGTGCACATGTGAATCCCAGTCTCCCAATTCATCCCACCACCACCCTCACATGGCGTTCCCTCCTTGGTGTCCATATGTTTGTTCTCTACATCTGTCTCTATCTCTGCCCTGCAAACTGGTTCATCTGTACCATTTTTCTAGGTTCCACATATATGCATTAATATACAATATTTGTTTTTCTCTTTCTGACTTACTTCACTCTGTATGACAGTCTCTAGATCCATCAAGGTCTCTACAAATGACCGAATTTCATTCCTATGTATGGCTGAGTAATATTCCATTGTATATATGTACCACGTCTTTATCCATTCGTCTGTCTGTGGGCACTTAGGTTGCTTTCATTTCCTGGCTATTGTAAATAGTGCTGCAGTGAACATTGTGGTGAATGTGTCTTTTTGATTTATGGTTTTTTCTGGGTATATGCCCAGTAGTCGGATTGCTGGATTATATGGTAATTCTATTTTTAGTTTTTTAAAGAACTTCCATACTGTTCTCCATAGAGACTGCATCGATTTACATTCCCAACAATAGTGGAAGAAGGTTCCTTTTCTCCACACCGTCTCCAGCATTTGTTGTTTGTAGATTTTCTGATGATGCCCATTCTAACAGGTGTGACGTGATACCTCATTGTAGTTTCGATTTCCATTTCTCTAATAATTAGTGATGTTGAGCAGATTTTCATGTGCGTACTGGCCATCTCTATGTCTTCTTGGAAGAAATGTCTATTTAGATCTTCCATTTTTGTATTGGGTTGTTTGTTTTATTAATATTGAGCTGCATGAGCTGTTTATATATATTGGAGATTAATCATTTGTCCATTGATTCTTCTGCAAATATTTTCTGCCACTCTGAGGGTTGTCTTTTCGTCTTGTTTGTAGTTTCCTTTGCTTTGCAAAAGCTTTTACGTTTCATTAGGTCCCATCTGTTTAGATTTCTTTTTAATTTCATTACTATAGGAGGTGGATCAAAAGAGATGTTGCTGTGATTTACGTCAGAGTATCCTTCGTAAGTTTTCCTCTCAGAATTTTATACTGTCTGGTCTTACATTAAGGTCTCTAATTCATTTTGAATATATTTTTATGTATGGTGTTGGGGAGTGTTCTAATTTCATTCTTTTACATGTAGCTCTCCATATTTCCCAGCACCAATGATTGAAGAGACTGTCTTATCTCCATTGTATAGTCTTGCCTCCTTTGTCAGAGATTAGTTGACCATAAGTGTGTAGGTTTATCCTTGGGCTTTTTTTTTTTCCTTTTACACGTTTATTGAAGTATAATTGCTTTACAATGGAGTGTTCGTTTCTGCTGTATAACAAAGTGAATCAGCTATACATATACAAATATCACCAGATCCCCTCCCTCTTGCATCTCCCTCCCACACTCCATATCCCACCCCTTTATGTGGTCACAAAGCACCGAGCTGATCTCCCTGTTCTATGTGGCTGATTCTCAGTAGCTATCGGTGTTACATTTGGTAATGTATTTATGTCCATGCCACTCTCTCACTTCGTCCCAGCTTACCCATCCCCCTTCCGGTGTCCTCAAGTCCTTTCTCTATGTCTGTGTCCTTAATCCTGTCCTGCCACTAGGTTCTTCAAAATATTTTTTTTTCTTCATTAGATTCCATATATCTCTGTTAACATACAGTATTTGTTTTTCCCTTTCTGACTTACTTCACTGTGTAGGACAGATTCTAAATCCATCCACCTCAGTACAAATAACTCTGTTTTGCTTCTTTTTATGGTTGAGTAATATGTGATTGTATACATGTGCCAGATCTTCTATATCCATTCATCTCTCGATGGACACTTAGGTTGTTTCCATGTCCTGGCTAATGCAAATAGACCTGCAATGAATATTTTTATACATAACCCTTTTTGAATTATGGTTTTCGCAAGGCAAATGCCCAGTAGTTGGATTGTTGTGTCATATGGTACTTCTATTGTTAGTTATTTAAAGGACCCTCCGTACTGTTCTCCCTAGTGCTCATATCAATTTACATTCCCACCCACAGTGCAAGTGTGTTCCCTTCTCTCCAATAAAGGCCTCTCTAGCATTTATTGTTTTGTAGATTTTTTTGATGATTGCCACTCTGACTGCTGTGAGGTGATACCTCATGGTAGTTTTGATTTGTATTTCTCTAATGATTAGTGATGTTCAGCATCCTTTCATGTGTTTCTTGGTAATCTGTATATCTTCTTTGGAGAAATGTCTATTTAGGTCTTCTGCCCGTTTTTGGATTGGGTTGTTGGTTTTTGTGATATTGAGCTACATGAGGTGCTTGTAAAGTTTGGAGATTAATCCTTTGTCAATTGCTTCATTTGAAAATATTTTCTCCCATTCTGAGGGTTGTTTTTGCTTCTTGTTTATGTTTTCCTGTACTGTGTAAAAGCTTTTAAGTTTCATTAGGTCCCATTTGTTGATTTCTGTTTTTATTTCCATTTCTCTAGGAGGTGGGTCCAAAAGGATCTTGCTGTGATTTATGTCATAGAGTGTTCTGCCTATGGTTTCCTCTAAGTGTTTTATAGTGTCGGGTCTTATATTTAGATCTCTAATCAATTTAGAGTTTATTTTTGTGTATGGTGTTATGGAGTGTTCTAATTTCATTCTTTTATGTGTAGGGGTCCAGTTTTTCCAGCACCAATTACTGAAGAGACTGTCTTTTCTCCATTGTATATCCTTAGCTCCTTTGTCATAGATGAGATAGCCATAGGTATGTAGGTTTATCTCTGGGCTTTCTGTCCTGTTCCATTGATCTGTGTTTATGCCAATCTACATACACTTGATTCCATTATGCAGACATATAAATACATAGGTTTCAAGGTTATTACCAGTCAGATATATTCCTCTTCAGTGAATAGGGTGTTTTATGTCAGTTCATTGAGAAAGGAGTAGGTCTTGTCTATTAACTATTTGGTATATGGAATAGGATCTGTGCTAATTTCAAACTCTGCTTTTACACATCACCCCACGTCACCTTTCCCCTTAAGGAGGCATAAGTGTGTTTTCTAAATGTGTAACTCGGTTCTCTTTTGAAATTCAGTTCATGTGTAGCCATGTTTACATTTCCTCTATAAGTGATATATTACAATAAGTTTCTTTTTCTTTGTGGCTCATTTCACTTAGCATCATCGTACCTAAAGCCACTCATTATGCTGCTATTGGCCTTATGACATTGATTTTATGTCTGAGTGACATTGCATTGTATATAAGTACCACAACATCTATATCCATTTTTTTTTTCCTTTCCTGGGATATATAAAGTGTACCGAAGTCGAGGTTCTTGTAAAGAGAGCAGCCCTAAATTTTGGGCTGGCTGTGTGTTGTGGATTTTTAGTTTTCCCAAAATACATGCCCATGAGTGGAAGTGTGCTATGCTCTGTAGCTCTGTTTTAGAAAACAACATACAGTTCTCCAGAGAGGCTGTTGGCAATTTACATCCTGTCCATCGTCGTAACCAGGCTCCCTTTTCTCCATGGCCTGTCCTGAATTTGTGGATTTTACACTATTTGTGGATGGCCCTTTTGACTGGAGGTAAGGGACACTTCTCTGTAGTGTGGATTTGCAATGCCTGATGGCTTGCTTAGCCAAAAAGTGCATATGCATTTTTTCCCGAATATATTCAAGAAAATACACATACTCCCTTTTCAGCCAAGGGCAATATTGTCGAAATTCTGTCGCTTTTCATGTGCTTTAAAGACGACTCCAGTCTACCTCTTGAAATCTGTTTCCTTCTATTCTGCCTTGCATTCAAATACTCTTCACTGCCTTTCCTCAATATATTTCTGGATGATAGTTGTCCTTTATAACTCTGCAAGTTTGTGAATTGCTGTGCACCTGATTTCCATTTTTCAACTCGCCTCTTTGTGAGCTGGCTGCAATACCGCAGGATGGCTTTAGGCCCTAGTCTGGTTCCGGGGCTTCAGGCTGAGCCTTTGGTTAATTCTTCTTCCTGATGGGAAACTAGAGTGACATGTGCCCATCCAAACACCTACAGCTAATCTCTCATTTATTCACCCTCTTCCTGTTCATCCTCTGCACAGTTTGCAAACTGTGCATAACGGGAGGGTAAAGGCGCTGACACTCCAAGTGGGGAGATTTTGAGTAATGCAGATGGAATGGCGAAGCCGAGCACGACAAAAGGAAAAATGAGGTACCTTTTAGAAAACTTTCCCAATTACACAGTGTACCATCCACTGGGTTTCCCATGCATGTTTTAACTGTAGGAAGATTCCCTTAAACCTGGAGAGTTGGGACCACTAGAATGGGTAGCACACAGTATTGCTCTAAGTGGTGTTCTTTTGTTCACACAACCTCAGCAATCTTGTCAGCCCCAAGAGTCCAGTCTTATGTCTCATCCAGCTGTGGGTGTAAAGGTGGTCAATCTAGCTTGCATCACAGGCCCTGAACGTAATTTTTAAGACTTTCTATCTGTTTTTGCATTTTGCTTTTGAAATTTATTTTTATAAGTGGGTTTAACTGAATTTCAGTGTTGTGTTCATGCCGTTATACACACACATGATTCCTTTATGGAGACATGAGAATACATATGTTTTAAAATACTTAGAGTCAGACATATTCCTCTGCAATGAATAGGGGGTGTTGAGTCCAGTTCATTTTGACGGGAGTAGGCGCTGTCTATTACATACATGGTTTATATAACGGTATCTGTGCTAATTTAAAACTGTGGTTTTATGCATCACCCCACCTCGGCTTTCTCATTAAGCAGGCAGAAGATGCTTTCTAAATGTGTGACTCTGTTGTGTTTGTAATTCAGTTCATGTGTAGTCATGTGTACATTCCCGCTATGAGTGATAACTTATGATAAGATTAGTTACTCTGTAGTCTTTCCTAACTCAGTTCATGTGTAGCCATGTTTACAGGACCTTCATAAGTGATATCTTATGATAAGATTCTTTTTCTGTGTGACTTATTTCACTTAGAATCATCGTACCTGAATCCACTCTTTTTGCTGCTACTGGCCTTATGACATTGATTTCATGGCTGAGCGATATTCCATCGTACGTAAGTACCACAATATCTTGAACCAATTTTGTCTTTCCTGGGATACTTAAGGTGTACACAAGTTGAGGTTCTTGTAAGCAGTGCAGCCCTAAATTTTATGGTGGCTCTGTCTTATTGATTTTCAGTTTTCCCAAGGTATATTCCCTAGACTGGAACTGCCCTTGGCTGTGTAGCTCTGTTGTTTACTTGTTTTAGGGAACACAATGCACTCCTCCAGAGAGGCATTTGGCAACTTACATCCCGCCCATCAGCATAACAAGGCTCCCTGATCTCCAGGGCCTGTCTTGCCTTTCTGGTTTTTACACATTTTGTGGATATCCCTTTTGACCGGTGGGAAGGGATACTTCTCTGTAGTGCAGATTTGCATTGCTGCTTGCTTGCTTGGCCAAAAATGGCATATGCATTTTCTCCTGAATATACTCAGGAGAAAACGCATACGCCATTTTTGGCCAAGTGCATCATTGTCGAAGTTGTGCCCCTCTTCCTGTGCTTGAAAGGTGATTCCAACGTACCTCTTGAAATCTGTTTCGTGCTATTCTGCCTCGTTTTAAAGTCCGCCTCTCTGCCTTCCCTCAAAAGATTTTTGGACGATAGTTGTCCTCTATTACTCTGCCAGTTTGTAAATTGCTGTGCCCCTGAGCTCCATTTTTCATCTCGTTTTTGTGAGCTGACAGCAAATCCAAAATTATGGTTCAAAACCTATACTGGTTCCCGGCGGGTGGCTGAGACATTGGTTAATTCTACTTCCTGCCGGGCAATTAAAGTGACATGTACCTGTCCAAATGCCTAACATCTACTCTCTCATTGGTTCTCCCTCTTCCATTTCATCCTCTGCCAAATTGGCAACCTGTGCGAACCAGGAGGTTTTACGGGCTATCGGTCCAAGTTGGGAGATTGATAGTAAAGCCGTTGGAAGGTCAAACTGGAGCACAAGGAGAGGGACTAAAAGTTGTGTTTTATAAACCTTTCGTATTCACAGTGTGTCCATTCTCTAGGTTTCCCGTAAATGTTATGGCTGGAGTAATATTCCCTTACACAAGGAGAGTTGGGACACATGGAATGGGTGCCACATATTATTGCTTTAAAGGGTCTGCATTTGCTCACCCAGTCCCACCAAACCTCTCAGTCTCAAGTGTCCAGCTTTATGCCACATCCAGCTCTCGTTGTAGGTAGGGTCATTCCAGGTTTCATCAGAGCCCCTGAAGGAATTGTAAAGATTTTCCCTGTTTTTTTTTTTGTTTTGTATTTGAAATTTCTTTTTTTACTGGGTTTGAGCGGATTCTCACTGCCATGTTTATGCCAGTTTAGACACACTTGATTCCCTTACGGTGACATATCAATACATAGGTTTTAAGATTCTTACTAGTCAGATATATATCTCTGCGCAGAATATTGGGTTTTGCGTCCCTTTCACTGATGAAGGTGTAGGTCTTGTCTATTCCGTATTTTGATTTTGGAATGGTACTTGTACTAATATCAAACTCTGGTTCTATGCATCACCCCACCTCTCCTTCCTCCTTAAGCAGGCATAAGTGTGTTTTCTAAATGTGAGACGCTGTTCCCTTTCCTATCTCAGTTCATGTGTAGCCATGTTACAGAAAATTCATAAGGACTATCTTATGATAAGTTTGTTTTTCTGTGTGACTTATTTCACTTAGAATCATCATACCTGAATCCATTCATTTTCCTGTTACTGGCATTATGACATTGATTTCATGGCTGAGGTATATTCCATCGTACATAAGTACCACATTTTTTTGAATCAATTTTATCTATCCTGGGATATTTAGAGAGTACTCAATTTGAGATTCTTGTAAGCAGTGCAGCCCTAAATTTTGGGGTGTTTCTATCTTATTGATTTTCAGTTTTCCCAAGGTATATTCCCTAGACTGGAAGTGCCCTTGGCTCTGTAGCTCTGTTGTTTACTTGTTTTAGGGAACACAGTGCACTCCTCCAGAGAGGCAGTTGGCAATTTACATCCTGCCCATCAGCATAACAAGGCTCCATGTTCTCCAGGGCCTCTCTAGGATTTCTGGTTTTTACACATTTTCTGGATGTCCCTTTTGACTGGTGGGAAGTGATACTATTTTGCTGTGCAGATTTGCATTGCCCACTTGCTTGCTTGGCCAAAAAGGGCGTATGCATTTTCTCCTGAATATATTCAGGAGAAAACGCATACGCCCTTTTTGGCCAAGTGCATCATTTTCGAAGTTGTGTCCCTCTTCCTGTGCTTTACAGGTGATTCCAACGAACCACTTGAAATCTGTTTCCTGCTATTCTGCCTCGCTTAGAAGGTCGCCTCGTTGCCTTCCCTTAACAGATTTTTTGGGCGATAGTTGTCCTTTTTTACTGTGCCAGTTTGTGAATTGCAGTGCCCTTGAGCTCCGTTTTCTAACTCGTTTTTTGTGAGCTGACCACAAGTCCAAAATTTTGTTTCAGGACCTATAGTTGTTCACGGCGGGTGGCTGAGACTTTGGTTAATTCTTCTTCCTGCCGGGAATTTAGAGTGACATGTGCCCGTCCAAATGCCTAACAGCTACTCTTTCATTGGTTCCCCCTTTTCCCTTTCATCCTCTTCCAAATTGGCAACCTGAGCAAACCAGGAGGTTAAAGGTGCTGTCTCTCCAAGTTGGGAGATTGATAGTTAAGCAGTTGGAAAGTCAAACTGGAGCACCAGGAGAGGGACAATTAGTTAGGTTTTAGAAACCTTTCGTATTCACTGTGTGTCCATTCTCTTGGTTTCCTGTACATGTTATAGCTGTAGTAATATTCCCTTCAACATGGAGAGTTGGGAACCATGGAATGGGTGTCACACATTATTGGTTTGAAGGGTCTTCATTTGCTAACCCAAATTCACCAATCCTCTCAGTCCCAAGTGTCCAGCCTTATGCCACATCCAGCTGTCGTTGTACACAGGGTCATTCAAGGTTTCATCAGAGACCCTGAAGGAAATGTAAAGAATTTCCATGTTTTGTTGTTTTGTTTTTGAAATTCCTTTTTGTAGTGGGTTTGAGCTGATTCTCACTGCCGTGTTTTTGCCAGTCTAGACACACTTGTTTCCATTACGGTGATATATCAATACATAGGTTTTAAGATTCTTACTAGTCAGATATATTCTTCTGTGTGAAGTATGGGGTCTTGATAACCTTTCAGTGAGGAAGGTGTAGAT
The DNA here is from genome assembly GCF_964341445.2 of Mesoplodon mirus. Classification (NCBI taxonomy): domain Eukaryota; kingdom Metazoa; phylum Chordata; class Mammalia; order Artiodactyla; family Ziphiidae; genus Mesoplodon; species Mesoplodon mirus. The sequence continues at coordinate 561,373 of NW_028295738.1, forward strand.
CTTGTCAATTCTGTATTTGGTTTCTGGAATGGTGCCAGTACTTATATCAAACTCTGGTTTTATGCAACACCCCACCTCTCCTTCCCCCTTAAGCAGGCGTAAGGGTGTTTTCTAAATGTGAGACTCTGTTCTCTTTCCTAACTCAGTTCATGTGTAGCCATGTTTACAGGATTTTCATAAGTGATATCTTATGATAAGATTCTTTTTCTGTGTGACTTATTTCACTTAGAATCATCATACCTGAATCCATTCATTTTGCTGCTACTGGTCTTATGACATTGATTTCATGGCTGAGGGATATTCCATCATAACGTAAATACCACAATTTTTTGAAACATTTTTATCTTTCACGGAATATTTAAGGTGTACCCAAGTTGAGGTTCTTGTCAGTAGTGCAGCCCTAAATTTGGGGGTGGCTCTGTCTTATTGATTTTCAGTTTTCCCAAGGAATATTCCCTAGACTGGAAGTGCCCTTGGCTCTGTAGATCTTTTGATTACTTGTTTTAGGGAACACGATGTACTCCTCCAGAGAGGCTGTTGGCAATTCACATCCCTCCAATCAGCATAACAAGGCTCCCTGTTCTGCAGGGCCTGTCTTGAATTTCTGGTTTTTACCCTTTTTGTGGATGTCCATTTGGACCGGTGGGAAGTGATACTTCTTTGTAGTGCAGACTTATATTGTCCGATTGCTTGCTTGGCCAAAAAGAGCGTATGTGTTTTCTCCTGAATATACTCAGGAAAAAACGCATACGCCCTTTTTGGACAAGTTCATCATTGTCGAAGTTGTGGCCCTCTTCCTCTGCTTTACAGACGATTCCAACGTACCTCTTGAAATCAGTTTCCTGCTATTCGGCCTGACTTTCGGGTCTGCTTCATTGCCTTCCCTCAAAAGATTTCTGGAACATAGTTGGCCTTTATTACTCTGCCAGTTTGTGAATTGCTCTTCCCCTGAGCTCCATTTTTCAACTCGTTTTTTGTGAGCTGAAAGCAAGTCCAAAGTTTTGGTTCAGGACCTATACTGGATCCCGGTGAGTGCCTGAGACTTTGGATAATTATTATTCCTGCCGGGCAATTAGAGTGACATGTGCCTGTCCAAATGCCTAACAGCTATTCTCTCATTTGTTCTCCCTCTTCCCTTTGATCCTCTGCCAAATTGGCAACCTGTGCGAACCAGGAGGTTAAAGGGGCTGTCTCTCCAAGTTGGGAGATTGATAGTAAAGCAGTTGGAAAGTCAAACCGGAGCATCAGGAGAGGGACTATTCGTTGAGTTTTAGAAACCTTTCATATTCACAGTGTCCATTATGTAGGTTTCCCGTACATGTTATAGCTGTAGTAATATTCCCTTCAACCTGGAGAGTTGGGACCCATGGAATGGGTGCCATGCAATATTTCTTTAAAGGCTCTGCATTTGCTCACCCAATCTCACCAATCCTCTCAGTCCCAAGTGTCCAGCCTTATGCCACGTCCAGCTGTCATTGTAGACAGGGTCATTCCACGTTTCATCAGAGACCCTGAAGGAATTGTAAAGAATTTCCCTGTTTTGTTGTTTTGTTTTTGGAATTCCTTTTAATAGTGGATTTGAGCTGATTCTCGCTGCCATGTTTATGCCAGTCTAGACACACTTGATTCCCTTACAGAGACATATCAATACATAGGTTTTAAGATTCTTACTAGTCAGATATATTCCTCTGCGGGAAATATGGGGTTTTGAGTCCCTTTCACTGAGGAAAGTACAGGTAGGTCTTGTCTATTCCATAGTTTGTTTTTGGAACGGTACCTGTGCTTATATCAAACTCTGGTTTTATGCATCACCCCCCTCTCCTTCACCATTAAGCAGGCATAAGGGTGTTTTCTAAATGTGAGACTCTGTTCTATTTACTAACTCAGTTCATGTGTAGCCATGTTTATAGGATCTTCATAAGTGATATCTTATGATACGTTTCTTTTTCTGTGTGACTTATTTCACTTAGAATCATCATAACTGAATCCACTCATTTTGCTGCTACTTGTCTTATGACATTGATTTCATGGCTGAGGGATATTCCATCGTACGTAAGTACCACAATTTTTTGAACCATTTTTATATTTCCTGGGATATTTAAGGTGTACCCAAGTTGAGGATGTTGTAAACAGTGCAGCCTTAAATTTGGGGGTGGTTCTGTCTAATTGATTTTCAGTTTCCCAAGGTATATTCCCAAGACTGGAAGTGTCCTTGGCTCTGTAGATCTTTTGATTACTTGTTTTAGGGAACACAATGCACACCTCCAGAGAGGCTGTTGGCAATTCACATCCCTCCAGTCAGCATAACAAGGCTCCCTGTTCTGCAGGGCCTGTCTTGAATTTCTGGTTTTTACCCTTTTTGTGGATGTCAGTTTGGACCGGTGGGAAGTGATACATCTTTGTACTGCAGACTTATATTGTCCGCTTGCTTGCTTGGCCAAAAAGAGCGTATGTGTTTTCTGATGAATATACTCAGGAAAAAACACATACGCCCTTTTTGGACAAGTTCATCATTGTCGAAGTTGTGGCCCTCTTCCTGTGCTTTAAAGGCGATTCCAACGTACCTCTTGAAATCCGTTTCCTGCTATTCTGCCTCACTTTCAAGTCCGCCTCGTTGCCTTCCCTCAACAGATTTTTGGATGACAGTAGTCCTTTATTACTCTCCCAGTTGGTGAATTGCTCTGCCTTATAGCTCCTTTTTTTAACTCGTTTTTTGTGAGCTTAACGCCAGTCCCATATTTTGGTTCAGGACCTATACTGGTTCCCAGTGGTTGGCTGAGACTTTGGTTAATTCTTCTTCCTCCCGGGAAATAAGAGTGACATGTGCCCGTCCAAATGCCTAACAGCCACTCTCTATATGGTTCTCCATCTTCCGTTTCATCATTTGCCAAATAGGCAACCTGTGCGAAACAGGAGGTTAAAGGTGCTGTCTCTCCAGGTTGGGAGATTGATAGTAAAGCAGTTGGAAAGTCAAATTGGAGCACCAGGAGAGGGACTATTCGTTGAGTTTTAGAAACCTTTCGTATTCACAGTGTCCATTATGTAGGTTTCCCGTACATGTTATAGCTGTAGTAGTATTCCCTACAACCTGGAGAGTTGGGACCCATGGAATGGGTACCATGCATTATTGCTTTAAAGTCTCTGCATGTGCTCACGAATCTCAACAGTCCTCTCAGTCCCATGTGTCCAGCCTTATGCCACCTCCAGCTGTCGTTGTAGATAGGGTCATTCCAAGTTTCATCAGAGACCCTGAAGGAATTGTAAATAATTTCCCTGTTTTTTTGTTTTGTTTTAGAAATTCCTTTTTATAGTGTGTTTGAGCTGATTCTCGCTGCCATGATTATGCCAGTCTAGAAACACTTGATTCCCTTACGGAGACATATCAATATATAGGTTTTAAGATTCTTACTAGTCAGATATATTCCTCTGCGGGAAATATGGGGTTTTGAGTCCCTTTTACTGAGGAAGGTTTAGGTCTTGTCTATTCCATAGTTGGTTTTTGGAACGGTACCTGTGCTTATATCAAACTCTGGGTTTATGCATCTCCCCACCTCTCCTTCCCCCTTAAGCAGGCATAAGAGTGTTTTCTAAATGTGAGACTCTGTTCTGTTTCCTAACTCAGTACATGTATAGCCATGTTTACAGGATCTTCATAAGTGATATCTTATGATACGTTTATTTTTCTGTGTGACTTATTTCACTTAGAATCATCGTACCTGAATCCACTCATTTAGCTGCTACTGGTCTTATGACATTGATTTCATGGCTGATGGATATTCCATCGTACGTAAGTACCACAATTTTTTGAACCATTTTTATATTTCCTGTGATATTTAAGGTGAACCCAAGTTGAGGTTCTTGTAAGCAGTGCAGCCCTAAATTTGAGGGTGGCTCTGTCTTATTGATTTTCAGTTTTCCCAAGGTATATTCCCTAGACTGGAAGTGTCCTTGGCTCTGTAGCTCTGTTGTTTACTTGTTTTAGGGAACACAATGCACTCCTCCAGAGAGGCAGTTGGCAATTTACATCCCACCCATCAGAAAAACAAGGCTCCCTGTTCTCCAGGGCCTGTCTTGAATTTCTGGTTTATACCCTTTTTGTGGATGACCCTTTGGACCGGTGGGAAATGACACTTCTTTGTAGTGCAGGCTTACATTGTCCGCTTGCTTGCTTGGCAAAAAGGGCGTATGTGTTTTCTTCTGAATATACTCAGGAGAAAACGCATACGCCCTTTTTGGCCAAGTGCATCGTTGTCGAAGTTGTGCCCCTCTTCCTGTGCTTTAAAGGCGATTCCAACGTACCTCTTGAAATCTGTTTCCTGCTATTCTGCCTCGCTTTCAATTCCTCCTCATTGCCTTCCCTCAACAGATTTTTGGATGATAGGTGTCCTTTATTACTCTGCCAGTTTGTGAATTGCTCTGCCGTATAGCTCCATTTTTTAACTCGTTATTTTGTGAGCTGAACAAAAGTCCTATATTTTGGTTTAGGACCTATACTGGTTCCCAATGGGTGGCTGAGACTTTGGTAAATACTTCTTCCTCCCGGGATATAAGAGTGACATGTGCCAGTCCAAATGCCTAACAGCTACTCTCTCTTTGGTTCTTCTTCTTCCCTTTCATCCTTTGCAAATTAGAAACCTGTGCGAACCAGGAGGTTAAAGGTGCTGTCTCTCCAAGTTGGGAGATTGATAGTAAAGCAGTTAGAAAGTGAAACTGGAGCACCAGGAGAGGGACTATTCGTTGAGTTTTAGAAACCTTTCGTATTCACAGTGTGTCCATTCTCTAGGTTTCCCACACATGTTATAGCTGTAGTAATATTCCCTTCAACCTGGAGAGTTGGGATCCATGAAATGGGTGCCATGCGTTATTGCTTTAAAGTGTCTGCATTTGCTCACGAATCTCACCAATTCCCTCAGTCCCATGTGTCCAGCCTTATGCCACATCCAGCTGTCATTGTAGATAGGGTCATTCCAATTTTCATCAGAGACCCTGAAGGAATTGTAAAGAATTTCACTGTTTTTTTGTTTTGTTTTTGAAATTCCGTTTTATAGTGAGTTTGAGCTGATTCTCGCTGCCATAATTATGCCAGGCTAGAAACAATTAATTCCCTTACGGTGACATATCAATACATAGGTTTTAAGATTCTTACTAGTCAGATATATTCCTCTGTGTGAAGTATGGGATTTTGAATCCCTTTCACTGAGGAAGTTGTAAGTCTTCTCTATTCCATAGTTGGTTTTTGGAACGATACCTGTGCTTATATCAAACTCTGGTTTTATGCCTCACCCCACCTCACCTTCCCCCTTAAGCAGACATAAGAGTTTTTTCTAAATGTGAGACTCTGTTCTCTTTCCTAACTCAGTTCATGTGTAGCCATGTTTACAGGATCTTCATAAGTGATATCATATGATATGTTTCTTTTTCTGTGTGACTTATTTCACTTAGAATCATCGTACCTGAATCCACTCATTTTGCTGCTACTGGTCTTATGACATTGATTTCATGGCTGAGGGATATTACATCGTACGTAAGTTCCACATTTTTTTGAACCATTTTTATATGTCCTGGGATATTTAAGGTGTACCGAAGTTGAGGTTCTTGTAAGCAGTGCAGCCCTAAATTTTGGGGTGGCTCTGTCTTATTGATTTTCAGTTTTCCCAAGGTATATTCCCTAGACTGGAAGTGTCCATGGCTCTGTAGTTCTGTTGTTTACTTGTTTAGGGAACACAATGCACTCCTCCAGAGAGGCAGTTGGCAATTTACATGCCACTCATCAGCATAACATGGCTCAATGTTCTCCTGGGCCTGCCTTGAATTTCTGGTTTTTACCCATTTTGTGGATATCCCTTTGGACCGGTGGAAAGTGATACTTCTTTGTAGTGCAGACTTGCATTGTCCGCGTGCTTGCTTGGCCAAAAAGCGTTTATGCATTTTCTCCTGAATATACTCAGGACAAAACGCATACGTCCTTTTTGGCCAAGTGCATCATTGTCGAAGTGGTGCCTCACTTCCTGTTCTTTAAAGGCGATTCCAACGTACCTCTTGAAATCTGTTTCCTGCTATTCTGCCTCCGTTTGAAGTCCGCCTCGTTGCCTTCCCTCAACAGATTTATGGATGATAGTTATCCTTTATTACTCTGCCAGTTTGTGAATTGCTGTGCCCCGGAGATCCATTTTTAACTCGTTTTTTGTGAGCTGAACGCAAGTCCAATATTTTGGTTGAGGTCCTACACTGGTTCCCGGTGGGTGGCTGAGACTTTGCTTAATTCTTCTTCCTCCCAGGAAATAAGAGTGACATGTGCCCGTCCAGATGCCTAACAGCTACTCTCTCATTGGTTCTCCCTCTTGCCTTTCATCCTTTGTCAAATTGGCAACCTGTGCCAACCAGGAGGGTAAAGGTGCTGTCTTCTCCAAGTTGGGAGATTGATAGTAAAGCAGTTGGAAACTCAAACTGGAGCACCAGGGGAGGGACTATTCGTTGAGATTTAGAAACCTTTCGTATTCACAGTGTGTCCTTTTCTAGGTTTCCCATACATGTTATAGCTGTAGTAATATTGCCTTCAAACCGGAGAGTTGGGACCCATGGAATGTGTGCCATGCATTATTGCTTTAAAGGGTCTGCATTTGCTCACCCAATCTCACCAATCCTCTCAGTCCTATGTGTCCAGCCTTATGCCACATGCAGCTGTCATTGTAGATAGGGTCATTACAGGTTTCATCAGAGACCCTGAAGGAATTGTAAAGAATTTCCCTTTTTTTTGTTTTTCAAAATCCTTTTTATAGTGGGTTTGAGCTGATTCTCGCTGCCATGTTTATGCCAGTGTAGACACACTTGATTCCCTAAAAGAGACCTATCAATACTTAGGTTTTAAGATTCTTACTAGTCAGATATATTCTTCTGCAGGAAATATGGGGTTTTGAGTCCCTTTCACTGAGGAACGTATAGGTAGGTCTTGTCTATTCCATAGTTGGTTTTGGGAACGGTACCTCTGCTTATATCAAACTCTGGTTTAATGCATCACCCCACCTCTCCTTCCCCCTTAAGCAGGCATAAGAGTGTTTTCTAAATGTGAGACTCTGTTCTCTTTCCTAACTCAGTTCATCTGTAGCCATGTTTACAGGATCTTCATAACTGATATCTTTTGATAAGCTTCTTTTTCTGTGTAACATATTTCCCTTAGAATCATCGTACCTGAATCCACTCATTTTGCTGCTACTGGTCTTATGACATTGATTTCACTGCTGAGGCATATTCCATCATACGTAAGTACCACAATTTTTTGAATCATTTTTATATTTCCTGGGATACTTAATGTGTACCGAAGTTGAGGTTCTTGTAAGCAGTGCAGCCCTAAATTTTGCGGTGGCTCTGTCTTATTGACTTTCAGTTTTCCCAAGGTATATTCCCTAGACTGGAACTGCCCTTGGCTCTGGAGCTCTGTTGATTCCTTGTTTTAAGGAACACAATGCACTCCTGCAGAGAGGCAGTTGGCAATTTACATCCCGCCCATCAGCATAACAAGGCTCCTTGTTCTCCAGGGCCTGTCTTGAATTTCTGGTTTTTACCCTTTTTGTGGATGTCCTTTTGGACCGGTGGGAATTGATACTTCTTTTTAGTGCAGACTTACATTGTCCGCTTGCTTGCTTGGCCAAAAAGGGCGTATGCGTTTTCTCCTGAATATACTCAGGAGAAAACGCATACGCCCTTTTTGGCCAAGTGCATCATTGTCGAAGTTGTGCCCCTCTTCTTGTGCTTTAAAGTTGATTCCAACGTACCTCTTGAAATCTGTTTGCTGCTATTCCGCCTCACTTTCAAGTCTGCCTCGTTGCCTTCCCTCAAAAGATTTTTGGATGACAGTTGTCCTTTATTACTCTGCCAGTTTGTGAATTGCTCTGCCCTATAGCTCCTTTTTTTAACTCGTTTTTAGTGAGCTGAACGCCAGTCCCATATTTTGGTTCAGGACCTATACTGTTTGCCGGTAGGTGGCTGAGACTTTGGTTAATTCTTCTTCCTCCCGGGAAATAAGAGTGACATGTGCCCGTCCAAATGCCTAACAGCTACTCTCTTTTTGGTTCTCCCTCTTCCCTTTCATCCTTTGCCAAATTGGCAACCTGTGCAAAACAGGAGGTTAAAGGTGCTGTCTCTCCAGGTTGGGAGATTGATAGTAAAGCAGTTGGAAAGTAAAACCGGAGTACTAGGAGAGGGACTATTCGTTGAGTTTTAGAGACCTTTCATATTCACAGTGTGTCCATTCTCTAGGTTTCCCGTACATGTAATAGCTGTAGTAATATTCCCTTCAACCGGGAGAGTTGGAGCCCATGGAATGGGTGCCTGGCATTATTGTTTCAAAGGGTCTGCATTTGCTCACCCTATCTCACCAGTCCTCTCAGTCCCATGTGTCCAGGCTTATGCCACATCCAGCTGTCATTGTAGATAGGGTCATTCCACGTTTCATCAGAGACCCTGAAGGAATTGTAAAGAATTTCCCTGTTTTTCTGTTTTGTTTTTGAAATTCCTTTTTATATTGGGTTTGAGCTGATTCTCGCTGCCATGATTATGCCAGTCTAGAAATTTTTGATTCTGTTACGGAGACATATCAATACATAGGTTTTAAGATTCTTACTAGTCAGATATATTTTTCTGTGGGAAATATGGGGTTTTGAGTCCCTTTCACTGAGGAAGGTGTAGGTCTTGTCTATTCCATACTTGGTTTTTGGAACGGTACCTGTGCTTATATCAAACTCTGGTTTTATACATCTCCCGACCTCTCCTTCCCCCTTAAGCTGGCATAGGCGTGTTTTCTAAATGTGAGACTCTCTTCTCTTTCCTAACTCAGTTCATGTGTAGCCATGTTTACAGGATCTTCATAAGTGATATCTTATGATAAGTTTCTTTTTCTGTGTGACTTATTTCACTTAGAGTCATCATACCTGAATCCACTCATTTTGCTGCTACTGGTCTTATGACATTGATTTCATGGCTGAGGGATATTCCATCATACGTAAGTACCACAATATTTTGAACTATTTTTATCTTTCCTGGGATACTTAAGGTGTACCCAAGTTGACGTTCTTTTAAGCAGTGCAGCCCTAAATTTTGGGGTGGCTGTGTCTTATTGATTTTCAGTTTTCCCAAGATTTATTCCCTATACTGGAAGTGCGCTTGGCTCTGTAGCTCTGTTGATTACTTGTTTTATGGAACACAATGCACTCCTCCATAGAGGCCGTTGGCAATTTACATCCCGCCCATCAGCATAACAAAGCTCGCTGTTCTCCAGGGCCTGTCTTGCCTTTCTGGTTTTTACCCATTTTGTGGATGTCCTTTTTGACCGGTGGGAAGTGATACTTCTTTGTAGTGAAGATTTGCATTGCCCGCTTGCTTGCTTGGCGAAAAAGGGTGTATGTGATTTCTCCTGATTATATTCAGGAGAAAATGCATACGCCCTATTTGGCCAAGTGCATCATTGACAAATTTGTGCCCTCTACCTGTTCTTTAAAGGTGATTACAACATACCTCTTGAAATCTGTTTCCTGCTATTCTGCCTCGCTTTCAAGTCCGCCTCGTTGCCTTCACTCAACAGATTTTTGGATGATAGTTGTCCTTTATTACTCTGCCTGTTTGTGAATTGCTGTGCCCCTGAGCTCCTTTTTTGAACTTGTTTTTGTGAGCTGAACGCAAGTCCAAAAGACTGCTTCACGACCTATACTGGTTTACTGTGCTTGGCTGAGTCTTTGGTTAATTCACCTTCCTGACATGAAATTAGAGTGACATGTGACCGTCCAAACGCCTAACAGCTAATCTCTCTTTGATTCTCCCTCTTCCCTTTCATCCTCTGCCAAATTGGCAACCTGGGCAAACTAGGAGGTTAAAGGGGCTGTTTCTCCATGTTGGGAGATTGATAGTAAAGCAGTTGGAAAGTCAAACCAGAGCACCAGCAGAGGGACTATTAGTTGAGTTTTAGAAACATTTCGTATTCACAGAGTGTACTTTCTCTAGGTTTCCCATACATGTTATATCTGTAGTAATATTCCCTTCAACCTGGAGAGTTGGGACCCATGGAATGGGTGCCACACATTATTGCTTTAAGGGGTCTGCATTTGCTCACCCAATCTCACCAATCCTCTCAATCCGAAGTGTCCAGCCTTATGCCACATCCAGCTGTCGATATAGATAGGGTCATTCCAGGTTTCGACAAAGACCCTGAAGAAATTGTAAAGAATTTCTTCCTTTTTATGTGTGTTTGAAATTCCTTTTTATAGTTGGTGTGAGCTGATTCTCAGTGCCATGTATATGCCAGTCTAGAAACACTTGATTGCCTCATGGAGACATATCAATAAATAGGTTATAAGATAATTACTAGTCAGATATATTCCTCTGCAGGTAATATGGGTTTTGATTGCCTTTCACTGAGGTAGGTGTAGGTCTTGTCTATTCCATATCTGATTTTTGGAAAGGTATATGTACTAATATCAAACTCTGGGTTTATGCATCACCCCACCTCTCCTTCCCCCTTAAGCAGGCATAAGAGTGTTTTCTAAATGTGAGACTCTGTTCTCTTTCCTAACTCAGTTCATGTGTAGCCATGTTTACAGGACCTTCATACGTGATATCTTATGATAAGTTTCTTTTTCTCTGTGACTTATTTCACTTAGAATCATCGTACCTAAATCCACTCATTTTGCTGCTACTGGTCTTATGACATTGATTTCATGACTGAGGGATATTCCATCGTACATATGTACCCCAATTTCTTGAACAATTTTTATCTTTCCTGGGATATTTAAGATGTACACAAGTTGAGGTTCTTGTAAGCAGTGCAGCCCTAAATTTGGGGGTGGCTCTGTCTTATTGATTTTCAGTTTTCCCAAGGTATATTCACTAGGCTGGAAGTGCCCTTGGCTCAGTAGCTCTGTTGTTTACTTGTTTTCGGGAACACAATGCACTCCTCCAGAGAGGCAGTTGTCAATTTACGTCCCGCCCATCAGCATAACAAGGATCCCAGTTCTCCAGGGGCTGTCTTGCCTTTCTGCTTTTTACACATTTGGCAGATATCCCTTTTGACTGGTTGGAGGTGATAATTCTTTGTAGTGCAGATTTGCATTGCCCGCTTGCTGGATTGCCAAAAATGGCGTATTCGTTTTATCCTGAATATATACAGGAGAAAAGGAATACGCCCTTTTTGGCCAAGTGCATCATTGTCGAAGTTGTGCCCCTCTTCCTGTGATTTAAAGGTGATTCCAACATACCTCTTAAAATCTGTTTCCTGCTATTTTGCCTCGCTTTCAAGTCCGCCTCGTTGCCTTCCATTAAACAGATATTTGGACGATAGTTGTCCTATATTTCTCTGCCAGTTTGTGAATTGCTGTTCCCTTGAGCTCCATTTTTCAACTCGTTTTTTGTGAGTTGAATGCAAGTTCAAACTTTGGTTCAGGACCTATACTGGTGTCCGGTGGGTGGCTGAGACTTTGGTTAATTCTTCTTCCGGCCGGAAAATTAGAGGGACATGTTCCGTCCAAATGCCTAACAGCTACTCTCTCATTGGTTCTCCCTCTTCCCTTTCATCCTCTGCCAAATTGGCAACCTGTGAGAACCAAGAGGTTAAAGGGGCTGTCTCTCCAAGTTGGGAGATTGATAGTAAAGCAGTTGGTAAGTCAAACCGGAGCACCAGGAGAGGGACTATTAGTTGAATTTTAGAGACCTTTCGTATTCACAGTGTGTCCATTCTCTAGGTTTCCCGTACATGTTATAGCTGTAGTAATATTCCCTTCAACCTGGAGAGTTGGGACCAATGGAATGAGTGCCACTCATTATTGCTTTAAAGGGTCTGCATTTGCTTACCCAATCCCACCAATCCTCTCAGCCCCAAGTATCCAGCCTTATGCCACATCCAGCTGTCATTGTACATAGGGTCATTTCTGGTTTCATCAGAGACCCTGAAGGAATTGTAAGAAATTTTGCTGTTTTTTTGTTTTGTATTTGAAATTCCTTTTTATAGTTGGTTTGAGCTGATTCTCGCTGCCATGTTTACGCCAGTCTAGACACACTTGATTCCCTTACGGAGACATATCAATACATACGTTTTAAGATTCATAGTAGTAAGATATATTACTCTGTGGTGAATATGGGGTGTTGAGTCCCTTTCACTGAGGAAGGTGTAGGTCTTGTTTATTCCGTATTTGGTTTTTAGAAAGGTACCTGAACTAATATCAAACTCTGATTTTATGCATCACCCCACCTCTCCTTCCCCCTTAAGTAGGAATAAGCGTGTTTTTTAAATGTGAGTCTCTCTTCTCTTTCCTAACTCAGTTCATGTGTAGCCATGTTTACAGGATCTTCATAAGTGATATCTTATGATAAGTTTCTTTTTCTGTGTGACTTATTTCACTTAGAATTATCGTACTTAAATCCACTCATTTTGCTGCTACTGGCCTTATGACATTGATTTCATGGCTGAGGGATATTCCATCGTACATAAGTTCCACAATTTCTTGAACCATTTTTGTCTTTCCTGGGATATTTAAGGTGTACGCAAGTTGAGGTTTTTGGAAGCATTGCAGCCCTGAATTTTGGTGTCGATCTGTCTTATTTATTTTCAGTTTTCCCAAGATATATTCCCTAGACTGGAAGTGCCCTTGGCTCTGTAGCTCTGTTGTTTACTTGTTTTAGGGAACACAATGCACTCCTCCAGAGAGGCAGTTGGCAATTTACATCCCGCCCATCAGCATAACAAGGCTCCCGGTTCTCCAGGGCCTGTCTTGCCTTTCTGGTTTTTACAATTTTTGCGGATGTCCCTTTTGAGTGGTGGGAAGTGATACTTCTTTGTAGTGCCGATTTGCATTGCCCGCTTGCTTGCTTTTCCAAAAAGGGCATATGTGTTTTCTCCTGAATATATTCACGTGAAAACCCACATGCCCTTTATGACCATTTCCATTATTTTCGAAGTTGTGATGCTTTTCCTGTGTTTAAAGGCGATTCCAATGTACCTCTTGAAATCTGTTTCATGCCATTCTTCCTCATTTTCCCTTCCGCCTCGTGGCTTTCCCTCAACAGATTTTTGGCAGCGAGTAGTCCTTTATAACTCTGCAGGTTAGTGAATTGCTGTGGCCCTGAGCTCCATTTTTCAACTCGCGTTTTTGTGAGCTGACCGCAAATCAACAGTTTTGCTTCTAGACTTATACTGGTTCTGGGGGGCAGGCTGAGACTTTGGTTAATTCCTCTTTGTGACGGGAAATTAGAGAGACATGGGGCCGTCCAAATGCCTACAGCTACTCTCTCATTGATTCTCACTCTTCCCTTATATCCTGTGCACAATTTGCCAACTGTGCGAACCAGGAGGTTATAGGGGCTGACTTTCCAAGTTGGGAGATTGATAGTAAAGCAGTTGGAATGTCAAACTGGAGTACAAGTAGAGTTTTAGAAACCTTTCACCATCAGATGGTTTCCATTCTCTAGGTTCCCATACACGTTATAACTGTAGTGATATTCCCTTCTACCTGGAGAGTTGGGAACCATGGAATGGGTGGCAGGCATTATTGCTTTAAAGGGTCTGCATTTTTTCACCCAATCTCACCAATCATCTCAGTCCCAAGTGACCAGCCTTGTGCCACATCCAGCTGTCATTGTAGATAGGGTCATTCCAGGTTTCATCAGAACCCCTGAAGGTATTGTGTAAGAATTTTACTGTTTATATGTTTTGTTTTGAAATTCATTTTTATAGTGGGTTTGAGCTGATTCTCACTGCCATGTTTATGTCGTTCTAGACACACTTAGTTCCCTTACGGAGACATATCAATACATAGGTTTTAAAATTCTTGCTAGTCAGATATATTTCTCTGCGGGGAATAGGGATGTTGAGTTCCCTTCACTAAGGAAGGAGTAGGGCTTGTCTCTTCTGTTTTTGGATTATGGAACGGTACTTGTGCTAATATCAATCTTATGTTTTGTGCATCTCCCCACCTCTCTTTCCCCTTAAGCAAGCGTTAGATTGTTTTCTAAATCTGAGACTCTGTTCTCTTCCCTAAATCAGTTCATATGTAGCCATGTTTACATTCCTTTCATAAGTGATATCTTATGTCAAAATGCACCATGGTCGTTCTCATAATAATGCTCCATGTCCCTTGTCATCACAATTCTCCACGTCCTTGTCATCACAATGCTACATGACACTTCTCATCAAAATGTTACATGCTCTTGTCATCACAATTCTCCATCCAGTTGACATTGCAATGCTCCATGCACTTGTCATCACAATGCTCCATGACCCCTGTCATCACAATGCCCCCTGACACCTGTCATCACAATGCTTCATGCCCCATGTCATTACAGTGCTCCATGATGCTCGACATCACAATTACCCAAGGTCTTTTCATCACAATGCTCATTGGCCAATATCATCAAAATGCTCCATGACCACTGTGATCACAACACTCCATGACACCTGACAACACAATGATTCCGGACTCTTGTCATCACAATGTTCCATTCCCTAGTCATCACAATGCTCCATGACACCTGTCATCACAATACTCCATGAACATTTTCAGCCCAATGTTCCATGACCTTTGTCATCACAATGCTCCAAGCCATTGTCATCACAATGCTCCATTACCTTTGTCATCAGAATCCTCCATGACACTTGGCATCACAATGCTCCATGCCATTGTCATCACAATGGGCCATTACATATGTCATCACAATTCTCCCTGACACCTGTCTTCACAATACTGCATGACCTGGTCATCACAATGCTCCATGCCCTTGTCATCACAATGCGCCATTCCAACTGTCATCGCAAGAATCCTTGAAACTTATTAGACCAATGCTCCACGCCCTTGTCATCACAATGCTCCATGCCCTTGTTATCACAATGCTCCATGACCCCTGTCATCACAGTGCTCCGTGACTCCAGTCATCACAATGCTTCATGAACTTTGCCATCACAATTGTCCATGTCCTCGTCATCAACAGTTTCTGTGACCTTTTTAACGACAATGCTCCATGAAGTTTTCATCACAATGCTCTTTGACCCTTGACATCACAATGCTCTATGCCTTTCTCAGCACAATGCTCCATGACCCTTGTCATCACAATGCTCCATGAGCTTGTTAGCACAATACTTCATGACACATGTCATCTCAATGCACCATGCGCTTGTCATCACAGTGCTCCACAAAATTCTCATCAGCATGCTGCATAAAACTTCTCATCACAATGCTCCATGCACTTCTCATCAAAATGCTCTCTCACCACTGATATCCCAATGCTGCATAACTATTTTTCACAATACCCCCTCACCCCTGTCATCACAATGTTCCATGACTCCTGTCATCACAATGATACATGCACTTATAATCACAGTGTTCGATGACCCCTGCCATCTCAATGTTCCATAACACCTGTCATCAAAATGCTCCATGACCCTTTTCATCAAAATGCTCCATGACACCTGAAATCACAGTGTTCCATAAAACCTGTCATCAAAATGTTCCATGACATTTTTCATCAAATTGCTCCATGACCCTGTCATCAAAAAGCTCCCTGCCCTTCTCATCACAATGCACAATGCCCGTGCCATCAGAATGCTCCATGACCTTTGTCATCACAAAGATCCATGACCTTTGGCATCACAATGCTACATTTTATTGTCATCACAATGTTCCATGAACTTTTCATCACAATGCTCTTTGAACCTTGTCATCACAATGCTCTATGCATTTCTCAGCAAAATGCTCCATGACCCTTGTCATCACAATGCTCAATACACTTGTCATCAAAATGCTCCCTGACACTTGTTGTCTGTATGCTCCTTGAACCCTGTCATGACAAGTCTCCATGCCTATTTCATCACAGTGATCCATGCCCTTTTCATCACAATGCTCCAAGACCCATATAATCAAAATGCTCCTTGTCCTTGTCATCACAAAGCTCAAGGATGCATGCCATCAAAATGCTCCTTGGTCTTCTCCTCACAATGCTCCATGCCCTTGTCATCACAATGTTCCAAGACAACTGTAATCACAATGCTCCATGACCCTTTTCATCAGTATGCTCCATGAGACTTTTCATCACAAGGCTCCATGGTTTTGTCATCACAATGCTCCAGGACCTTGTCATCACAATGCTTCTCGACCTTGTCATGAAAATTTTCAATGGCACTTGTCATCACAATGCGCCATTCCAACTGTCATCGCAATAATCCATGAAACTTATTAGACCAATGCTCCATGCCCTCATTATCACAATGCTCCATGCCCTTGCTATCACAATGCTCCATGACCCCTGCCATTAAAATGCTCTGTGACTCCAGTCATCACTGTGATTCATGACCTTTGTCATCACAATGGTCCATGCCCTCATCATCATCAGTCTCTGTGAGCTTTTTAACCAAAATGCTCCATGAACTTTTCATCACAATGCTCTTTGAACCTTGTCATCACAATGCTCTATGCCTTTCACAGCACAATGCTCCATGACCCTTGTCATCACAATGCTCCATGCGCTTGTCAGCACAATGCTCCATGACACCTGTCATCACAATGCTCCGTGACTCCAGTCATCACAATGTTTCATAACGTTTGTCATCACAATGCTCCATGCCCGTGTCATCACAAGTCTCTTTGACCTTTGTAACCACAATGCTCCATGAACTTTTCATCACAATTCTCTTTGACCCTTGTCATCACAATGCTCCATGTCTTTCTCAGAACAATGCTCCATGACCATTTTCTTCACAATATGCAACACGCATTTCATCACAACGGTCCACAACCTTGTCATTGCAATGCTCCATAAACCTTGTAATCACAATGCTCCATGCACTTCTCGTCAAAATGCTCTCTCACCAGAGATATCACAGTGTTGAGTCAATAGTCATCACAATGCTCCCTCACCCCTGTAATCAAAATGATCCATGACCCTGTCATCACACTGCTACATTCCTTTATCATCACAATGTTCCATGAAGGCTGACATCATAATGTTCCATAACCCCTGTCATCAAAATGCTCCATGACCCTTTTCGTCCCTAAGCTCCAAGACCCCTGACATCACAATGTTCTATAACCCCTGCCATCAAAATGTTCCATTACACTTTTCATCAAATTGCTGCATGACCCGGTCATCAAAAAGCTCCCTGCCCTTCTCATCACAATGCACCATACCCTTGTCATCAAAATGCTCCATGACTTGTCATCACAAAGCTCCATGACCCTTGGCATCACAATGCTCCATGTCATTGTCATCACAATGCTCCATGAAACCAGTCATTACATTACTCAATGCCCATGTCATCAGAAGGCTCCATGACACTTGTCATCATAATGCTCGATGCCCTTCTCATCACAATGCTCCATGCCCTTGTCATTACATTCCTGCATGACCCATGTATCATAGTGTTCCGTGCCCTTGTCCTCACAATGCTTCATGCCCACTCTCATCACAATAATCCATGAAACATTTCAGACCAATATTCCATGCCCTTCTCATCAAAATGCTCCATAACACCTGTCATAACAATGCACCATGACCCCTGCCATCACAATGTTCAACGGCCTAGTCATCACAAGGTTCCATGACACTTGTCATCACAATGCTCAAGACCACTGAAATAACAATGTTCCATGCCCTTGTCATCACAGAGCTCCATGACGCATGTCATCAGAATGTTCCATGGCCTTCTCATCACAATGCTCCATGCCCTTGTCATGACAATGCACTCAGACCCTTGTAAAAACAATGCTCCATGCCCCTTTTCATCTCAATGCTCCATGAACCCTGTCATCACAATGCACCATGCCCATCATCATAATGCTTCAGGCTATTGTCATCACAATGAAATCAATATTCTCCATGACCTCTGTCATCAAAATGCTCCAAACCCTTGTGATCACAATGTTACATAACACTTATCATCAAAACACCCCATGACGCTCATCTTCACAATTATCCACGGTCTTATCATCACAATGCTCCATGATCTTTGTCATCACAATGCTCAATACACTTGTCATCAAAATGCTCCCTGACACTTGTCGTCAGTATGCTCCTTGAACCCCGTTATGACAAGGCTCCATGCTTTTTTCATCACAATGATCCATGCCCTTTTCATCACAATGCTCCAAGATCCCTGTAATAACAATGCTCCTTGACCTTGTCATCAGAAAACTACATGACGCATGTCATCAGAATGCTCCATGGCCTTCTCATCACAATGCTCCATGCCCTAGTCACCACAATGCTCCAAAACCCCTGTAATCACAATGCTCCATGCCCCTTTTCATCAGAATGCTCCATAAGACTTGTCATCACAAATCTCCATGCTACTCTCATCACAATGCTCCAGGACCTTGTCATCACCATGCTCCATTCCCTTGTCATCACAATGTTCCATGACCCCTGTCATCACAATAATCCATGAATATTTTCAACCCAATGCTCCACGACCTACTCATCACAATGCTCCATGGCCAATATCATCACAATTCTCCTTGACCACTGTCATCACAACAATCCATGACAACTGACAACACAATGATCCGGGACTCTTGTCATCACAATGCTCCATTCCCTAGTCATCACAGTGCTCCATGACCCATGTCATCACAACACTCCATGAACATTGTCAGCCCAGGGCTCCATGACACTTGTCATCAAAATGAGCCATGCCCTTGTCATCCCAATGCTCCATGACCCCTGTATTCACAATGCTCCGTGACACTTGTCATCACAGTGCTCCATGACCCATATCATCACAATGCTCCATGCCTTTGTCAGCAAAATGCTACATGACCTTGTCATTACACTCCTCTATGCGCTTCTCATCACAGTACTCCATTTCCATTGTCATCACAATCCTCCATGAACCTTCGGATCACATTCCTTCATGCCCTTGTCATCACAATGCTCCATGCTCCTTGAAATCAAAATGATCCATGACCTCTGTCATCACAGTGCTCCAAACCCTTGTGATCACTGTGTTCCATAACACTTGTCATCACAACGCTCCATGATGCCTGTCATCACAATACTCCATGCCCTTTTCATCACAATGCTCCATGACCTTGTCATCACAATTCTCAATACACTTGTCATCAAAATGCTCCCTGACACTTGTTGTCTGTATGCTCCTTGAACCCTGTCATGACAAGTCTCCATGCCTATTTCATCACAGTGATCCATGCCCTTTTCATCACAATGCTCCAAGACCCATATAATCAAAATGCTCCTTGTCCTTGTCATCACAAAGCTCAAGGATGCATGCCATCAAAATGCTCCTTGGTCTTCTCCTCACAATGCTCCATGCCCTTGTCATCACAATGTTCCAAGACAACTGTAATCACAATGCTCCATGACCCTTTTCATCAGTATGCTCCATGAGACTTTTCATCACAAGGCTCCATGGTTTTGTCATCACAATGCTCCAGGACCTTGTCATCACAATGCTTCTCGACCTTGTCATGAAAATTTTCAATGGCACTTGTCATCACAATGCGCCATTCCAACTGTCATCGCAATAATCCATGAAACTTATTAGACCAATGCTCCATGCCCTCATTATCACAATGCTCCATGCCCTTGCTATCACAATGCTCCATGACCCCTGCCATTAAAATGCTCTGTGACTCCAGTCATCACTGTGATTCATGACCTTTGTCATCACAATGGTCCATGCCCTCATCATCATCAGTCTCTGTGAGCTTTTTAACCAAAATGCTCCATGAACTTTTCATCACAATGCTCTTTGAACCTTGTCATCACAATGCTCTATGCCTTTCACAGCACAATGCTCCATGACCCTTGTCATCACAATGCTCCATGCGCTTGTCAGCACAATGCTCCATGACACCTGTCATCACAATGCTCCGTGACTCCAGTCATCACAATGTTTCATAACGTTTGTCATCACAATGCTCCATGCCCGTGTCATCACAAGTCTCTTTGACCTTTGTAACCACAATGCTCCATGAACTTTTCATCACAATTCTCTTTGACCCTTGTCATCACAATGCTCCATGTCTTTCTCAGAACAATGCTCCATGACCATTTTCTTCACAATATGCAACACGCATTTCATCACAACGGTCCACAACCTTGTCATTGCAATGCTCCATAAACCTTGTAATCACAATGCTCCATGCACTTCTCGTCAAAATGCTCTCTCACCAGAGATATCACAGTGTTGAGTCAATAGTCATCACAATGCTCCCTCACCCCTGTAATCAAAATGATCCATGACCCTGTCATCACACTGCTACATTCCTTTATCATCACAATGTTCCATGAAGGCTGACATCATAATGTTCCATAACCCCTGTCATCAAAATGCTCCATGACCCTTTTCGTCCCTAAGCTCCAAGACCCCTGACATCACAATGTTCTATAACCCCTGCCATCAAAATGTTCCATTACACTTTTCATCAAATTGCTGCATGACCCGGTCATCAAAAAGCTCCCTGCCCTTCTCATCACAATGCACCATACCCTTGTCATCAAAATGCTCCATGACTTGTCATCACAAAGCTCCATGACCCTTGGCATCACAATGCTCCATGTCATTGTCATCACAATGCTCCATGAAACCAGTCATTACATTACTCAATGCCCATGTCATCAGAAGGCTCCATGACACTTGTCATCATAATGCTCGATGCCCTTCTCATCACAATGCTCCATGCCCTTGTCATTACATTCCTGCATGACCCATGTATCATAGTGTTCCGTGCCCTTGTCCTCACAATGCTTCATGCCCACTCTCATCACAATAATCCATGAAACATTTCAGACCAATATTCCATGCCCTTCTCATCAAAATGCTCCATAACACCTGTCATAACAATGCACCATGACCCCTGCCATCACAATGTTCAACGGCCTAGTCATCACAAGGTTCCATGACACTTGTCATCACAATGCTCAAGACCACTGAAATAACAATGTTCCATGCCCTTGTCATCACAGAGCTCCATGACGCATGTCATCAGAATGTTCCATGGCCTTCTCATCACAATGCTCCATGCCCTTGTCATGACAATGCACTCAGACCCTTGTAAAAACAATGCTCCATGCCCCTTTTCATCTCAATGCTCCATGAACCCTGTCATCACAATGCACCATGCCCATCATCATAATGCTTCAGGCTATTGTCATCACAATGAAATCAATATTCTCCATGACCTCTGTCATCAAAATGCTCCAAACCCTTGTGATCACAATGTTACATAACACTTATCATCAAAACACCCCATGACGCTCATCTTCACAATTATCCACGGTCTTATCATCACAATGCTCCATGATCTTTGTCATCACAATGCTCAATACACTTGTCATCAAAATGCTCCCTGACACTTGTCGTCAGTATGCTCCTTGAACCCCGTTATGACAAGGCTCCATGCTTTTTTCATCACAATGATCCATGCCCTTTTCATCACAATGCTCCAAGATCCCTGTAATAACAATGCTCCTTGACCTTGTCATCAGAAAACTACATGACGCATGTCATCAGAATGCTCCATGGCCTTCTCATCACAATGCTCCATGCCCTAGTCACCACAATGCTCCAAAACCCCTGTAATCACAATGCTCCATGCCCCTTTTCATCAGAATGCTCCATAAGACTTGTCATCACAAATCTCCATGCTACTCTCATCACAATGCTCCAGGACCTTGTCATCACCATGCTCCATTCCCTTGTCATCACAATGTTCCATGACCCCTGTCATCACAATAATCCATGAATATTTTCAACCCAATGCTCCACGACCTACTCATCACAATGCTCCATGGCCAATATCATCACAATTCTCCTTGACCACTGTCATCACAACAATCCATGACAACTGACAACACAATGATCCGGGACTCTTGTCATCACATTGCTCCATTCCCTAGTCATCACAGTGCTCCATGACCCATGTCATCACAACACTCCATGAACATTGTCAGCCCAGGGCTCCATGACACTTGTCATCAAAATGAGCCATGCCCTTGTCATCCCAATGCTCCATGACCCCTGTATTCACAATGCTCCGTGACACTTGTCATCACAGTGCTCCATGACCCATATCATCACAATGCTCCATGCCTTTGTCAGCAAAATGCTACATGACCTTGTCATTACACTCCTCTATGCGCTTCTCATCACAGTACTCCATTTCCATTGTCATCACAATCCTCCATGAACCTTCGGATCACATTCCTTCATGCCCTTGTCATCACAATGCTCCATGCTCCTTGAAATCAAAATGATCCATGACCTCTGTCATCACAGTGCTCCAAACACTTGTGATCACTGTGTTCCATAACACTTGTCATCACAACGCTCCATGATGCCTGTCATCACAATACTCCATGCCCTTTTCATCACAATGCTCCATGACCTTGTCATCACAATTCTCAATACACTTGTTATCACTATGCTCCCTGACACTTGTCATCACAATGCTCCTTGAACCCTGTCACCAAAAGGCTCCATGCCATTTTCCACACAATGCCCCATGCCGTTTTCATCACAATGCTCCATGCCATTGTCATCAAAATACTCCACAAGCTTGTCATCAGAATGCTCCATGACCCTTGTCATCACAGTTCTCCATGCACTTGTCAGCACAATGCTCCCTGACCCTTGTCATCACAATGCTCCAAGCCATTGTCATCACAATGCCCCATTACCTTTGTCATCAGAATCCTCCATGACACTTGCATCACAATGCTCCATGCCATTGTCATCACAATGGGCCATTACATATGTCATCACAATGCTCCCTGACACCTGTCTTCACAATATTGTATGACCTGGTCTTCACAATGCTCCATGCCCTTGTCATCACAATGCACCATTCCAAATGTCATTGCAATAATCCATGAAACTTATTAGACCAATGATCCATGCCCTTGTCATCGCAATGCTCCATGCCCTTGATATCACATACCTCCATGACCCCTGTCATCACAATGCTCCGTGACTCCAGTCATCACAATGCTTCATGACCTTTGTCATCACAATGGTCCTTGCCCTCATCATCAACAGTCTCTGTGACCTTTTTAACCACAATGCTCCATGAACTTTTCATCACAATGCTCTTTGACCCTTGTCATCACAATACTCTATGCCTTTCTCAGCACAATGCTCTATGACCGTTGTCATTGCAATGCTCCATGCACTTGTCAGCACAATGCTCCATGACACATATCATCACAATTTGCCATGCACTTGTCATCACAGTGCTCCACAATCTTGTCATCACAATGCTCCATAAACCTTGTCATCACAATGCTCCATGCACTTCTCATCAAAATGCTCTCTCACAACTGATATCAAAATGTTTCATCACTATTCATCACAGTACTCCCTCAGCCCTGTCATCACAATGTTCCATGACTACTCTCATCACAATGCTACATGCACTTATCATCACAATGTTCGATGACCATTGACATCACAATGTTCCATAACCCCTGTCATCAAAATGATCCATGACCCCTTTCATCAAAATGTTCCATGACTCCTGTCATAACAATGCTCCATGCTCCTTGAAATCACAATGATCCATGACCTCTGTCTTCACAATGCTCCAAACCCATGTGATAACAATGTTCCATAACCCTTGCCATCACAACGCTCCATGATGCCTGTCATCACAATACTCCATGCCCTTGTCGTCACAATGCTCCATGATATTTGTCATCACAATTCTCAATACACTTGTCATCACAATGCTCCCTGACATTTGTTGTCAGTATGCTCCTTGAACACTGTCATGAAAAGACTCCATGCATTTTTCACCACAGTGCTCCATGTCCTTGTCGTCACAATGCTCCATGCCATTGTCATCACAATACTCCACAAGCTTGTCATCAGAATGCTCATGGACACTTGTCATCACAATGCTCCATGAGCACTGTCATCACAATGCTCCATACTCCTTGTCATTACAGTGCTCCATGACGCTCGTCATTCACAATTATCCATGGTCTTCTCATCACAATGCTCCACACCCTTGTCATCAAAATTCTCCATGACTCTTTTCATCACAATGCTCCATGGCCACTGTCATCACAATTCTGCATACCTTTAGTCATTATAGCGCTCCATGGTGCTCATCATCACAATTATCCATGGTCTTCTCATCACAGTGCTCCACGGTCTTGCCATCACAATGCTCCATGCCCTGGTCTTCACAATGCTCCATGTTCCCTGTCATCACAATTCTCCACGTTCTTGGCATAACTATGTTCCATGACACTTCCCATCACAGTGTTAAATGCTTTGTCATCACAATACTCCACAAGCTTGTCATCACAATACTCCATGACCCTTGTCATCACAATGATCCATGACCCCTCTCATCACAATGCTCAATGAGACGTATTATCACAATGCTCCATGACCCTTGTCATTACAGTGCTCCATGATGCTCGTCATTATAATTATCCATGGTCTTCTCATCACAGTGCTCCACGGTCTTGCCATCACAATGCTCCATGACAGTTCTCATCACAGTTTAACATGCTCTTCTCATCACAATTATCCATGCACTTGTCATCGCAATGCCCCATGAACCCTGTCATAGCAAGCCCTATGCCTTTGTCATCACAATGCTTCAGGACATTTTCATCAAAATTCTCAATGGCCGTTGTCATCACAATGCTCCATGCCCTTGTCCTCACCATGCTTCATGACCCTTGTCATCACAATGCTCCAAGCCCTTGTCATCACAATGCTCCATTACCTTTGTCATCACAATCCTCCATAACACTTGGCATCACAATGCTCCATGCCATTGTCATCACAATGGTACATGAAATATGCCATCACAATGCTCCCTGACACCTGTCTTCACCATAGTCCATGACCTTGTCATCACAATGCTGCATGCCCTTGTCATCACAATGTGCCATGCCCACTGTCAACACAATTATCCATGAAACTTGTCAGACCAATGCTCCATGCCCCTGTCATCACAATGCTACATGACCCCAGTCATCACAATGCTCCGTGTGTCCCGTCATCACAAGGTTTCATGACCTGTGTCATCACAATAGTCAATGCCCTCATCATCACAAGGCTCTGTGAAATTTGTCACCACAATGCTCGCTGAACTTTTCATCACAATGCAGATACGTCCATGAGTGCAAGTGCCCTATGCTCTGTAGCTCATCTTTTAGATGTTTTAGCAAACACAATACACTTCGCCATAGTGGCCGTTGGCAAATTACAATTCCACTCTCAGCCTCACAGGGCTCCCTTTTCTCCTCACCCTGTCCTGCATTTCTGGTGTTTACACTTTATGTGGATGGCCCTTCTGACTGATGTGAAGTGATACATTTTGTAGTATTGATTTCCAGTGCACACCTGTTTGGTTGGATAAAAAGTGTGTATGGCCTTTACTTGAATATATTCAGAAAAAATTGCATACACCCTTTTGGGCCAACTGCATCATTGGCGATGTTCAGCCCCTTTTCTTGTGCTTTAATGGGGAGTCTTTTCTACCTCTTCAAATCTGTTTCCTGCCACTCTCCCTTGCTTACAAGTCCTTTTCTGTGACTTACCTCAAGACATTTTTCGACGATAGATATTTTCAACTCTGCAGTTTCATGAATTTTAGTGCCCCTGGGTTCCATTATTCAACTTGTGTTTTTGGAAACTGGACACAAAACAGCGGGATTTCCTCTAGCCCTATTCTGTTTCCGTGGGCAATTCTAGCCTTTGATGAATTTGTCTTCCAGATTGGAAATTAGAATGGCATGTGCCTGTCCGAACACCTAAGACTTGTCTCTAAATTTTTCTCATCCTTCCACTTCATCCTCTGGACAAATTCCAAACTGTGTGCAACAGGATGTTGACGGTGCTGATATCCCCAAGTGAGGAGATTGTTAGGAAAGATGCTGGAGGTGTGAACCCGAGCACCAGACGATGAGGAGATGAGGTGCCTTTTCCAAACTCTTTCTGATCAAATGGTGTACCATCCTCTAGGTGTGACAGGCATGTTTTAGCTGTAGGAAGGGTCCAGTGCATGGAAGGAGAACACCAGGGATTTTTCCAAATCAGTGCCTCCCCGTACCCCAAACTGGGGAATTTTTAAGCTACGGCTACACGTATGTCCATTAAGCGCCTTGGGAAATAGGCAGAGCCCAAACTTTAGATGATTGAAATCTTCAGGGTCAGAAGCGTTCACCATCGGCCTTGCTTAGGTTACATTTTATCTGTCTTTGATAGATGATGTCAATAAAAATATCTATTCTTTTTCAGATTATTTCCCCTTATAGGTTATTGCAAAATATTCAGTGTAGTTCCCTGTGCTATACAGTAGTTCCTTGTTGATGATCTATTTTATACATAGCAGTGTGTATGTGTTAATCCCAAACTGTTAATTTATCCCTTCTCCTACATTTCCCCTTTGGTAATAATAAATTATAAGATTTTATACTTCTCAGAAATGGGTGAGCTGAAAGAGAGGTATCTTTTTCAATGGAAAAGCATTCAAAACAAGATTGAAGCCTCAGCCAAGAGTACTCGATGTACATCCATGGAAATAAATCACTTCATTTCTCTAATGTTGACCTGACAAATAAGACAGACGTCTTCACTGAACTTGCTTATAGTAAAGTGATGGAAATATCAAAGGTAAGTCTTAGAAACATCTTATTTTACCCGAGCATTATACACTGCTCTGTGTTAACTACAGTTTGGCTCACACATCTGTTCATTGAAGTTACAATGTTCTCAATTTCTGTTACTGATCCTCCAGAGTGGACCCCAACAGAAGTCTCCGTGCCCAGTGTCATTGGAGCCAACAGATCAAGACGGAGTTTGGTTCAGAAGCAAAGGAAACATTATTTTGAAAACCGAATGGAGGGGTGAGAGTGTGCACTCCCCCACGGGCTGTGGGCTGGGATGCTGTGTAGGGATCCCAGCAGCGTCAGTGGGAGGGAGGGGATGGAGCTCTCGAGGGCTGGGTTGGCTGAAGCTCAGGCTCTATGCCGTGGAGTCTGCATGGGACCCCGCTAGCTGAGGTGTTGACCCAGCCATTCTGCACTACGAAATCGGGTCTGAAGTGCCGGGTGTGGGAAATCTGCATGCGGAACCCTAGGAGCACGTGAAATTAGACAAAGCACAAAGGAAAAACAGCTTAGACTTTATTTTATTGCCCAGATTCTCTTTTTATCTCCCAGGAATTTTTAATGAACGTTGCCAGAGACGAACCCCTCCTCTGCTTTTTGTTCCGTTACTCATTCTTGGGGTGTTGAGGGTGCAGACCCCTCTTTTGTAACTGCTTCATGCTGTGGTGGGAGCCCTGATACTTCGGGGGAGGGGCAAAACGTCTCCCCACCAGTCTCTAGGTGAGGTTGATTGTCCCAAGGCCTCCTGCCTCACTTCTCGTACGCCTGAGCACCAGCATTGGAAGTGTTATAGATTCTGATGACCTTTAAGTGTCCAGGAAACAGATGTGCAGAGATGCTGAGGTGGCAGGTTGCACCCCACCCCACATTTGTTCGGCGACCTTAGGCTGACGGTTTTTGCCAGCCTAGATGCTCTGACCAGTGGTCTGTGCTTTCTTTAATTAGGTCCCTGAATTAATGTACAAACAGCAATATGTGTCAGAACCCGGCCCACACAACTCCCAGACAGTCCAGGGTCAGTGGTGATCCAGGACCATGACGTCCACTGAGTCAACGGCCTTTAGAAGTAGCCAGCAGTCCAGCCGGTCATATTGGCCACCATCACCGCGGTGTCTGTAGGGTTTTCTATGGTGAAAGCGTGATATACGTTTCCCCCGCCAAGCTTATTAGCTCCCCTCTGGGTGCAGTAAGTCCTACAAGCAGTAGTCTGCTCTTTCGGGGCACAGTCTTGTTGTTTTCTGAGAGAAACTCCAGGTCAAGTGATGGTCACACGAGTCATCTTGGGGGCCCGTGGCTCCCGTTTGTCTCTCTGGAGGTTGGAGTTGGAGGGCCTCCTCACTCGAGGTCAGTGTGTCCACAGAGCGACCCTGCCACTTCAGGGCATGATGGGTGGTTAGGATCACGACGTGGGGTCCTTTTCCCTTAGAAGGGAGCTGGCCTTGTGGGCTGCTGATTTCCAGCTTTTTAGATACCCCAGTATCCTGGCCTGATGAGTCAGTGGG
Organism: Mesoplodon mirus; assembly: GCF_964341445.2. Lineage (NCBI taxonomy): Eukaryota > Metazoa > Chordata > Mammalia > Artiodactyla > Ziphiidae > Mesoplodon > Mesoplodon mirus. The sequence continues at coordinate 589,491 of NW_028295738.1, forward strand.
CAAAGTCCTTGGTGACCATAGTTTATCATACCTGAAGGGCATTCTTGTGTTACCCATTTCAAGTGGTCCCAGTTTTTGCACTAAGGCTCCAAGGGCAATTAACCTTTGACTGGGTATGTAAAGGTCAAAGGGTTTAGCTAAATTAGCGAGTTCCTGGGCAAGGGTCTGAATTGACTGATCTTTCTATTCTTGAAAGGCTGCTTCTGGATTCTGTACAAAAGGATCATCATCTTTTCGTGTCAGTGTTTCATGTAGAGTCCCAGCTATTAGACTGTAGTTAGGGATCCAGATGCAGAAAACCTTGGCCTCCCCACGAACCCCTAAGCTGTCTTCTAGTTTTAGAAGATGTAAGGCTGCAAATGGCTTCTTCCCTATCCTGGGATGCGTTTCTCTGAATATCTGTGAGAATGAAGCCCAGGCATGTCACCTGAGCCTGGTATATTTGAGCCTTTTTCTTGGACACCTTCTATCCTTTCTTGGCTAGGTAGTTCAGAGGCGTCTTTAGTAGGCCTGGCGATCAGAATGTCATCTGCATATTGAAGGAGGGTTCCCTTTTACAGAGGTAGAACTTTTAGGTCTTTAGAGGACATTTCCCCAATGATGGTGTGGGGATTTTTGAACCATTGGGGCAGGACGGCCCAGCATTATTGCTTGTGTTGCATGTTGTGTCCTGACACACACAAGCCAAAAATTCTTGTGACTCTGAGTTGAATGGAATACAGAAGAAGGCATCATTGAAATGTAATACAGAATGCCATGGCCTGGTGGATGGTAGAATCAGCAGCAGGGTGTAGGAAATAGGAGCTACTGGATGTATATCCTCGGTGGCTTCACTGACTGTCCTGATATCCTTTACCAGGTCTCCAGCAGCCCATGGGGCTCTCGTGGTCAGGCCAATACCAGGATATGGAGCTCACCTGGGCTGCACCACCAATCCCCACAGCCCACGGGGCTCTCGTGTTCAAGTCCCTCCCAGGGTATGGAGCTCACCTGTGCAGCTACCCAGCAGCCCATGGGGCTCTCATAGTCAGGCCCTTCCCAGTATACGGAGCTCCCCAGGGCAGGTACCCCAGCAGGGCTGGACACACAGGAACTGTGCACATAGCCCACCTTGCAGAGAACCCCCAGCTCACCTGTCGCTCACAGCTGACACAGAACACCTCCGAGCAGGACTTGAACTAACAAACAGCAGCTCTGACAGGTCTGTGACCCTGGCTATCACTCTGTGCAGCCTCTCTCTGCCTGGTCTTCCAAACACTTCCACTGCAGCCAGGGCACAAGGCCTCTCTCTCCACCCACCATCACTCGTCTCCCTGACTCCTGGGTTCCTCTCATTAGGATAGGGTCTTCTTGAAGTTGTTTTCCACTCATGGACCAGATAAAATGATAAGAAAACAAGCCACAGCTGCAGCCCCTTGTCTATCCTGACTCTCAAGAGTCCACACCAGTTCCTTGTGCCTGGCCCATTTAGCAAGGTTCATTTTCTGCAACTGTGAGCCCCTGAGGGGTGAGGATTGGCTGATTTGGGCAGCCTGACACTGCCTGCTGGCCCTCCCCATGTGTGCCTGGTTTGAGGTCAATATAAACACCTCTCCAGTCAGCAAGAGCCCCTGTAGCTCTGCCTGACGCCATATTCTCTGCCCCGTCAGCAGTGTCGGGGCTGGGGTGGTGGTAGGGAGGGAGAGGTCGTGGCTTTGTGGGTGGCCCAGTGTGAGTGGGGCTCTGCTGGACTTTCTGCAGGAGTTGCCAGGCTGCCACCTGCTAAAGAAGAGGATGTGTCACCCATACCTGCCACTGGAATTTCTCCCCAGGCAGAGGTGAGGAAGTAAAAAAGCAGTGGGGGCCGTGGCAGGAGGGGTATCTCAGACAGGGAAATGGAAAGCTTCCAGAAGAGCATCTGGGGCCAGGACCATCCTGGCTGGCCTTCAGGAACCAAGTCGGCCTGCGTGCTGTCGCTGGTGTGGCTCCACAGCCCTTCCTGTAGGCTTGCAAGTGCTTGTACATATTCAGGTGTTTTACCTGGAAAGGGTGGGAAGAGTTCAGCTGCAGCAGGACTGGGGCTCAGCTCACATTTACTCACAGACGCCTCGACACAGTCCCCCAGCTTTGCAATGAGGATGCTCCTTGTGGGGGGGAGTGCTGCTGACTGCATTGGAGACGATTTCCCAACTCTGACCAACTTAAGAATTTTTTACCACTGGAGCAAGTGCCCTTATACGATTTTCCTCTGTATAACTGGTGGGTTCTGTTTTTTTTTTTTTTTTTTTTTTTTTCTTTTTCTTTTTGGTTCAAGGTAGATTTTATTTATTCCTCATTTTTTTTAAATTTGGAGTTATAAACATGGAAATAATGCATTAATATAAAGACATCTATGTGAAGGGAAAAACTTTTTTTCTGTTTTATTTTATTAAATGTTATTTATTTTTAATTTTTTAAAATTTATTTATTCATTTTATACAGCAGGTTCTTATTGGATATCTATTTTATATATATAAGTGTGCACATGTGAATCCTAGTCTCCCAATTCATCCCACCACCACCCTCACATGGTGTTCCCCCCTTGGTGTCCATATGTTTGTTCTCTACATCTGTGTCTCTATCTCTGCCCTGCAAACCGGTTCATCAGTACCATTTTTCTAGGTTCCACATATATGCATTAATATACAATATTTGTTTTTCTCTTTCTGACTTACTTCACTCTGTATGACAGTCTCTAGATCCATCAAGGTCTCTACAAATGACCCAATTTCATTCCTATGTATGGCTGAGTAATATTCCATTATATATATGTACCATATCTTTATCCATTCGTCTGTTTGTGGGCACTTAGGTTGCTTTCATTACCTGGCTATTGTAAATAGTGCTGCAATGAACATTGTGGTGAATGTGTCTTTTTGATTTATGGTTTTCTCTGGGTATATGCCCAGTAGTGGGATTGCTGGATTATATGGTAATTCTATTTTTAATTTTTTTAAGGAACCTCCATACTGTTCTTCATAGAGTCTGTATCGATTTACATTCCCAACAATAGTGGAATAAGGTTCCTTTTCTCCACACCCTCTCCAGCATTTGTTGTTTGTAGATTTTCTGATGATTTGACGTGATACCTCATTGTAGTTTCGATTTCCATTTCTCTAATAATTAGTGATGTTGAGCAGATTTTCATGTGTGTACTGGCCATCTCTATGTCTTCTTGGAAGAAATATCTATTTAGATCTTCTCCCATTTTTGTATTGGGTTGTTTGTTTTATTAATATGGAGCTGCATGAGCTGTTTATATATATTGGAGATTAATCATTTGTCCATTGATTCGTTTGCAAATATTTTCTGCCATTCTGAGGGTTGTCTTTTCGTCTTGTTTGTAGTTTCCTTTGCTTTGCAAAAGCTTTTACGTTTCATTAGGTCCCATCTGTTTAGTTTTCTTTTTTATTTCATTACTATAGGAGGTGGATCAAAAAAGATCTGGCTGTGATTTACGTCAGAGTATCCTTCGTAAGTTTTCCTCTCAGAGTTTTATACGGTCTGGTCTTACATTAAGGTCTCTAATCCATTTTGAATATATTTTTATGTATGGTGTTGGGGAGTGTTCTAATTTCATTCTTTTACATGTAGCTGTCCATATTTCCCAGCACCAATGATTGAAGAGACTGTCTTATCTCCATTGTATAGTCTTGCTTCCTTTGTCATAGATTAGTTGACCATAGGTGTGTAGGTTTATCCCTGGGCTTTCTTTTTTTTTTTTTTTCCATTTACACGTTTATTGGAGTATAATTGCTTTACAATGGAGTGTTCGTTTCTGCTGTATAACAAAGTGAATCAGCTATACATATACAAATATCACCAGATCCCCTCCCTCTTGCATCTCCCTCCCACACTCCATATCCCACCCCTTTATGTGCTCACAGAGCACCAAGCTGATCTCCCTGTTCTATGTGGCTGCTTCCCAGTAGCTATCGGTCTTATATTTGGTAATGTATTTATGTCCATGCCACTCTCTCACTTCGTCCCAGCTTACCCATCCCCCTTCCGGTGTCCTCAAGTCCTTTCTCTATGTCTGTGTCCTTAATCCTGTCCTGCCACTAGGTTCTTCAAAATCTTTTTATTTTCTTCATTAGATTCCGTATATCTCTGTTAACATACAGTATTTGTTTTTCCCTTTCTGACTTACTTCACTGTGTAGGACAGATTCTAAGTCCATCCACCTCAGTACAAATAGCTCAGTTTGCTTATTTTTTTGGCTGAGTAATATTCCATTGTATATATGTGCCAGATCTTCTTTATCCATTCATCTGTTGATGGACACTTAGGTTGCTTCCATGTCCTGGCTATTGCAAATAGAGCTGCAATGAACATTTTTGTACATAACTCTTTTTGAATTATGGTTTTCACAAGGCAAATGTCCAGTAGTTGGATTGTTGTGTCGTATGGTACTTCTATTGTTAGTTATTTAAGGGAACCTCTGTAATGTTCTCCCTAGTGCCCATATCAATTTACATTCCCACCCACAGTGCAAATATGTTCCCTTTTCTCCAATAAAGGCCTCTCCAGCGTTTATTGTTTTGTAGATTTTTTTGATGATTGCCACTCTGACTGCTGTGAGGTGATACCTCATGGTAGTTTTGATTTGCATTTCTCTAATGATTAGTGATGTTCAGCATCCTTTCATGTGTTTCTTGGTAATCTGTCTATCTTCTTTGGAGAAATGTCTATGTAGGTCTTCTGCCCGTTTTTGGATTGGGTTGTTTGTTTTTGTGATATTGAGCTACATGAGGTGCTTGTAAAGTTTGGAGATTAATCCTTTGTCAATTGCTTCATTTGAAAAGATTTTCTCCCATTCTGAGGGTTGTTTTTGCATCTTGTTTATGTTTTCCTGTACTGTGTAAAAGCTTTTAAGTTTCATTAGGACCCATTTGTTGATTTCTGTTTTTATTTCCACTTCTCTAAGTGGTGGGTCAAAAAGGATCTTGCTGTGATTTATGTCATAGAGTGTTCTGCCTATGGTTTCCTCTAAGTGTTTTATAGTGTCGGGTCTTATATTTAGATCTCTAATCAATTTAGAGTTTATTTTTGTGTATGGTGTTATGGAGTGTTCTAATTTCATTCTTTTATGTGTAGGGGTCCAGTTTTCCCAGCACCAATTACTGAAGAGACAGTCTTTTCTCCATTGTATATCCTTAGATCCTTTGTCATAGATGAGATAGCCATAGGTATGTAGGTTTATCTCTGGGCTTTCTGTCCTGTTCCATTGACCTGTGTTTATGCCAATCTACATACACTTGATTCCATTATGGAGACATATAAATACATAGGTTTCAAGGTTATTACCAGTCAGATATATTCCTCTTCAGTGAATAGGGTGTTTTGTGTCCAGTTCATTGAGAAAGGAGTAGGTCTTGTCTATTACATATTTGGTATATGGAATAGGATCTGTGCTAATTTCAAATTCTGCTTTTACACATCACCCCACGTCACCTTTCCCCTTAAGGAGGCATAAGTGTGTTTTTTAAATGTGTAACTCTGTTCTCTTTTGAAATTCAGTTCATGTGTAGCCATGTTTACATTCCCTCTATAAGTGATATATTACAATAAGTTTCTTTTACTTTGTGGCTCATTTCACTTAGCATCATCGTACTGAAAGCCACTCATTAAGCTGCTATTGGCCTTATGACATTGATTTTATGTCTGAGTGACATTCCATTGTATATAAGTACCACAACATCTATATCCATTTTTTTTTTCCTTTCCTGGGATATTTAAAGTGTACTGAAGTCGAGGTTCTTGTAAACAGAGCAGCCCTAAAGTTTGGGCTGGCTGTGTGTTATGGATTTTTAGTTTTCCCAAAATACACGCCCATGAGTGGAAGTGTGCTATGCTCTGTAGCTCTGTTTTAGAAAACAACATACAGTTCTCCAGAGAGGCTGTTGGCAATTTACATCCTGTCCATCGGCGTAACCAGGCTCCCTTTTCTCCATGGCCTGTCCTGCATTTGCGGTTTTTACACTATTTGTGGATGGCCCTTTTGACTGGAGGTAAGGGACACTTCTATGTAGTGTGGATTTGCAATGCCTGATGGCTTGCTTAGCCAAAAAGGGCGTATGCATTTTTTCCCGAATATATTCAAGAAAATACACATAGTCCCTTTTCAGCCAAGGGCAAAATTGTCGAAATTCTGTCGCTTTTCATGTGCTTTAAAGACGACTCCAATCTACCTCTTGAAATATGTTTCCTTCAATTCTGCCTTGCATTCAAATCCTCTTCACTGCCTTTCCTCAATATATTTCTGGATGATAGTTGTCCTTTATAACTCTGTAAGTTTGTGAATTGCTGTGCCCCTGATTTCCATTTTTCAACTCGCCTCTTTGTGGGCTGGCTGCAATACCGCAGGATGGCTTTAGGCCCTAGTCTGATTCCGGGGCTTCAGGCTGAGCCTTTGGTTAATTCTTCTTCCTGGTGGGAAACTAGAGTGACATGTGCCCATCCAAACACCTACAGCTAATCTCTCATTTATTCCCCCTCTTCCTGTTCATCCTCTGCACAATTTGAAAACTGTGCATAACAGGAGGGTAAAGGCGCTGACACTCCAAGTGGGGAGATTTTTAGTAATGCAGATGGAATGGCGAAGCCGAGCACGACAAAAGGAAAAATGAGGTACCTTATAGAAAACTTTCCCAATTACACAGTGTACCATCCACTGGGTTTCCCATGCATGTTTTAACTGTAGGAAGATTCCCTTAAACCTGGAGAGTTGGGACCACTAGAATGGGTATCACACAGTATTGCTCTAAGTGGTGTTCTTTTGCTCACAAGACCTCAGCAATCTTGTCAGCCCCAAGTGTCCAGTCTTATGTCTCATCCAGCTGTGGGTGTAAAGGTGGTCAATCCAGGTTGCATCACAGGCCCTGAACGTAATTTTTAAGACTTTCTCACTGTTTCGCTGTTTCTGCATTTTGCTTTTGAAATTTATTTTTATAAGTGGGTTTAACTGAATTTCAGTGCTCTGTTCATGCCGTTATACACACACATGATTCCTTTATGGAGACATGAGAATACATATGTTTTAAAATACTGAGAGTCAGACTTATTCCTCTGCAACGAATAGGGGGTGTTGAGTCCAGTTCATTGTGGTGGGAGTAGGTGTTGTCTATTACATACTTGGTTTATGTAACGGTATCAGTGCTAATTTAAAACTGTGATTTTATTCATCACCCCATCTCGCCTTTCCCCTTAAGCAGGCAGAAGATTGTTTTCTAAATGTGTGATTCCGTTGTGTTTGTAAATCAGTTCATGTGTAGCCATGTGTACATTCCCACTATGAGTGATATCTTATGATAAGATTCGTTACTCTGGTATCTTTCCTAACTCAGTTCATGTGAGGCCATGTTTATAGGACCTTCATAAGTGATATCTTATGATAAGATTCTTTTTCTGTGTGATTTATTTCACTTAGAATCTTCGTACCTGAATCCACTCATTTTGCTGCTCCTGGCCTTATGAAATTGATTTCATGGCTGAGGGATATTCCATCGTACGTAAGTACCAAAATTTCTTGAACAATTTTTGTCTTTCCTGGGATATTTAAGGTATACACAAGTTGAGGTTCTTGTAATCAGCGAAGCCCTAAATTTTGCGTTGTCTCTGTCTTATTGATTTTCAGTTTTCCCAAGGTATATTTCCTAGACTGGAAGTGCCCTTGACTCTGTAGCTCTGTTGTATACTGGTTTTAGGGAACACAATGCACTCCTCCAGAGAGGCAGTTGGCAATTTACATCCCGCCCATCAGCATAACAAGGCTCCCTGTTCTCCAGGGCCTGTCTTGCCTTTCTGGTTTTTACACATTTTGCAGATGTCCCTTTGGACCAGTGGGAAGTGATACTATTTTGTAGTGCAGATTTGCATTGCCCGCTTGCTTGCTTGGCCAAAAAGGGCGTATGCGTTTTCTCCTGAATATATTCAGGAGAAAACGCATACGCTCATTTTGGCCAAGTGCATCATTGTCGAAGTTGTGCCCCTCTTCCTGTGCTTTAAAGGCGATTCCAACATACCTCTTGAAATCTGTTTCCTGCTATACTGCCTCCCTTTCAAGTCCGCCTCGATTCCTTCCCTCAACAGATTTTTAGGCGATAGTTGTCCTTTATTACTCTGCCAGTTTCTGAATTCCTGTGCCCCTGAGCTCCATTTTTAAATTCGTTTTTTGTGAGCAGACTGCAAGTCCAAAATGTTGGTTCAGGACCTATACTGGTTCCCGGCGCGTGGCTGAGACTTTGGTTAATTATTCTTCCTGCGGGGCAATTAGTGTGACATGTACCCGTCCAAATGCCTGACATCTACTCTCTCATTTGTTCTCCCTCTTCCCTTTTATTTTTGCCAAATTGGTAACTGTGCGAACCAGGAGGTTAAAGGGGCTGTCTCTCCAAGTTGGCAGATTGATAGTAAAGCAGTTGGAAAGTCAAACCGGAGCACCAGGAGAGGGATTATTAGTTGAGTTTTAGAAACCTTTCGTATTCACAGTGTGTCCATTCTCTAGGTTTCCCGTACATGTTATAGCGGTAGTAATAGTCCCTTCACCCTGGACAGTTGGGACAATTGGAAAGGGTGCCATGTATTATTGCTTTAAAGAGTCTGCATTTACTCACCCAATCTTACCAATCCTCGCAGTCCCATGTGTCCTGCCTTATGCCACATCCAGCTGTCGTTGCAGATAGGGTCATTACAGGTTTCATCAGAGACCCAGAAGGATTTGTAAAGAATTTACCTTTTCTTTTTTTTTTTCAAATTCCTTTTTATACTGGGTTTGAGCTGTTTCTCGCTGTCATGTTTATGCCAGTCTAGACAGTTGATTCCCTTATGGAGACATATCAATACATATGTTTTAAGATTCTTACTAGTCAGATATATTGCTCTGTGGGAAATATGGTGTTTTGTGTCCCTTTCACTGAGGAAGGTGTAGGTATTTTCTATTCCATAATTGGTTTTGGGAACGGTGCCTGTGCTTATATCAAACTCTGGTTTTATGCATCACCCCACCTCTCCTTTCCCCTTAAGCAGGCATAAGAGTGTTTTCTAAATGTGTGGCTCTGTTCTCTTTCCTAACTCAGTTCATGTGTAGCCATGTTTACAGGATCTTCATAAGTGATATCTTATGATACGTTTCTTTTTCTGTGTGACTTATTTCACTTAGAATCATCGTACCTGAATCCACTCATTTTGCTGCTACTGGTCTTATGACATTGATTTCATGGCTGAGGGATATTACATCGTACGTAAGTTCCACATTTTTTTGAACCATTTTTATATGTCCTGGGATATTTAAGGTGTACCGAAGTTGAGGTTCTTGTAAGCAGTGCAGCCCTATATTTTGGAATGGCTCTGTCTTATTGATTTTCAGGTTTCCCAAGATATATTCCCTAGACTGGAAGTGCCCTTGGCTCTGTAGCTCTGCTGTTTACTTGGTTTAGGGAACAGAATGCACACCTCCAGGAGGCAGTTGGCAGTTAACATCCCACGCATCAGCATAACAATGCTCCCTGTTCTCCAGGGCCTGTCTTGCCTTTCTGGATTTTACCCATTTTGTGGATGTCCCTTTTGAGAGTTGGGAAGTGATACTTCTTTGTAGTGCAGATTTGCATTGCCCGCTTGCTTGCTTGGCCAAAAAGGGCGTATGTGTTTTCTCCTGAATATATTCAGGAGAAAACGCATATGCCCTTTTTGGCCAAGTGCATCATTGTCGAAGTTGTGCCCCTCTTCCTGTGCTTTAAAGGCGATTCCAACGTACCTCTTGAAATCTGTTTCCTGCTATTCTGCCTCGCTTTCAAGTCCACCTCGTTGCCTTCCCTCAACAGATTTTTGGACGATAGTTGTCCTTTATTACTCTGCCTGTTTGTGAATTGCTTTGCCCCTGAGCTCAATTATTTAACTCGTTTTTTTGTGAGCTGAATGCAAGTCCAATATTTTGGTTCAGGACCTATACTGGTTCTCATTGGGTGGCTGAGACTTTAGTTAATTCTTCTTCCTCCAGGAAATAAGAGTGACATGTGCACGTCCAAATGCCTAACAGCTACTCTTTCATTGGTTCTCCCTCTTCCCTTTCATCCTCTGCCTAATTGGCAACCTGTGCGAACCACGAGGTTAAAGGTGCAGTCTCTGCAACCTGGGAGATTGATAGTAAAGCAGTTGGAAAGTCAAACCAGAGCACCAGCAGAGGGACTATTTGTTGAGTTTTAGAGACCTTTCATGTTCACATTGTGTCCATTCTCTAGGTTTCCCATACATATTATAGCTGTAGTAATATTCCCTTCACCCTGGAGAGTTGGGACCCATGAAAGGGGGGCCATGCATTATTGCTTTAAAGGGTCTGCATTTGCTCACCCAATCTCACCAATCCTCTCAGTCCCAAGTGTCCAGCCTTATGCCAAATCCAGCTGTCGTTGTAGATAAGGTCATTCCAGGTTTCGTCAGAGACCCTGAAGAAATTGTAAAGAATTTCCTGTTTTTTTTGTGTGTCTGAAATTCCTTTTTATAATGGGTTTGAGCTGATTCTCACTGCCATGTTTATGCCAGTCTAGACACAGTTGATTCCCTCCTGGAGACATATCAATAAATAGGTTATAAGATTCTTACTCGTCAGATATATTCCTCTGAGGGAAACATGGGGTTTTGAGTCCCTTTCTCTGAGAAAGGTGTAGGTCTTATCTATTCCATATTTGATTTTTTGAACGGTACCTGTGCTTATGTAAAACTCTGGGTTTTATGCATCACCCCACCTCTCCTTCCCCCTTAAGCAGGCATAAGAATGTTTTCTAAATGTGAGACTCTGTTCTCTTTCCTAACTCAGTTCATGTGTAGCCATGTTTACAGAATCTCTATAAGTTATATCTTATGATAACTTTCTTTTTCTGTGTGACTTATTTCACTTAGAATCATCGTACCTGAATCCACTCATTTTGCTGCTACATGTCTTATGGCATTGACTTCGTGGCTGAGGGATATTTCATCGGACGTAAGTACCACAAATTTTTGTACCATTTTTATCTTTCCTGGGATATTTAAGGTGAATCCAAGATGAGGGTCTTGTAAGCAGTGCACCACTAAATATCGGGGTGGCTGTGTCTTATTGATTTTCAGTTTTCCCAAGGTATCTTATGTAGACTGGATGTGCCCTGGGCTCTGTAGCTCTGTTGTTTACTTGTTTTAGGGAACACAATGCACTGCTCCAGAGAGGCCATTGGCAATTTGCCTCCCACCCATCAGCATAACAAGGCTCCCAGTTCGCCAGGGCCTGTCTTGCCTTTCTGGTTTTTACCCATTTTGTGGATAACCCTTTTGACTTGTGGGAAGTTATACTTCTTTGTAGTGCAGATTTGCATTGCCCGCTTGCTTGCTTGGCCAAAAAGGGTGTATGTGTTTTCTCCTGAATATATTCAGGAGAAAACTCATACACCCTTTTTGGCCAAGTGCATCATTGTCGAAGTTGAGCCCCTCTTCCCGTGCTTTAAAGGCGATTCCAGCATACCTCTTGAAATCTGTTTCCTGCTATTCTGCCTCGCTTTCACGTCTGCCTCTTAACCTTCCCTCAACAGAGTTTTGGACGAGAGTTGTCCTTTACTACTCTGCCATTTGGTGAATTGCTGTGCCACTGAGCTCCATTATTCACCTCATTATTTGTGAGCTGAATGCAAGTCCAAATTTTGGTTCACGACTTATACTGGTGTCCGGTGGGTGGCTGAGACTTTGGTTAATTCTTCTTCCGGCCGGAAAATTAGAGTGTCATTTGCCGGTCCAAATTCCTAACAGCTACTCTCTCATTGGTTCTCCCTCTTCCCTTTCATCCTCTGCCAAATTGGCAACCTGTGAGAAGCAGGAGGTTAAAGGGGCTGTCTCTCTAAGTTGGGAGATTGATAGTAAAGCAGTTAGAAAGTCAAACCGGAGCACCAGGAGAGGGACTATTAGTTGAGTTTTAGAAACCTTTCGTATTCACAGTGTGTCCATTCTCTTGGTTTCCCGTACATGTTAGAGCTGTTGTAATATTCCCTTCAACCTGGAGAGTTGGGACCCATGGAATGGGTGCCACTCATTATTGCTTTAAAGGGTCTGCATTTGCTCACCCAATCTCAACAATCCTCTTAGTCCAAAGTGTCCAGCCTTATGCCACATCCAGCTGTCATTGTAGATAGGTTCATTCCAGGTTTCATCCGAGACCCTGAAGGAATTTCCCTGTTTTTTTTTGTTTTGTTTTTGATATTCCTTTTTATAGTGGGTTGAGCTGATTCTCACTGCCATTTTTATGCCAGTCTAAACACAGTTGATTCCCTTACGGAGACATATCAATACATAGGTTTTAAGTTTCTTACTAGTAAGATATTTTACTCTGTGGTGAATATGGGGTGTTGAGTCCCTTTCACTGAGGAAGGTGTAGGTCTTGTCTATTCCGTATTTGGTTTTTGGAACTGTACCTGTACTAATATCAAACTCTGGTTTTATGCATTACCCCACCCCTCTTTCCCCTTAAGAAGGCATAGGGGTGTTTTCTAAATGTGAGACTCCCTTCTCTTTCCCAACTCAGTTCATTTGTAGCCATGTTTACATTCCCTTCATAAGTGATATCTTATGTCAGAATGCACCATGGCCTTGTCATAATAATGCTCCATGGCCCCTGTCATCACAATGCTCCATGCCCTGGTTATCACAATGCTCCATGTCCCTTATCATCACATAGCTCCATGACGAATGTCATCAGAATGTTCCATGGTCTTCTCATGACAGTGCTCCACAGTTTTGCCATCACCATGCTCCATGCCTTGTCATCTCAAAGCTCAATGTCCCTTGTCCTCAGAATTCTCCATGACCTTGTCATTACAATGCTCCATGGCACTTCACATCAAAATGTTATATGCTCTTGTCATCACAATACTCCATGCACTTGTCATCACAATGCTCCATGACCCCTGTCATAGGAAGCTCCATGCGCTGTTCATCAAAATGTTTCACGACCTGGATATTAAAATGATCAATGGCCCTTGATATCACAATGCTCCATGCCCTTGTCATCACAATGCTCCTTTAATTTGTCACAGCAATCCTCCATGACACTTGGCATCACAATGCTCCATGATATTGTCATCAAACTGGAACATGTCATATTTCATCACAATGCTCCCTGACACCTTTCTCCACAATAATCCATGACCTTGTCATCACAGTTCTCCATGCCCTTGTCATCACAATGTGCCATGGCCACTCTTATCACAATAATGCATGAAACTTGTCAAACCAATGCTCCATGCCACTTTTCATCACAATGCTCCATGAACGCTGTCATCACAATGCACCATGCCCATCATCATAATGCTTCATGCTATTGTCATCACAATGAAATCAAAATGCTCCATGACCTCTGTCCTCACAATGCTGCAAACCCTTGTGATCACAATGTTCCATAACACTTGTAATCACAATGACACATGATGCTGGTCAGCACAATTATCCATGGTCTTCTCATCACAATGCACCATGATTTTGTCATCACAATGTTCAATACACTTGTCATCACAATGCTCTCTGACTATTGACCTCAGTATGCACCTTGAACTCTTTCATGACAAGGCTCTTTGCCTATTTCATCACAATGATCCATGCCCTTTTCATCACAATGCTCCAAGACACCTGTGATCACAATGCTCCTTGCACTTGTCATCACAAAGCTCCATGACGCATGTCATCAGAATGCTCCATGGTCTTCTTATCATAATTTTCCATGCCCTTGTCATCACAATGCTCCAAGACCCCTGTAATCACAATGTTCCCTACGCCTTTTCATCAGAATGCTCCATGAGAATTGTCATCACAAGGTTCCATGGTCTTCACATAACAGTGCTCCAGGACATTGTCATCACAGTGCTCCATTCCCTTGTCATCACAATGGGCCATTACATATGTCATCACAATGCTCCCTGACAAATGTCTTCACAATAATGCTTGACCTGGTCATCAAAATGCTCCATGCCCTTGTCATCAAAATACGCCATTCGAACTGTCATCACAATAATCCATGAAACTTATTAGACCAATGCTCCATGCCCTTGACATCACAATGCTCCATGCCCATGTTATCAAAATGCTCCATGACCCCTGTCATCACAATGTTCCATGACTCCAGTCATCACAATATTTCATGACGTTTGTCATCACAATGATCCATGCCCTCATCATCAACAATCTCTGTGACCTTTTTAACCACAATGCTCCATGAATTTTTCATCACAATACTCTTTGACCCTTGTCATCAATGTGCTCTATGCCTTTCTCAGCACAATGCTCCATAACACTTGTCATCACAATGCTCCATGAGCTTGTCAGCACAATGCTCCATGACACATGTCATCACAATGCACCATGCAACTGTCATCACAGTTCTCCACAATCCTGTCATCACAATGCTCCATAAAACTTGTCATCACAATGCTCCATGCACTTCTCATCAAAACGCTCTCTCACCACTGATATCACAATGATACATCACTATTCGTCACAATACTACCTCACCCCTGTCAACACAATATTCCATAACTCCTGTCATCACAATGCTACATGCACTTATCATCACAATGTTCGATGACGACTGACATCACAATGTTCCATAAGCCATGTCATCAAAATGCTCCATGACCCTTTTGATCAAAATGCTCCATGACCACTGACATCACAATGTTCCATAACCCCTGTCATCAAAATGCTCCATGGCATTTTTCATCAAAATGCTCAATGACACCTGCCATCACAATGTTCCATGGCCTTGTCATCACAAAGCTCCCTGACCCTTCTCATGAAAATGCTCCAAGAACGCTGACATCACAATGTTCCATAACACCTGTCATCAAACTGTTCCATGACACTTTTCATCAAATAGCTCCATGACCCTGTCATCAGAATGCTCCCTGCTCTTCTCATCACAATGCACCATGCCCTTGTCATGAAAATGCTCCATGACTTGTCATCACAATGCTCCATGTCATTGTCATCACAATGCTCCATGAACACTCTCATAACATTGCTCAATGCCCTTGTCATCAAAAAGCTCCATGACCTCATCATCACAATTATCCATGGTCTTCTAATCACAATGCTCCATGATCTTTGTCATCACAATGCTCAATACACTTGTCATCACAATGCTAACTGACACTTGTCATCAGTATGCCCCTTGAACCCTGTCATGACAAGGCTCCATGCCTTTTCATCACAATGATCCATGCCCTTTTCATCACAATGCTTCAAGACCCCTGTAATCACAATGCTCCATGCGCTTGTCATCACAAAGCTCCATGACACATGTCATCAGAATGCTCCATGGACTTCTCTTCACAATGCTCAATGCCCTTGTCATCACAATGCTCCAAGACCCCTGTAATCACAATGCTCCAGGACCTTGTCATCACCATGCTCCATTCCCTTGTCATCACAATGCTCCATGACCCCTGTCATCACAATAATCCATAATACTTTCAGCCAAATGCACCATGATATTCTCATCACAATGCTCCATGACAAATATCATCAAAATGCTCCATGGCCACGGTCATCACAGCACTCCATGACACCTGACAAGACAATGATCCGGGACTCTTGTCATCACAATGCTCCATTCTCTACTCATCACAATGCTCCATGACCCTTGTCATCACAATGATCCATGCCCTTGTCATCCCAATGCTCCATGACCCATGTATTCACAATGCTCCGTGACACGTGTCATCACAGTGCTCCATGACACATGTCATCACAATGCTCCATGCCTTTGTCAGCAAAAGGCTACATGACCTTGTCATTAAAATGCTCTATGCGTTTGCCATCACAATACTCCATTACCATTGTCATCAGAATCCTCCATGAACCTTGGGATCACATTGCTTCATGCATTTGTCATCACAATGCTCCATGCTCCTTGAAATCAAAATGATCCAAAACCTCTGTCATCTCAGTGCACCAAACCCTTGTGATCACAAAGTTCCATAACACTTTTCATCACAACGCTCCATGATGCCTGTCATCACGATACTCCATGCCCTTTTCATTACAATGCTTCATGACACTTGTCATCAGAATGCTCCTTTAACCATGTCACGAAAAGGCTCCATGCCATTTTCATCACAAGGCCCCATGCCGTTTTCATCACAATGCTGCATACCATTGTCATCAAAATACTCCACAATCTTGTTATCAGAATGCTCCATGACCCTTGTCATCACAATTCTCCATGCACTTGTCAGCAAAATGCTCCCTGACCCTTGTCATCACAATGCTCCAAGCCATTGTCATCACAATGCTCCATTACCTTTCTCATCAGAATCCTCCATGACACTTGGCATCACAATGCTCCATGCCATTGTCATCACAATGGGCCACTACATATGTCATCACAATGCTCCCTGAAACCTCTCTTCACAATACTGCATGACATGGTCATCACAATGCTCCATATCCTTGTCATCACAATGCGCCATTCCAACTGTCATCACAATAATCTATGAAACATATTAGACCAATGTTCCATGCCCTTGTCATCACAATGCTCCATGCTCTTGTTATCAGAATTCTCCATGAACCCTGTCATCACAATGCTCCGTGACTCCAGTCATCACAATGCTTCATGACCTTTGTCATCACAATGGTCCATGCCCTCGTCATCAATAGTTTCTGTGACCTTTTTAACCACAATGCTCCATGAACTTTTCATCACAATGCTCTTTGACACTTGTAATCACAATGCTCCTTGCGCTTGTCAGCACAAATGTCCATGACCCATGTCATCACAATGCACCATGCGCTTGTCATCACAGTGCTCCACAATCTTCTCATCACAATGCTCCTTAAAATTTGTCATCACAATGCTCCATGCATTTATCATCAAAATGCTCTCTCACCACTGATATCACAATGCTACATCACTATTTGTCACAATACTCCCTCACCCCTGTCATTACAATGATCCATGACTCCTGTCATCACAATGCTACATGCACTTATCATCACAATGTTCGATGACCCCTGACATCACAATGTTCCATAACACCTGTCTTCAAAAGGTTCCATGACACTTTTCATCAAATTGCTCCATGACCCTGTCATCACAATGCTCCAAGAACCCTGTAATCACAATGCTCTATGCCCCTTTTTATCTCAATGATCCATGAACACTGTCATCACAATGCACCATGCCCATCATCATAATGCTTCATGCTATTGTCATCACAATGAAATCAAAATGCTCCATGACCTCTGTCATAACAATGCTCCAAACCCTTGTGATCACAATATTCCATAACACTTGTCATCACAATGCCCCATGAAGCTCGTCATCACAATTATCAATGGTCTTCTCATCACAATGCTCCATGACCTTTGTCATCACAATGCTAAATACACTTGTCATCAAAATGCTCCCGGACACTTGTTGTCTGTATGCTCCTTGAGCCCTGTCATGACAAGGCTCTATGCCTTTTTCATCACAATGATCCATGGTCTTTTCATTACAATGGTCCAAGACCCATGTAATCACAATGCTCCATGCCCTTGTCATCACAAAACTCAAGGACGAATGCCATCAGAATGTTCCTTGGATTTCTCCTTACAATGCTCCATGCCCTTATCATCACAATGTTCCAAGGCCCCTGTAATCACAATGCTCCATGCCCCTTTTCATCAGTATGCTCCATGAGATTTGTCATCACAAGGCTCCAAGGTTTTGCCATCACAATGCTTCAGGACCTTGTCATCACAATGCTTCTCGACATTGTCTTAAAAATTTTCAATGGCCCTTGTCATCATAATGCTCCAAGCCCTAATCATCACAAAGCTCCATTATATTTGTCATCACAATTCTCCATTACATTTGGCATCACAATGCTCCATGCCATTGTCATCGCAATGGACCATGACATATGTCATCACAATGCTCCCTGACACCTGTCTTCACAATACTCCATGACCTTCTCATCACAATGCTCCATGCCCTTGTCATCACAATGCACCATGCCCACTTTCATCACAATAATCCATGAAAACTGTCAGACTAATGCTCCATGCCCCTATCATCACAATGATCCATGCCCTTGTCATCACAGTGCTCCAGGAACCATGTCATCTCAATGCTCCGTGACTCCAGTTTTCACAGTGTTTCATAAAGTTTGTCATCACAATGGACCATGCCCGCGTCATCACAAGGCTCTGTGACCTTTGAAACCACAATGCTCCATGAACCTTTCATCACAATTCTCTGTGATCCTTGTCATCACAATGCTCCATGTCTTTGTCAGAACAGTGCTCCATGACCATTGTCATCACAATGTTCCACGCGCATTTCATCACAATGGTCCACAAATTTGTCATTGCAATGCTACATAAACATTGTAATCAAAATGGTCCATGCACTTCTCATGAAAATGCTCTCTCGCCAGAGATATCACAATGGTCCATCACTAGTCATCACAATACTCCCACACCCCTGGTATCACAAAGTTCCATGACCCTATCATCACAATGCTATATCACTTTATCATCACAATGTTCCATGACCCCAGACATCATAATGTTCCATAACCCCTGTCATCAAAATGCTCCATGACCCTTTTCATCCCAAAGCTCCAAGACCCCTAACATCACAATGTTCTATAACCCCTGCCATCAAAATGATCCATTACACTTTTTATCAAATTGCTCTATGACCCGTTCATAAAAATGCTCCCTGCCTTTCTCATCACAATGCACCATGCACTTGTCATCAAAATGCTCCTTAACTTGTCTTCACAAAGCTCCATGATACATGGCATCACAGTGCTCCATGTCATTGTCATCACAATGCTCCATGAAACCTCTCATCACATTGCTCCATGCCCTTGTCATCACAAAGCTACATGACGCTTGTCATCACAATGCTCGATGCCCTTCTCATCACAATGCTCCATGCCCTTGTCATTACAATCCTGAATGACCCATGTATCACAGTGTTCCGTACCCTTGTCATCACAGTGCTCCATGCCCACTCTCATCACAATAATCCATGAAACATTTCAGACAAATGTTCCATACCCTTCTCATCAAAATGCTCCATAACCCCTGTCATAACAATGCACCATGACCCTTGCCATAACAATGTTCCATGGCCTAGTCATCACAAGGTTCCATGACACTTGTCATCACAATGCTCAAGACCCCTGAAATCACAATGCTCCATGACCTTGTCATCACATAGCTCCATGACGAATGTCATCAGAATGTTCCATGGTCTTCTCATCACAGTGCTCCATGCCCATGTCATCACAATGCTCCAAGACCCTTGTAATCACAATGCTCCATGCCCCTTTTCATCTCAATGCTCCATGAACCCTGTCATCACAATACACCATGCCCATCATCATAATGCTTCAGGCTATTGTCATCACAATGAAATCAATATTCTCCATGACCTCTGTCATCATAATGCTACAAACCCTTGTGATCACAATGTTCCATAACACTTATCATCACAACACCTCATGACGCTCATCATCACAATTATCCATGGTCTTCTCATCACAATGCTCCATGATCTTTGTCATCACAATGCTCAATACACTTGTCATCACAATGCTCCCTGACACTTGTCATCAGTATGCTCCTTGAACCATTTCATGACAAGGCTTCATGCATTTTTCATTACAATAATCCATGCCGTTTTCATCACAATGCTCCAAGATCCCTGTAATCACAATGCTCCATGCCCTTGTAATCAAAAAGTTCCATGACGCATGTCATCAGAATGCTTCATGGCCTTCTCATCACAATGCTTCATGCCCTTGTCATCACAATGCTCCAAGACCCCTGTAATCACAATGCTCCATGCCCCTTTCAATCAGAATGCTCCATGAGACTTGTCATCACAATTCTCCATGGTCTTCTCATCACAATGCTCCAGGACCTTGTCATCACCATGCTCCATTCCCTTGTCATCACAATGCTCCTTGACCCCTGTCATCACAATAATCCATGAACATTTTCAGCCCAATGCTCCACGATCTACTCATCACAATGCTCCATGGCCAATATCATCACAATGCTCCATGCCCACTCTCATCACAATAATCCATGAAACATTTCAGACCAATGCTCAATGCCCTGCTCATCACAATGATCCATTACCTCTGTCATAACAATGCTCCATGACCACTGCCATCACAATGTTCCATTACACTTTTCATCAAATTGCTGCATGACCCGGTCATCAAAATGCTTCCTGCACTTCTCATCACAATGCACCATGCCCTTGTCATCAAAATGCTCCATGACTTGTCATCACAAAGCTCCATGACACCTGTCATCACAATGCTCCATGCATTTGTCAGCAAATTTCTACATGAACTTGTCATTAGAAAGCTCTATGCGCTTGTCATTACAATGCTCCAAGAACCCTGTAATCACAATGCTCCATGCCCTTTTTCATCTCAGTGCTCCATGAACCCTGTCATCACAATGCACCATGTCCATCATCATAATGCTTCAGGCTATTGTCATCACAATGAAATCAAAATTCTCCATGACCTCTGTCATCATAATGCTCCAAACCCTTCTGATAACAATGTTCCAAAACACTTATCATCACAACACCACATGACGATCATCATCACAATTATCCATGGACTTCTCATCACAATGCTCCATGATCTTTGTCATCACAATGCTCAATACAGATGTCATCACAATGCTCCCTGACACTTGTCGTCAGTATGCTCCTTGAACCCTGTCATGACAAGGCTCCATGCCTTTTTCATCACAGTGATCCATGCCCTTTTCATCACAATGCACCATGACCCCTGTAATCACAATGATCTATGCCCTTGTCATCACAAAGCTCCATGACGCAAGTCATCAAAATGCTCCATGGCCTTCTCACAACGCTCGATGTCATTGTCATCACAATGCTCCATGAAGCCTCTCATCACATTGCTCCTTGCCCTTGACATTACAATCCTCCATGACCCATGTATCAAAGTGTTCCTTGCCCTTGTCATCACAATGCTCCATGCCCAATCTCATCACAATAATCCATGAAATATTTCAGACCAGTGCTCAATTCCCTTCTCATAACAATGCTCCATTACCTCTGTCATAACAATGCTCCATGACCATTGCCATCACAATATTCCACCGCCTTGTCATCACAAGGCTCCATTACCCATGTCATCGCAATGATCCAAGACACGTGTAATCAAAATGCTCCATGAACTTGTCATAACAAAGCTCCATGACGCATGTCATCAGTAGGTTCCATGGCCTTCTCTTCACAATGTTCCATGCCCTTGTCATCACAATGCTCCATGACCCCTGTAATCACAATGCTCCTTGCCCCTTTTCAACTCAATGATCCATGAACCCTGTCATCAAAATGCACCATGCCAATCATCCTACTGTTTCATGCTATTGTCATCACAATGAAATCAAAATGCTCCATGACCTCTGTCATAACAATGTTCCAAACCCTTGTGATCACAATATTCCATAACCGTTGTCATCACAATGACCCATGACGCTCGTCATCACAATTATCCATGGTTTTCTCATCACAATGCTCCATGTCCTTTGTCATCACAATGCTCAATACACTTGTCATCAAAATGCTCCCTGACACTTGTTGTCTGTATGCTCCTTGAACCCAGTCATGACAAGGCTCCTTGCCTATTTCATCAAAATTATCCATGCCCTTTTCATCACAATCCTCCCTCACCCCTGTTATCACAATATTCCATAGCCCCTGTCATCACAATGCTACATACCCTTATCAGCACAATGTTCCATGACCCCTGACATCACAATGTTCCATAACCCCTGTCATCAATATGCTCCATGACCCATTTCATCCCAAAGCTCCATGACCCCTGGCATCACAATGCTCTATAACCCCTGTCATCAAAATGTTCCATTACAATTTTCAGCAAATTACTGCATGACCCTGTCATTAAAATGCTCCCTACCCTTCTCATCACAATGCACCACACACTTCTCATCAAAATGCTCCATGACCTTTGTCATAACAAAGCTCCATGACCCACGGCATCACAATGCTCCATGTCATTGTCATCATAATGCTCCATGAACCCTCTCATCACATTGCTCCATGCACTTGTCATCACAAAGCTCCATGACACTTGTCATCACAATGCTCGATGCCCTTCTCATCACAATGCTCCATGCCCTTGTCATTACAATCCCCCTTGACAAATGTATCACAGTATACCCTGCCCTTGTCATCACAATAATCCATGAAATATTTCAGACCAATGCTCAATGCCCTTCTCATCACAATGCTCCATTACCTCTGTCATAACAATGCTCCATGACCCCTGCCATCACAATGTTCCACGGCCTTGTCATCACAAGGCTCCATGACCCTTGTCATCACAATGCTCCAAGACCCCTGTAATCACAATGCTCCATGCCCTTGTCATCACAAAGCTCCATGACACATGTCATCAGAATGTTCCATGGCCTTCTCCTCACAGTGCTCCATGCCATTGTCATCACAATGCTCCAAGACCCCTGTAATCACAATACTCCATGCACCTTTTCATCAGAATGCTCCATGAGACTTGTCATCACAAGTCTCCATGGTCATCTCATCACAATGCTCCAGGACCATGTCATCACCACGCTCCATTCCCTTGTCATCACAATGCTCCAAGAACCCTGTAATCACAATGCTCCATGACCCCTGTCATCACTATACTCCATGAACATTTTCAGCCCAATGTTCCATGACCCTTGTCATCACAATGATCCATGCCCTTGTCATCACAAAGCTCCATGACACATGTCTTCAGAATTTTAGATGGCCTTATCACAATGTTCCATGCCCTTGTCATCACAATGTTCCATGCCCTTGTCATCACAATGGATCATGACATAAGTCATCACAATGCTCCCTAACACCTGTCTTCACAATACTCCATGACCTTCTCTTCACAATGCTCCATGCCATTGTCATCACAATGCACTATGCCCACTGTCATCACAATAATCTATGAAACTTGTCAGCCCAATGCTCCATGCCCCTGTCATAACAATGCTCCATGTACCTGTCATCACAATACTCCATGCCCTTGTCATCACAATGCTCCATGTCTTGTCATTACAAAGCTCCATGACCCATGATCCGTGTATCACAGTGTTCCGTGCCCTTGTCATCACAATACACCATGCCACTCTCATCACAATAATCCATGAAATATTTCAGACCAATGTTCCATGCACTTCTCATCAAAATGCTCCATTACCCCTTTCATAACAATGCTCCATGACCCCTGCCATCACAATGTTCCATGGCCTTGTCATCACAAGGCTCCATTACAGTTGTCATCACAATGCCCCAAGACGCTCGTCATCACAATTATCCATGGTCTTCTCATCACAATGTTCCATGACATTTGTCATCACAATGCTCAATACACTTGTCATCACAATGATCCCTGACACTTGTCGTCTGTATGCTCCTTGAACCCTGTCATGACAAGGCTGCATGCCTTTTTCATCACAATGTTTCATGCCCTTTTCATAACAATGCTCCAAGACCCCTGTAATCACAATGATCCATGCCCTTGTCATCACAAAGCTCCATGACGCATGTCATCAGAATGCTCCATGGCCTTCTCATCACCATGATCCATGCCCTTGTCATAACAATGCTCCAAGACCCCTGTAATCACAATTCTCCATGCCCCTTTTCAACAGAATGCTCCATGAGACTTCCCATCAAAAGTCTCCATGGTCTTCTCTTCACAATGCTCTAGGACTTGTCATCACCATGCTCCATTCCCTTGTCATCGCAATGCTCCATGACCAATATCATCAAAATACTCCATGACCACAGTCATCACAACACTCCATGACACCTGACAACACAATGATCCGGGACTCTTGTCATCACAATGCTCCAAGACCACTGTAATCACAATGCTACATGCCCTTGTCATCACAAAGCTCAATGACACATGTAATCAGAATGTTCCATGGCCTTTTCATGAAATGCTCCATGCCCTTGTCATCACAATGCACCATGCAATTGTCAGCACAATGCTCACTGACCCTTGTCATCACAGTGCTCCAAGCCATTGTCATCACAATGGTCCATTAACTTTGTCATCAGAATCCTCCATGAAACTTGGCATCACAATGCTCCATGCCATTGTCATCACAATGGGCCATTAAATATATCATCACAGTGCTCCCTGACAACTCTCTTCACAATAGAGCAAGACATGGTCATCACAATTCTTCACGCCATTGTCATCACAATGCTCCATGACCCCTGCCATCACAATGTTCAACGGCCTTGTCCTCACAAGGCTCCATGACCCTTGTCATCACAATGCTCCAAGACCCCTGTAATCACCATGCTCCATGCCCTTGTCATCACAAAGCTCCATGACACATGTCATCAGAATGTTCCATGGCCTTCTCATCAAAAAGCTCCATGTCCATGTCATCACAATTCACCATGTCCAATGTCATCACAATAGTCTATGAAACTTGTCAGACCAATGCTTGATGCCACTGTCATCACAATGCTCAATGCCCTTGTCATCAAAATGCTCCATGACCCCAGTCATCACAATGCTCCGTGACTCCAGTCATCACAGTGCTTCATAACGTTTGTCATCCGAACACTCCATGCCCACGTCATCACAAGGCTCTGTGACCTTTGTAACCACAATGCTCCATGAACTTTTCATCACAATGCTCCGTGACCCTTGTCATCACAATGCTCCATGCCTTTGTCAGAACAATGCTCCATGACCCTTGTCATCACAATGTGCCATGCACTTTTCATCACAATGATCAACAACTTTGTCATCGCTATGCTAAATAAACCATGTAATCAAAATGCTCCATGCACTTCTCATCCAAATCTTCTCTCACATGAGATATCACAATGTTCCATCACTAGTCATCACAATCCTCCCTCACCCCTTTTATCACAATGTTCCATGACCCCTCTCAACACAATGCTACATCCCCTTATCATTACAATATTCCATGACCCATGACATCACAATGTTCCATAACCAATGTCATCAAAATGCTCCATGACAATTTTCATCCCAAAGCTCCATGACCGTTGGCATCACAATGTTCTATAACTCCTGTCATCAAAATGATCCATTACATTTTTCATCAAATTTCTGCATGACCCAGTCATCAAAATGCTCCCTGCCTTTCTCATCACAATGCACCACACACTTGGCATCAAAATGCTCCATGACCTTTGTCTTCACAAATATCCATGACACTTGGCATCACAATGCTCCATGTCATTGTCATCACAATGCTCCATGAACCCTCTCATCACATTGCTCCATGCCCTTGTCTTCACAAAGCTCCATGACACTTGTCATCGCAATGCTCGATGCCCTTCTAATCACAATGCTCCATGCCCTTGTCATTACAGTCCTGCATGACCCATGTATCACAGTGTTCCGTTCCCTTGTCATCAGAATGCTCCATGCCCACTCTCATCACAATAATCCATGAAATATTTCAGACCAATGGTCAATGCCATTCTCATCACAATGCTCCATTACCTGTGTCATAACATTGATCCATGACCCTTGCCATCACAATATTCCACGGCCTTGTCATCACAAGGCTCCATGACACTTGTCATCACAATGCTCCAAGACCCCTGTAATCACAATGCTCCATTCCCTTGTCAGCACAAAGCTCCTTGACACATGACACCAAAATGTTCCATGGCCTTCTCATCACAATGCTCCATGCCCTTGTCATGACAATGCTCCAAGACCCCTGTAATCACAATGCTCCATGGTACTTTTCATCACAATGCACCTTGAAGCCTGTCATCAAAATGCACCATGCCCATCATCATAATGCTTCAGGCTATTGTCATCACAATGAAATCAAAATTATCCATGACCACTGTCATCATAATGCTCCAAAGCCTTGTGATCACAATGTTTTATAACACTAATCATCACAACACCCTCTGACGCTAATCAACACAATTATCCATGGTCTTCTCATCACAATGCTCCATGACCTTTGTCATCACAATTCTCAATAAACTTGTCATCACAATGCTCCCTGACACTTGTCGTCAGTATGCTCCTTGCACCCTGTCATGACAACACTCCATGCCTTTTCATCACAATGATCCATGCCCGTTTCATCACAGTGCTCCCAGACCCCTAATCACAATGCTCCATGCCCTTCTCCTCACAATGCTCCATGCTTTTGTCATCACAATGCTCCAGAACCCCTGTAATCACAATGCTCCATGCACCTTTTCATCAGAATGCTCCATGAGACTTGTCAGCACAAGTCTCCATGTTCATCTCATCACAATGCTCCAGGACCTTGTCATCACCACGCTCCATTCCCTTGTCCTCACAATGCTCCATGACACCTGTCATCACAATACTCCATGAACATTTTCAGCCCAATGCTCCAAGACCTATTCCTCCCAATGCTCCATGGCCAATATCATCAAAATGCTCCATGACAACTGTCATCACAACACTCCATGACACCCGACAACACAATGATCCGCGACTCTTGTCATCACAATGCTCCATTCCTTAGTGATCACAATGCTTCATGACCACTGTCATCACAACACTCCATGAACATTTTCAGCCCAGTGCTCCATGACACTTGTCATCACAATGCTCCATTTTCATTGTCATCACAATCCTCCATGAACCTTGGGATCACATTGCTTCATACCCTTGTCATCACAGTGCTCCATGCTCCTTGAAATCAATATTCTCCATGACCTCTGTCATCATAATGTTCCAAACCCTTGTGATCACAATGTTCCATAACACTTATCATCACAACACCCCATGACGCTCATCATCACAATTATCCATGGTCTTCTCATCACAATGCTCCAGGACCATGTCATCACCACGCTCCATTCCCTTGTCATCACAATGCTCCAAGACCCCTGTAATCACAATGCTCCATGACCCCTGTCATCACAATACTCCATGAACACTTTCAGCCCGATGATCCTTGACCCTTGTCATCACAATCATGCATGCCCTTGTCATCCCAATGCTCCATGACCCCTGTATTCACAATGCTCCGTGATGCTTGTCATAACAGTGCTCCATGACACCTGTCATCACAATGTTCCATGACTTTGTCAGCAAAATGCTACATTACCTTGTCATTACAATGCTCTATGCGCTTGTCATCACAATAATCCATTACCATTGTCATCACAATCCTCCATGAACCTTGGGATCCCATTGCTTCATGCCCTTGTCCTCACAATGCCCCATGATCCTTGAAATCACAATGATCCATGACCTCTGTCATCACAATGCTCCAAACACTTGTGATCACTATGTTCCATAACACTTGTCATCACAACGCTCCATGATGCCTGCCATCACAACACTCCATGCCCTTTTCATCACAATGCTCCATGACCTTTGTCATCAGAATTCTCAATACACTTGTCATCACAATGCTCCCTGACACTTGTCGTCAGAATGCTCCTTGAACACTGTCACATAAAGGTTCCATGCCTTTTTCAACACAAAGCCCCATGCCATTTTCATCAAAATTCTCCATGCCATTGTAATCAAAATACTCCACAAGCTTTTCATCAGAATGCTTCATGACCCTTGTCATCACAATTCTCCATGCACTTGTCAGCACAATGCTCCCTGACCCTTGTCATCACAATGCTCCAAGCCATTGTCATCACAATGCTCCATTACCTTTGTCATCAGAATCCTCCATGACACTTGGCCTCACAATGCTCCATGCCATTGTCATCACAATGGGCCATTACATATGTCATCACAGTGCTCCTTGACACCTCTCTTCACAATATAGCAAGACCTGGTCATCACATTGCTCCATGCCCATGTCATCACAATGCGCCATTCCAACTGTCATCACAATACTCCATGAAACTTATTAGACCAATGCTCCATGCCCCTGTCATCACAATGCTCCATGCCCTTGTTATCACAATGTTCCATGACCCCTATCATCACAATGCTCTGTGACTCAAGTCATCACAATTCTCCATGACCTTTGTCATCACAATGGTCCATTACCTCATCATCAACAGTCTCTGTGACCTTTTTAAGCACAATGCTTCATGAACATTTCATCACAATGCTCTTTGACCCTTGTCATCACAATGCTCTATGCCTTTCTCAGGACAATGCTCCATGCCCTTGTCATCACATTGCTCCATGACCCCTGTCATCACAATGCTCCGTTACTCCAGTCATCACAATTCTTCAAAACATTTGTCATCACAATGGTCGATGCTCACGTCATCAAAATGCTCTGTTACCATTGTAACCACAATGTTCCATGAACTATTCATCACTATGCTCCGAGACCCTTGTCATCAAAATGCTCCATGCCTTTGTCAGAAAAATGCTCCTTGACCCTTGTCCTCATAATGCTCCAAAACCCCTGTAATCACAATGCTCCATGCCCTTGTCATCACAAAGCTCCATGACACATGTCATCAGAATGTTCCATGGCTTTCTCATCAAAATGCTCCATGCCCTTGTCATCAAAATGCTCCCAGACCCCTGTAATCACAATGCTCAATGCCCCTTTTCAAATCAATGGTCCATTAACCCTGTCATCACAATGCATCATGCCCATCATCATAATGCTTCCAGCTATTGCCAGCACAATGAAATCAAAACTCTCCATGACCTCTGTCATCACAATGCTCCATGACCCCTGTCATCACAATACTCCATGAACATTTTCAGCCCACTGCTCCATGACACATGTCAACACAATGATCCATGCCCTTGTCATCCCAATGCTCCATGACCCCTGTATTCACAATGATCTGTGACGCTTGTCATTACAGTGCTCCATGACACCTGTCATCAAAATGCTTCATGCCTTTGTCAGCAAAATGCTACATGACCTTGTCATTACAATGCTCTATGTGCTTGTCATCACAATACTCCATTACCATTGTCATCACAATCCTCCTTGAACCTTTTGATCACATTGCTTCATGCCTTTGTCATCACAATGCTCCATGCTCCTTGAAATCAATATGATCCATGAACTCTGTCATCACAATGCTCCAAAACCTTGTGATCACAATGTTCCATAAAACTTGTCATCACAACGCTCCATGATGCCTGTCATCACAATACTTCATGCCCTTTTCATCAAAATGCTCCATGACCTTTGTCATCACAATTCTCAATACACTTGTCATCACAATGCTCCCTGACACTTGTCGTCAGACTGCTCCTTGAAACCTGTTCACGAAAAGGCTTCATGCCTTTTTCATCACTATGCCCCATGCCATTTTCATAACAATGTTCCATGCCATTTTCATCAAAATACTCCACAAGCTTGTCATCAGAATGCTCCATGACCCTTGTTATCACAATTCTCCATGCACTTGTCAGCACAATGCTCCCTGACCCTTGTCATCACAATGCTCCAAGCCATTGTCATCACAATGCTCTATTACATTTATCATCAGAATCCTCCATGACACTTGGCATCACAATGCTCCATGCCATTGTCATCACAATGGGTCATTACATATGTCTTCACAGTGCTCCCTGAGACGTCCCTTCACAATACTGCAAGACCTGGTCATGACAATGCTCTATGCCCTTGTCATCACAATGCGCCATTCCAACTGTCATCAAAATACTCCATGGAACTTATTAGAACAATGCTCCATGCCCTTGTCATCACAATGCTCCATGCCCTTGTTATCACAGTGTTCCATGACCCCTGTCATCACAATGCTCCGTGACTCCAGTCATCACAATGGTCCATGATCTTTGTCATCACAATGGTCCATGCCGTCATCATCAACAGTCTCTTTGACCAATTTAACCA
Source organism: Mesoplodon mirus (assembly GCF_964341445.2). NCBI lineage: Eukaryota > Metazoa > Chordata > Mammalia > Artiodactyla > Ziphiidae > Mesoplodon > Mesoplodon mirus. The sequence goes on from NW_028295738.1 coordinate 619,395, forward strand.
CAATGCTCTATGAACATTTCATCATAATGCTCTTTGACCCTTGTCATCACAATGCTCTATGCCTTTCTTATCACAATGCTCCATGCCCTTCTCATCACAATGCTCCATGACCCCTGTCATCAAAATGCTCCGTGACTCCAGTCATCACAATTCTTCATAACATTTGTCATCACAATGGTCAATGCCCGTGTCATCACAAGGCTCTGTTACCTTTGTAACCACAATGCTCCATGAAATTTTCATCACAATGCTCCATGACTCTTGTCATCACAATGCTCCATGCCTTTGTCAGAAAAATGCGCCATGACCCTTGTCATCACAATGGGCCACGCACATTTCATCCCAACGGTCCAGAAATTTGTCATCGCAATGCTTCATAAAACTTGTAATCACAATGCTCCATGCCCTTCTCATCACAATGCACCATTACACCTGTCATAACAATGCTCCATGACCCCTGCCATCACAATGTTCCACGGCCTTGTCATCACAAGGCTCCATGACACTTTTAATCACAATGCTCCAAGACCCCTGTAATCAATATGCTCCATGCCCTTGTCATCACAAAGCTCCATGACACATGTCATCAGAATATTCCATGGCCTTCTCATCAAAATGCTCCATGCCCTTGTCATCACAATGCTCCCAGACCCCTGTAATCACAGTGCTCCATGCCCCTTTTCCTATCATTGGTCCATGAACCCTGACATCACAGTGCATGATGCCCATCATCATAATGCTTCTGGCTATTTTCAGCACAATGAAATCAAAATTCTCTATGACCTCTGTCATCACAATGCTCCATGACCCAAAGCATCACAATACTCCATGAACATTTTCATCACAATGCTCCATGACACTTGTCATCACAATGATCCATGCCCTTGTCATACCCAATGCTCCATGACCCATGTATTCACAATGCTCCGTGACAATTGTCACCAGAGTTCTCCATGACACCTGTCATCACAATGCTCCATGACTTTGTCCACAAAATGCTACATGACTTTGTCATTACAATGCTCTATGTGCTTGTCATCACAATAATCCATTACCATTGTCATCACAATCCTCCATGAAACTTTTGATCACATTGCTTCATGCCTTTGTTATCACAATGCTCCATGCTCTTTGAAATCAAAATGATCCATGACCTCTGTCATCACAATGATCCAAACCCTTGTGATCACAATGTTCCATAACACTTGTCATCACAACGCTCCATGATGCCTGTCATCAAAATACTCCATGCCCTTTTCATCACAATGCACCATGACCTTTGTCATCACAATTCTCAATACACTTGTCATCACAATGCTCCCTGACACTTGTCGTCACAATGCTCCTTGAACCCTGTCACCAAAGGCTCCATGACATTTTCATCACAAGGCCCCATGCCGTTTTCATCAAACTGAACAATGTCATTGTCATCAAAATACTCCACAAGCTTGTCATCAGAATGTTCCATGACCCTTGTCATCATAATTCTCCATGCACTTGTCAGCAAAATGCTCCCTGAATCTTGTCATCACAATGCTCCATTACCTTTGTCATCACAATCCTCCATGACACTTGGCATCACAATGCTCCATGCCATTGTCATCACAATGGGCCATTACATATGTCATCACAATGTTCCCTGACACCTGTCTTCACAATACTGCATGACCTAGCCATCACAATGCTCCATGCCCTTGTCATCACAATGCTCCATGCCCTTTTTATCACAATGCTCCATGACCCCTGTCATCAAAATATTCCGTGAGTACAGTCATCAAAATGCTTCATGACCTTTGTCATCACAATGGTCCATGCCCTCATCATCAACAGTCTCTGTGACATTTTTAACCACAATGCTCCATGAACTTTTCATCACAATGCTCTTTTGCCCTTGTCATCGCAATGCTCTATGCCTTTCTCAGCACAATGCTCCATGACCATTGTCATCACAATGCTCCATGCGCTTGTCAGCACAATGCTCCATGACACATGTCATCACAATGCTCCATGCGCTTGTCATCACAGTGCTCCACAATCTTGTCATCACAATGCTCCATAAACCTTGTCATCACAATGCTCCATGCACTTCTCATCACAATGCTCTCTCACAACTGATATCACAATGTTACATCACTATTCGTCACAATACTGCCTCACCCCTGTCATCACAATGTTCCATGACCCCTGTCATCCCAATACTCCATGAATATTTTCAGCTCAATGCTCCATGACCCTTGTCATCACAATGATCCATGCCCTTGTCATCGCAATGCTCCATGACCCCTGTATTCACAATGCTCCGTGACGCTTGTCATCACAGTGATCCATGACACCTGTCATCACAATGTTCCATGACTTTGTCAGCAAAATGCTACATGACCATGTCATTACAATGCTCTATGCACTTGTCATCACAATACTCCATTACGATTGTCATCACAATCCTCCATGAACCTTGGGATCACATTGCTTCATGCCCTTGTCATCACAATGTTCCATGTTCCTTGAAATCAAAATGATCCATGAACTCTGTCATCACAATGCTCCAAACACTTGTGATCAAAATGTTCCATAACACTTGTCATCACAACGCTCCATGATGACTGTCATCACAATACTCCATGCACTTTTCTTCACAATGCTCCATGACCTTTGTCATCACAATTCTCAATACACTTGTCATCACAATGCTCCCTGACACTTGTCATCAGAATGCACCTTGAACCCTGTCACGAAAAGGCTCCATGACTTTTTCATCACAATGCCCCATGCCGTTTTCATCACAATGCTCCACGCCACTGTCATCAAAATACTCCACAAGCTTGGCATGAGAATGCTCCATGACCCTTGTCATCACAATTCTCCATGCAATTGTCAGCACAATGCTCCCTGACCCTTGTCATCTCAATGCTCCAAGCCATTGTCATCACAATGCACCATTACCTTTGTCATCAGAATCCTCCATGACACTTGGCATCACAATGTTCCATGCCATTGTCATCACAATGGGCCATTACATATGTCAACACAATGCTCCCTGACACCAGTCTTCACAATAATGCATGCCCTTGTCATCACAATGCTCCATGACCCATGTCATCACAGTGCTCCATGAACTTTTCATCACAATGCTCTTTGATCCTTGTCATCACAATTCTCTATGCCTTTCTCAGCACAATGCTCCATGACCCTTGTCATCACAATGCTCCATGCGCTTGTCAGCACGATGCTCCATGACACATGTCATCAAAATGCACCATGCGCTTGTCATCACAGTGCTTCCCAATTTTGTCATCACAATGCTCCATAAACTTTGTCATCACAATGCTCCATGCACTTCTCATCAAAATGCTCTCTCACCACAGATATCACAATGTTACATCACTATTCGTCACAATACTCCCTCACACCTGTTATAACAGTGTTCCATGACTCCTGTCATCAAAATGCTACATGCACTTATCATCACAATGTTCAATGACCCCTGATATCACAATGCTCCATAACCCCTGTCATCAAAATGCTCCATGACCATTTTCATCAAAATGCTCCATGACCCCTGACATCACAATGTTCCATAACACCTGTCATCAAAATGTTCCATGACCCTTTTCATCAACTTGCTCCATGACCCTGTCATCACAATGCTCCCTGCCCTTCTCATCACAATGCACAACGCACTTGTCATCAAAATGCTCCATGACCTTTGCAATCAGAAAGATCCATGACCTTTGGCATCACAATGCTCCATGTCATTGTCATCACAGTGCTCCATGAACGCTCCCATCAAATTGCTCCATGCCCTTGTCATCACAAAGCTCCATGACACATGTCATCAGAATGATCCATGGCCTTCTCATTACAATGTTCTATGTGCTTGCCATCACAATGCTCCATTACCCCTGTCATAACAATCCTCCATGGCACCTGCCATCACGATGTTCCGTGGCCTTGTCATCTCAAGGCTCCATGACCCTTCTCATCACAATGCTCCACGACCCCTCTAATCAAAATGCTCAATGCCCTTGTCATTAAAAAGCTACATGACGCATGTCATCAGAATGTTCCATGGCCCTGTCATCACAAGGCTCCATTCACTTGTCATCACAAAGCTCCAAGACCCTTTTAATCAAAATGCTCCATGCGTCTTTTCATCTCAATGCACCATGAACCCTGTCATCACAATGGACCCTGCCCATCATCATAATGCTTCAGGCTATTGTCATCACAATTAAATCAAAATGCTCCATGACCTCTGTCATCACAATGCTCCAATCCCTGGTGATCACAATGTTCCATAGCCCTTATCATCACAACACTCCATGACGCTCATCATCACAATTATCCATGGTTTTCTCATGACAATGCTCCATGAACTTTGTCATCACAATGCTCAATACACTTGTCATCACAATGCTCCCTGACACGTCATCAGTATGCTCCATTAACCCTGTCATGACACGTCTCCATGCCTTTTTCATCACAATGATCCATGTCCTTTTAATCACAATGCTCCAAGACACATATAATCACAATGCTCCATGCCCTTGTCATCACAAAGCTCAATGACGCATGTCATCAGAATGCTTCACGGCCTTCTCATCAAAATGCTCCATGCGCTTGTCATTACAGTGCTCCAAGACCCCTGTAATCACAATGCTCCATGCCCTTTTTCATCTCAATGCTCCATGAACCCTGTCATCACAATGCATCATACCCTTCATCATAATGCTTCCGGCTATTGTCAACACAATGAAATAAAAATTCTCCATGACTTCTGTCATCACAATGCTCCATGACCCCTGTCATCAAAATACTCCATGAACATTTTCAGCCCAGTACTCCATGACATTTGTCATCACAATGATCCATGCCCTTGTCATCCCAATGCTCCAAGACCCCTGTATTACAATGCTCCGTGACGCTTGTCATCACAGTGCTCCATGACATCTGTCATCACAATGCTCCATGCCCTTGTCATCCCAATGCTCCATGACCCCTGTATTCACAATGCTCCATGACGCTTGTCATCATAGTGCTCCATGACACCTGTCATCACAATGTTCCATGCCTTTTTCAGCAAAATGCTACATGGCTTTTTCATTACCATGCTCTATGCGCTTGTCATCACAATACTCCATTACCATTGTCATCACAGTCCTCCATGAATCTTGGGATCACATTGCTACATGCCCTTGTCATCACAATGCTCCATGCTCCTTGAAATCAAAATGATCCATGACCTCTGTCATCACAATGCTCCAAAACCTTGTGATCACAATGTTCCATAACACTTGTCATCCCAACGCTCCATGATGCCTGTCATCACAATACTCCATGCACTTTTCATCACAATGCTCCATGACCTTTGTCATCACAATTCTCAATACACTTGTCATCACAATGCTCCATGACACTTGTCGTCAGAATGATCCTTGAACGCTGTCACGAAAATGTTCCATGCCTTTTTCAACACAATGCCCCATGCCGTTTTCATCACAATGTTCCACGCCACTGTCAGCAAAAAACTCCTCAAGCTTATCATGAGAATGTTCCATGACCCTTGTCATCACAATTCTCCATGCACTTGTCAGCACAATGCTCCCTGACCCTTGTCATCTCAATGCTCTAAGCCACTGTCATCACAATGCAGCATTACCTTTGTCATCAGAATCCTCCATGACACCTGGCATCACAATGCTCCCTGACACCACTCTTCACAATACTGCATGACCTGGTCATCACAATGCTCCATGCTTTTGTCACCACAATGCACCATTCCAACAGTCATCACAATAATCCATGAAAATTATTAGACCAATGCTCCATGCCCTTGTCATCACAATGCTCCATGACCCTTGTAATCACAATGCTCCATGAACTTTTCATCACAATGCTCTTTGATCCTTGCCATCACAATGCCTTTCTCAGCGCAATGCTCCATGACCCTTGTCATCACAATGCTCCATGCGTTTGTCAGCACGATGCTCCATGACGCATGTCATCATAATGCACCATGTGCTTGTCATCACAGCGCTCCACAAGCTTGTCATCACAATGCTCCATAAACATTGTCATCACAATGCTCCATGCACTTCCCATCAAAATGCTCTCTCACCACAGATATCACAATGTTACATCACTATTCGTCACAATACTCACTCACCCCGGTTATCACAATGTTCCATGACACCTGTCATCACAATGCTACATGCATTTATCATCACAATGTTCGATGACCCCTGACATCACAATGCTCCATAACCCCGGTCATCAAAATGCTCCATGACCCTTTTCATCATAATCCTCCATGACCCCTGACATCACAATGTTCCATATCCCCTGTCATCAAAATGTCCCATGAAACATTTCATCAAATTTCTCCATGAACCTGTCATCACAATGCTCCCTGCCTTTCTCATCACAATGCACAACGCAGTTGTCATCAAAATGCTCCATGACCTTTGTCATCACAAAGATCCATGACCCTTGTCATCACAAAGCTCAATGACGCATGTCTTCAGAATGCTCCATGGCCTTCTCATCACAATGCTCCATGCCCTTGCCGTCAAAATGCTCCATTACCCCTGTCATAACAATGCTCCATGACCCCTGCCATCACGATGTTCCGTGGCCTTGTCATCACAAGGCCCCATGACCCTTCTCATCACAATGCTCCAAGACCCCTGTAATCAAAATGCTCCATGCCCATTTGTCATCTCAATGTTCAATGAACCCTGTCATCACAATGCACCATGCCCATCATCATAATGCTTCATGCTATTGTCATCACAATGAAATCAAAATGCTCCATGACCTCAGTCATAACAATGCTCCAAAAACTTGTGATCACAATATTCCATAACACTTGTCATCACTGTGCCCCATGACACTCGTCATCACAATTATCCATGGTCTTCTCATCACAATGCTCCATGACCTTTTTCATCACAATGCTCAATACACTTGTCATCAAAATGCTCCCTGACACTTGTTGTCTGTATGCTCCTTGAAACCTGTCATGACAAGGCTCCATGCCTTTTTCCACACAATGATCCATGCCCTTTTAATCACAATGCTCCAAGACCCATGTAATCACAATGCTCCATGCCCTTGTCATCACAAATCTCAATGACGCATGTCATCAGAATGCTCCATGGCCTTCTCATCACAATGCTCCATGCCCTTGTCATCACAATGCTCCAAGACCCCTGTAATCACAATGCTCCATGTCCCTTTTCATCAGAATGCTCCATGAGACTTGTCATCCCAAGTCTCCATTGTCTTCTCATCAAAGTGCTCTAGGAACTTGTCATCAAAATGCTCCATGATCCCTGTCATCACAATACTCCATGAACATTTTCAGCCCAATGCTACATGACCTTCTCATCAAAATGCTCCATGATCCCTGTCATCACAATACTCCATGAACATTTTCAGCCCAATGCTCCATGACCCTTGTCATCAAAATGATCCATGCCCTTGTCATCCCAATGCTCCATGACCCCTTTATTCACAATGCTCCGTGACGCTTGTCATCACAGTGCTCCATGACACCTGTCATCACAATGCTCCATGACTTTGTCAGCAAAATGTTACCTGACCTTGTCATTGTGATGCTCTATTCGTTTGTCATCACAATACTCCATTACCATTGTCATCACAGTCCTCCATGAACCTTGGGATCACATTGCTTCATGCCCTTGTCATCACAATGCTCCATGCTCCTTGAAATCAAAATGATCCATGACTTCTGTCATCACAATGCTCAAAACCCTTGTGATCACAGTGTTCCATAACACTTGTCATCACAACGCTTCATGATGCCTTTCATCACAATACTCCATGCCCTTTTCATCACAATGCTCCAAGACTTTGTCATCACAATTCTCAATACACTTGTCATCACAATGCCCCATGCCATTTTCATCACAATGCTCCATGTCATTGTCATCAAAATACTCCACAAGCTTGTCATCAGAATACTCCATGACCCTTTTCATCACAATTCTCCATGCACCTGTCAGCACAATGCCCCATGACCCTTGTCATCACAATGCTCCAAGCCATTGTCATCACAATGCTCCATTACCTTTGTCATCAGAATCCTCCATGACACTTGGCATCACAATGCTCCATGCCATTGTGATCACTATGGGCCATTACATATGTCATCACAATGCTCCCTGACACCTCTCTTCACAATACTGAATGACCTGGTCATCACAATGCTCCATGCCCTTGTCATCACAATGCGCCATTCCAAATGTCATCACAATAATCCATGAAACTTATTAGACCAATGCTCCATTCCCTTGTCATCACAAGGCTCCATGCCCTTGTTATCACAATGGTCCATGACCCCTGTCATCACAATGCTCCATGCCTCCGTTCATCACAATGCTTCATGACCTTTGTCATCACAGTGGTCCATGCCCTAATCATCAACAGTCTCTGTGACATATTTAACCACAATGCTCCATGAACTTTTCATCACAATGCTCTTTGACCCATGTCATCACAATGCTCTATGCCTTTCTCAGCACAATGCTCCATGACCCTCGTCATCACCATGCTCCATGCGCTTGTCAGCACAATGTTCCATGACCCATGTCATCACAATGCACCCTGCACTTTTCATCACTGTGCTCCACAATCTTGTCACCACAATGCTCCATAAAACTTGTCATCACAATGCTCCATGCACTTCTCATCAAAATGCTCTCTCAACACTGATATCACAATGTTACATCACTATTCATCACAATACTCCCTCACCCCTGTCATCACCATGTTCCATTACTTCTGTCTTTGCAATGCTACATGCACTTATCATCACAAAGTTCGATGACCCCTGACATCACAATGTTCCATAACAACTGTCATCAAAATGCTCCATAACACTTTTCCTCAAAATGCTCAATGACCCCTGACATCACAATGTACCATAACACCTGTCATCAAAATATTCCATGACCCTTTTCATCAAATTGCTCTATATCCCTGTCATCACAATGCTCCCTGCCCTTCTCATCACAATGTACCACGCCCTTGTCATCAAAATGCTCCATGACCTTTGTCATCACAAGGCTCCATGACCCTTGGCATCTCAATGCTCCATGCCATTGTCATCACAATGCTCCATGAACCCTCTAATCACAATGCTCCATGCACATTTGCATCTCAATGCTCCATGAACCCTGTCATCAAAATGCACCATGCCCATCATCATAATGCTTCAGGCTATTGTCATCAAAATGAAATCTAAATATTCGATGATCTATCTCATCACAATGCTCCAAATCCTTGTGATCACAATGTTCCATAACACTTATCATCACAATGTCCCTTGACGCTCATCATCACAATTATCCATGCTCTTCTCATCACAGTGCTCCATGACCTTTGTCATCACAGTGCTCTATACACTTGTCATCACAATGCTCCCTGACACTTGTCATCAGTATGCTCCTGGAACCCTGTCATGACAAGGCTCCATACCATTTTCATAACAATGATCCATGCCAATTTCATCACAATGCTCCAACACACCAGTAATCACAATGCTCCATGCCCTTGTCATCACAATGCCCCAAGACCCCTGTAATCACAATACTCCATGCCCCTTTTCATCAGAATGCTCCATGAGACTTGTTATTACAAGGCTCCATGGTCTTCTCATCACAATTCTCCAGGAACTTTTCATCACAGTGCTCCATTCCCTTGTCATCACTATGCTCCATGACCCCTGTCCTCACAATACTTCCTGAACATTTTCAGTCCAATTCTCCAGGAACTTCTCATCACAATGCTTCATGATCCCTATTATCACAATGCTCCATGACCACTGTCATCACAACGCTCCATGACCCCTGACAACACAGTGATCCGGGACTCTTGTCATCACAATGCTCCATTCCCTAGTCAGCACAATGCTCCATGAACAGTTTCAGCCCAATGCTCCATGACACTTGTCATCACAATGATCCATGCCCTTGCCATCCCAATGCTCCATGACCCCTATAATCACAATGATCCGTGATGCTTCTCATCACAGTGCTCTATGACCCTTATTATCACAATGCTCCATGCCTGTGTCAGCAAAATGCTACATGAACTTGTCATCAAAATGCTCCATTTGCTTGTCATCACAATCCTCCCTTACCATTGTCATCAAAATCCTCCATGAACCTTGGGATCACATTGATTCATGGCCTTGTCATCCCAATGCTCCATGCTCCTTTAAAACAAAATGATCCATGACTTCTATCATCACAATGCTCCAAACCCTTGTGACCACAATGTTCCATAACACTTGTCATCACAACGCTCCATGATGCCTGTCATCACAATACTCCATGCCCTTTTCGTCAAAATGCTCCATGATCTTTTTCATCACCATTCTCAATACACTTGTCATCACAATGTTCCCTGACACTTGTCGTCAGAATGCTCCTGGAAACCTGTCATGAAATGGCCTCATGCCTTTTTCATCACAATGCTCCCTGCCCTTTTCATCACAATGCTCCATGCCATTGTCGTCACAATACTCCACAAGCTTGTCATTAGAATGCTCCATGACACTTGTCATCACAATGCTCCATGGCCACTGTCATCACAATGCTCCATACCCCTTGTCATTACTGTGCTCCATGACACTCGTCATCACAATTATCCATGGTCTTCTCATCACAATGCTCTACGCCCTTGTCATCAAAATGCTCCATGACCCTTGTCATCACAATGCTCCATGGCCACTGTCATCACAATGCTGAATTCCCCTTGTCATTACAGTGCTCCATGACGCTTGTCATCACAATTATCCATGGTCTTCTCATCACAATGCTCCACGGTCTTTCCATCCCAGTGCTCCATGCCCTGGTCATCACAATGCTCCATATCCCTTGTCATCACAATTCTCCTATTTCTTGGCATCACTATGCTCCATGACACTTCTCATCACCGTGTTATATGATTTGTCATCACAATTCTCTATGCACTTGTCATCGCAATGCTCCATGACCCCTGTCATAGGAAACTCCATGTGCTTCTCATCACAATGCTTCATGAACTTGTCATCAAAATTCTCAATGGCCCTTGTCATCACAATGCTCCATGCCCTTGTCATCACAATGCTCCATGTCCCTTGTCATCACAATGCTCCAAGCCCTTGTCATCAAAATGCTCCATTACATTTGTCATCACAATCCTCCATGACACTTGGCATCACAATGTTCTATTCCATTGTCATCGCAATGGACCCTGACATATGTCATCACAATGCTCCCTGAGACCTGTCTTCAAAATACTCCATGACCTTCTCATCACAATGCTCCATGCCTTTGTCATCACATTGCACAATGCCCACTGTCATCACAATAATCCATGAAACATGTCAGGCCAATGCTCCATGCACCTGTCATCACAATGCTCATTGCCTTTTCATCACAATGCTCTATGACCCCTGTCATCACAATGCTGCGTGACTCCAGTCATCACAATGCTTCATGACCTTTGTCATCACAATGGTCCATGCCCTCGTCATCACAAGGCTCTGTAACCTTTGTCACCAAAATGCTCCATGAAATTTTCATCACAATGCTCGGTGACCCTTGTCATCACATTGCTCCATGTCTTTGTCAGCACAGTGCTCCATGACCCATGTCATCACAATGTGCCATGTGCTTGTCATCACAATGCTCCACAATCTTGTCATCACAATGCTCCATAAAACTTGTCATCACAATGCTCCATGCACTTCTTATCAAAATGCTCTCTCACGAATGATATCAAAATGTTCCCTCACTAGTCATCACAATACACCCACTCCCCTGTCATCACAATGGTCCACAACACCGTCATGAAAATGTTCCATGACTCCTGACATCACAATGTTCCATAACCCATGTCATCAAAATGTTCCATGACACTTTTCATCAAATTGCTCCATGACCCTGTCATCACAATGCTCCCTGCCCTTCACAAGAGAATTCACCACACCCTTGTCATCAAAATGCTCCATGACATTTGTCATCACAAAACTCCATGACCCTTGGCATCACAATGCTCCATGCCATTGTCATCCCAATGCACAAAACACCTCTCATCACATCGTTCCAAGCCCTTGTCATCACAGGATCCATGATGCTTTTCATCACAATGCTCGATGCCATTCTTCTCACAATGCTCCATGTGCTTGTCATTACAATCCTCCATGAACCATGTATCACAGTGTTCCGTGCCATTGTTATCTCAATGCTCCTTGCCCCCTCTCATCACAATAATCCATGAAACATCTCAGACCAATGTTCCATGCCCTGTTCATCACAATGATCCAAGACTCCTCTAATCATAATTCTCTATGCCCCTTTTCATCTCAATGCACCATGAACGCTGTCATCACAATGCACCAATGCGCATCATCATAATGCTTCATGCTATTGTCATCACAATGAAATCTAAATGCTCTATGACCGCTGTCATCACAATTCTCCAAATCCTTGTGATCACAATATTCCATAACACTTATCATCACAGCTCCCCATAACGCTCGTCATCACAATTATCCATGGTCTTCTAATCACAATGCTCCATGACATTTGTCATCACAATGCTCAATACCCTTGTCATCACAATGGTCCCTGACACTTGTCATCAGTATGCTCCTTGAACCCTGTCATGACAAGGCTCCATGCCTTTTTCATCACAATGTTACATGCCCTTTTCCTCACAGTGCTCCAAGACCCTTGTAATCACAATGCTCCATGCCCTTGTCATCAGAAAGCTCCATGATGCATGTCATCAGAACGCTCCATGACATTCTCATCCCAATGTTCAATGCCCTTGTCATCACAATGCTCCAAGACCCCTGTAATCACAATGCTCCATTACCCTTTTCATCAGAATGCTCCATGAGACTTGTCATCACATGGCTCCATGGAATTCTCATCACAGTGCTCCAGTACCTTTTCATCACAATGCTCCTTGACCCCTGTCATAACAATACTCCATGAACATTTTCAGCCCAATGCTCCATGACGTTCTCATCACAATGCTCCATGACCTCTGTCATCACAATGCTCCATGACCACTGTCATCACAATGCTCCATGAACCCTGACAACACAATGATCCGGGACTGTTGTCATCAAACTGCTCCATGCCCTTGTCATCCCAATGCTCCATGAACCCTTTAATCACAATGATCCATGACGCTTGTCATCACAGTGCTCCATGAACCTTGTCATCACAATGCCTTTGTCAGCAAAATGATACATAATCTTGTCATCACAATGCTCCATGTGCTTGTCATCACAATCCTCCAAGACCCTTGGGATCATATTGCTTTATGCCCTTGTCATCTCTATCTTGCCTTTCTGGTTTTTACAGATTTTCGGATGCCCTTTTTGACCGGTGGGAAGCGACAATTCTTTGTAGTGTGGATTTGCATTGTGCGCTTGCTTGATTGGCCAAAAAGGGCCTATGCCTTTTCTCCTGAATATATTCAGGAGAAAATCATACGCTGTTTTTGGCCAAGTGCATCATTCTCGAAGTTGTGATGCCTTTCCTGTGCTTTAAAGGCGATTCCAATTTACCTCTTGAAATATGTTTTGTGCAATTCTGCCTCATTTTCAAGTCCGCTTTTTTGCCTTCCCTCAACAGATTTTTGGAAGAGAGTAGTCCTTTATAACTCTGCAGGTTTTTGATTTGCTTTGCCCCTGAGCTCCAATTTTCAAATCCCATTATTGGGAGCTGACCGCAAATCCACAATTTTGCTTCAGGACCTATACTGGTTCCAGGGGTGGCTATACTGGTTCCCTGTGGGTGGCTGAGGCTTTGGTTAATTCTTCTTCCTGACGGGAATTTAGAGTGACATGTGTCCGTCCAAAGGCCTACATCTACTCTCTGATTGGTTCTCCCTCTTCCCTTTCATCCTCTGCACAATTAGCAAACTGTGCGAACCAGGAGGTTATAGGGGACGACTCTCCTAAGTTGGGAGATTGATAGTAAAGTTGTTGGAATGCCAAACTGTAGCACAAGGAGAGGAAAAAGTAGGAGACTTTCAGAAACCTTTCGCCATCACAGGGTGTCCATTCTCTAGGTTTCCCATACATGTTATAACTGTAGTGATATTCCCTTCTACCTGGAAATTTGGGACCCATGGAATGGTGGCATGCATTACTACTTTAAAGGGTCTGCATTTTCTCTCCCAATCTCACCAGTCCTCTCAGTCCCAAGTGTCCAGCCTTATGTCTCATCCAGCTGTCTTTGCAGATAGGGTCATTCTAGGTTTCCTCAGAACCCCTGAAGGAATTGTGTAAGAATTTCGCTGTTTTTTTTGTTTTGTTTTTGAAATTCATTTTTATAATGTGGATGAGCTGATTTTCACTGACGTGTTTATGCCGGTCTAGACACACTTGATTCCCTTACAGAGGCATATCAATACATAGGTTTTAAGATTCTTACTAATCAAATATATTCCTCTGTGGGGAATAGGGGTTTTGAGTCCCGTTCACTGAGGAAGGTGTAGGTCTTGTCTATTCTGTATTTGGTTTATGGAATTGTACCTGTGCTAATATCAAACTCAGGTTTTATGCATCACCCCACCTCTCCTTTCCCCTTAAGGAGGCATAAGAGTGTTTCCTAAATGTGAGACGCTGCTCTCTTTCCTAATTCAGTTCATGTGTTGTGATGTTGACATTCCCTCTCTAAGTGATATCTTATGATAAGATTCTTTTTCTGTGTGACTAATTTCCCTTAGAATCATCATACCTAAATCCTCTCATTATGCTGCTACTGGCCTTATGACATTGATTTCACGTCTGAGTGATATTCCGTTGTACAAAATTACCACAAGTTCTTTATGCATTTCTCTTTTTCCTGGGATACTTTAGGTGTACTGAAGTTGAGGTTCTTGTATGCAGTGCAGCCCTAAACTTTGGGGTGCCTGTGTCTTGTTGATATTTAATCTTCCCAAGTTATATGTCCATGAGTTGAAGTCCCCTTTGCTCGGGGGCTTTGTATTTTAGATGTTTTAGGAAACAGCATACACTTCTTCAGAGTAGCTCTTGGATATTTATACCCCACCCATCAGCGTGACTAGTCTCCCTGTTTTCCATGGCCTCTCCTGCATTTTTGATTTGTACACATTTTTTGGATGGACTTTCTGAGCAGTGGAAATTGAGACTTCTTTATTGTGCGGATTTGCATTTCCCCCTTGCTTGGTTGGCCACAAACTCTGTATGTGTTTTTTTCCTGAAGATATTCACAAAAAAAACGCATACACCCTTTTGCCCAACTGCATCATTTTAGAAATTCTGCTGCTTTTCATATGCTTTAAATGTGAGTACAATCTACCTTTTGAAAAATGTTTCCTGCAATTCTGCCTCTCATTCAGAACCTCTTCGTTGCCTTACCTGAATATATTTTTGGACATTGGTTATCATTTATATCTTTGCAGGTCCTTGAATTGTCTGCTCCTGAGCTCCATTTTGCAACTCGCTTTTTTTGTGAGCTGACCGCCAAACCATTGGATTGATTCCGGCCCTATTCTGGTTCTGGGGAGGCAGGCTGAGCCTTTGGTTAATTCTTCTTCCTAATGGGAAATTAGAGTGACATGTGCCTGTCAAAACTCCTACAGTTAATCTCTCATTGGTTCTTCCTCTTCCCATTTATCCTCTGCAAAAATTGCAAACTGTGTGAAACAGGAGGTTAAAGGTGCTGATTCTCCAAGTTGGGAGATTGTTAGTAATGTGGCTGGAATGGCGAACCCCAGCACCAGGAGATCAAAAATGAGGTGCATTTTAGACACCTCTCCTGAGCACACGGTGTACATTCATCTCGGTTTCCCAGGCATGTTTTTGCTGTCAGAAGATTCCCTTGAAAGTGCAGATTTGGGACCCATGGAATGGGTACCAGGCAGTATTACTTTAAAAGGTCTGCATTTCCTCACCCAGCCTCTCTAACATCTCTTAGCGTGCATAGCTTCCAGCCTTATATATCATCCTGCTGTGGGTCTACATGTGTTCAATCCATGTTACATCGTAGCCCTTCAAAAAAAGTTGTAAGAATTTTTGTCTGTCTCACTGTTTTTATAAATATTTTTAAATTTATTTTTATATTTGTTACAGCTGATTTTCAAAGCTCTGTTTTTTGCTGCTGTACATCCACTTGATTCATGTACTGTGAGACAACAATAAATTCTTTCTCAGATGCTTACGAGTCATATGTATTATTTTCCAGTGACTTGAGTGGACTGAGTGCCGTTCTTTGAGGTACCGTGTAGGCCTTCCCAGTTATTCAATTCGGTACTTGGAATGGTATCTTTGCTAATTTCAACCTCCTGGATAATACCTCACCATTCCCCACCTTTCCCATTTAGCAGCCTTATGTCTATTTTCTACATATTTGACTATGTTTCTGTTTTGTAGTTTATTTCATGTGTAGCCATTTTTGATTCCACCTTTAAGTGACATCTTATGATATGTGTCTTTTTCTTTCTGACATGTGTCACTTAGAATGATCGTATGTAACTCCTCCAGAGTTGTTCCAACTGGCCTTATTTCATTGATTTCGGGATGAGTAATATTCCACTCTACATAAGTACCCCATCTCTTTTATCCATTTTATCCTTCCAGGGACATTTAGGTTATATCCAAGTGGAGGCCCTTTTTAACAGACAGGTGGTAAACGTTGGGGTGCCTGTTTTCTGTCATTTTTTGTTTTTCCCAAGGTATACGCCCATGAGTGCAAGTGCCCTATGCTCTGTAGCTCAGTTTTCAGATGTTTTAGCAAACACAATACACTTCTCCAGAGTGGCCGTTGGCAAATTACATTTCCACTATCAGCCTCACAGGGCTCCCTTTTCTCCTCACCCTGTCCTGCATTTCTGGTGTTTACACTTTATGTGGATGGCCCTTCTGACTGATGTGAAGTGATACATTTTGTAGTATTGATTTCCAGTGCCCACCTGTTTGGTTGGATAAAAAGTGTGAATGGCCTTTACTTGAATATATTCAGAAAAAAATGCATACGCCCTTTTGGGCCAAGTGCATCATTGGCGATGTTCAGCCCCTTTTCTCGTGCTTTAATGGGGAGTCCTTTCTACCTCTTAAAATCTGTTTCCTGCCACTCCCCCTTGCTTACAAGTCCTTTTCTGTGACTTACCTCAAGACATTTGTCAACAATAGATATTTCCAACTCTGCAGTTTCATGAATTTTAGTGCCCCTGAGTTCCATTTTTCAACTTGTGTTTTTGGAAACTGGACACAAAACAGCGGGATTTCCTCTAGCCCTTTTCTCTTTCCGTGGGCAATTCTAGCCTTTGATGAATTTGTCTTCCGGATTGGAAATTACAGTGGCATGTGCCTGTCCGAACTCCTAAGATTTGTCTCTAAATTTTTCTCATCCTTCCGCTTCATCCTCTGGACAAATTCCAAACTGTGTGCAACAGGATGTTGACGGTGCTGTTATCCCCAAGTGAGGAGACTGTTAGGAAATATGCTGGAGGGGTGAACCCGAGCACCAGGCGATGAGGAGATGAGGTGCCTTTTCCAAACTCTTTCCGATCAAACGGTGTACCATCCTCTAGGTGTGACAGGCATGTTTTAGCTGTAGGAAGGGTCCCGTGCATGGAAGGAGAACACCAGGGATTTTTC
The DNA here is from genome assembly GCF_964341445.2 of Mesoplodon mirus. Classification (NCBI taxonomy): domain Eukaryota; kingdom Metazoa; phylum Chordata; class Mammalia; order Artiodactyla; family Ziphiidae; genus Mesoplodon; species Mesoplodon mirus. The sequence continues at coordinate 637,051 of NW_028295738.1, forward strand.
CAAATCAGTGCCTCCCCGAACCCCAAACTGGGGAATTTTTAAGCTACGGCTACACGTATGTCCATTAAGGGCCTTGGGAAATAGGCAGAGCCCAAACTTTAGATGATTGAAATCTTCAGGTTCAGAAGCGCTCACCATCGGCCTTGCTTAGGTTACATTTTATCTGTTATTGATAGATGATGTCAATAAAAATATCGATTCTTTTTCAGATTATTTCCCCTTATAGGTTATTGCAAAATATTCAGTGTAGTTCCCTGTGCTATACAGTAGTTCCTTGTTGATGATCTATTTTATACATAGCAGTGTGTATGTGTTAATCCCAAACTGTTAATTTATCCCTTCTCCAACCTTTCCCCTTTGGTAATAATAAATTATAAGATTTTATACTTCTCAGAAATGGGGGAGCTGAAAGAGAGGTATCCTTTTCAATGGAAAAGCATTCAAAACAAGATTGAAGCTTCAGCCAAGAGTATTCGATGTACATCCATGGAAATAAATCACTTCATTTCTCTAAAGTTGACCTGACAAATAAGACAGACGTCTTCACTGAACTTGCTTATAGTAAAGTGATGGAAATATCAAATGTAAGTCTTAGAAAAATCTTATTTTACCCGAGCATTATACACTGCTCTATTTTAACTACAGTTTGGCTCACACATCTGTTCAATGAAGTTACAATGTTCTCAACTTCTGTTACTGACCCTCCAGAGTGGACCCCAACAGGAGTCCCCATGCCCAGTGTCATTGGAGCCAACAGATCAAGACTGAGTTTGGTTCAGAATCAAAGGAAACATTATTTTGAAAACCGAATGGAGAGGTGAGAGCGTGCACTCCCCCACGGGCTGTGGGCTGGGCTGCTGTGTAGGGATCCCAGCACCGTCAGTGGGAGTTAGGGGATGGAGCTCTCGAGGGCTGGGTTGGCTGCAGCTCAGGCTCCATGCCGTGGAGTCTGCATGGGACTCCGCTATCTGAGGTGTCGACCCAGCCATTCTGCAATAGGAAATCGGGTCTGAAGTGCCGGGTGTGGGACCTCTGCATGCGGAACCCTAGGAGCACGTGAAATTAGAAAAAGCACAAAGGAAAAACAGGTTAGACTTTATTTTATGGCCCAGATTCTCTTTTTATCTCCCAGGAATTTTTAATGAACGTTGCCAGAGAGGAACACCTCCTCTGCTTTTTGTTCCGTTCCTCATTCTTGGTGTGTTGAGGGTGCAGACCCCTCTTTTGTAACTGCTTCATGCTGTGGTGGGAGCCCTGCTACGTGGGGGAAGGGGCAAAACGTCTCCCCACCAGCCTCCAGGTGAGGTTGATTGTCCCAAAGCCTCCTGCATCACTTCTCGTCCACCTGAGCACCAGCATTGGAAGTGTTATAGATTCTAATGACTTTTAAGGGTCCAGGAAAGAGATGCGCAGAGATGCTGTGGTGGCAGGTTTCACCCCACCCCACATTTGTTCGGTGACTTTAGGCTGACGTTTTTTGCCAGCCTAGATGCTCTGACCAGTAGTCTGTGCTTTCTTTAATTAGGTCCCTGAATTAAAGTACAAACAGCACCATGTGTCAGAGCCCTGCCCGTGCAACTCCCAGACAGTCCAGGGTCAGTGGTGATCCAGGACCATGACGTCCACTGAGTCAACGGCCTTTAGAAGTAGCCAGCAGTCCAGCCGGTCATATTGGCCACCATCACCGTGGTGTCTGTAGGGTTTTCTATGGTGAAAGCGTGATATACGTTTCCCCCGCCAAGCTTATTAGCTCCCCTCTGGGTGCAGTAAGTCCTGCAAGCAGTAGTCTGCTCTTTCGGGGCATAGTCTTGTTGTTTTCTGAGAGAAACTCCAGGTCAAGTGATGGTCACACGAGTCATCTTGGGGGCCCGTTGCCCCCATTTGTCTCTCTGGAGGTAGGAGTTGGAGGGCCTCCTCACTCGAGGTCAGTGTGTCCACAGAGCGACCCCTGCAACTTCAGGACATGATGGGTGGTTAGGATCAGGACGTGGGTTCCTTTTCCCTTGGGAGGGCGCTGGCCTTGTGGGCTGCTGATTTCCAGATTTTTAGATACCCCAGTATACTGGCCTGATGAGTCGGTGTGCAAAGCCCTTGGTGACCATAGTTTATCGTACCTGAAGGGCATTCTTGTGTTGCTCCATTTCAAGTGGTCCCAGTTTTGGCACTAAGGCTCCAAGGGCGATTAACCTTTGACCGGGTATGTAAAGGTCAAAGGCTTTAGCTAAATTAGCGAGTTCCTGGGCAAGGATCTGAATTGATTGCTCTTTCCATTCTTGAAAGGCTGCTTCTGGATTCTATTCAAAAAGATCATCATCTTTTCGTGTCAGTGTTTCATGTAGAGGCCCTGCTATTAGACTGTAGTTAGGGATCCAGATGCAGAAAACCTTGGCCTCCCCAGGAACCCCTAAGCTGTCTTCTAATTTTAGAAGAGGTAAGGCTGCAAATGGCTTCTTCCCTATCCTGGGATGCGTTTCTCCAAATATCTGTGAGGATGAAGCCCAGGCATGTCACCTGAGCCTGGGATATTTGAGCCTTTTTCTTGGACACCTTCTATCCTTTCTTGGCTAGGTAGTTCAGAGGCGTCTTTAGTAGGCCTGGCGATCAGAATGTCATCTGCACATTGAAGGAGGGTTCCCTTTTACAGAGGTAGAACGTTTAGGTCTTTAGAGGACATTTCCCCAATGATGGTGAGGGATTTTTGAACCATTGGGGCAGGACGGCCCAGCATTATTGGTTTTGTTGCATGTTGTGTCCTGCCACTCACAAGCCAAAAATTCTTGTGACTCTGAGATGAATGGAATACAGAAGAAGGCATCATTGAAGTGTAATACAGAATGCCATGGCCTGGTGGATGGTAGAATGAGCAGCAGGGTGTAGGAAATAGGAGCTACTGGATGTATATCCTCGGTGGCTTCACTGACTGTCCTGATATCCTTTACCAGGTCTCCAGCAGCCCATGGGGCTCTCGTGGTCAGGCCAATCCCAGGATATGGAGCTCACCTGGGCTGCATCCCGCACCCCACAGCCCACGGGGCTCTCGTGGTCAAGTCCCTCCCATGTTATGGAGCTCACCTCTGCAGCTACCCAGCAGCCCATGGGGCTCTCATAGTCTGGCCCTTCCCAGGATACGGAACTCCCATGGGCAGGTACCCCAGCAGGGCTGGACACACAGGAACTGTGCACATAGCCCACCTTGCAGAGAACCCCCAGCTCACCTGTCGCTCACAGCTGACACAGAACACCTCCGAGCAGGACTTAAACTAACAAACAGCAGCTCTGACAGGTCTGTGACCCTGGCTATCACTCTGTGCAGCCTCTCTCTGCCTGGTCTTCCAAACACTTCCACTGCAGCCAGGGCACCAGGCCTCTGTCTCCACACATCCTCACTCCTCTCCCTGACTCCTGGGCTCCTCTCATTCGGATAGGGTCTTCTTGAAGTTGTTTTCCACTCATGGACCAGATAAAATGATAAGAAAACAAGCCGCAGCTGCAGACCCTTGTCTAGCCTGACTCTCAAGAGCCCACACCTGTTCCTTGGGACTCACCCGTTTAGCAAGGTTCATTTTCTGCAACTGTGAGCCCCTGAGGGGTGAGGATTGGCTGATTTGGGCAGCCTGACACTGCCTGCCAGCGCCCCCCCCCAACAGGTGTGCCTGGGTTGAGGTCAATATAAACACCTCTCCAGTCAGCAAGAGCCCCTGTAGCTGTGTCTGATGCCATATTCTCTGCCCCGTCAGCAGTGTCGTGGCTGGGGTGGTGGGAGGGAGTGAGGGGCCGTGGCTTTGTGGGTGGCCCAGTGTAAGTGGGGCTCTGCTGGACTCTCTGCAGGAGTTGCCAGACTGCCACCTGCTAAAGAAGAGGATGTGTCACCCATACCTGCCACTGGAATTTCTCCCCAGGCAGAGGTGAGGAAGTAAAAAAGCAGTGGGTGCTGTGGCAGGAGGGGTATCTCAGGCAGGGAAATGGAAAGATTCCAGAAGAGCATCTGGGGCCAGGACCATCCTGACTGGCCTGCAGGCACCAAGTCGGCCTGCGTGCTCTCGCTAGTGTGGCTCCACAGCCCTTCCTCTAGGCTGGCAAGTGCTTGTACATATTCAGGTGTTTTACCTGGAAAGGGTGGGAAGAGTTCAGCTGCAGCAGGACTGGGGCTCAGCTCACATTTACTCACAGACGCCTCGACACAGACCCCCAGCTTTGCAATGAGGATGCTCCTTGTGGGGGGGAGCGCTGCTGTGTGCATGGGACACGATTTCCCACCTCTGACCAACTTAAGAATTTTTTACCACTGGAGCAAGTGCCCTGATACGATTTTCCTCTGTATAACTGGTGAGTTCTCTTTTTTTTTTTTTTTTTTCTTTTTTTTCTTTTTGGTTCAAGTTAGATTTTATTTATTCATCTTTTTTTTTAATTTGGAGATATAAACATGGAAGTAATGCATTAATATAAAGACGTCTATGTGAAGGGAAAAACTATTTTTCTGTTTTATTTTATTAAATGTTATTTATTTATTTTTAATTTTTTTAAATTTATTTCTTTTATACAGCAGTTTCTTATTGGATATCTATTTTATACATATAAGTGTGCACATGTGAATCCCAGTCTCCCAATTCATCCCACCACCACCCTCACATGGCGTTCCCTCCTTGGTGTCCATATGTTTGTTCTCTACATCTGTCTCTATCTCTGCCCTGCAAACTAGTTCATCTGTACCATTTTTCTAGGTTCCACATATATGCATTAATATACAATATTTGTTTTTCTCTTTCTGACTTACTTCACTCTGTATGACAGTCTCTAGATCCATCAAGGTCTCTACAAATGACCCAATTTCATTCCTATGTATGGCTGAGTAATATTCCGTTGTATATATGTACCACATCTTTATCCATTCGTCTGTCTGTGGGCACTTAGATTGCTTTCATTACCTGTCTATTGTAAATAGTGCTGCAGTGAACATTGTGGTGAATGTGTCTTTTTGATTTATGGTTTTCTCTGGGTATATGCCCAGTAGTGGGATTGCTGGATTATATGGTAATTCTATTTTTAGTTTTTTAAGGAACCTCCATACTGTTCTCCATAGAGACTGTATCGATTTACATTCTCAACAATAGTGGAAGAAGGTTCCTTTTCTCCACACCCTCTCCAGCATTTGTTGTTTGTAGATTTTCTGATGATGCCCATTCTAACAGGTGTGACGTGATACCTCATTGTAGTTTCGATTTCCATTTCTCTAATAATTAGTGATGTTGAGCAGATTTTCATGTGCGTACTGGCCATCTCTATGTCTTCTTGGAAGAAATGTCTATTTGGATCTTCCAGTTTTGTATTGGGTTGTTTGTTTTATTAATATTGAGCTGCATGAGCTGTTTATATATATTGGAGATTAATCATTTGTCCATTGATTCGTTTGCAAATATTTTCTGCCATTCTGAGGGTTGTCTTTTCGTCTTGTTTGTAGTTTCCTTTGCTTTGCAAAAGCTTTTACGTTTCATTAGTCCCATCTGTTTAGTTTTCTTTTTTATTTCATTACTATAGGAGGTGGATCAAAAAAGATCTTGCTGTGATTTACGTCAGAGTATCCTTCCTAAGTTTTCCTCTCAGAGTTTTATACTGTCTGGTCTTACATTAAGGTCTCTAATCCATTTTGAATATATTTTTATGTATGGTGTTGGGGAGTGTTCTAATTTCATTCTTTTACATGTAGCTGTCCATATTTCCCAGCACCAATGATTGAAGAGACTGTCTTATCTCCATTGTATAGTCTTGCCTCCTTTCTCATAGATTAGTTGACCATAAGTATGTAGGTTTATCCTTGGGCTTTTTTTTTTTTTCCATTTACACGTTTATTGGAGTATAATTGCTTTACAATGGAGTGTTCGTTTCTGCTGTATAACAAAGTGAATCAGCTATACATATACAAATATCACCAGATCCCCTCCCTCTTGCATCTCCCTCCCGAACTCCATAACCCACACCTTTATGTGGTCACAAAGCACCGAGCTGATCTCCCTGTTCTATGTGTCTGATTATCAGTAGCTATCAGTGTTACATTTGGTAATGTATTTATGTCCATGCCACTCTCTCACTTCGTCCCAGCTTACCCATCCCCCTTCCGGTGTCCTCAATTCCTTTCTCTATGTCTGTGTCCTTAATCCTGTCCTGCCACTAGGTTCTTCAAAATCCTTTTTTTTCTTCATTAGATTCCATATATCTCTGTTAACATGCAGTATTTGTTTTTCCCTTTCTGACTTACTTCACTGTGTAGGACAGATTCTAAGTCCATCCACCTCAGTACAAATAACTCAGTTTTGCTTCTTTTTATGTTTGAGTAATATTTGATTGTATATATGTGCCAGATCTTCTTTATCCATTCATCTGTCGATGGACACTTAGGTTGATTCCATGTCCTGACTATTGTAAATAGAGCTGCAATGAACATTTTTGTACATAACTCTTTTTGAATTATGGTTTTCACAAGGCAAATGTCCAGTAGTTGGATTGTTGTGTCGTATGGTACTTCTATTGTTAGTTATTTAAAGGAACCTCCGTACTGTTCTCCCTAGTGCTCATATCAATTTATATTCCCACCCACAGTGCAAATGTGTTCCCTTTTCTCCAATAAAGGCCTCTCCAGCATTTATTGTTTTCTAGAATTTTTTGATGATTGCCACTCTGATTGCTGTGAGGTGATACCTCACGGTAGTTTGGATTTGCATTACTCTAATGATCAGTGATGTTCAGCATCCTTTCATGTGTTTCTTGGTAATCTGTATATCTTCTTTGGATAAATGTCTATTAGGTCTTCTGCCCGTTTTTGGATTGGGTTGTTTGTTTTTGTGATATTGAGCTACATGCGGTGCTTGTAAAGTTAGGAGATTAATCCTTTGTCAATTGCTTCATTTGAAAATATTTTCTCCCATTCTGAGGGTTGTTTTTGCATCTTGTTTATGTTTTCCTGTACTGTGTAAAAGCTTTTAAGTTTCATTACGTCCCATTTGTTGATTTCTGTTTTTATTTCCATTTATCTAGGTGGTGGGTCAAAAAGGATCTTGCTGTGATTTATGTCATAGAGTGTTCTGCCTATGGTTTCCTCTAAGTGTTTTATAGTGTCTGGTCTTATATTTAGATCTCTAATCAATTTAGAGTCTATTTTTGTGTATGGTGTTATGGAGTGTTCTAATTTCATTCTTTTATGTGTAGGGGTCCAGTTTTTCCAGCACCAATTACTGAAGAGACTGTCTTTTCTCCATTGTATATCCTTATCTCCTTTGTCATAGATGAGATAGCCATAGGTATGTAAGTTTATCTCTGGGCTTTCTGTCCTGTTCCATTGATCTGTGTTTATGCCAATCTACATATACTTGATTCCATTATGGAGACATATAAATACATAGGTTTCAAGGTTATTACCAGTCAGATATATTCCTCTTCAGTGAATAGGGTGTTTTGTGTCCAGTTCATTGAGAAAGGAGTAGGTCTTGTCTATTACATATTTGGTATATGGAATGGGATCTGTGCTAATTTCAAACTCTGCTTTTACACATCACCCCACGTCACCTTTCCCCTTAAGGAGGCATAAGTGTGTTTTCTAAATGTGTAACTCTGTTCTCTTTTGAAATTCAGTTCATGTGTAGCCATGTTTACATTTCCTCTATAAGTGATATATTACAATAAGTTTCTTTTTCTTTGTGGCTCATTTCTCTTCGCATCATCATACCTAAAGCCACTCATTATGCTGCTATTGGCCTTATGACATTGATTTTATGTCTGAGTGACATTCCATTGTATATAAGTACCACAATATCTATATCCATTTTTTTTCCTTTCGTGAGATATATAAAGTGTACCGAAGTCGAGGTTTTTGTAAACAGAGCAGCCCTAAACTTTGGGCTGGCTATGTGTTGTGGATTTTTAGTTTTCCCAAAATACACGCCCATGAGTGGAAGTGTGCTATGCTCTGTAGCTCTGTTTTAGAAAACAACATACAGTTCTCCAGAGAGGCTGTTGGCAATTTACATCCTGCCCATCGTCGTAACCAGGCTCCCTTTTCTCTATGGCCTGTCCTGCATTTGTGGTTTTTACACTATTTGTGGATGGCCCTTTTGACTGGAGGTAAGGGACACTTCTATGTAGTGTGGATTTGCAATGCCTGATGGCTTGCTTGGCCAAAAACGGCATATGCATATTTTTCCGAATATATTCAAGAAAATACACATAATCCCTTTTCAGCCAAGGGCAACATTGTCGAAATTCTGTCGCTTTTCATGTGCTTTAAAGACGACTCCAATCTACCTCTTGAAATCTCTTTCCTTCAATTCTGCCTTGCATTCAAATCCTCTTCACTGCCTTTCCTCAATATATTTCTGAATGATAGTTGTCCTTTATAATTCTGCAAGTTTGTGAATTGCTGTGCCCCTGATTTCCATTTTACAACTCGCCTCTTTGTGAGCTGGCTGCAATACCGCAGGATGGCTTTAGGCCCTAGTCTGGTTCCGGGGCTTCAGGCTGAGCCTTTGGTTAATTCTTCTTCCTGATGGGAAACTAAAGTGACATGTGCCCATCCAAACACCTACAGCTAATTTCTCATTTATTTCCCCTCTTCCTGTTCATCCTCTGTACAATTTGCAAACTGTGCATAACGGGAGGGTAAAGGCGCTGACACTCCAAGTGGGGAGATTTTGAGTAATGCAGATGGAATGGCGAAGCCGAGCACGACAAAAGGAAAAATGAGGTACCTTTTAGAAAACTTTCCCAATTACACAGTGTACCATCCACTGGGTTTCCCATGCATGTTTTAACTGGAGGAAGATTCACTTAAACCTGGAGAGTTGGGACCACTAGAATGGGTAGCACACAGTATTGCTCTAAGTGGTGTTCTTTTGTTCACACAACTTCAGCAATCTTGTCAGCCCCAAGTGTCCAGTCATATGTCTCATCCAGCTGTGGGTGTAAAGGTGGTCAATCTAGCTTGCATCACAGGCCCTGAACGTAATTTTTAAGACTTCCTCTCTGTTTTTGCATTTTGCTTTTGAAATTTATTTTTATAAGTGGGTTTAACTGAATTTCAGTGCTGTGTTCATGCCGTTATACACACACATGATTCCATTATGGAGACATGAGAATACATATGTTTTAAAATACTTAGAGTCAGACATATTCCTCTGCAATGAATAGGGGGTGTTGAGTCCAGTTCATTGTGCCGGGAGTAGGTGTTGTCTATTACATACATGGTTTATATAACGGTATCTGTGCTAATTTAAAATTGTGGTTTTATGCATCACCCCACTTCATCTTTCCCATTAAGCAGGCAGAAGATGTTTTCTAAATGTGTGACTCTGTTGTGTTTGTAATTCAGTTCATGTGTAGTCATGTGTACATTCCCGCTATGAGTGATAATTTATGATAAGATTAGTTACTCTGTAATCTTTCATAACTCAGTTCATGTGTAGCCATGTTTACAGGAACTTCATACATTATATCTTATGATAAGTTTCTTTTTCTGTGTGACTTATTTCACTTAGAATCATCGTACCTGAATCCACTCTTTTTGCTGCTACTGGCCTTATGATATTGATTTCATGGCTGAGCGATATTCCATCGTACGTAAGTACCACAATATCTTGAACCATTTTTGTCTTTCCTGGGATACTAAAGGTGTACCCAAGTTGAGGTTCTTGTAAGCAGTGCAGCGCTAAATTTTAGGGTGGCTCTGTCTTATTGATTTTCAGTTTTCCCAAGGTATATTCCCTAGACTGGAAGTGCCCTTGGCTCTGTAGCTCTGTTGTTTACTTGTTTTAGGGAACACAATGCACTCCTCCAGAGAGACAGTTGGCAAATTACATCCCGCCCATCAGCATAACAAGGCTGCCTGATCTCCAGGGCCTGTCTTGCCTTTCTGGTTTTTACACATTTTGCGGATGTCCCTTTTGACTGGTGGGAAGGGATACTTCTTTGTAGTGCAGATTTGCATTGCTGCTTGCTTGCTTGGCCAAAATGGGCGTATGCATTTTCTCCTGAATATATTCAGGAGAAAAAGCATACGCCCTTTATGGCCAAGTGCATCATTGTCGAAGTTGTGCCCCTCTTCTTGTGCTTGAAAGGTGATTCCAACGTACCTCTTGAAATCTGTTTCCTGCTATTCTGCCTCGTTTTAAAGTCTGCCTCTCTGCCTTCCCTCAAAAGCTTTTTGGAAGATAGTTGTCCTCTATTACTCTGCCAGTTTGTAAATTGCTATGCCGCTGAGCTCCATTTTTCAACTCGTTTTTGTGAGCTGACGGCAAATCCAAAATAATGGTTCAAAACCTATACTGGTTCCCGGCGGGTGGCTGAGACATTGGATATTTCTACTTCCTGCCGGGCAATTAAAGTGACATGTACCTGTCCAAATGCCTAACATCTACTCTCTCATTGGTTCTCCCTCTTCCCTTTCATCCTCTGCCAAATTGGCAACCTGTGAGAACCAGGAGGTTAAAGGGGTTGTCTCTCCAAGTTGGAAAATTGATAGTAAAACAGTTGGAAAGTCAAACTGGCGCACAAGGAGAGGGACTATTCGTTGAGTTTTAGAAACCTTTCGTATTCACAGTGTGTCCATTCTCTAGGTTTCCCGTACATGTTATAGCTGTAGTAATATTCCCTTCAACCTGGAGACATGGGACCCATGGAATGGGTGCCATGCATTATTGCTTTAAAGGGTCTGCATTTGCTCACCCAATCTCAGCAATCCTCTCAGTCTCATGTGTCCAGCCTTATGCCACATCCAGCTGTCATTGTAGATAGGGTCATTCCAGGTTTCATCAGAGACCCTGAAGGAATTGTAAAGAATTTCGCTGTTTTTTTGTTTTGTTTTTGAAATTCCTTTTTATAGTGGGTTTGAGCTGATTCTCGCTGCCATGCTTCTGTAAGTCTAGATACACTTGATACCTTTACGGAGACATATCAATACATAGGTTTTAAGATTCTTACTAGTCAGATACATTCCTCTGCGGGAAATATGGGGTTTTGAATCCGTTTCACTGAGAAAGGTGTAGGTATTGTCTATTAAATAGTTGGTTTTTGGAACAGTACCTGTGCTTATATCAAACTCTGGTTTTATGCATCACCCCACCTCTCCTTCACCGTTAAGAAGGCATAAGTGTGTTTTCTAAATGTGAGACTCTGTTCTCTTTCCTAACTCAGTTCATGTGTAGCCATGTTTACAGGATCTTCATAAGTGATATCTTATGATACGTTTCTTTTTCTGTGTGACTTATTTCACTTAGAATCATCGTACCTGAATCCACTCATTTTGCTGCTACTGGTCTTATGACATTGATTTCATGGCTGAGGGATATTCCATCTTACGTAAGTACCACAATGTTTTGAACCATTTTTATCTTTCCTGGTATATTTACGGTGTACCCAAGTTGTGGTTCTTGTAAGCAGTGCAGCCCTAAATTTTGGGGTGGCTCTGTCTTATTGATTTTCATTTTTCCAAAGGTATATTTCCAAGACTGGAAGTGCCCTTGGCTCTGTAGCGCTGTTGTTTACTTGTTTTAGGGAACACAATGCACTCCTCCAGAGAGGCAGTTGGCAATTTACGTCCCGCCCATCAGCATAACAAGGCTCCCTGTTCTCCAGGGCCTGTCTTGCCTTTCTGGTTTACACCCATTTTGTGGATGTCCCTTTTGACCAGTGGGAAGTGATACTTCTTTGTAGTGCAGATTTTCAATGCCCGCTTGCTTGCTTGGCAAAAAAGGGAGTATGCGTTTTCTCATGAAAATATTAAGGATGAAACACATACGCCCTTTTTGGACAAGTGCATCATTGTCGAAGTTGTGCCCCTTTCCTGTGCTTTAAAGGCGATTCCAACATACCTCTTGAAATCTGTTTCCTGCTATTCTGCCTGGCTATCAAGTCCGCCTCATTGCCTTCCCTCAACAGATTTTTGGATGATAGTTGTCCTTTATTACTCTGCCAGTTTGTGAATTGCTCTGCCCCATAGCTCCATTTTTTAACTCGTTTTTTTGTGAGCTGTACGCAAGTCCAATATTTTGTTTCAGGAAAAATACTGGTTCCCGGTGGGTGGCTGAGACTTTGGTTAATTCTTCTTCCTCCCGGGAAATAACAGTGAAATGTGCCCGTCCAAATGCCTAACAGCTACTCTCTCATTGGTTCTCCCTCTTCCCTTTCATCCTCTGCCATATTCGCAACCTGTGCGAACCAGGAGGTTAAAGGGGGTGTCTCTGCAAGTTGGGAGATTGATAGTAAAGCAGTTGGAACGTCAAACCGGAACACCAGGAGAGGGATTATTCGTTGAGTTTTAGAGACATTTCGTATTCACAGTGTGTCCATTCTCTAGGTTTCCCGTACATGTTATAGCTCTAGTAATATTCCCTTCAACCTGGAGAGTAGGGACCCATTGAATGGGTGTCATGCATTATTGCTTTAAGGGATCTGCATTTGCTCACCCAATCTCACTAATCCTCTCAGTACCACGTGTCCATCTTTATGCCACATCAAGCTGTCGTTGTAGATAGGGTCATTCCAGGTTTCATCAGAGACCCTGAAGAAATTGTAAAGAATTTCCCGGTTTTTTTGTTTTGTGTTTGAAATTCCTCTTTATACTGTGTTTGAGCTGATTCTCGCTGCCATGTTTATGCCAGTTTAGACACACTTGATTCCCTTATGGAGACATATAAACACATAGGTTTTAAGATTCTTAGTAGTCAGATATATTCCTATGCGGGAAATATGGGGTTTTGAGTCCCTTTCACTGAGGAAGGTGTAGGTCTTGTCTATTCCATAGTTGGTTTTTGGAACGGTACCTGTGCTTATATCAAACTCTAGTTTTATGCATCCCCCCACCTCTCCTTCACCGTTAAGAAGGCATAAGTGTGTTTTCTAAATGTGAGACTCTGTTCTCTTTCCTAACTCAGTTCATGTGTAGCCATGTTTACAGGATCTTCATAAGTGATATCTTATAAGTTTCTTTTTCTGTGTGACTTATTTCACTTAGAATCATCGTACCTGAATCCACTCATTTTGCTGCTACTGGTCTTATGACATTGATTTAATGGCTGAGGGATATTCCATCGTACATAAGTACCACAAATTTTGAACCATTTTTATCTTTCCTGGGATATTTAAGGTGTACCCAAGTTGAAGATCTTGTAAGCAGTGCAGCCCTAAATTTAGGAGTGGCTCTGCCTTATTGATTTTCAGTTTTCCCAAGGTATATTCCCTAGACTGGAAGTGCCCTTGGCTCTGTAGCTCTGTTGTTTAATTGTTTTAGGGAACACAATGCACTCCTCCAGAGAGGCAGTTGACAATTTACATCCCGCCCATCAGCATAACAAGGCTCCCTGTTCTCCAGGGCCTGTCTTGCCTTTTTGGTTTTTACCCATGTTGTGGATGTCCCTTTTGACCGGTGGGAAGTGATACTCCTTTGTAGTGCAGATTTACATTGCCCGCTTGCTTGCTTGGCCAAAAAGGGCGTATGAGTTTTCTCTTGAATATATTCAGGAGAAAACGCATACGCCGTTTTTGGCCAAGTGCATCATTGTCGAAATTGTGCCCCTCTTCCTGTGCTTTAAAGGTGATTCCAAACTACCTCGTGAAATATGTTTCCTGCTATTCTGCTTCCCTTTCAAGTTCGCCTCCTTGCCTTCCCTCAACAGATTTTTGGACGATAGTTGCCCTTTATTACTCTGCCAGTTTGTGAATTGCTGTGCCCCTGAGCTCCGTTTTTTAACTCGTTTTTTCTGAGCTGAACCCAAGTCCAATATTTTGGTTCAGGACCTACACTAGTTTTCGGTGGGTGGCTGAGACTTTGGTCAATTCTTCTTCCTCCCGGGAAATAAGAGTGACATATGCCTGTCCAAATACCTAACACCTACTCTCTCATTGTTTCTCTCTCTTCCCATTCATCCTCTGCGAAATTGGCAACCTGTGCGAAACAGGAGGTTAAAGGTGCTGTCTCTCCAGGTTGAGAGATTGATAGTAAAGCAGTTGGAAAGTCAAACAGGAACGCCAGGAGAGGGACTATTCGTTGAGTTTTAGAGACCTTTCATATTAACAGTGTGTCCATTCTCTATGTTTCCCGTACATGTTATAGCTGTAGCAATATTCCCTTCAACCTGGAGAGTTGGGACCCATGGAATGGGTGCCATGAATTATTGCTTTAAAGGGTCTGCATTTGCTCACCCAATCTCACCAATACTCTCAGTCCCATGTGTCCTGCCTTATGCCACATCCAGCTGTCATTGTAGATAGGGTCATCCCAGGTTTCATCAGAGACCCTGAAGGAATTGTAAAGAAATTCCCTGTTTTTTTGTTTTGTTTTTGAAATTCCTTTTTATAGTGGGTTTGAGCTGCTTCTCACTGCAATGCTTATGTAAGTCTAGATACACTTGATACCATTACGGAGACATATCAATACATAGGTTTTAAGATTCTTACTCATCAGATACATTCTTCTGCGGGAAATATGGGGTTTTGAATCCCTTTCACTGAGGAAGGTGTAGGTCTTGTCTATTCCATAGTTGGTTTTTGGAAAGGTACCTGTGCTTATATCAAATTCTGGTTTTATGCATCACCCCACCTCTCCTTCCCCCTTAAGCAGGCATAAGAGTGTTTTCTAAATGTGAGACTCTCTTCTCTTTCCTAACTCAGTTCATGTGTAGCCATGTTTACAGGATCTTCATAAGTGATATCTTATGATACGTATCTTTTTCTGTGTGACTTATTTCACTTAGAATCATCGTACCTGAATCCACTCATTTTGCTGCTACTGGTCTTATGACATTGATTTCATGGCTGAGGGATATTCCATCGTACGTAAGTACCACAATCTTTTGAGCCATTTTTATATTTCCTGGGATATTTAAGTTGTACCCAAGTTGAGGTTATTGTAAGCAGTGCAGCCCTAAATTTTGGGGTGCCTCTCTCTTATTGATTTTCAATTTTCCCAAGGTATATTCCCTAGACTGGAAGTGTCCTTGGCTCTGTAGCTCTGTTGTTTACTTGTTTTAGGGAACACAGTGCACTCCTCCAGAGAGGCAGTTGGCAATTTACATCCCGCCGATCAGCATAACAAGGCTCCTTGTTCTCCAGGGCCTGTCTTGAATTTCTGGTTTTTACCCTTTATGTGGATGTCCCTTAGGACCGGTGGGAAGTGATACTTCTTTGTAGTGGAGATTTGCATTGCCCGCTTGCTTGCTTGACCAATATGGGCGTATGTGTTTTCTCCTGAATATACTCAGGAGAAAACGCATACGCCCTCTTTGGCCAAGTGCATCATTGTCGAAGTTGTGCCCCTCTTCCTGTGCTTTAAAGGCGATTCCAACATACCTCTTGAAATCTGTTTCCTGCTATTCTGCCTCACATTCAAGTCCGCCTCGTTGCGTTCTCTCAACAGATTTTTGGATGATAGTTGTCCTTTATTACTCTGCCAGTTTGTGAATTGCTGTGCCCTTGAGCTCCATTTCTTAACTCGTTTTTTGTGAGCTGAAAGCAAGTCCCATATTTTGTTCATGACCTATACTAATTCCAGGTGGGTGGCTGAGACTTTGGTTAATTCTTCTTCCTCCCGGGAAATAAGAGTGACATATGACCATGCAGATGCCTAACAGCTACTCTCTCTTTGGTTCTCCCTCTTCCATTTCATCCTTTGCCAAATTGGCAACCTGTGTGAACCTGGAGGTTAAAGGTGCTGTCTCTCCAAGTTGGGAGATTGATAGTAAAGCAGTTGGAAAGTCAAACTGGAGCACCAGGAGAGCGATTATTCGTTGAGTTTTAGAAAGCTTTCATATTCACAGTGTGTCCATTCTCTAGGTTTCCCATACCTGTTATAGCTGTAGTAATATTCCCTTCAACCTGGAGAGTTGGGACCCATGGAATGTGTGACATGCATTATTGCTTTACAGGGTCTGCATTTGCTCACCCAATCTCACCAATCCTCTCAGTCCCATGTGTCCAGCCTTATGCCACCTCCAGCTGTCGTTGTAGATAGGGTCATTCCAAGGTTCATCAGAGAGCCTGAAGGAATTGTAAAGAATTTCGCTGTTTTTTTGTTTCGTTTTTGAAATTCCGTTTTATAGTGGGTTTGATGTGATTCTCGCTGCCATCTTTATGCCAGTCTAGACACACTTGATTCCCTTACGGAGACATATCAATACATAAGTTTTAAGATGCTTACTTTTCAGATATATTCCTCTGCGGGAAATATGGGGTTTTGAGTCCCTTTCACTGAGGAATGTGTAGGTGTTGTTTATTCCATAGTTGGTTTTTGGAAGGGTATCTGTGCTTATATCAAACTCTGGTTTTGTGCATCACCCCACCTCTCCTTTCCCCTTAAGCAGGCATAAGAGTGTTTTCTAAATGTGAGACTCTGTTCTCTTTCCTAACTCAGTTCATTTGTAGCCATGTTTACAGGATCTTCATAAGTGATATCTTATGATAAGTTTTTTTTTCTTCTGTGTGACTTAATTCACTTAGAATCATCGTACCTGAATCCACTCATTTTGCTGCTACTTGTCTTATGACATTGATTTCATGGCTGAGGGATATTCCATCATACGTAAGTGCCACAATTTTTGAACCATTTTTACCTTTCCTGGGATACTTAAGGTGAACCCAAGTTGAGGTTCTTGTAAGCAGTGCAGCTCTAAATTTTGGGGTGGCTCTGTCTTATTCATTTTCAATTTTCCCAAGGTATATTCCCTAGACTGGGAGTGTACTTGGCTCTGTAGCTCTGTTGTTTACTTGTTTTAGGGAACACAATGCACTACTCCAGAGAGGCAGTTGGCAATTTACATCCCGGCCATCAGCATAACAAGGCTCCCTGTTCTCCTGGGCCTGTCTTGCCTTTTTGGTTTTTAACCATTTTGTGGATGTCCCTTGTGACCGGTGGGAAGTGATACTTCTTTGTAGTGCAGACTTGTATTGCCCACTTGCTTGCTTGGCGAAAAGTGCGTATGCGTTTTCCCCTGAATATATTCAGGAGAAAACGCATACGGCCTTTTTGGCCATGTGCATCATTGTCGAAGTTGTGTTCCTCTTCCTGTGGTTTAAAGGTGATTCCAACGTACCTCTTGAAGTCTGTTTCCTGCTATTCTGCCTCGCTTTCAAGTCCGCCTAGTTGCCTTCCCTCAACAGATTGTTGGAAGATAGTTGCCCTTTATTACTCTGCCAGTTTGTGAATTGCTTTTCCCCTGAGCTCCATTTTTTAACTCGTTTTTTGTGAGCTGAACGCAAGTCCAATATTTTGGTTCAGGACCTATCCTCGTTTTCAGTGGGTGGCTGAGACTTTTGTTAATTCTTCTTCTGGCCGGAAAATTAGAGTGACATTTGGCGGTCCAAATGCTTAACAGCTACTCTCTCATTGGTTCTCCCTCTTCCCTTTCATCCTCTGCCAAATTGGCAACCTGTGAGAACCAGGAGGTTAAAGGGGCTGTCTCTCCAAGTTGGGAGATTGATAGTAAAGCAGTTGGAAAGTCAAACCGTAGCACCAGGAGAGGGACTATTAGTTTAGTTTTAGAAACCTTTCGTATTCACAGTGTGTCCATTCTCTAGTTTTCCCGAACATGTTATAGCTGTTGTAATATTACCTTCAACCTGGAGAGTTGGGACCCATGGAATGGGTGCCATGAATTATTGCTTTAAAGGGTCTGCATTTGCTCACCCAATCTCAACATTCCTCTCAGTCCAAAGTGTCCAGCCTTATGCCACATCCAGCTGTCATTGTAGATAGGGTCATTCCAGGTTTCATCAGAGACCCTGAAGGAATTGGAAGGAATTTCCCTGTTTTTTTGTTTTGTTTTTGAAATTCCTTTTTGTAGTGGGTTGAGCTGATTCTCACTGCCATGTTTATGCAAGTCTAGACACACTTGATTCCCTTATGGAGACATATCAATACATAGGTTTTAAGATTCTTACTAGTAAGATATATTACTCTGCATTGAATATGGGGTGTTGAGTCCCTTTCACTGAGGAACGTGTAGGTTTTGTCTATTCTGTATTTGATTTTTGGATCTTTACCTGTACTAATATCAAACTCTGGTTTTATGCATCACCCCACCTCTCCTTTCCCCTTAAGAATTCATAAGGTTGTTTTCTAAATGTGAGACTCCCTTCTCTTTCCTATCTCAGTTCATATGTAGCCATGTTTACAGGATCTTCTTAATTGATATCTTATGATAATTTTCTTTTTCTGTTTGACTAATTTCACTTAGAATTATCGTACCTGAATCCACTCATTTTGCTGCTACTGGTCTTATGACATTGATTTCATGGCTGAGGGATATACCGTCATATGTAAGTACCACAATTTCTTGAAACATTTTTGTATTTCCTGGGATATTTAAGGTGTACCCAAGTTGAGGTTTTTGTAAGCAGTGCAGCCCTGAATTTTGGTGTGGATCTCTCTTATTAATTTTCAGTTTTCCCAAGCTATATTCCCTAGACTGGAAGTGCCATTGGCTCTGTAGCTCTGTTGTTTACTTGTTTTAGGGAACACAGTGCACTCCTCCAGAGAGGCAGTTGGCAATTTACATCCCGCCCATCAGCATAACAAGGCTCCCTGTTCCCCAGGGCCTGTCTTGCCTGTCTGTTTTTTACACATTTTGCGGGTGTCCCTTTTGGCTGGTGGGAAGTGACACTTCTTTTTAGTGCAGATTTGCATTGCCCGCTTGCTTGCTTTGCTGAAAAGGGCATATGCGTTTTCTCATGAATATATTCACGTGAAAACCCATATGCCCTTTATGGCCATTTCCATTACTTTCGAAGTTGTGATGCTTTTCCTGTGTTTACAGGCGATTCCAATGTACCTCTTGAAATCTGTTTCATGACATTCTGCCTCATTTTCCCTTCTGCCTCGTGGCTTTCTCTCAACAGATTTTTGGAAGAGAGTAGTCCTTTATAACTCTGCATGTTAGTGAACTGCTGTGGCCCTGAGCTCCATTTTATAACTCGCGTTTTTGTGAGGTGACCGCAAAT
This sequence comes from Mesoplodon mirus, assembly GCF_964341445.2. Lineage (NCBI taxonomy): Eukaryota > Metazoa > Chordata > Mammalia > Artiodactyla > Ziphiidae > Mesoplodon > Mesoplodon mirus. The sequence goes on from NW_028295738.1 coordinate 656,023, forward strand.
CCACACTTTTGCTTCTGGACCTATACAGGTTCTGGGGGGGGCAGGCTGAGTCTTTGGTTCATTCCTCTTCATGACGGGTAATTAGAGTGAAATGTGGCCGTCCAAATGCCTACAGCTACTCTCTCATTGGTTCTCTCTCTTCCCTTATATCCTCTGCACAATTTTCCAACTGTGCGAACCAGGAGGTTATAGGGGCTGACTCTTCAAGTTGGGAGATTTATAGTAAAGCAGTTGGAATGTCAAACTGGAGCACAAGGAGAGAAAAAAAATGTAGTAGAGATTTAGAAACCTTTCACCATCAGATGGTTTCCATTCTCTAGGTTCCCATACATGTTATAACTGTAGTGATATTCCCTTCTACTTGGAGAGTTGGGAACCATGGAAAGCGTGGCAGGCATAATTGCTTTAAAGGGTCTGCATTTTTTCACCCAATCTCACCAATCCTCTCAGTCCCAAGTGACCAGCGTTATGCCACATCCAGCTGTCATTGTAGATACGGTCATTCCAGGTTTCATCAGAACCCCTGAAGGTATTGTGTAAGAATTTTACTATTTTTATGTTTTGTTTTGAAATTCATTTTTATAGTGGGTTTGAGCTGATTCTCACTGCCATGTTTATGTCGTTCTAGACACACTTGGTTCCCTTACGGAGACATATCAATACATAAGTTTTAAAATTCTTACTAGTCAGATATATTTCTCTGCGGGGAATAAGGATGTTGAGTTCCATTTACTGAGGAAGGAGTAGGGCTTGTCTCTTCTCTTTTTGGATTATGGAACGGTACCTGTGCTAATATCAAACTTTTTTTTTGTGCATCTCCCCACCTGTCTTTCCCCTTAAACAAGCATTAGAGTGTTTTCTAAATCTGAGACTCTGTTCTCTTCCCTAATTCAGTTCATATGTAGCCATGTATACATTCCCTTCATAAGTGATATCTTATGTGAGAATGCACCATGGCCTTGTCATAATAATGCTCCATGACCCCTGTCATCACAATGCTCCATGCCCTGGTTATCACAAAGCTCCATGTCCCTTGTCATCACAATTCTCCACGTCCTTGTCATCACAATGCTACATGACACTTCTCATCAAAATATTACATGCTCTTTTCATCACAATTCTCCATGCATTTGACATTGAAATGCTCCATGCACTTGTCATCACAATGCTCCATGCACTTGTCATCACAATGCTCCATGCCCTTGTCATTACATTGCTCCATGACACCTGTCATCACAATTCTCCCTGACACCTGTCATCACAATGCTTCATGCCCCTTTTCATTATAGTGCTCCAGGATGCTCGACACCACAATTACCCAAGGTCTTCACATCACAATGCTCCACGGTTTTGCCATCACCATGCTCCATGCCTAGTCATCACAAAGCTAAATGTCCCTTGTCCTCACAATTCTCCACGTCCTTGTCATTACAATGCTCCTGGCACTTCACATCAAAATGTTATATGCTCTTGTCATCACAATACTCCATGCACTTGTCATCGCAATGCTCCATGACCCCTGTTATAGGAAGCTCCATGCACTGTTCATCACAATGTTTCACGACATGGACATTAAAATTATCAATGGCCCTTGATATCACAATGCTCCATGCGCTTGTCATCACAATGCTCCTTTACTTTCTCACAGCAAACCTCCATGGCATCACAGTGCTCCATGATATTGTCATCAAACTGGAACATGACATATTTCATCACAATGCTCCCTGACACCATTCTTCACAATAATCAATGACCTTGTCCTCACAGTGCTCCATGCCCTTGTCATTACAATGTGCCATGCCCAATCTTATCAAAATAATCCATGAAACTTGTCAGACCAATGCTCCATGCCACTTTTCATCACAATGCACCATGAACGCTGTCATCACAATGCACCATGCCCATCATCATAATGCTTCATGCTATTGTCATCACAATGAAATCAAAATGCTCCATGACCTCTGTCCTCACAATGCTGCAAACCCTTGTGATCACAATGTTACATAACACTTGTTATCACAATGCCCCATGACGCTGGTCAGCAAAATTATCCATGGTCTTCTCATCACAATGCACCATGACTTTTGTCATCACAATGCTCAATACACTTGTCATCACAATTCTCTCTGACTATTGCCCTCAGTATGCACCTTGAACTCTTTCATGACAAGGCTCCATGCCTATTTCATCACAATGATCCATGTCCTTTTCATCACAATGCTCCAAGACCACTGTAATCAAAATGCTCCATGCCCTTGTCATCACAAAGCTCCATGACACATGTCATCAGCATGTTCCATGGCCTTCTCATCAAAATGCTCCATGCCCTTGTCATCACAATGCTCCCAGATCCCTGTAATCACAATGCTCCATGCCCCTTTTCAAATCAATGCTCCATGAACCCTGTCATCACAATGCATCATGCCCATCATCATAATGCTTCCGGCTATGGTCAGCACAATGAAATCAAAATTCTCCATGACCTCTGTCATCACAATGCTCCATGACGCCTGTCATCACAATACTCCATGAATATTTTCAGCCCAATGCTCCATGACCCTTGTCATCACAATGATCCATGCCCTTGTCATCCCAATGCTCCATGACCCCTGTATTCACAATGCTCCGTGACGCTTGTCATCACAGTGCTCCATGACACCTGTCATCACAATGCTCCATGACTTTGTCAGCAAAATGCTACATGACCTTGTCATTACAATGCTCTATGCGCTTGTCATCACAATACTCCATTACCATTGTCATCACAATCCTCCATGAACTTTTGGATCACATTGCTTTATGCCCTTGTCATCACAATGCTCCCTGCTCCTTGAAATCAAAATGATCCATAAACTCTCTCATCGCAATGCTCCAAAAACTTGTGATCACAATGTTCCATAACACTTGTCATCACAACGCTCCATGATGCCTGTCTTCACAATACTCCATGCCCTTTTCATCACAATGCTCCATGACCTTTGTCATCACAATTCTCAATACACTTGTCATCACAATGCTCCCTGACACTTGTCTTCAGAATGCTCCTTGAACCCTCTCACGAAAAGGCTCCATGACGTTTTTATCACAATGCCCCATGCCGTTTTCATCTCAAGGCTCCATGCAATTGTCATCACAATGGGTCATTACATATGTCATCACAATGTTCTCTGACACCTATATTCACAATAATGCATGACCTGGTCATCACAATGTTCCATGCCCTTGTCATCACAATGCGACATTCCAACAGTCATCACAATACTCCATATAACATATTAGACCAATGATCCATGCCCTTTTCATCAAAATGCTCCATGCCCTTTTTATCACAATGCTCCATGACCCCTGTCATCTCAATGCTCCGTGACTCCAGTCATCACAATGCTCCATGGCCTTTGTCATCACAGTGGTCCATGCCCTCATCATCAACAGTCTCTGTGAACTTTTTAACCACAAAGCTCCATGAACATTTCATCACAATGCTATTTGACCCATGTCATCACAATTCTCTATGTCTTTCTCAGCAAAATTCTCCATGTCCTTCTCATCACAATGCTCCATGACCACTGTCATCACAATGCTCCGTGACTCCAGTCATCACAATTCTTCATAACATTTGTCATCACAATGGTCGATGCCCACGTCATCTCAAGGCTCTGTTACTTTTGTAACCACAATGCTCCATGAACTTTTCATCACAATGCTCCTTGACACTTGTCATCACAATGCTCCATGCCTTTGTCAGAAAAATGTTCCATGACCCTTGTCATCACAATGTGCCAAGCGCTTCTCATCCCAATGGTCCAAAAATTGGTCATCGCAATGCTCCATAAACCTTGTAATCACAATGCTCCATGCCCTTCTCATCACAATGCTCCATGCCCTTGCCATCACAATGCACCATGTGCACTGTCATCACAGTAGTCTATGAAACATGTCAGACAAATGCTCCATGCCCCTTTCATCTCAATACTCCATGCCCTTGTCATCACAATGCTCCATGACACATGTCATCACAATGCTCCTTGACTCCAGTCATCACAATGCTTCATAACGTTTGTCATCACAATGGCCCATGCCCGCGTCATCACAAGGCTCTGTGACCTTTGTAACCACAGTGCTCCTTGAACATTTCATCACAATGCTCCGTGACCCTTGTAAACACAATGCTCCATGCCTTTGTCCGAACAATGCTCAATGAAACTTGTCATCACACTGTGCCACGCGCTTTTCGTTACAACGGTCCACAACTTTGTCATCACTATGCTCCATAAATCTTGTAATCACAATGCTCCATGGATTTCTCATCAAAATGCTCTCTCACCAGAGATATCACAGTGTTCCATCACTAGTCATCACAATACTCCCTCACCCCTGTAATCACAATGTTCCCTGACACCTGATATCACAATGTTCTATAACCCCTGTCATCAAAATGCTCCATGACCCTTTTCATCCCAAAGCTCCGTGACCCCTGGCATAACAATGTTCTATAACCCCTGTCATCAAAATGTTCCATGACACTTTTCATCAAATTGCTGCATGACCCTGTCATCAAAATGCTCCCTGCCCTTCTCATCACAATGCACCACACCCTTCTCATCAAAATGCTCCATGACCTTTGTCATCACAAAGCTCAATGACCCTTGGCATCACAATGATCCATGTCATTGTCATCACAATGCTCCATGAACCCTCTCATCATATTGCTCCATGCCCTTGTCATCACAAAGCTCCATGACACTTGTCATCACAATGCTCGATGCCCTTCTCATCACAATGATCCATGCCTTTGTCATTACAATCCTCCATGACCCATGTATCACAGTGTTCCGTGCCATTGTCATCACAATGCTCCATGCCCTCTCTCATCACAATAATTCATGAAACATTTCAGACCAGTGCTCAATGCCCTTCTCATCACAATGCTCCATTACCTCTGTCATAACAATGCTCCATGAACACTGCCATAACAATGATCCACGGCCTTGTCATCACAAGGCTCCATAACCCTTGTCATCACAATGCTCCAAGACCCCTGTAATCACAATGCTCTATGCCCTTGTCATCACAAAGCTTCATGACGCATGTCATCAGAAGGTTCCATGGCATTCTCATCACAATGCTCCATGCCCTTGTCATCAGAATGCTCCAAGACCACTGTAATCACAGTGCTCCATGACCCTTTTCATCTCAATGCTCCATGAACCCTGTCATCACAATGCACCATGCCCATCATCATAATGCTTCAGGCTATTGTCATCACAATGAAATCAGTAATCTCCATGACCTCTGTCATCATAATGCTCCAAAACCTTTTGATCACAATGTTCCATAACACTTATCATCAAAACACACCATGACACTAATCATCACAATTATCCATGGTCTTCTCATCACAATGCTCCATGACATTTGTCATCACAATGCTCAATACACTTGTCATCACAATGCTCCCTGACACTTGTCGTCAGTATGCTCCTTGAACCCTGTCATGACAAGGCTCCATGCCTTTTTCATCACAATGATCCATGCCCTTTTCATCACAATGCTCCAAGACCACTTTAATCACAATGATCCATGCCCCTTTTCATTAGAATGCTCCATGAAACTTGTCATCACAAGCCTCCATGGTCTTCTCATCACAATGCTACAGGACCTTGTCATCACAATACTCAATGAATATTATCAGCACAATGCTCCATGACATTCTCATCACAATGCTCCATGACCAATATCATCACAATGCACCATGACAACTGTCATCACAATACTCCATGAATATTATCAGCAAAATGCTCCATGACCTTCTCATCACAATGCTCCATGTCCAATATCCTCACAATGCACCATGACAACTGTCATCACAACACTCCATGACACCTGACAACACAATGATCCTGGACTCTTGTCATCACTATGCCCCATTCCCTAGTCATCAAAATTATCGATGACCCCTGTCATCACAATGCTCCGTGACACCTGTCATCACAATGCTTCCTAACGTTTGTCATCACAATGGTCCATGCCCGCGTTATCCCAAGTCTCTGTGACCTTTATAACCACAATTCTCAATGAACTTTTCATCACAATGCTCCGTGACCCTTGTCATCACAATGCTCCATGACACATGTCATCAGAAAGCTCCATGGCTTTCTCATCAAAAAGCTCCTTGCCCTTGCCATCACAATTCTACATTACTCCTGTCATAAAAATGCTCCATGATCCCTGCCATCACGATGTTCCATGGCAATGTCATCACAAGGCTCCATGACCCTTCTCATCACAATGCTCCAAGAACACTGTAATCACAATGTTCCATGCCCCTTTTCATCTCAATGATCCATGAACCCTGTCATCACAATGCACCATGCCCATCATCCTAAAGCTTCATGCTATTGTCAACACAAAGAAATAAAATTCTCCATGACCTCTGTCATAACAATGCTCCAAACCCTTGTGATCACAATATTCCATAACACTTGTCATCACAATGCCCCATGACGCTCGTCATCACAGTTATCTATGGTCTTCTCATCACAAAGCTCCATGACCTTTGTCATCACAATGCTCAGTACTCTTATCATCAAAATGCTCCCTGACACTTGTTGTCTGTACTCTCCTTGAACCCTGTCATAACAAGGTCCCATGACCTTTTCATCACAATGTTGCAAGACCCCTGTAATCACAATGTTCCATGAACCTTTTCATCAGTATGCTCCATGAGATTTGTCATCACAAGGCTCCATGGTTTTCTCATCACAATGCTCCAGGACCTTGTCATCACAATGCTTCACGACCTTGTCATGAAAATTCTCATTGGCCCTTGTCATCATAATGCTCCAAGCGCTAGTCATCACAATGTTCCATTATATTTGTCATAATAATCCTCCATTACATTTGGCATCACAATGCTCCATGCCATTGTCATCGCAATGGACCTTGACATAGGTCATCACAATGCTCCCGGAAACCTGTCTTCACAATACTCCATCACCTTCTCATCACAATGCTCCGTGACTCCAGTCATCACAATGTTTCATGACATTTGTCATCCCAATGCTCCATGCCCTTGTCATTACAATCCTGCATGACTCATGCATCATAGTGTTCCGTACCCTTGTCATCACAATGTTCTATGCCCACTCTCATCACAATAATCCATGAAACATTTTAGACCAATGTTCCATGCCTTTCTCATCACAATGCTCCATTACCTCTGTCATAACAATACACCATGACCCCTGCCATCACAATGTTCCACGGCCTAGTCATCACAAGGTTCCATGAGACTTGTTATCACAATGCAGAGAACCCTTGTAATCACAATGCTCGATGCCCTTGTCATCACAAAGCTCCATGACGCATGTCATCAGAATGTTCCATGGCCTTCTCATCACAATGCTCCATGCCCTTGTGATCAGAATGCTCCAAGACCACTGTAATCACAGTGCTCCATGACCATTTTCATCTCAATGCTCCATCAACACTGTCATCACAATGCACCATGCCCATCATCATAATGCTTCAGGCTATTGTCATCACAATGAAATCAGTAATCTCCATGACCTCTGTTGTCATAATGCTCCAAACCCTTGTGATCACAATGTTCCATAACACTTATCATCACAACACCCCATGACGCTCATCATAACAATTAACCATGGTCTTCTTATCACAATGCTCCATGATCTTTGTCATCACAATGCTCCCTGACACTAGTCGTCAGTATGCTCCTTGAAGCCTGTCATGACAAGGCTCCATACCCTTTTCATAACAATGATCCATGCCGTTTTCATAACAATGCTCCAAGATCCCTGTAATCACAATGCTCCATGCCCTAGTCATCACAGTGCTCCAAGTCCCCTGTAATCACAATGCTCCATGCCCCTTTTCATCAGAATGCTCCATGAGACTTGTCATCACAAGTCTCCATGGTCTTCTCATCACAATGCTCCAGGACCTTGTCATCACCATGCTGTATTCCCTTGTCATCACAATGTTCCATGACCTGTATCATCACAATAATCCATGAACATATTCAGACAAATGCTCCATGACCTGCACATCACAGTGCTCCATGGCCAATATCATCACAATGCTCCATGACCACTGTCATCACAACACTCCATTACTCCTGACAACACAATGATCTGGGACTCTTGTCATCACAATGCTCCATGACCCCTGTCATCACAACACTCCATGAACATTTCAGCCCAGTGCTCCATGACCCTTGTCATCACAATGATTCATGCCCTTTTCATCCCAATGCTCCATGACCCCTGTATTCACAATGCTCCGGGACGCCTGTTATCACAGTGCTCCATGACACATGTCATCAAAATGCTCCATGCCTTTGTCAGCAAAATGCTACATGACCTTGTCATTACAATGCTCTATGCATTTGTCATCACAATACTCCATTTCCATTGTCATCACCATCCTCCATGAAACTTGGGATCACATTGCCTCATGCCCTTGTCATCACAATGCTCCAAACCCTTGTGATCACAATGTTCCATAACACTTGTCATCACATCGCTCCATGATGCCTGACATCACAATATTCCATGCCTTTTTCATCACAATGCTCCATGACATTTGTCATCAAAATGCTCAATACACTTGTCATCACAATGCTCCCTGACATTTGTCATCAGAATTCTCCTTGAACCCTGTCACAAAAAGGCTCAATGCATTTTTCATCACAATACCCAATGCCGTTTTCATCACAGTGCTCCATGCCATTGTCATCAAAATACTCCAGAAGCTTGTCATCAGAATGCTCCATGACCCTTGTTATCACAATTCTCCATGCAATTGTCAGCACAATGCTCCCTGACACTTGTCATCACAATGCTCCAAGCCATTGTCATCACAACTCTCCATTACCTTTGTCATCAGAATCCTGCATGACACTTGGCATCACAATGCTCCATGCCATTGTCATCACAAAAGGCCATTGCATATGTCATCACAATGCTCCCTGACACCTGTCTTCACAATACTGCATGACCTGGTCATCACAATGCTCCGTGCCCCTGTCATCACAATGCGCCATTCCAACTGTCATCACAATAATCCATGAAACTTATTAGACCAATGTTCCATGCCCTTGTCATCACAATTCTCCATTCCCTTATTATCACAATGCTCCATGACCCCTGTCATCACAATGCTCCATGACTCCAGTCATCACAATGCTACATGACCTTTGTCATCACAATGGTCCGTGCCCTCGTCATCAACAGTCTCTGTGACCTTTTTATCCACAATGCTCCATGAAATTTTCATCACAATGCTCTTTGACCCTTGTCATCAAAATGCTCTATGCCTTTCTCACCACAATGCTCCATGACCCTTGTCATAACAATGCTCCATGCGCTTGTCAGCACAATGCTCCATGACACATGTCATCACAATGCTCCATGACCCCTGTCATCACAATGCTCCGTGACTCCAGTCATCAAAATGCTTCATAACCTTTGTCATCACATTGGTCCATGCCCGCGTCATCAGAGGGCTCTTTGACCTTTGTAACCACAATGCTCCATGAATATTTCTTCACAATTCTCTGTGACCCTTGTCATCACAATGCTCCAAGAACCCTGTAATCACAATGCTCCATGCCCCTTTTCATCAGTATTCTCCATGAGACTTGTCATCACAAGTCTCCATAGTTTTGTCATCACAGTGCTCCAGGACATTTTCATCACAATGCTTCACGACCTTGTCATGAAAATTCTCAATGACCCTTGTCATCATAATGCTCCAAGCGCTAATCATCACAATGCTCCATTATATTTGTCATCACAATCTTCCATTACATTCGGTATCACAATGCTCCATGCCATTGTCATCGCAATGGACCATGACATATGTCATAACAATGCTCCCTGACACCTGTCTTCACAATACTCCATGACCTTCTCATCACAATACTCCATGCCCTTGTCATCACAATGCACCATGCCCACTGTCATCACAATAATCTATGAAATTTGTTAGACGAATGCTCCATTTTCCTGTCAAAACAATGCTCCATGCCCTTGTCATAACAATGCTCCATGACCCCTGTCATCACAATGCTCCGTGACTGCAGTCATCACAATGCTTCATAACGTTTGTCATCACAGTGGTCCATTCCAGCGTCATCACAATGCTCTGTGACCTTTGTAACCACAATGCTCCATGAACATTTCATCACAATTCTCTGTGACCCTTGTCATCACAATGCTCCATGTCTTTGTCAGAACAATGCTCCATGACCATTGTCATCACAATGTGCCACGCGCATTTCATCACAAAGGTCCACAAATTTATCATTGCAATGCTCCATAAACTTTGTAATCACAATGGTCCATGCACTTCTCATCAAAATGCTCTCTCACCAAAGATATCACAATGTTCCATCACTAGTCACCACAATACTCCCTCACCCCTGGAATCACAATATTCCATGATCCTGTCATCACAATGCTACATCCCCTTATCATCACAATTTTCCTTGAACCCTGACATAACAATGTTCCATAACCCCTGTCATCAAAATGCTCCATGACACTTGTCAACACAATTCTCCATGCACTTGCCAGCACAATGCTCCCTGACCCTTGTAATCACAATGCTCCAAGCCATTGTCATCACAATGCTCCATTACCTTTGTCTTCAGAATTCTCCATGATCCTTGTCATCACAGTGCTCCATGACACCTGTCATCACAATGCTCCATGCCTTTGTCAGCAAAATGCTACATGACCTTATCATTACAATGCTCCATGACTTGTCCTCACAAAGCTCCATGACCCATGACACATGTATCACAGTGTTCCATGTCCTTGTCATCACATATGCACCATGCCACTCTCATTACAATAATACAAGAAATATTTCAGACCAATGCTCCATGCCCTTCTCTTCAAAATGCTCCATTACACCTCTCATAACAATGCTCCATGACCGCTGCCATCACAATGTTCCACGGCCTTGTCATCACAAGGCCTCTTGACACTTGTCATCACAATGCCCCATGACGCTCGTCATCACAATTATCCATGGTCTTCTCATCACAATATTCCATGATCTTTGTCATCACAATGCTCAATACACTTGTCATCACAATGATCCCTGACACTTGTCGTCAGTATGCTCCTGAACCCTGTCATGACAAGGCTGCATGCCTTTTTCATCACAATGTTCCATGCCCTTTTCATAACAATGCTCCAAGATCCCTGTAATCACAATGCTCCATGCCCTTGTCATCACAAATCTCCAGGACGCATGTCATCAGAATGCTCCATGGCCTTCTCATCACCATGATCCATGCCCTTGTCATCACAATGCTCCAAGACCCCTGTAATCACAATGATCCATGCCCCTTTTCAACAGAATGCTCCATGAGACTTCTCATCAAAAGTCTCCATGGTCTTCTCATCACAATGCTCAAGGACTTTGTCATCAACATGCTCCATTCCCTTGTCATCGCAATGCTCCATGACCAATATCATCACAGTTCTCCATGACCAATGTCATCACAACACTCCATGACACCTGACAACACAATGATCCGGGACTCTTGTCATCACAATGCTCCATTCCCTGGTCATCACAATGCTCCAGGACAATTGTCATCACAGTGATCCATGCCCTTGACATCCCAATGCTCCATAAAACCTGTATTCACAATGCTCCATGACGTTTGTCATCACAGTGCTCCATGACCCCTGTCATCAAAATGCTCCATGACCCATTTCATATGAAAGCTCCAAGACCCCTGACATCACAATATTCTATAACCCCTGCCATCAAAATATTCCATTACACTTTTCATCAAATTGCTGCATGGCACGGTCATCAAAATGCTCCCTGCCCTTCTCATCACAATGCACCATGCCCTTGTCATCAAAATGTTCCATGACTTGTCATCACAAAGCTCCATGACGCATGTCATCAGAATGTTCCATGGCCTTCTCATCACAATGCTCCATGCCCTAGTCATCACAATGCTCCAAGACCCCTGTAAACACAATGCTCCTTGCCCTTTTTCATCTCAATGCTCCATGAACCCTGTCATCACAATGCACCATGCCCATCATCATAATGCTTCAGGCTATTGTCATCACAATGAAATCAATATTCTCCATGACATCTGTCATCATAATGCTCCAAACCCTTGTGATCACAATGTTCCATAACACTTATCTTCACAACACCCCATGACGCTCCTCACCAAAATTATCCATGGTCTTCTCATCACAATTCTCCATGAACTTTGTCATCACAATGCTCAATACAGTTGTCCTCACAATGCTCCCTGACACTTGTCGTCAGTATACTCCTTGAACCCAGTCATGACAAGGCTCCATGCCTATTTCATCACAATAACCCATGCCCTTTTCATCACAGTGCTCCAAGATCCCTGTAATCACAATGCTCCATGCCCTTGTCATCAAAAAGCTCCATGACGCATGTCATCAGAATGTTTCATGGCCTTCTCATCAAAGTGCACAATGCCCTTGCCATCAAAATGCTCCATGACCTTTGTCATCACAATGATCCATGACCCTTTGAATCACAATGCTCCATATCATTTTCATCACAATGCTCCATGAACGCTCTCATCACATTGCTCCATGCCCTTGTCTACACAAAGCTCCATGACGCATGTCTTCAGAATGCTCCATGGCCTTCTCATCACAATGATCCATGCCCATGCCATCACAATGCTCCATTACCCCTCTCATAACAATGCTCCATAACCCCTGCCCTCACGATATTCCATGGCCTTGTCATCAGAAGGCTCCATGACCATTCTCATCACAACAATCCAAGAACCCTGTAATCACAATGCTCCATTCCCCTTTTCATCTCAATGATCCATGAACCCTGTCATCACAATGCACCATGCCCATCATCATAATGCTTCATGCTATTGTCATCACAGTGAAATCAAAATGCTCCCTAACCTCTGTCGTAACAATGCTCCAAACCCTTGTGATCACAATATTCCATATAACTTATCATCACAATGCCCCATGACGCTCGTCATCACAATTATCCATGGTCTTCTCATCACAATACTCCATGACCTTTGTCATCACAATGCTCAATACACTTGTCATCAGAATGCTCCCTGACACTTGTTGTCTGTATGCTCCATGAACCCTGTCATGACAAGGCTCCATGCCTTTTTCATCACAATGATCCATGCCATTTGCATCACAATGCTCCAAGACCCATGTAATCAAAATGCTCCATGACCTTGTCATCACAAAGCTCAATGACACATGCCATCAGAATGCTCCTTGGTCTTCTCCTCACAATGTTCCATGCCCTTGTCATCACAATGTTCCATGACCCCTGTAATCACAATGCTCCATGCCCCTTTTCATCAGTATGCTCCCTGAGACATGTCATCACAAGGCTCCAAAGATTTGTCATCACAATGCTCCAGGACCTTGTCATCAAAATGTTTCACGACCTTGTCATGAAAATTCTCAATGGCCCTTGTCATCATAGTGCTCCAAGCCCTAATCATCACAATGCTCCATTATATTTGTCATCACAGTCCTCCATTACATTTGGCATCACAATACTCCATGCCATTGTCATCGCAGTGGACCATGTCATATGTCATCACAATGCTCTTTCACACCGGTCTTCACAATAGTCCATGACCTTCTCATCACAATGCTCCATGCACTTGTCATCACAATGCACCATGCCCAATGTCATCACAATAATATATGAAATTTGTCAGATCAATGCTCCATTCCCCTGTCATCACAATGCTCCATGCTGTTGTCATCACAATACTCCATGACCCCTGTCATCACAATGCTCCGTGACTCCAGTCATCACAATGCTTCATAACGTTTGTCATCACAATGGTCCATGCTTGCGTCATCACAAGGCTCTATGACATTTGTATCCACAATGCTCCATGAACATTTCATCACCATTCTCTGTGACTCTTGTCATCATACTGCTCCATGTCTTTGTCAGAACAATGAACCATGACCATTGTCATCACAATGTGCCACACACATTTCATCACAACGGTCCACAAACTTATCATTGCAATGCTCCATAAGCTTTGTAATCACAATTGTCCATGCACTTCTCATCAAAATGCTCTCTCACCAGAGATATCACAATGTTCCATCACTAGTCATCACAATACTCCCTCACCCCTGTAATCATAATATTCCATGACCCTGTCATCACAATGCTACATCCCCTTATCACCACAATGTTCCATGACCCCTGACATAACAATGTTCCATAACCCCTGTCATCAAAATGCTCCATGACCCTTTTCATTCCAAAGCTCCAAGAACCCTGACATCACAATGTACTATAACCCCTGCCATCAAAATATTCCATTACACTTTTTATCAAATTGCTGCATGACCCGGTCATCAAAATGCTCCCTGCACTTCTCATCACAATGCACCATTCCCTTGTCATCAAAATGCTCCATGACTTGTCATCACAAAGCTCCATGACACTTGGCATCAAAATGCTCCATATCATAGTCATCACAATGCTCCATCAACACTCTCATCACATTGCTCCATGCCCTTGTCATCACAAAGCTCCATGACACTTGTCATCTCAATGATCGATGCCCTTCTCATCACAATGCTCCATGCCCTAGTCATGAAAATCCTGCATAACCCATGTATCACAGTGTTCCGTGCCCTTGTCATCACAATGCTCCATGCCCACTCTCATCACAATAATCCATGAAACATTTCAGACCAATATTCCATGCACTTCTCATCACAATGCTCCATTACACCTGTCATAACAATGCTCCATGACCCCTGCCATCACAGTGTTCCACGGCCTTGTCATCACAAGGCTCCATGTCCCCTGTCATCACAATACTCCATGAACATTTTCAGCCCAGTGCTCCATGACACTTGTCATCACAATGATCCATGCCCTTGTCATCACAGTACTCCATGACACCTTTCATCACAATGCTCCGTGACTCCAGTCATCACAATTCTTCATAACATTTGTCATCACAGTTGTCCCTGCCCGCCTCATCACAAGGCTCTGTGACGTTTGTAACCACAATGCTCCATAACCTTTTCATCACAATTATCCGTGATCCTTGTCATCACAGTTCTCCATGCCTTTGTCAGAAAAATGCTCCATGACCCGTGTCATCACAATGTGCCACGCGATTTTCATCACAACAGTCCACAAATTTGTCATAGCAATGCTCCATAAACCTTGTAATCACAATGCTCCATGCCCTTCTCATCACAATGCTCCATTACCCCTGTCATAACAATGCTCCATGACCCCTGTCATCACAATGTTCCTCGGCCTAGTCATAAAAAGGCTCCATGACACTTGTCATCACAGGGCTCCAAGACCCATTTAATCACAATGTTCCATGCCCATTCATCAAAATGTTCCATAACACCTGTCATCAAAATGTTCCATGACACTTTTCATCAAATTGCTCCATGACCCGGTCATCACAATGCTACCTGCCCTTCTCATCACAGTGCACAACGCACTTGTCATCAAAATGCTCCATGACCCTTGTCATCACAAAGATCCATGACCCTTGGAATCACAATGCTCCATGTCATTGTCATCACAATGCTCCATGAACACTCTCATCACATTGCTCCATGACATGTCATCACAAAGCTCCATGACACATGTCATCAGAATGCTCCATGGCCTTCTCATCACAATGCTCCATGCGCTTGCCATCACAGTGCTCCATTAACCCTCTCATAACAATGCTCCATGACCACTGCCATCACGATGTTCCGTGGCCTTGTCATCACAAAGCTCCATGACCCTTCTCATCACAATGCTCCAAGACCCCTTTAATCACAATGTTCCATGCCACTTTTCATCACAATGATCCATGAACCCTGTCATAACAATGCACCATGCCCATCATCATAATGCTTCATGCTATTGTCATCACAATGAAATCAAAATGCTCCATGACCTCTGTAATAACAATGCTCCAAACCCATGTGATCACAATATTCCATAACACGTGTTATCACAGTGCCCCGTGACGCTCGTCATCACAGTTATCCATGGTCTTCTCATCACAATTCTCCATGACCTTTGTCATCACAATGCTCAATACACTTGTCATCAAAATGCTCCCTGACACTTGTTGTCTGTATGCTCCTTGAACCCTGTCATGACAAGGCTCCATGCCTTTTTCATCACAATGATCCATGCCCTTTTCATCACAATGCTCCAAGACCCCTTTAAACGCAATGCTCCATGCCCTTGGCATCACAAAGCTCAATGAAACATGTCTTTAGAATGCTCCTTGGACTTCTCCTCACAATGTTCCATGCCCATGTCATCACAATGTTCCAAGACCCCTGTAATCACAATGTTCCATGCCCCTTTTCATCAGTATGCTCCCTGAGATTTGTCATCACAAGTCTCTATGCATTTCTCATCACAATGATCCAGGACCTCGTCATCACAATGCTTCACGACCTTATTCTGAAAATTCTCAATTGCCCTTGTCATCATAATTCTCCAAGCTGTAGTCTTCACAATGCTCCATTATATTTCTCATCAAAATCCTCCATTACATTTGGCATCACAATGCTACCTGCCATTGTCATTGCAATGGACCATGACATATGTCATCACAATGCTCCCTGACACCTGTCTTAACAATACTCCATGACTTTCTCTTCGCAATGATCCATGGCCTTGTCATCAAAATGCACCACGTCCACTGTCATCACAATAATCTATGAAACTTGTCAGACCAATGATCCATGTCCCTGTCAACACAATGCACCATGCCCTTGTCATCACAATGCTCCATGACCACTATCATCTCAATGCTACGTGACTCCAGTCATCACAATGATTCATAACGTTTGTCATCAAAACGGTCCATGCCCGCGTCATCACAAGGCTCTTTGACCTTTGTAACCACAATGCTCAATGTACTTTTCATCACAATGCTCCGTGACCCTTGTCATCACAATGCTCCATGCCTTTGTCAGAACAAGGCTCCTTGCCCCTTGTCATCACAATGTGCCACATGCTTTTCATCACATCGGTCCACAAATTTGTAATCGCTATGCTCCATGAACCTTATAATCACAATGGTCCATGCACTTCTCATCACAATGCTCTATGACTTGTCATCACAATGCTCCATGATTTGTCATCACAATCCTCCATGACCCATGACACATGTATCACAGTGTTCCATGCCCTAGTCATCACAATGCTCCAAGACCCCTGTAATCACAATGCTCCATGCCCATTTTCATCAGAATGCTCCATGAGACTTGTCATGACAAGTCTCCATGGTCTTCTCTTCACAATGCTCCTGGACCTTGTCATCACCATGCTCCATTCCCTTGTCATCACAATGCTCCATGACCCCTGTCATCACAATACTCCATGAATATTTTCAGCCCAGTACTCCAAGACCTATTCATCAGAATGCTCCATGGCCAATATCATCACAATGCTCCATGACCACTGTCAACACAACACTCCATGACACCCGACAACACAATGATCCACGACACTTGTCATCACAATGCTCCATTCCATAGTCATCACAATGCTCCCTGACACCTGTCATCACAACACTCCATGAACATTATCAGCCCAGTGCTCCATGACCCTTGTCATCACAATGATCCATGCCCTTGTCATCCCAATGCTCCATGACCCCTGTATTCACAATGCTCCCTGACGCTTGTCATCACAGTGCTCCATGACACATGTCATCACAATGCTCCATGCCTTAGTCAGCAAAACGCTACATGACCTTGTCATTACAATGCTCTATGTGCATGTCATCACAATACTCCATTTCCATTGTCATCACAATCCTCCATGAAACTTGGGATCACATTGCTTCATGCCCTTGTCCTCACAATGCTCCATGCTCCTTGAAATCAAAGTGATCCATGACCTCTGTCATCACAATGCTCCAAACCCTTGTGATCACAATGTTCCATAACACTTGTCACCACAACGCTCCATGATGCCTGTCATCACAATACTCCATGCTCTTTTCATCACAATGCTCCATGACCTTTGTCATCACAATTCTCAATACACTTGTCATCACAAGGCTCCCTGACACTTGTCATCAGTATGCTCCTTGAACCCTGTCAGGAAAAGGCTCCATGCCTTTTTCATCACAATGCCCAATGCCGTTTTCATCAAAATGATCCATGCCATTGTCATCAAAATACTCCACAAGCTTGTCATCAGAATGCTCCATGACGCTTGTCATCACATTTCTCCATGCACTTGTCAGCACAATGCTCCCTGACCCTTGTCATCACAATGCTCCAAGTCATTGTCATCACAATGCTCCATTACCTTTGCCATCAGAATCCTCCATGACACTTGGCATCCCAATGCTCCATGCCATTGTCATCACAATGGGCCATTACATATGTCATCACAATGCTCCCTGACACCTGTCTTCACAATACTGCATGACCTGGCCATCACAATGTTCCATGTCCTTGTCATCACAATGCGCCATTCCAACTGTCATCGCAATAATCCATGAAACTTATTAGACCACTGCTCCTTGCCCTGGTCATCACAATGCTCCATGCCCTTTTTTATCACAATGCTCCATGACCCCTGCCATCACAATGCTCTGTGACTCCAGTCATCACAATGCTTCATGACCTTTGTCACCACAATGGGCCATGCCCTCGTCATCATCACTCTCTGTGAGCTTTTTAACCAAAATGATCCATGAACTTTTCATCACAATGCTCTTTGACCCTTGTCATCACAATGCTCTATGCCTTTCTCAGCACAATGCTCCATGACCCTTGTCATCACAATGCTCCATGCGCTTGTCAGCACGATGCTCCATGACACATGTCATCACAATGCTCCATGACCCTTGTTATCACAATGCTCCGTGACTCCAGTCATCACAATGCTTCATAACGTTTGTCATCACAATGATCCATGCCCGTGTCATCACAAGGTTCTGTGACCTTTGTAACCACAATAATCCATGAAATTTTCATCACAATTCACAGTGACTCTTGTCATCACAATGCTCCATGTCTTTGTCAGAACAATGCTCCATGACCATTTTCTTCACAATGTGCCATGCACATTTCATCACAACGGTCCACAACCTTGTCATTGCAATGCTCCATAAAGCTTGTAATCACAATGGTACATGCACTTCTCATCAAAATGCTCTCTCACCAGAGATATCACAGTGTTCCATGACTAGTCATCACAATACACCCTCACCCCTGTAATCACAATGTTCCATGACAATGTCATCCCACTGCTACATTCCCTTATCATCACAATGTTCCATGACCCCTGACATCACAATGTTCCATAACACCTGTCATCAAAATGCTCCATGATCCTTTTCATCCCAAAGCTCTAAGACCCCTGACATCACAATGTCCTATAACACCTGCCATCAAAATATTCCATTACAATTTTCATCAAATTGCTGCATGGCCCGGTCATCAAAATGCTCCCTGCACTTCTCATCACAATGCACCATGCCCTTGTCATCAAAATGCTCCATGACTTGTCATCACAAAACTCCATGACCCTTGGCATCACAATGCTCCATATCATTGTCATCACAATGCTCCATGAACCCTCTCATAACATTGCTCAATGTCCTTGTCATCACAAAGCTCCATGACACTTGTCATCACAATGCTCGATGCCCTTCTCATCGCAATGCTCCATGCCCTTGTCATTACAATACTGCATGACCCATGTATCATAGTGTTCCGTGCCCTTGTCATCACAAGGCTCCATGCCCACTCTCATCACAATAATCCATGAAACATTTCAGACCAATGTCCCATGCCCTTCTCATCACAATGCTCCATTACCTCTGTCATAACAATGCACCATGACCACTGCCATCACAATGTTCCACAGCCTAGTCATCACAAGGTTCCATGACACTTGTCATCACAAGGTTCCATGACACTTGTCATCACAATGCTGAAGGCCCCTGTAATCACAATGCTCCTTGCCCTTGTCATCACAAAGCTCCATGACGCATGTCATCAGAAAGTTCCATGGCATTCTCATCACAATGCTCCATGCCCTTGTCATCACAATGCTCCAAGACCTTTGTAAACACAATGCTCCATGCCCCTTTTCATCTCAATGCTCCATGAACCCTGCCATCACAATGCACCATGCCCATCATCATCATGCTTCAGGCTATTGTCATCACAATGCAATCAATATTCTCCATGACCTCTGTCATCATAATGCTCCAAACACTTGCGATCACAATGTTCCATAACACTTATCATTACAACACCCCATGACGCTCATCATCACAATTATCCATGGTCTTCTCTTCACAAAGCTCCATGATCTTTGTCATCACAATGCTCAATACTCTTGTCATCACAATGCTCCCTGACACTTGTCGTCAGTATGCTCCTTGAACCCTGTCATGAAAAGGCTCCATGCCTTTGTCATCACAATAATCCATGCCCTTTTCATCACAATGCTCCAAGATCCCTGTAATCACAATGATCGATGCCCTTGTCATCACAATGCTCCAAGATCCCTGTAATCACAATGATCCATGCCCTTGTCATCAAAAAGCTCCATGATGCATGTCATCAGAATGCTTCATGGCCTTCTCACCATAATGCTCCATGCCCTTGTCATCACAATGCTCCAAGACCCCTGTAATCACAATGTTCCATCCCCCTTTTCATCAGAACGCTCCATGAGTCTTGTCATCACAAGTCTCCATGGACTTCTCCTCACAATGCTCCAGGACCTTGTCATCACCATGCTCCACTCCCTAGTCATCACAATGTTCCACGACCCCTGTCATCACAGTACTCCATTAACATTTTCAGCCCAATGCTCCACGACCTACTCATCACAATGCTCCATGGCCAATATCTTCACAATGCTCCATGACCACTGTTATCAAAACACTCCATGACAACTGACAACAAAATTATCTGGGATTCTTGTCATCACAATGCTCCATTCCCTAGTACTCACAATGCTCTATGACCCATGTCATCACAATGAGCCATGCCCTTGTCATCCCAATGGTCCATGACCTCTGTATTCACAATGCTCCGTGACGCTTGTCATCACAGTGCTCCATGACACATGTCATCACAATGCTCCATGCCTTTGTCAGCAAAATGCTACATGACCTTTCCATTACAATGCTCTATGCGCTTGTCATCAAAATACTCCAATTCCATTGTCATAACAATCCTCCATGAACCTTGGGATCACATTGCTTCATGCCCTTGTCATCACAATGCTCCCTGCTCCTTGAAATCAAAATGATCCATGACCTCTGTCATCACAATACTCCAAACACTTGTGATCACAAAGTTCCATAACACTTGTCATCACAACGCTCCATGATGCCTGTCATCACTATACTCCATGCTCTTTTCATCACAATGCTCCATGACCTTTGTCATCACAATTTTCAATACACTTGTCAGCACAATGCTCCCTGACACATGTCATCAGAATGCTCCTTGAACCCTGTCACGAAAAGGCTCCATGCCTTTTTCATCACAATGCCCCATGCCGTTTTCATCAAAATGATCCATGCCATTGTCATCAAAATACTCCACAAGCTTGTCATCAGAATGCTCCATGACACTTGTCATTACAATTCTCCACGCACTTGTCATCACAATGCTCCCTGACGCTTGTCATCACAATGCTCCAAGCCATTGTCATCACAATGCTCCATTACTTTTGTCATCAGAATCCTCCATGACACTTGGCATCACAATGCTCCATGCCATTGTCATCACAATGGGCCATTACATATGTCATCACAATGCTCCCTGACACCTGTCTTCACAATACTGCATGGCCTGGTCATCACAATGTTCCATGCCGTTGTCATCACATTGCGCCATTCTAACTGTCATCACAATAATCCATGAAACTTATTAGACCAATGTTCCATGCCCTTGTCATCACAATGCTCCATGCCCTTGTTATCACAATGCTCCATGACCCCTGTCATCACAATGCTCCGTGACTCCAATCATCACAATGCTTCATGACCTTTGTCATCACAATGGTCCATTCCCTTGTCATCAACAGTCTCTGTGACCTTTTTAACCACAATGCTCCATGAACTTTTCATCACAATGCTCTTTGACCCTTGTCATCACAATGCTCCATGCGCTTGGCAGCACAATGCTCCATGATACATGTCATCACAATGCACCATGTGCTGGGCATCACAGTGCTCCACAATCTTGTCATCACAATGCTCCATAAAATTTGTCATCACAATGCTCCATGCACTTCTCATCAAAATGCTCTCTCACCACTGATATCACAATGCTACATCACTATTTGTCACAATACTCTGTCACTCCTGTCATCACAAAGCTACATGCACTTATCATCACAATGTTCGATGACCCCTGACATCACAATGTTCCATAACACCTGTCATCAAAATGTTCCATGACACTTTTCATCAAATTGCTCAAAGACCCTGTCATCAGAATGTTCCCTGCCTTTCTCATCACAATGCACAACGCCCTTGCCATCAAAATGCTCCATGACCTTTGTCATCACAAAGATCCATGACCCTTGGCATCACAATGCTCCATGTCATTGTCATCACAATGCTCCATGCACGCTCTCATCACATTGCTCCATGCCCTTGGCTTCACAAAGCTCCATGACACATGTCATCAGAATGCTCCATGGCCTTCTCCTCACAGTGCTCCATGCCCTTGTCATCACAATGTTCCAAGACCCTTTTCATCAGTATGCTCCATGAGACTTGTCATCACAAGGCTCCATGGTTTTGTCATCACAATGCTCAAGGAACTTCTCATCACAATGCTTCACGACCTTGTCATGAAAATTCTCAATGGCCATTGTCATCATAATGCTCCAAGCCATAGTCATCACAATGCTCCATTATATTTGTCATCACAATTCTCCATTTCATTTGGCATCACTATACTCCCTGCCATTGTCATCGCAATGGACCATGACATATGTCATCACAATGCTCCCTGACACCTGTCTTCACAATACACCATGACCTACTCTACACAATGATCCATGCCCTTGTCATCACAATGCACAATGTCCACTGTCATCACAATAAACTATGAAAATTGTCAGACAAATGCTCCATGCTCCTGTCATCACAATGCTCCATGCCCTTGTCATCACAATGCTCCATGACTTGTCATCACAATCCTCCATGACCCATGACACATGTATCACAGTGTTCCATGCCCTAGTCATCACAATGCTCCAAGACCCCTGTAATCACAATGCTCCATGCCCCTTTTCATCAAAATGCTCCATGAGACTTGTCATGAGAAGTCTCCATGGTCTTCTCATCACAATGCTCCTGGACCTTGTCATCAACATGCTCCATTCCCTTCTCATCACAATGCTCCATGACCCCTGTCATCACAATAATCCATGAATATTTTCAGCCCAATGCTCCAAGACCTATTCATCACAATGCTCCATGGCCAATATCATCACAATGCTCCATGACCACTGTCATCACAACACTCCATGACACCCGACAACACAATGATCCACGACTCTTGTCATCACAGTGCTCCATTGCATAGTCAGCACAATGCTCCATGACACCTGTCTTCACAAAACTCCATGAACATTATCAGCCCAGTGCTCCATGACACTTGTCATCACAATGATCCATGCCCTTGTCATCCCAATGCTCCATGACCCCTGTATTCACAATGCTCCGTGACGCTTGTCATCACAGTGCTCCATGACACATGTTATCACAATGCTCCATGCCTTTGTCAGCAAAATGCTACATGACATTTCCATTACAATGCTCTATACGCTTGTCATCACAATACACCATTTCCATTGTCATCACAATCCTCCATGAAACTTGGGATCACACTGCTTCATGCCCTTGTCCTCACAATGCTCCATGCTCCTTGAAATCAAAATGATCCATGACCTCTGTCATCACAATGCTCCAAACCCTTGTGATCACAATGTTCCATAACACTTGTCATCACAACGCTCCATGATGCCTGTCATCACAATACTCCATGCTCTTTTCATCACAATGCTGCATGACCTTTGTCATCACAATTCTCAATACACTTGTCATCACAAGGCGCCCTGACACTTTTCATCAGTATGCTCCTTGAACCCTGTCAGGAAAAGGCTCCATGCCTTTTTCATCACAATGCCCCATGCCGTTTTCATCACAATGCTCCATGCCATTGTCATCAAAATACTCCACAAGCTTGTCATCAGAATGCTCCATGACCCTTGTCATCACATTTCTCCATGCACTTGTCAGCACAATGCTCCCTGACCCTTGTCATCACAATGCTGCAAGCCATTGTCATCACAATGCTCCATTACTTTGCCATCAGAATCCTCCATGACACTTGGCCTCCCAATGCTCCATGCCACTGTCATCACAATGGGCCATTACATATGTCATCACAATGCTCCCTGACACCTGTCTTCACAATCCTGCATGACCTGGCCATCACAATGCTCCATGTCCTTGTCATCACAATGCGCGATTCCAACTGTCATCGCAATAATCCATGAAACTTATTAGACCAATGCTCCTTGCCCTGGTCATCACAATGCTCCATGCCCTTGTTATCACAATGCTCCATGACCCCTGCCATCACAATGCTCTGTGACTCCAGTCATCACAATGCTTCATGACCTTTGTCACCACAATGGGCCATGACCTCGTCATCATCACTCTCTGTGAGCTTTTTAACCAAAATGATCCATGAACTTTTCATCACAATGCTCTTTGACCCTTGTCATCACAATGCTCTATGCCTTTCTCAGCACAATGCTCCATGAAACATGTCATCACAATGCTCCATGCGCTTGTCAGCACAATGCTCCATGACACATGTCATCACAATGCTCCATGACCCCTGTCATCACAATGCTCCGTGACTCCAGTCATCACAATGCATCATAACGTTTGTCATCACAATGATCCATGCCCGTGTCATCACAAGGTTCTGTGACCTTTGTAACCACAATGCTCCATGAACTTTTCATCACAATTCACAGTGACCCTTGTCATCACAATGTTCCATGTCTTTGTCAGAACAATGCTCCATGACCATTGTCTTCACAATGTGCCACGCGCATTTCATCACAACGGTCCACAACCTTGTCATTGCAATGCTCCATAAACCTTGTAATCAAAATGGTCCATGCACTTCTCATCAAAATGCTCTCTCACCAGAGATATCACAGTGTTCCATGACTAGCCATCACAATACACCCTCACCCTTATAATCACAATGTTCCATGACCCTGTCATCACACTGCTACATCCCCTTATCATCACAATGTTCCATGACCCCTGACATCACAATGTTCCATAACCCCTGTCATCAAAATGCTCCATGATCCTTTTCATCCCAAAGCTCCAAGACCCCTGACATCACAATGTTCTATAACACCTGCCATCAAAATATTCCATTACAATTTTCATCAAATTGCTGCATGGCCCGGTCATCAAAATGCTCCCCGCACTTCTCATCACAATGCACCATGCCCTTGTCATCAAAATGCTCCATGACTTGTCATCACAAAACTCCATGACCCTTGGCATCACAATGCTCCATGTCATTGTCATCACAATGCTCCATGAACCCTCTCATAACATTGCTCAATGCCCTTGTCATCACAAAGCTCCATGACACTTGTCATCACAATGCTCGATGCCCTTCTCATCGCAATGCTCCATGCCCTTGTCATTACAATACTGCATGACCCATGTATCATAGTGTTCCGTGCCCTTGTCTTCACAAGGCTCCATGCCCACTCTCATCACAATAATCCATGAAACATTTCAGACCAATGTCCCATGCCCTTCTCATCACAATGCTCCATTACCTCTGTCATAACAATGCACCATGACCACTGCCATCACAATGTTCCACAGCCTAGTCATCACAAGGTTCCATGACACTTGTCATCACAAGGTTCCATGACACTTGTCATCACAATGCTGAAGGCCCCTGTAATCACAGTGCTCCTTGCCCTTGTCATCACAAAGCTCCATGACGCATGTCATCTGAAAGTTCCATGGCTTTCTCATCACAATGCTCCATGCCCTTGTCATCACAATGCTCCAAGACCTTTGTAAACACAATGCTCCATGCCCCTTTTCATCTCAATGCTCCATGAACCCTGCCATCACAATGCACCATGCCCATCATCATCATGATTCAGGCTATTGTCATCACAATGCAATCAATATTCTCCATGACCTCTGTCATCATAATGCTCCAAACACTTGTGATCACAATGTTCCATAACACTTATCATTACAACACCCCATGACGCTCATCATCACAATTATCCATGGTCTTCTCTTCACAAAGCTCCATGATCTTTGTCATCACAATGCTCAATACACTTGTCATCACAATGCTCCCTGACACTTGTCGTCAGTATGCTCCTTGAACCCTGTCATGAAAAGGCTCCATGCCTTTGTCATCACAATAATCCATGCCCTTTTCATCACAATGCTCCAAGATCCCTGTAAACACAATGATCCATGCCCTTGTCATCACAATGCTCCAAGATCCCTGTAATCACAATGATCCATGCCCTTGTCATCAAAAAGCTCCATGACGCATGTCATCAGAATGCTTCATGGCCTTCTCACCATAATGCTCCATGCCCTTGTCATCACAATGCTCCAAGACCCCTGTAATCACAATGCTCCATCCCCCTTTTCATCAGAATGCTCCATGAGTCTTGTCATCACAAGTCTCCATGGACTTCTCCTCACAATGCTCCAGGACCTTTTCATCACCATGCTCCATTCCCTTGTCATCACAATGCTCCATGACCACTGTCATCACAGTAGTCCATTAACATTTTCAGCCCAATGCTCCACGACCTACACATCACAATGCTCCATGGCCAATATTTTCACAATGCTCCATGACCACTGTTATCACAACACTCCATGACAACTGACAACAAAATGATCTGGGATTCTTGTCATCACAATGCTCCATTCCCTAGTACTCACAATGCTCCATGACCCCTGTCATCAAAACACTCCATGAACATTTTCAGCCCAGTGCTCCATGACACTTGTCATCACAATGATCCATGCCCTTGTCATCCCAATGGTCCATGACCTCTGTATTCACAATGCTCCGTGACGCTTGTCATCACAGTGCTCCATGACACATGTCATCACAATGCTCCATGCCTTTGTCAGCAAAATGCTACATGACCTTTCCATTACAATGCTCTATGCGCTTGTCATCAAAATACTCCATTTCCATTGTCATCACAATCCTCCATGAACCTTGGGATCACATTGCTTCATGCCCTTGTCATCACAATGCTCCCTGCTCCTTGAAATCAAAATGATCCATGACCTCTGTCATCACAATACTCCAAACACTTGTGATCACAAAGTTCCATAACACTTGTCATCACAACGCTCCATGATGCCTGTCATCACTATGCTCCATGCTCTTTTCATCACAATGCTCCATGACCTTTGTCATCACAATTTCAATACACTTGTCATCACAATGCTCCCTGATACATGTCATCAGAATGCTCCTTGAACCTTGCACGAAAAGGCTCCATGCCTTTTTCATCACAATGCCCCATGCCGTTTTCATCACAATGCTCCATGCCATTGTCATCAAAATACTCCACAAGCTTGTCATCAGAATGCTCCATGACCCTTGTCATCACATTTCTCCATGCACTTGTCAGCACAATGCTCCCTGACCCTTGTCATCACAATGCTCCAAGCCATTGTCATCACAATGCTCCATTACTTTGCCATCAGAATCCTCCATGACACTTGGCCTCCCAATGCTCCATGCCACTGTCATCACAATGGGCCATTACATATGTCATCACAATGCTCCCTGACACCTGTCTTCACAATCCTGCATGACCTGGCCATCACAATGCTCCATGTCCTTGTCATCACAATGCGCGATTCCAACTGTCATCGCAATAATCCATGAAACTTATTAGACCAATGCTCCTTGCCCTGGTCATCACAATGCTCCATGCCCTTGTTATCACAATGCTCCATGACCCCTGCCATCACAATGCTCTGTGACTCCAGTCATCACAATGCTTCATGACCTTTGTCACCACAATGGGCCATGCCCTCGTCATCATCACTCTCTGTGAGCTTTTTAACCAAAATGATCCATGAACTTTTCATCACAATGCTCTTTGACCCATGTCATCACAATGCTCTATGCCTTTCTCAGCACAATGCTCCATGAAACATGTCATCACAATGCTCCATGCGCTTGGCAGCACAATGCTCCATGACACATGTCATCACGATGCACCATGTGCTTGGCATCACAGTGCTCCACAATCTTGTCATCACAATGCTCCATAAAATTTGTCATCACAATGCTCCGTGCATTTCTCATCAAAATGCTCTCTCACCACTGATATCACAATGCTACATCACTATTTGTCACAATACTCCGTCACTCCTTTCATCACAATGCTACATGCACTTATCATCGCAATGTTCGATGACCCCTGACATCACAATGTTCCATAACACCTGTCATCAAAATGTTCCATGACACTTTTCATCATATTCTCAAAAACCCTGTCATCAGAATGTTCCCTGCCTTTCTCATCACAATGCATAACGCCCTTGCCATCAAAATGCTCCATGATCTTTGTCATCACAAAGATCCATGACCCTTGGCATCACAATGCTCCATGTCATTGTCATCACAATGCTCCATGCACGCTCTCATCATATTGTTCCATGCCCTTGTCTTCACAAAGCTCCATGACACATGTCATCAGAATGCTCCATGGCCTTCTCATCACAATGATCCATGCCCTTGCCATCACAATGCTCCATTACCACTGTCATAACAATGCTCCATGACCCCTGCCATCACAATGTTCCACGGCCTTGTCATCACAATGCTCCATGTCTTTGTCAGAACAATTCTCCATGACCATTGTCTTCACAATATGCCACGCGCATTTCATCACAACGGTCCACAATCTTGTCATTGCAATGCTCCATAAACGTTGTAATCACAATGGTCTATGCACTTCTCATCAAAATGCTCTCTCACCAGAGATATCACAGTGTTCCATGACTAGCCATCACAATACACCCTCACCCCTATAATCACAATGTTCCATGACCCTGTTATCACACTGCTACATCCCCTTATCATCACAATGTTCCATGACCCCTGACATCACAATGTTCCATAACCCCGGTCATCAAAATGCTCCATGATCCTTTTCATCCCAAAGCTCCAAGACCCCTTACATCACAATGTTCTTTAACAACTGCCATCAAAATGTTCCATTACACTTTTCAGCAAATTGCTGCATGGCCCGGTCATCAAAATGCTCCCCGCACTTCTCATCACAATGCACCATGCCCTTGTCATCAAAATGCTCCATGACTTGTCATCACAACACTCATGAAACTTGGCATCACAATGCTTCATGTCATTGTCATCACAATGCTCCATGAACCCTCTCATAACATTGCTCAATGCCCTTGTCATCACAAAGCTCCTTGACACTTGTCATCACAATGCTCGATGCCCTTCTTATCGCAATGCTCCATGCCCTTGTCATTACAATCCTGCATGACCCATGTATCATAGTGTTCCGTACCCTTGTCATCACAATTCTCCATGACAACTCTCATCACAATAATCCATGAAATATTTCAGACCAATGTCCCATGCCCTTCTCATCACAATGCTCCATTACCTCTCTCATAACAATGCACCATGACACCGGCCATCACAATGTTCCACGGACTAGTCATCACAAGGTTCCATGACACTTGTCAACACAATGCTGAAGGCCCCTGTAATCACAATGCTCCTTGCCCTTGTCATCACAAAGCTCCATGACGCTTGTCATCAGAAAGTTCCATGGCCTTCTCATCACAATGCTCCATGCCCTTGTCATCACAATGCTCCAAGACCATTGTAAACACAATGCTCCATGCCCATTTTCATCTCAATGCTCCATGAACCCTGCCATCACAATGCACCATGCCCATCATCATAATGATTCAGGCTGTTGTCATCACAATGAAATCAATATTCTCCATGACCTCTGTCATCATAATGCTCCAAACACTTGTGATCACAATGTTCCATAACACTTATCATCACATCACCCCATGACGCTCATCATCACAATTATCCATGGTCTTCTCTTCACAATGCTCCATGATCTTTGTCATCACAATGCTCAATACACTTGTCATCACAAGGCTCCCTGACACTTGTCGTCAGTATGCTCCATTAACCCTGTCATGACAAGGCTCCATGCCTTTGTCATCACAATAATCCATGCCCTTTTCATCACAATGCTCCAAGATCCCTGTAATCACAATGATCCATGCCCTTGTCATCAAAAAGCTCCATGACGCATGTCATCAGAATGCTTCATGGCCTTCTCATCATAATGCTCCATGCCCTTGTCATCACAATGCTCCAAGACCCCTGTAATCACAATGCTCCATCCCCCATTTCATCAGAATGCTCCATGAGACTTGTCATCACAAGTCTCCATGGTTTTCTCCTCACAATGCTCCAGGACCTTGTCATCACCATGCTCCATTCCCTTGTCATCACAATGCTCCATGACCCCTGTCATCACAGTAGTCCATTAATATTTTCAGCCCAATGCTCCACGACCTACTCATAACAATGCTCCATGGCCAATATCTTCACAATGCTCCATGACCACTGTTATCACAACACTCCATGACAACTGACAACAAAATGATCTGGGACTCTTGTCATCACAATGCTCCATTCCCTAGTCATCACAATGCTCCATGACCCCTGTCATCACAACACTCCATGAACATTTTCAGCCCAGTGCTTCATGACCCTTGTCATCACAATGATCCATGCCCTTGTCATCCCAATGCTCCATGACCCCTGTATTCACAATGCTCCCTGACGCTTGTCATCACAGTGCTCCATGACACATGTCATCACAATGCTCCATGCCTTTGTCAGCAAAATGCTACATGACCTTTCCATTACAATGCTCTATGCGCTTGTCATCAAAATACTCCATTTCCATTGTCAACACAATCCTCCATGAACATTGGGATCACATTGCTACATGCCCTTGTCCTCACAATGCTCCCTGCTCCTTGAAATCAAAATGATCCATTACCACTGTCATCTCAATGCACCAAACCCTTGTGATCACATTGTTCCATAACATTTTTCATCACAACGATCCATGATGCCTGTCATCACGATACTCCATGCCCTTTTCATCACAATGCTCCATGACCATTGTCATCACAATTCTCAATACACTTTTCATCACAATGCTCCCTGACACTTGTCATCAGAATGGTCATTGAAACGTGTCACGAAAGGCTCAATGCCTTTTTCATCACAATGTCCCATGCCGTTTTCCTCACAATGCTCCATGCCATTGTCATCAAAATACTCTACAGGCTTGTCTTCAGTATGCTCCATGAACCTTGTCATCATAATTCTCCATACACTTGTCAGCACAATGCTCCCTGACCCTTGTCTTCACAATGCTCCTAGGCATTGTCATCACAAAGCTCCATTACATTTGTCATCAGAATCCTCCATGACACTTGGCATCACAATGCTCCATGCCATTGTCATCACAAAGGGCCATTACAAATGTCATCACAATGCTCCCTGTCATGTCTCTTCACAATACTGCATGACCTGGTCATCACAATGCTCCATGCCCATGTCATCACAATGCGCCATTCGAACTGTCATCACAATAATCCATGAAAAGTATTTGACCAATGATCCATGCCCGTGTCATCACAATGCTCCATGCCCTTGTTATCACAATGCTCCATGAACCCTGTCATCACAATGCTCCGTGACTCCAGTCATCACAGTGCTCCATGAGCTTTGTCATCACAATTGTCCATGCCCTCATCATCAACAGTCTCTGTGACCTTTTTAACCACAATGCTCCATGAACATTTCATCACAATGCTCTTTAACTCTTGTCATCACAAAGCTCTATGCCTTTCTCAGCACAATGCTCCATGCCCTTGTCATCACAATGCTCCATGACCCCTGTCATCACAATGCTCCTTGACTCCAGTCATCACAATTCTTCATAACATTTGTCATCACAATGGTCGATGCCCGCGTCATCACAAGGCTCTGTTATCTTTGTAACCACAATGCTCCATGAACATTTCATCACAATGCTCCGTGACCCTTGTCATCAAAATGCTCCATGCCTTTGTCAGAAAAATGCTCCATGACACTTGTCATCACAATGTGCCACACGCTTTTCATCCCAAAGGTCCACAAATTTGTCATCGCAATGCTCCCTAATCCTTGTAATCACAATGCCCCATTACCCCTGTCATAACAATGCTCCATGACCCCTGCCATCACAATGTTCCACGGCCTTGTCATCACAAGGCTCCATGACCCTTGTCATCACAATTCTCCAAGACCACATAATCACAATGCTCAATGCCCTTGTCATCACAAAGCTCCATCACACATGTCATCAGAATGTTCCATGGCCTTCTCATCAAAATGCTCCATGCCCTTGTCATCAAAATGCTACCACACCCCTGTAATCACAATGCTCCAGGCCCCATTTCATCTCAATGCTCCATGAACCCTGTCGTCGCAATGCATCATGCCCGTCATCATAATGCTTCTGGCTATTGTCAGCACAATGAAATCAAAATTCTCTATGACCTCTGTCATCACAATGCTCCATGACCCCTGTCATCACAATACTCCATGAACATTTTCAGCCCAATGCTCCATGACACTTGTCATCACAATGATCCATGTCCTTTTCATCCCAATGCTCCATGACCCCTGTATTCACAATGCTCCTTGACACTTGTCTTCACAGTGCTCCATGACACCTGTTATCACAATGCTCCATGCCTTTGTCAGCAAAATGCTACATGACCCTGTCATTACAATGCTCTATGCGCTTGTCATCACAATACTCCTTTACCATTGTCATCACAATCCTCCATGAACCTTGGGATCACATTGCTTCATGCCCTTGTCATCACAATGCTCCATGGTCCTTGAAATCCAAATGATCCATGACCTCTGTCATCGCAATGCTCCAAACACTTGTGATCACAATGTTCCATAACACTTGTCATCACAACACTCCATAATACCTGTCATCACAATACTCCATGCCCTTTTCATCACAATGCACCATGACCTTTGTCATCACAATTCTCAATACACTTGTCATCACAATTCTCCATGACACTTGTCGTCAGAATGCTCCTTGAACCATGTCACGAAAGGTTCCATGACATTTTCAACACAATGCCCCATGCCGTTTTCATCACAATGTTCCAAGTCATTGTCATCAAAATACTCCAACGCTTGTCATCAGAATGCTACATGGCTCTTGTCATCATAATTCTCTATGCACTTGTCAGCAAAATGGTCCCTGACACTTGTCATCACAATGTTCTAAGCCACTGTTATCACAATGCTCCATTACATTTGTCATCAGAATCCTCCATGACACTTGGCATCACAATGCTCCATACCATTGTCATCACAATGGGCCATTACATATGTCATCACAATGTGCCCTGACACCTCTCTTTACAATACTGCATGACCTGGTCATCAAAATGCTCTATGCCCTTTTCATCACAAATCGCCATTCCAAATCTCATCGCAATAATTCATGAAACTTATGAGACCAATGCTCCATGCCCTTGTCATCACAATGCTCCATGCCCTTGTCATCACAATGCTCCATGCCCTTGTTATCACAGTGCTCCATGACCCGTGTCATCACAATGTTCCGTGATTCCAGTCATCACAATGCATCATGACCTTTGTCATCACAATGGTCCATGCCCTCATCATCAACAGTCTCTGTGAACTTCTTAAGCACAATGCTTCCTGCACTTTTCATCACAATGCTCTTTGACCCTTTACATCGCAATACTCCATGAAAGTTTTCAGCCCAATGCTCCATGACCTTCTCATCACCATGCTCCATGACCAATATCATCCCAATGGTCCATGACCACTGTCGTCACAACACTCCATGACACCTGACAACACAATGATCTGGGACTTTTGTCATCACAATGCTCCATTCCCTAGCCATCACAATGCTCCATGACCCCTGTCATCAAAATACTCCATGAATATTTTCAGCCCAATGCTCCATGACCCTTGTCATCACAATGATCCATGAAATTTGGGATCACATTGCTTCATGCCCTTGTCATCACAATGCTCCATGCTACTTGAAATAAAAAGGATCCATGACCTCTGTCATCACAATGCTCCAAACACTTGTGATCACAATGTTCCATAACACTTGTCATCACAATGTTCCATGATGACTCTCATCACAATATTCCATGCCCTTTTCATCACAATGCTCCATGACTTTGTCATCACAATTCTCAATACCCTTGTCATCACAATGCTCCCTGACACTTGTCATTAGAATGCTCCTTGAACCCTGTCACGAAACGTCTCCATGCCTTTTTCATCACAAGGCCCCATGCCATTTTCATCACAATGCTCCATGCCATTGTCATCAAAATACTCCACAAGCTTGTCATCAGAATGCTCCATGACCGTTGTCATCACAATTCTCCATGCAGTTGTCAGCACGATGCTCCCTGACCCTTGTCATCACAATGCTCCAAGCCATTGTCATCACAAAACTCCATTACCTTTGTCATCAGAATCCTCCAGGACACTTGGCATCACAATGCTCCATGCCATTGTCATCAGAATGGGCCATTACATATGTCATCACAATGCTCCCTGACATCTGTCTTCACAATATTCCATGACCTTCACATCACAATGCTCCATGACCTTGTCATCACAATGTTCCTAGACCTATGTAATCACTATGGACCATGCCCCTTTTCATCAGTATGCTCCGTGAGATTTCTCATCACAAGGCTCCATGGTTTTCTCATCAAAATGCTCCAGGACATTTTTATCACAATGCTTCATGACCTTGTTATGAAAATTCTCAATGGCCCTTGTCATCATAATGCTCCAAGCCCTAGTCATCACAATGCTCCATTATATTTTCCATCACAATCCTCCATTACATTTCGCATCACAATGCTCCATTACACTGTCATCGCAATGGACCATGACATATGTCATCACAATGCTCCCTAACATCTGTCTTCAACATATTCCATGACATTCTCATCACAATGCTCCATGCCCTTCTCATCACAATGCACCATGTCCACAGTCATCACAATAATCTAAGCAACATGTCAGACAAATGTTTCATGCCCGTGTCATCACAATGCTCCATGCCCTTGTCATCACAATGCTCCATGACCCCTCTATTCACAATGCTCCGTGACGCTTGTCATCCCAGTGCTCCATCACACTGGTCATCACAATGCTCCATGCCTTTGTCAGCAAAATGCTACATGACCGTTTCATTACAATGCTCTATGTGCTTGTCATCACAGTACTCCATTAACATTTTCATCACAATCCTCCATGAACCTTGGAATCACATTGCTTCATGCCCTTGTCATCACAATGCTCCATGATCCTTGAAATCAAAATGATCCATGACCTCTGGCATCACAATTCTTCAAACCCTTGTGATCAGAATGTTCCATAGCACTTGTCATCACAACGCTCCATGATGCCTGTCATCACAATATTCCATGCCCTTTTCATAACAATGCTCCGTGACCCTTGTCATCACAATGCTCCATGCCTTTGTCAGAACAATGCTCCATGACCATTGTCATCACAATGTGCCGTGTGCTTTTCATCACAATGATCCACAACATTTTCATCGCTATGCTCCATAAATCTTGTAATCAGAATGCTTAATGCACTTCTCATCCAAATGCTCTCTCACATGAGATATCACAATGTTCCATCACTAGTCATCACAATCCTCCCTCACCCCTGATATCACAATGTTCCATGACCCCTGTCATCACAATGCTACATCTCCTTATCAGCACAATGTTCCTTGAATCCTGACATCACAATGTTTCATAACCCCTGTCATCAAAATGCTCCATGACCCTTTTCATCCCAAAGCTCCATGATCCCTGGCATCACAATGTTCTATAACCCCTGTCATCAAAATATTCCATTACACTTTTCAACAAATTGATCCATGACCCTGTCATCAAAATGCTCCTTGCCCTTCTCATCACAATGCACCACACTCTTGTCATCAAAATGCTCCATGACCTTTGTCATCACAATGCTCCATGACCCTTGGCATCACAATGCTCCATGTCATTGTCATCACAGTGGTCCATGAACCCTCTCATCACATTGCTCCATGCCTTTGTCATCACAAAGCTCCATGACACTTGTCATCACAATGCTCGATGCCATTCTCATCGCAATGCTCCATGCCCTTGTCATTACAATCCTCCATGACCCATGTATCACAGTGTACCGTGCCCTTTTCATCACAATGCTCCATGCCTACTCTCATCACAATAACCCATGAAATATTTCAGACCAATGCTCAATGCCCTTCTCATCACAATGCTCCATTACCACTGTCATAACAATGCTCTATGACCCCTGCCATCACAATGTTCCACGTCCTTGTCATCAAAAGGCTCCATGACCCTTATCATCACAATGTTCCAAGACTCCTGTAATCACAATGCTCCATGCCCTTGTCATCACAAATCTCCATGACGCATGCCATCAGTAAGTTGCATGGCCTTCTACTCACAATGCTCCATGCCCTTGTCATCACAATGCTCCAAGAACTCTGTAATCAAAATGCTCCATGCCCCTTTTCATCAGAATGCTCCATGAGACTTGTCATCACAAGTCTCCATCGTCATCTTATCACAATACTCCAGGACATTGTCATCATGCTCCATACCCTTGTCATCACAATGCTCCATGACACCTGTCATCACAATACTCCATGAACATTTTCAACCCAGTGCTCCATTACCTTCTCATCACAATGCTCCATGACCAGTATCATCACAATGCTCCATGACCACTGTAATCACAATACGCCATTCCAACTGTCATCACAATAATCCATGAAACTTATTATACCAATGCTCCATGCCCTTGTCATCACAATGCTCCATGCCTTTGCTATCACAATGTTCCAAGACCCCTGTAATCGGAATGCTCCATGCCCCTTTTCATCAGTATGCTCCATGAGACATGTCATCACAAGGCTCCATGGATTTCTCATCACAATGCTCAAGGACCTTGTCATCACAATGCTTCACGACATTGTCATGAAAATTTTCAATGGACCTTGTCATCATAATGCTCCAAGCCCTAGTCATCACAATGCTCCATCATATTTGTCATCACAATCCTCCATTACATTTGGCATCACAATGCACCATGCCATTGTCATCGAA
Source organism: Mesoplodon mirus (assembly GCF_964341445.2). Taxonomy (NCBI): domain Eukaryota; kingdom Metazoa; phylum Chordata; class Mammalia; order Artiodactyla; family Ziphiidae; genus Mesoplodon; species Mesoplodon mirus. The sequence continues at coordinate 693,500 of NW_028295738.1, forward strand.
ATGGACCATGACATATGTCATCAAAATGCTCGCTGACCCCTGTCTTCACAATACTCCATGACTTTGTCATCACAATGCTCCATGCCTTTGTCATTAAAATGCTCCATGACCATTGTCATCACAATGTGCAACGCGCTTTTCATCCCAACGGTCCAAAAATTTGTCATCACAATGCTCCATAAAAATTGTAATCACAATGCTGCATGCCCTTCTCATCACAATGCTCCATTACACCTGTCATAACAATGCTCCATGACCCCTGCCATCACAATGTTCAACGGCCTTGTCATCACAAGGCTCCATGACACTTGTCATCACAATGCTCCAAGTCCCCTTTAATCACAGTGCTCCATGCCGTTGTCATCACAAAGCTCCATGACACATGTCATCAGAATGTTCCATGGCCGTCTCATCAAAATGCCATATGCCCTTGTCATCACAGTGCTCCAAAACCCCTGTAAACACAGTGCTCCATGCCCCTTTTCATCTCAATGCTCCATGAACCCTGTCATCACAACACTCCATGACACGTGACAACACAATGATCCGGGACTCTTGTCATCACAGTGCTCCAAGACCCCTGTAATCAAAATGCTCCATGACCCCTGTCATCACAATACTCCATGAACATTTTCAGCCCAATGCTCCATGACCCTTGTCATCACAATGATCCATGCACTTGTCATCCCAATGTTCCATGACCACTGTATTCAAAATGCTCTGTGACAATTGTGTCACAGTTCTCCATGACACCTGTCATCACAATGCTCCATGCCATTCTCAGGAAAATTCTACATGCCCTTGTAATTACAATGCTCTATGCGCTTGTCATCACAATGCTCCAAGACCCCTGTAATCACAATGCTACATGCCCCTTTTCATCTCAATGCTCCATGAACTCTGTCATCACAATGCACCATGCCCATCATCATAATGCTTCAGGCTATTGTCATCACGATGAAATCAAAATTCTCCATGACCTCTGTCATCATAATGCTCCAAAGCCTTGTGATCACAATGTTCCATAACACTTATAATCACAACACCCCATGACGATCATCATCACAATTATCCATGGCCTTCTCATCACCATGCTCCATGACTTTTGTCATCACAATTCTCAATACACTTGTCATCACAATGCTCCCTGACACTTGTCGTCAGAATGCTCCTCGAACCCTGCCACGAAAAGGCTGCATGCCTTTTTCATCACAATGCCCCATGCCGTTTTCATCACAATGCTCCATGCCATTGTCATCAAAATACTCCACAAGCTTGTCATCAGAATGCTCCATGACCCTTGTCATCACAATTCTCCATGCACTTGTCAGCACAATGCTCCCTAACCCTTGTCATCACAATGCTCCAAGCCATTGTCATAACAATGCTCCATTACCTTTGTCATCAGAATCTTTCATGAAACTTGGCATCACAATGCTCCATGCCATTTTCATCACAATGGGCCATTACATATGTCATCACAATGCTCCCTGACACTTCTCTTCACAATACTGCATGAGCTGGTCATTACAATGTTCCATGCCCTTGTCATCACAATGCGCCATTCCAAATGTCATCGCAATAATCCATGAAACTTATTAGACCAATGCTCCATGCCCTTGTCATCACAATGCTCCATGCCCTTGTTATCACAATGCTCCATGACCCCTGTCATCACCATGCTCCGTGACTCCAGTCATCACAATGCTTCATGACCTTTGTCATCACAATGGTCCATTACCTCATCATCAACAGTCTCTGTGACCTTTTTAACCACAATGCTCCATGAACTTTTCATCACAATGCTCTTTGACCCTTGTCATCACAATGATCTACGCCTTTCTCAGCACAGTGCTCTATGCCCTTGTCATTACAATCCTCCATGACCCTGTCATCACAATGCTCCGTGACTCCAGTCATCACAATGCTTCATAACATTTGTCATCACAATGGTCCATGTCCGTGTCATCACAAGGCTTTGTGACATTTTTAACCTCAATTCTTCATGAACTTTTCATCACAATGCTCCGTGACCATTGTCATCACAGTGCTCCATGCCTGTGTCAGAAAAATGCTCCATGACCCTTGTCATCACAATGTACCACGTGCTTTTTATCCCAAAGGTCCACAGATTTGTCATCGCAATGCTCCATAAAACTTGTAATCACAATGCTCCATGCCGTTCTCATCACAATGCTCCATTACCCCTGTCATAACAATGCTTCTTGACCCATGCCATCACAATGTTCCACGGCCTTGTCATCACAATGCTCCATGACCCTTGTCATCACAATGCTCCAAGACCCCTGTAATCACAATGTTCCATGCCCTTGTCATCACAAATCTCCATGACGCATGCCATCAGTAAGTTCCATGGCCTTCTACTCACAATGCTCCATGCCCTTGTCATCACAATGCTCCAAGACCCCTGTAATCACAATGCTCCACGCCCCTTTTCATCAGAATGCTCCATGAGACTTGTCATCACAAGTCTCCATCGTCATCTCATCACAATACTCCAGGACATTGTCATCACCATGCTCCATTCCCTTGTCATCACAATGCTCCATGAACCCTGTCAACACAATGCTCCGTGACTCCAGTCATCACAATGCTTCATAACGTTTGTCATCACAACGGTCCATGCCCGCGTCATCACAAGTCTCTCTGACCTTTGTAACCACAATGCTCCATGAACATTTCAACACAGTGCTCCGTGACACTTGTCATCACAATGCTCCATGCCTTTGTCAGAAAAATGCTCCATGACCCTTGTCATCAAAATATGCCACGGGCTTTCCATCACAATGATACACAATCTTGCCATCGCTACGCTCCATAAACCTTGTAATCACAATGCTCCATGCTCTTCTCATCCAAATGCTCTCTCACCTGAGATATAACCATGTTCCCTCACTAGACATCACAATCCTCCCTCACCCCTGTAATCAAAATGTTCGATGACCCCTGTCATCACCATGTTCCATTCCCTTGTCATCACAATGTTCCATGACCACTGTCATCACAATACTTCATGAACATTTTCAGCCAAATACTCCATGACCTTCTCATCACAATGCTCCATGACAAATATCATCACAATGCTCCATGACCACTGTCATCACAACACTCCATGACACCCAAAAACACAATGATTCGGGACTCTTGTCATTACAATGCTCCATTCCCTAGTCATCACAATGCTCCATGACCCCTGTCATCACAATACTACATGAACATTTTCAGCCCAATGCTCCATGACACTTGTCATCACAATGATCCATGCCCTTGTCATCCCAATTCTCCATGACACCTGTATTCACAATGCTCCGTGACGCTTGTCATCACAGTGCTCCCTGACACCTGGCATCACAATGCTTCATGCCTTTGTCAGCAGAATGCTACATGACCTTATCATTACAATGCTCTATGCGCTTGTCATCACAATACTCCATTACCATTATCATAACAATCCTCCATGAACCTTGGGATCACATTGCTTCATGCCCTTGTCATCACAATGTTCCATGCTCCTTGAAATCAAAATGATCCATGACCTCTGTCATCACAATGCTCCAAACCCTTGTGATCACAATGTTCCATAACACTTGTCATCACAACGCTCCATGATGCCTGTCATCACAATACTCCATGCCCTTTTCATCACAAAGCTCCATGACCTTTGTCATCACAATTCTCAATATATTGTCATCACAATGCTCCCTGATATTTGTCGTCAGAATGCTCCTTGAACCCTCTAATGAAAAGTCTCCATGCCTTTTTCATCACAATGCCCCATGCGGTTTTCATCACAATGCTCCATGCCATTGTCATCAAAATATTCCACAAGCTTGTCAGCAGAATGCTCCATGACCCTTGTCATCACAATTCTCCATGCACTTGTCAGCACAATGTTCCCTGAACCTTGTCATCACAATGCTCCAAGCCATTGTCATCACAATGCTCAATTACCTTTGTCTTCAGAATCCTCCATGACACTTGGCATCACAATGCTCCATGCCATTGTCATCACAATGGGCCATGATATATGTCAGCACAATGCTCCCTGACAACTGTCTTCACAATACTGCATCACAAGGTCTTCACAATGCTCCATGCCCTTGTCATCACAATGCTCCATTCCCTTGTTATCAAAATGCTCCATGACCCCTGTCATCACAATGCTCCGTGACTCCAGTCATCACAAAGCTTCATGACCTTTGTCATCACAATCGTCCATGCCCTCATCATCAAGAGTCTCTGTGACCTTTTTAACCACAATGCTCCATGAACTTTTCTTCACAATGCTCTTTATCCCCTGTCATCACAATGCTCTATGCCTTTCTCAGCACAATGCTCCATGACATATGTCATCAGAATGCTCCATGGCCTTCTCCTCACAGTGCTCCTTGCCCTTGTCATCACAATGTTCCAAGACCCCTGTAATCACAATGCTCCATGCCCCTGTTCATCACAATGCTTTTTGAGACTTGGCATCACAAGTCTCCATGGTCATCTCATCACAATGCTCCAGGACCTTGTCATCACAATGCTCTGTGACTCCAGTCATCACAGTGCTTCATAATATTTGTCATCACAATGGTCCATGCCCAAGTCATCACAAGGCTCTGTTACCTTTGTATCCACAATGCTCCATGAACATTTCATCACAATGTTCCGTGACCCTTGTCATCACAATGCTCCATGCCTTTTGTCATTAAAATGCTCCATGACCATTGTCATCACAATGTGCCACGAGCATTTCATCCCAACGGTCCAAAAATTTGTCATCACAATGCTCCATAAAAATTGTAATCACAATGCTGCATGCCCTTCTCATCACAATGCTCCATTACACCTGTCATAACAATGCTCCATGACCCCTGCCATCACAATGTTCCACGGCCTTGTCATCACAAGGCTCCATGACACTTGTCATCACAATGCTCCAAGACCCCTTTAATCACAATGCTCCATGCCGTTGTCATCACAAAGCTCCATGACACATGTCATCAGAATGTTCCATGGCCGTCTCATCAAAATGCCGCATGCCCTTGTCATCACAGTGCTCCCAAACCCCTGTAAACACAGTGCTCCATGCCCCTTTTCATCTCAATGCTCCATGAACCCTGTCATCACAACACTCCATGACACGTGACAACACAATGATCCGGGACTCTTGTCATCACAGTGCTCCAAGACCCCTGTAATCAAAATGCTCCATGACCCCTGTCATCACAATACTCCATGAACATTTTCAGCCCAGTGCTCCATGAGCCTTGTCATCACAATGATCCATGCACTTGTCATCCCAATGATCCATGACCTCTGTATTCAAAATGCTCCGTGACAATTGTGTCACAGTTCTCCATGACAGCTGTCATCACAATGCTCCATGCCATTCTCAGGAGAATTCTACATGCCCTTGTCATTACAATGCTCTATGCGCTTGTCATCACAATGCTCCAAGACCCCTGTAATCACAATGCTACATGCCCCTTTTCATCTCAATGCTCCATGAACTCTGTCATCACAATGCACCATGCCCATCATCATAATGCTTCAGGCTATTGTCATCACGATGAAATCAAAATTCTCCATGACCTCTGTCATCATAATGCTCCAAAGCCTTGTGATCACAATGTTCCATAACACTTATAATCACAACACCCCATGACGATCATCATCACAATTATCCATGGCCTTCTCATCACCATGCTCCATGACTTTTGTCATCACAATTCTCAATACACTTGTCATCACAATGCTCCCTGACACTTGTCGTCAGAATGCTCCTCGAACCCTGCCACGAAAAGGCTGCATGCCTTTTTCATCACAATGCCCCATGCCGTTTTCATCACAATGCTCCATGCCATTGTCATCAAAATACTCCACAAGCTTGTCATCAGAATGCTCCATGACCCTTGTCATCACAATTCTCCATGCACTTGTCAGCACAATGCTCCCTGACCCTTGTCATCACAATGCTCCAAGCCATTGTCATAACAATGCTCCATTACCTTTGTCATCAGAATCTTTCATGAAACTTGGCATCACAATGCTCCATGCCATTTTCATCACAATGGGCCATTACATATGTCATCACAATGCTCCCTGACACTTCTCTTCACAATACTGCATGAGCTGGTCATTACAATGCTCCATGCCCTTGTCATCACAATGCGCCATTCCAAATGTCATCGCAATAATCCACGAAACATATTAGACCAATGCTCCATGCCCTTGTCATCACAATGCTCCATGCCCTTGTTATCACAATGCTCCATGACCCCTGTCATCACCATGCTCCGTGACTCCAGTCATCACAATGCTTCATGACCTTTGTCATCACAATGGTCCATTACCTCATCATCAACAGTCTCTGTGACCTTTTTAACCACAATGCTCCATGAACTTTTCATCACAATGCTCTTTGGCCCTTGTCATCACAATGATCTACGCCTTTCTCAGCACAGTGCTCTATGCCCTTGTCATTACAATCCTCCATGACCCTGTCATCACAATGCTCCGTGACTCCAGTCATCACAATGCTTCATAACATTTGTCATCACAATGGTCCATGTCCGTGTCATCACAAGGCTTTGTGAAAATTTTAACCACAATGCTTCATGAACTATTCATCACAATGCTCCGTGACCCTTGTCATCACAGTGCTCCATGCCTTTGTCAGAAAAATGCTCCATGACCCTTGTCATCACAATGTACCACGCGCTTTTTATCCCAACGGTCCACAGATTTGTCATCGCAATGCTCCATAAAACTTGTAATCACAATGCTCCATGCCGTTCTCATCACAATGCTCCATTACCCCTGTCATAACAATGCTCCTTGACCCATGCCATCACAATGTTCCACGGCCTTGTCATCACAAAGCTCCATGACCCTTGTGATCACAATGCTCCAAGACCCCTGTAATCACAATGCTCCATGCCCTTGTCATCACAAATCTCCATGATGCATGCCATCAGTAAGTTCCATGGCCTTCTACTCACAATGCTCCATGCCCTAGTCATCACAATGCTCCAAGACCCCAGTAATCACAATGCTCCACGCCCCTTTTCATCAGAATGCTCCATGAGACTTGTCATCACAAGTCTCCATCGTCATCTCATCACAATACTCCAGGACATTGTCATCACCATTCTCCATTCCCTTGTCATCACAATGCTCCATGACACCTGTCATCACAATACTCCATGAACATTTTCAACCCAGTGCTCCATTACCTTCTCATCACAATGCTCCATGACCAGTATCATCAAAATGCTCCATGACCACTGTCATCACAGTGCGCCATTCCAACTCTCATCACAATAATCCATGAAACTTATTATACCAATGCTCCATGCCCTTGTCATCACAATGCTCCATGCCCTTGCTATCACAATGTTCCAAGACCCCTGTAATCAGAATGCTCCATGCCCCTTTTCATCAGTATGCTCCTTGAGACCTGTCATCACAAGGCTCCATGGTTTTCTCATCACAATGCTCAAGGACCTTGTCATCACAATGCTTCACGACATTGTCATGAAAATTATCAATGGCCCTTGTCATCATAATGCTCCAAGCCCTAGTCATCACAATGCTCCATCATATTTGTCATCACAATCCTCCATTACATTTGGCATCACAATGCACCATGCCATTGTCATCGAAATGGACCATGACATATGTCATCAAAATGCTCCCTGACACCTGTCTTCACAATACTCCATGACTTTGTCATCACAATGCTCCATGCCCTTGTCATCACAATGCTCCATGAACCCTGTCAACACAATGCTCCGTGACTCCAGTCATCACAATGCTTCATAACGTTTGTCATCACAACGGTCCATGCCCGCGTCATCACAAGTCTCTCTGACCTTTGTAACCACAATGCTCCATGAACATTTCAACACAGTGTTCCGTGACACTTGTCATCACAATGTTCCATGCCTTTGTCAGAAAAATGCTCCATGACCCTTGTCATCAAAATGTGCCACGGGCTTTCCATCAGAATGATACACAACCTTGTCATCGCTACGCTCCATAAACCTTGTAATCACAATGCTCCATGCTCTTCTCATCCAAATGCTCTCTCACCTGAGATATAACCATTTTCCCTCACTAGTCATCACAATCCTCCCTCACCCCTGTAATCAAAATGTTCCATGACCCCTGTCATCACCATGTTCCATTCCCTTGTCATCACAATGTTCCATGACCACTGTCATCACAATACTTCATGAACATTTTCAGCCAAATACTCCATGACTTTCTCATCACAATGCTCCATGACAAATATCATCACAATGCTCCATGATCACTGTCATCACAACACTCCATGACACCCGACAACACAATGATCCGGGACTCTTGTCATTACAATGCTCCATTCCCTAGTCATCACAATGCTCCATGACCCCTGTCATCACAATACTCCATGAATATTTTCAGCCCAATGCTCCATGACACTTGTCATCACAATGTTCCATGCTCCTTGAAATCAAAATGATCCATGACCTCTGTCATCACAATGCTCCAAACCCTTGTGATCACAATGTTCCATAGCACTTGTCATCACAATGCTCCATGATGCCTGTCATCACAAAACTCCATGCCCTTTTCATCACAATGCTCCATGAACTTTGTCATCACAATTCTCAATACATTGTCATCACAATGCTCCCTGACATTTGTCGTCAGAATGCTCCTTGAACCCTCTAATGAAAAGTCTCCCTGCCTTTTTCATCACAATGCCCCATGCGTTTTTCATCACAATGCTCCATGCCATTGTCATCAAAATACTCCACAAGCTTGTCAGCAGAATGCTCCATGACCCTTGTCATCACAATTCTCCATGCACTTGTCAGCACAATGTTCCCTTAACCTTGTCATCACAATGCTCCAAGCCATTGTCATCACAATGCTCCATTACATTTGTCTTCAGAATCCCCCATGACACATGGCATCACAATGCTCCATGCCATTGTCATCACAATGGGCCATTATATATGTCAGCACAATGCTCCCTGACAACTGTCTTCACAAATCTGCATCACAAGGTCTTCACAATGCTCCATGCCCTTGTCATCACAATGCTCCATGCCCTTGTTATCACAATGCTCCATGACCCCTGTCATCACAATGGTCCATGCCCTCATCATCAAGAGTCTCTGTGACCTTTTTAACCACAATGCTCCATGAACTTTTCTTCACAATGCTCTTTATCCCCTGTCATCACAATGCTCTATGCCTTTCTCAGCACAATGCTCCATGACGTATGTCATCAGAATGCTCCATGGCCTTCTCCTCACAGTGCTCCTTGCCCTTGTCATCACAATGCTCCAAGACCCCTGTAATCACAATGCTCCATGCCCCTGTTCATCAGAATGCTCCATGAGACTTGTCATCACAAGTCTCCATGGTCATCTCATCACAATGCTCCAGGACCTTGTCATCACAATGCTCTGTGACTCCAGTCATCACAGTGCTTCATAATATTTGTCATCACAATGGTCCATGCCCAAGTCATCACAAGGCTCTGTTACCATTGTATCCACAATGCTCCATGAACATTTCATCAGAATGTTCCGTGACCCTTGTCATCACAATGCTCCATGCCTTTGTCATTAAAATGCTCCATGACCATTGTCATCACAATGTGCAACGCGCTTTTCATCCCAACGGTCCAAAAATTTGTCATCACAATGCTCCATAAAAATTGTAATCACAATGCTGCATGCCCTTCTCATCACAATGCTCCATTACACCTGTCATAACAATGCTCCATGACCCCTGCCATCACAATGTTCCACGGCCTTGTCATCACAAGGCTCCATGACACTTGTCATCACAATGCTCCAAGACCCCTTTAATCACAATGCTCCATGCCGTTGTCATCACAAAGCTCCATGACACATGTCATCAGAAGGTTCCATGGCCGTCTCATCAAAATGCCGCATGCCCTTGTCATCACAGTGCTCCAAAACCCCTGTAAACACAGTGCTCCATGCCCCTTTTCATCTCAGTGCTCCATGAACCCTGTCATCACAACACTCCATGACACGTGACAACACAATGATCCGGGACTCTTGTCATCACAGTGCTCCAAGACCCCTGTAATCAAAATGCTCCATGACCCCTGTCATCACAATACTCCATGAACATTTTCAGCCCAGTGCTCCATGAGCCTTGTCATCACAATGATCCATGCACTTGTCATCCCAATGATCCATGACCTCTGTATTCAAAATGCTCCGTGACAATTGTGTCACAGTTCTCCATGACACCTGTCATCACAATGCTCCATGCCATTCTCAGGAAAATTCTACATGCCCTTGTCATTACAATGCTCTATGCGCTTGTCATCACAATGCTCCAAGACCCCTGTAATCACAATGCTACATGCCACTTTTCATCTCAATGCTCCATGAACTCTGTCATCACAATGCACCATGCCCATCATCATAATGCTTCAGGCTATTGTCATCACGATGAAATCAAAATTCTCCTTGACCTCTGTCATCATAATGCTCCAAAGCCTTGTGATCACAATGTTCCATAACACTTATAATCACAACACCCCATGACGATCATCATCACAATTATCCATGGCCTTCTCATCACCATGCTCCATGACTTTTGTCATCACAATTCTCAATACACTTGTCATCACAATGCTCCCTGACACTTGTCGTCAGAATGCTCCTTGAACCCTGCCAGGAAAAGGCTGCATGCCTTTTTCATCACAATGCCCCATGCCGTTTTCATCACAATGCTCCATGCCATTGTCATCAAAATACTCCACAAGCTTGTCATCAGAATGCTCCATGACCCTTGTCATCACAATTCTCCATGCACTTGTCAGCACAATGCTCCCTGACCCTTGTCATCACAATGCTCCAAGCCATTGTCATAACAATGCTCCATTACCTTTGTCATCAGTATCTTTCATGAAACTTGGCATCACAATGCTCCATGCCATTTTCATCACAATGGGCCATTACATATGTCATCACAATGCTCCCTGACACTTCTCTTCACAATACTGCATGAGCTTTTCATCACAATGCTCCATGCCCTTGTCTTCACAATACGCCATTCCAAATGTCATCGCAATAATCCATGAAACATATTAGACCAATTCTCCATGCCCTTGTCATCACAATGCTCCATGCCCTTGTTATCACAATGCTCCATGACCCCTGTCATCACCATGCTCCGTGACTCCAGTCATCACAATGCTTCATGACCTTTGTCATCACAATGGTCCATTACCTCATCATCAACAGACTCTGTGACCTTTTTAACCACAATGCTCCATGAACTTTTCATCACAATGCTCTTTGACCCTTGTCATCACAATGATCTACGCCTTTCTCAGCACAATCCTCTATGCCCTTGTCATCACAATGCTCCATGACCCTGTCATCACAATGCTCCGTGACTCCAGTCATCACAATGCTTCATAACATTTGTCATCACAATGGTCCATGTCCGTGTCATCACAAGGCTTTGTGACATTTTTAACCACAATGCTTCATGAACTTTTCATCACAATGCTCCGTGACCCTTTTCATCACAGTGCTCCATGCCTTTGTCAGAAAAATGCTCCATGACCCTTGTCATCACAATGTACCACGCGCTTTTTATCCCAACGGTCCACAGGTTTGTCATTGCAATGCTCCATAAAATTGGTAATCACAATGCTCCATGCCGTTCTCATCACAATGCTCCATTACCCCTGTCATAACAATGATCCTTGACCCCTGCCATCACAATGTTCCACGGCCTTGTCATCACAAAGCTCCATGACCCTTGTCATCACAATGCTCCAAGACACCTGTAATCACAATGCTCCATGCCCTTGTCATCACAAAGCACCATGACACATGTCATCAGAATGTTCCATGTCCTTCTCATCAAAATGCTCCATGCCCTTGTCATCACAGTGCTCCAAGACCCCTGTAATCAAAATGCTCCATGCCCCTTTTCCTCTCAATGCTCCATGAACCCTGTCATCACAATGCATCATGCCCATCATCATAAAGCTTCCGGCTATTGTCAGCACAATGAAATCAAAATTATCCATGATCTCTGTCATCACAATGCTCCATGACCCCTGTCATCAAAATACTCCATGAACATTTTCAGCCCAATGCTCCATGACCTTTGTCATCACAATGATCCATGACCCCTGTATTCAGAATGCTCCGTGACACATGTCATCACAGTGCTCCATGACACTTGTCATCACAGTGCTCCATGCTTTTGTCTGCAGAATTCTACATGATCTTGTCATTACAATGCTCTATGCTCTTGTCATCACAATGCTACAAGACCCCTGTAATCACAATGCTCCATGCCCCTTTTCATCTCAATGCTCCATGAACCCTGTCATCACAATGCACCATGCCCATCATCATAATGCTTCAGGCTATTGTCATTACAATGAAATCAAAAGTCTCCATGACCTTTGTCATCATAATGCTCCAAATCCTTGTGATCACAATGTTCCATAACATTTATCATCACAACACACCATGACGATCATCATCACAATTATCCTTGGTCTTCTGATCACAATGCTCCCTGATCTTTGTCATCACAATGCCCAATACACTTGTCTTCACAATGCTCCCTGACACATGTCGTCAGTATGCTCCTTGAACCCTGTCATGACAAGGCTCCATGCCTTTTTCATCACAATGATCCATGCCCTTTTCATCACAATGCTCCAAGACACCAGTAATCACAATGCTCCATGCCCTTGTCATCAAAAAGCTCCATGAGGCATGTCATCAGAATGCTCCATGGCCATTTGCTCACAATTCTCCATGGCATTGTCATCACAATGCTCCATGTACCCTCTCATCACATTGCTCCATGCCCTTGTCATTACAATCCTCCATGACCCATGTATCACATTGTTCCGTGCGCTTGTCATCACAATGCTCCAGCCCTCTCTCATCACAATAATCTATGAAATATCTCAAACCAATGCTCAATGCCCTTCTCATCACAATGCTCCATTACCTCTGTCATAACCATGCACCATGACCACTGGCATCACAATATTCCACGGCTTTGTCATCACAAGGCTCCATGACACTTGTCATCACAATGCTCCAAGAAACTTGTAATCAAAATTCTCCAAGCCCTTGTCATAACAAAGCTCCATGACGCATCTATCAGAAGGTTCCATGGCCTTCTCATCACAATGCTCCATGCCCTTGTCATCACAATGCTCCAAGACCCCTGTAATCACTATGATCCATGCCCCTTTTCATCTCAATGCTCCATGAACCCTGTCATCACAATGCACCATGCCCATCATCATAATGCTTCAGGCTATTGTCACTACAATGAAATCAAAATTCTCCATGACCTCTGTCATCATAATTCTCCAAACCCTTGTGATCACAATGTTCCATAACACTTATCATCACAAAACCCCATGACGATCATCATCACAGTTATCCATGGTCTTCTCATCACAATGCTCCATGATCATTGTCATCAAAAATGCTCAATACACTTGTCATCACAATACTCCCTGACACCTGTCGTCTGTATGCTCCTTGAACCCTGTGATGACAAGGCTCCATGCCTTTTACATCACAATGATCCATGCCTTTTCATCACAATGCTCCAAGACCCCTATAATCACAATGCTCCATGGCCTTGTCAGCACAAAGCTCCATGACGCATGTCATCAGAATTCTCCATGGCCTTCTCCTCAAAGTGCTCCATGCCCTTGTCATCACAATGCTCCAAGACCACTGTAATCACAATGCTCCATGCCCCTTTTCATTAGAATGCTCCATGAGACTTGTCATCACAAGTCTCCATCGTCATCTCATCACAATGCTCCAGGACATTGTCATCACCATGCTCTATTCCCTTGTCATCACAATGCTCCATGACCCCTGTCATTACAATAATCCATTAATATTTTCAGCCCAATGCTCCATGACCTTCTCATCACAATGCTCCATGACCAATATCATCACAATGCTCCATGACCACTGTCATCACAACCACCCATAACACCTGACAACACAATGATCCGGGACTCTTGTCATCACAATGCTCCATGCCCTTGTCATCACAATGCACCATGTCCACTGTCATCACAATAATCTATGAATCTTGTCAGGCCAATGCTCCATTCCCCTGTCATCACAATGCTCCATGCCCTTGTTATCACAATGCTCCATGACCCCTGTCATCACAATGCTCCGTGACTCCAGTCATCACAATGTTCCATAACCCCTGTCATCAAAATGCTCCATGACCCTTTTCATCCCAAAGCTCCATGATCCCTGGCATCACAATGTTCTATAACCCCTGTCATCAAAATGTTCCATTACACTTTTCATCAAATTGCTGCATGACCCTGTCATCAAAATGCTCCCTGCCCTTCTCATCACACTGCACCACACCCTTGTCATCAAAATGCTCCATGACATTTGTCATCACAAAGCTCCATGACCCTTGGCATCACAATGATCCATGTCATTGTCATCACAATGCTCCATGAACCCTCTCATCACATGGCTCAATGCCCTTGTCATAACAAAGCTCCATGAAACTTCTCATCACAATGCTCGATGCCCTTCTCATCACAATGCTCCACGCCCTGGTCATTACAATCCACCATGACCCATGTATCACAGTGTACCGTGCCCTTGTCATCACAATGCTCCATGCCCACTCTCATCACAATAATCCATGAAACATTTCAGACCAATGCTCAATTCCATTCTGATTACAATGCTCCATAACTTCTGTCATAACAATGCTCCATGACCGCTGCCATCACAATGTTCCACGGCCTTGTCATCAAAAGGCTCCATGACCCTTGTCATCACAATGCTCCAAGACCCCTGTAATCACAATGATCCATGCCCTTGTCATCACTAAGCTCCATGACGCATGCCATCAGAATGTTCCATGGCCTTCTCCTCACAATGCTCCATGCCCTTGTCATCACAGTGCTCCAAGACCCCTGTAATCACAAAGCTCCTTGCCCCTTTTCGTCAGAATGCTCCATGAGACTTGTCATCACAAGTCTCCATCGTCATCTCATCAAAATTCTCCAGGACCTTGTCATCACCAAGCTCCATTCCCTTCTCATCACAATGCTCCTTGACACCTGTCATCACAATACTCTATGAACATTTTCAACCCAGTGCTCCATGACCGTCTTATCACAATGCTCCATGAGCAGTATCATCACAATGCTCCATGACCACTGTCATCACAATGCGCCATTCCAACTGTCATCACAATAATCCATGAAACTTATTAGACCAATGCTCCATGCCCTTGTCATCACAGTGCTCAATGCCCTTGCTATCGCAATGTTCCAGGACCCCTGTAATCAGAATGCTCCATGCCCCTTTTCATCAGTATGCTCCATGAGACCTGTCATCACAAGGCTCCATGGTTTTCTCATCACAATGCTCCAGGACCTTGTCATCACAATGCTTCACGACATTGTCATGAAAATTCTCAATGGCCCTTGTCATCATAATGTTCCAAGCCCTAGTCATCACAATGCTCCATTATATTTGTCATCACAATCCTCCATTACACTTGGCATCACAATGCATCCTGCCATTGTCATCGAAATGCACCATGACATATGTCATAACAATGCTCCCTGACACATGTTTTCAAATTACTCCATGGCTTTCTCATCACAATGCTCCATGCCCTTGTCATCACAATGCTCCATGACCCCTGTCTACACAATGCTCCATGACTCCAGTCATCACAATGCTTCATAACGTTTGTCATCACAACGGTCCATGCCCGAGCCATCACAAGGCTCTGTAACCTTTGTAACCACAATGTTCCATGAACTTTTCATCACAATGCTCCGTGACCCTTGTCATCACAATGCTCCATGCCTTTGTCAGAACAGTGCTCCATGACCCTTGTCATGAAAATGTGCCACGGGCTTTCCATCACAATGATCCACCACCTTGTCATCGCGATGCTCCATAAACTTTGTAATCACAATGCCCCATGCATTTCTCATCCAAATGCTCTCTCACCTGAGATATCAACAAGTTCCCTCACTAGTCATCACAATCCTCCCTCACTCCTGTAATCAAAATGTTCCATGACTCCTGTCATCAACATGTTCCATTCCCTTGTAATCACAATGCTCCATGACCAATGTCATCACAATACTCCATGCACTTTTCATCACAATGCTCCATGAACTTTGTCATCACAATTCTCAATACATTGTCATCACAATGCTCACTGACATTTGTCATCAGAATGCTCCATGAAACCTGTCACGAAAAGTCTCCATGCCTTTTTCATCACAATGCCCCATGCGGTTTTCATCACAATGCTCCATGCCATTGTCATCAAAATACTCCACAAGCTTGTCAGCAGAATGCTCCATGACCCTTGTCATCACAATTCTCCATGCACTTGTCAGCACAATGTTCCCTTAACCTTGTCATCACAATGCTCCAAGCCATTGTCATCACAATGCTCCATTACATTTGTCTTCAGAATCCCCCATGACACATGGCATCACAATGCTCCATGCCATTGTCATCACAATGGGCCATTATATATGTCAGCACAATGCTCCCTGACAACTGTCTTCACAAATCTGCATCACAAGGTCTTCACAATGCTCCATGCCCTTGTCATCACAATGCTCCATGCCCTTGTTATCACAATGCTCCATGACCCCTGTCATCACAATGGTCCATGCCCTCATCATCAAGAGTCTCTGTGACCTTTTTAACCACAATGCTCCATGAACTTTTCTTCACAATGCTCTTTATCCCCTGTCATCACAATGCTCTATGCCTTTCTCAGCACAATGCTCCATGACGTATGTCATCAGAATGCTCCATGGCCTTCTCCTCACAGTGCTCCTTGCCCTTGTCATCACAATGCTCCAAGACCCCTGTAATCACAATGCTCCATGCCCCTGTTCATCAGAATGCTCCATGAGACTTATCATCACAAGTCTCCATGGTCATCTCATCACAATGCTCCAGGACCTTGTCATCACAATGCTCTGTGACTCCAGTCATCACAGTGCTTCATAATATTTGTCATCACAATGGTCCATGCCCAAGTCATCACAAGGCTCTGTTACCATTGTATCCACAATGCTCCATGAACATTTCATCAGAATGTTCCGTGACCCTTGTCATCACAATGCTCCATGCCTTTGTCATTAAAATGCTCCATGACCATTGTCATCACAATGTGCAACGCGCTTTTCATCCCAACGGTCCAAAAATTTGTCATCACAATGCTCCATAAAAATTGTAATCACAATGCTGCATGCCCTTCTCATCACAATGCTCCATTACACCTGTCATAACAATGCTCCATGACCCCTGCCATCACAATGTTCCACGGCCTTGTCATCACAAGGCTCCATGACACTTGTCATCACAATGCTCCAAGACCCCTTTAATCACAATGCTCCATGCCGTTGTCATCACAAAGCTCCATGACACATGTCATCAGAATGTTCCATGGCCGTCTCATCAAAATGCCGCATGCCCTTGTCATCACAGTGCTCCCAAACCCCTGTAAACACAGTGCTCCATGCCCCTTTTCATCTCAATGCTCCATGAACCCTGTCATCACAACACTCCATGACACGTGACAACACAATGATCCGGGACTCTTGTCATCACAGTGCTCCAAGACCCCTGTAATCAAAATGCTCCATGACCCCTGTCATCACAATACTCCATGAACATTTTCAGCCCAGTGCTCCATGACCCTTGTCATCACAATGATCCATGCACTTGTCATCCCAATGATCCATGACCTCTGTATTCAAAATGCTCCGTGACAATTGTGTCACAGTTCTCCATGACAGCTGTCATCACAATGCTCCATGCCATTCTCAGGAACATTCTACATGCACTTGTCATTACAATGCTCTATACGCTGGTCATCACAATGCTCCAAGACCCCTGTAATCACAATGCTACATGCCCCTTTTCATCTCAATGCTCCATGAACTCTGTCATCACAATGCACCATGCCCATCATCATATCGCTTAAGGCTCTTGTCATCACGATGAAATCAAAATTCTCCATGACCTCTGTCATCATAATGCTCCAAAGCCTTGTGATCACAATGTTCCATAACACTTATAATCACAACACCCCATGACGATCATCATCACAATTATCCATGGCCTTCTCATCACCATGCTCCATGACTTTTGTCATCACAATTCTCAATACACTTGTCATCACAATGCTCCCTGACACTTGTCGTCAGAATGCTCCTTGAACCCTGCCAGGAAAAGGCTGCATGCCTTTTTCATCACAATGCCCCATGCCGTTTTCATCACAATGCTCCATGCCATTGTCATCAAAATACTCCACAAGCTTGTCATCAGAATGCTCCATGACCCTTGTCATCACAATTCTCCATGCACTTGTCAGCACAATGCTCCCTGACCCTTGTCATCACAATGCTCCAAGCCATTGTCATAACAATGCTCCATTACCTTTGTCATCAGAATCTTTCATGAAACTTGGCATCACAATGCTCCATGCCATTTTCATCACAATGGGCCATTACATATGTCATCACAATGCTCCCTGACACTTCTCTTCACAATACTGCATGAGCTGGTCATCACAATGCTCCATGCCCTTGTCATCACAATGCGCCATTCCAAATGTCATCGCAATAATCCACGAAACATATTAGACCAATGCTCCATGCCCTTGTCATCACAATGCTCCATGCCCTTGTTATCACAATGCTCCATGACCCCTGTCATCACCATGCTCCGTGACTCCAGTCATCACAATGCTTCATGACCTTTGTCATCACAATGGTCCATTACCTCATCATCAACAGTCTCTGTGACCTTTTTAACCACAATGCTCCATGAACTTTTCATCACAATGCTCTTTGGCCCTTGTCATCACAATGATCTACGCCTTTCTCAGCACAGTGCTCTATGCCCTTGTCATTACAATCCTCCATGACCCTGTCATCACAATGCTCCGTGACTCCAGTCATCACAATGCTTCATAACATTTGTCATCACAATGGTCCATGTCCGTGTCATCACAAGGCTTTGTGACAATTTTAACCACAATGCTTCATGAACTTTTCATCACAATGCTCCGTGACCCTTGTCATCACAGTGCTCCATGCCTTTGTCAGAAAAATGCTCCATGACCCTTGTCATCACAATGTACCACGCGCTTTTTATCCCAACGGTCCACAGATTTGTCATCGCAATGCTCCATAAAACTTGTAATCACAATGCTCCATGCCGTTCTCATCACAATGCTCCATTACCCCTGTCATAACAATGCTCCTTGACCCATGCCATCACAATGTTCCACGGCCTTGTCATCACAAAGCTCCATGACCCTTGTCATCACAATGCTCCAAGACCCCTGTAATCACAATGCTCCATGCCCTTGTCATCACAAATCTCCATGATGCATGCCATCAGTAAGTTCCATGGCCATCTACTCACAATGCTCCATGCCCTAGTCATCACAATGCTCCAAGTCCCCGGTAATCACAATGCTCCACGCCCCTTTTCATCAGAATGCTCCATGAGACTTGTCATCACAAGTCTCCATTGTCATCTCAATACAATACTCCAGGACATTGTCATCACCATGCTCCATTCCCTTGTCATCACAATGCTCCATGACACCTGTCATCACAATACTCCATGAACATTTTCAACCCAGTGCTCCATTACCTTCTCATCACAATGCTCCATGACCAGTATCATCACAATGCTCCATGACCACTGTCATCACAATGCGCCATTCCAACTGTCATCACAATAATCCATGAAACTTATTATACCAATGCTCCATGCCCTTGTCATCACAATGCTCCATGCCCTTGCTATCACAATGTTCCAAGACCCCTGTAATCAGAATGCTCCATGCCCCTTTTCATCAGTATGCTCCTTGAGACCTGTCATCACAAGGCTCCATGGTTTTCTCATCACAATGCTCAAGGACCTTGTCATCACAATGCTTCACGACATTGTCATGAAAATTCTCAATGGCCCTTGTCATCATAATGTTCCAAGCCCTAGTCATCACAATGCTCCATCATATTTGTCATCACAATCCTCCATTACATTTGGCATCACAATGCACCATGCCATTGTCATCGAAATGGACCATGACATATGTCATCAAAATGCTCCCTGACACCTGTCTTCACAATACTCCATGCCCTTGTCATCACAATGCTCCATGCCCTTGTTATCACAATGCTCCATGACCCCTGTCATCACAATGGTCCATGTCCTCATCATCAAGAGTCTCTGTGACCTTTTTAACCACAATGCTCCATGAACTTTTCTTCACAATGCTCTTTATCCCCTGTCATCACAATGCTCTATGCCTTTCTCAGCACAATGCTCCATGACGTATGTCATCAGAATGCTCCATGGCCTTCTCCTCACAGTGCTCCTTGCCCTTGTCATCACAATGCTCCAAGACCCCTGTTCATCAGAATGCTCCATGAGACTTTTCATCACAAGTCTCCATGGTCATCTCATCACAATGCTCCAGGACCTTGTCATCACAATGCTCTGTGACTCCAGTCATCACAATGTTTCATAATATTTGTCATCACAATGGTCCATGCCCAAGTCATCACAAGGCTCTGTTACCATTGTATCCACAATGCTCCATGAACATTTCATCAGAATGTTCCGTGACCCTTGTCATCACAATGCTCCATGCCTTTGTCATTAAAATGCTCCATGACCATTGTCATCACAATGTGCAACGCGCTTTTCATCCCAACGGTCCAAAAATTTGTCATCACAATGCTCCATAAAAATTGTAATCACAATGCTGCATGCCCTTCTCATCACAATGCTCCATTACACCTGTCATAACAATGCTCCATGACCCCTGCCATCACAATGTTCCACGGCCTTGTCATCACAAGGCTCCATGACACTTGTCATCACAATGCTCCAAGACCCCTTTAATCACAATGCTCCATGCCGTTGTCATCACAAAGCTCCATGACACATGTCATCAGAATGTTCCATGGCCGTCTCATCAAAATGCCGCATGCCCTTGTCATCACAGCGCTCCAAAACCCCTGTAAACACAGTGCTCCATGCCCCTTTTCATCTCAGTGCTCCATGAACCCTGTCATCACAACACTCCATGACACGTGACAACACAATGATCCGGGACTCTTGTCATCACAGTGCTCCAAGACCCCTGTAATCAAAATGCTCCATGACCCCTGTCATCACAATACTCCATGAACATTTTCAGCCCAATGCTCCATGAGCCTTGTCATCACAATGATCCATGAACTTGTCATCCCAATGATCCATGACCTCTGTATTCAAAATGCTCCGTGACAATTGTGTCACAGTTCTCCATGACACCTGTCATCAAAATGCTCCATGCCATTCTCAGGAAAATTCTACATGCCCTTGTCATTACAATGCTCTATGCGCTTGTCATCACAATGCTCCAAGACCCCTGTAATCACAATGCTACATGCCCCTTTTCATCTCAATGCTCCATGAACTCTGTCATCACAATGCACCATGCCCATCATCATATCGCTTAAGGCTATTGTCATCACGATGAAATCAAAATTCTCCATGACCTCTGTCATCATAATGCTCCAAAGCCTTGTGATCACAATGTTCCATAACACTTATAATCACAACACCCCACGACGATCATCATCACAATTATCCATGGCCTTCTCATCACCATGCTCCATGACTTTTGTCATCACAATTCTCAATACACTTGTCATCACAATGCTCCCTGACACTTGTCGTCAGAATGCTCCTTGAACCCTGCCACGAAAAGGCTGCATGCCTTTTTCATCACAATGCCCCATGCCGTTTTCATCACAATGCTCCATGCCATTGTCATCAAAATACTCCACAAGCTTGTCATCAGAATGCTCCATGACCCTTGTCATCACAATTCTCCATGCACTTGTCAGCACAATGCTCCCTGACCCTTGTCATCACAATGCTCCAAGCCATTGTCATAACAATGCTCCATTACCTTTGTCATCAGAATCTTTCATGAAACTTGGCATCACAATGCTCCATGCCATTTTCATCACAATGGGCCATTACATATGTCATCACAATGCTCCCTGACACTTCTCTTCACAATACTGCATGAGCTGGTCATTACAATGCTCCATGCCCTTGTCATCACAATGCGCCATTCCAAATGTCATCGCAATAATCCACGAAACATATTAGACCAATGCTCCATGCCCTTGTCATCACAATGCTCCATGCCCTTGTTATCACAATGCTCCATGACCCCTGTCATCACCATGCTCCGTGACTCCAGTCATCACAATGCTTCATGACCTTTGTCATCACAATGGTCCATTACCTCATCATCAACAGTCTCTGTGACCTTTTTAACCACAATGCTCCATGAACTTTTCATCACAATGCTCTTTGACCCTTGTCATCACAATGATCTACGCCTTTCTCAGCACAGTGCTCTATGCCCTTGTCATTACAATCCTCCATGACCCTGTCATCACAATGCTCCGTGACTCCAGTCATCACAATGCTTCATAACATTTGTCATCACAATGGTCCATGTCCGTGTCATCACAAGGCTTTGTGACAATTTTAACCACAATGCTTCATGAACTTTTCATCACAATGCTCCGTGACCCTTGTCATCACAGTGCTCCATGCCTTTGTCAGAAAAATGCTCCATGACCCTTGTCATCACAATGTACCACGCGCTTTTTATCCCAACGGTCCACAGATTTGTCATCGCAATGCTCCATAAAACTTGTAATCACAATGCTCCATGCCGTTCTCATCACAATGCTCCATTACCCCTGTCATAACAATGCTCCTTGACCCATGCCATCACAATGTTCCACGGCCTTGTCATCACAAAGCTCCATGACCCTTGTCATCACAATGCTCCAAGACCCCTGTAATCACAATGCTCCATGCCCTTGTCATCACAAATCTCCATGATGCATGCCATCAGTAAGTTCCATGGCCTTCTACTCACAATGCTCCATGCCCTAGTCATCACAATGCTCCAAGACCCCGGTAATCACAATGCTCCACGACCCTTTTCATCAGAATGCTCCATGAGACTTGTCATCACAAGTCTCCATTGTCATCTCATCACAATACTCCAGGACATTGTCATCACCATGCTCCATTCCCTTGTCATCACAATGCTCCATGACACCTGTCATCACAATACTCCATGAACATTTTCAACCCAGTGCTCCATTACCTTCTCATCACAATGCTCCATGACCAGTATCATCACAATGCTCCATGACCACTGTCATCACAATGCGCCATTCCAACTGTCATCACAATAATCCATGAAACTTATTATACCAATGCTCCATGCCCTTGTCATCACAATGCTCCATGCCCTTGCTATCACAATGTTCCAAGACCCCTGTAATCAGAATGCTCCATGCCCCTTTTCATCAGTATGCTCCTTGAGACCTGTCATCACAAGGCTCCATGGTTTTCTCATCACAATGCTCAAGGACCTTGTCATCACAATGCTTCACGACATTGTCATGAAAATTCTCAATGGCCCTTGTCATCATAATGCTCCAAGCCCTAGTCATCATAATGCTCCATCATATTTGTCATCACAATCCTCCATTACATTTGGCATCACAATGCACCATGCCATTGTCATCGAAATGGACCATGACATATGTCATCAAAATGCTCCCTGACACCTGTCTTCACAATACTCCATGCCCTTGTCATCACAATGCTCCATGCCCTTGTTATCACAATGCTCCATGACCCCTGTCATCACAATGGTCCATGCCCTCATCATCAAGAGTCTCTGTGACCTTTTTAACCACAATGCTCCATGAACTTTTCTTCACAATGCTCTTTATCCCCTGTCATCACAATGCTCTATGCCTTTCTCAGCACAATGCTCCATGACGTATGTCATCAGAATGCTCCATGGCCTTCTCCTCACAGTGCTCCTTGCCCTTGTCATCACAATGCTCCAAGACCCCTGTAATCACAATGCTCCATGCCCCTGTTCATCAGAATGCTCCATGAGACTTGTCATCACAAGTCTCCATGGTCATCTCATCACAATGCTCCAGGACCTTGTCATCACAATGCTCTGTGACTCCAGTCATCACAATGTTTCATAATATTTGTCATCACAATGGTCCATGCCCAAGTCATCACAAGGCTCTGTTACCATTGTATCCACAATGCTCCATGAACATTTCATCAGAATGTTCCGTGACCCTTGTCATCACAATGCTCCATGCCTTTGTCATTAAAATGCTCCATGACCATTGTCATCACAATGTGCAACGCGCTTTTCATCCCAACGGTCCAAAAATTTGTCATCACAATGCTCCATAAAAATTGTAATCACAATGCTGCATGCCCTTCTCATCACAATGCTCCATTACACCTGTCATAACAATGCTCCATGACCCCTGCCATCACAATGTTCCACGGCCTTGTCATCACAAGGCTCCATGACACTTGTCATCACAATGCTCCAAGACCCCTTTAATCACAATGCTCCATGCCGTTGTCATCACAAAGCTCCATGACACATGTCATCAGAATGTTCCATGGCCGTCTCATCAAAATGCCGCATGCCCTTGTCATCACAGCGCTCCAAAACCCCTGTAAACACAGTGCTCCATGCCCCTTTTCATCTCAGTGCTCCATGAACCCTGTCATCACAACACTCCATGACACGTGACAACACAATGATCCGGGACTCTTGTCATCACAGTGCTCCAAGACCCCTGTAATCAAAATGCTCCATGACCCCTGTCATCACAATACTCCATGAACATTTTCAGCCCAATGCTCCATGAGCCTTGTCATCACAATGATCCATGCACTTGTCATCCCAATGATCCATGACCTCTGTATTCAAAATGCTCCGTGACAATTGTGTCACAGTTCTCCATGACACCTGTCATCACAATGCTCCATGCCATTCTCAGGAAAATTCTACATGCCCTTGTCATTACAATGCTCTATGCGCTTGTCATCACAATGCTCCAAGACCCCTGTAATCACAATGCTACATGCCCCTTTTCATCTCAATGCTCCATGAACTCTGTCATCACAATGCACCATGCCCATCATCATAATGCTTCAGGCTATTGTCATCACGATGAAATCAAAATTCTCCTTGACCTCTGTCATCATAATGCTCCAAAGCCTTGTGATCACAATGTTCCATAACACTTATAATCACAACACCCCATGACGATCATCATCACAATTATCCATGGCCTTCTCATCACCATGCTCCATGACTTTTGTCATCACAATTCTCAATACACTTGTCATCACAATGCTCCCTGACACTTGTCGTCAGAATGCTCCTTGAAACCTGCCAGGAAAAGGCTGCATGCCTTTTTCATCACAATGCCCCATGCCGTTTTCATCACAATGCTCCATGCCATTGTCATCAAAATACTCCACAAGCTTGTCATCAGAATGCTCCATGACCCTTGTCATCACAATTCTCCATGCACTTGTCAGCACAATGCTCCCTGACCCTTGTCATCACAATGCTCCAAGCCATTGTCATAACAATGCTCCATTACCTTTGTCATCAGAATCTTTCATGAAACTTGGCATCACAATGCTCCATGCCATTTTCATCACAATGGGCCATTACATATGTCATCACAATGCTCCCTGACACTTCTCTTCACAATACTGCATGAGCTGGTCATTACAATGCTCCATGCCCTTGTCATCACAATGCGCCATTCCAAATGTCATCGCAATAATCCACGAAACATATTAGACCAATGCTCCATGCCCTTGTCATCACAATGCTCCATGCCCTTGTTATCACAATGCTCCATGACCCCTGTCATCACCATGCTCCGTGACTCCAGTCATCACAATGCTTCATGACCTTTGTCATCACAATGGTCCATTACCTCATCATCAACAGTCTCTGTGACCTTTTTAACCACAATGCTCCATGAACTTTTCATCACAATGCTCTTTGACCCTTGTCATCACAATGATCTACGCCTTTCTCAGCACAGTGCTCTATGCCCTTGTCATTACAATCCTCCATGACCCTGTCATCACAATGCTCCGTGACTCCAGTCATCACAATGCTTCATAACATTTGTCATCACAATGGTCCATGTCCGTGTCATCACAAGGCTTTGTGACAATTTTAACCACAATGCTTCATGAACTTTTCATCACAATGCTCCGTGACCCTTGTCATCACAGTGCTCCATGCCTTTGTCAGAAAAATGCTCCATGACCCTTGTCATCACAATGTACCACGTGCTTTTTATCCCAACGGTCCACAGATTTGTCATCGCAATGCTCCATAAAAATTGTAATCACAATGCTCCATGCCGTTCTCATCACAATGCTCCATTACCCCTGTCATAACAATGCTCCTTGACCCATGCCATCACAATGTTCCACGGCCTTGTCATCACAAAGCTCCATGACCCTTGTCATCACAATGCTCCAAGACCCCTGTAATCACAATGCTCCATGCCCTTGTCATCACAAATCTCCATGATGCATGCCATCAGTAAGTTCCATGGCCTTCTACTCACAATGCTCCATGCCCTAGTCATCACAATGCTCCAAGACCCCGGTAATCACAATGCTCCACGCCCCTTTTCATCAGAATGCTCCATGAGACTTGTCATCACAAGTCTCCATTGTCATCTCATCACAATACTCCAGGACATTGTCATCACCATGCTCCATTCCCTTGTCATCACAATGCTCCATGACACCTGTCATCACAATACTCCATGAACATTTTCAACCCAGTGCTCCATTACCTTCTCATCACAATGCTCCATGACCAGTATCATCACAATGCTCCATGACCACTGTCATCACAATGCGCCATTCCAACTGTCATCACAATAATCCATGAAACTTATTATACCAATGCTCCATGCCCTTGTCATCACAATGCTCCATGCCCTTGCTATCACAATGTTCCAAGACCCCTGTAATCAGAATGCTCCATGCCCCTTTTCATCAGTATGCTCCTTGAGACCTGTCATCACAAGGCTCCATGGTTTTCTCATCACAATGCTCAAGGACCTTGTCATCACAATGCTTCACGACATTGTCATGAAAATTCTCAATGGCCCTTGTCATCATAATGCTCCAAGCCCTAGTCATCACAATGCTCCATCATATTTGTCATCACAATCCTCCATTACATTTGGCATCACAATGCACCATGCCATTGTCATCGAAATGGACCATGACATATGTCATCAAAATGCTCCCTGACACCTGTCTTCACAATACTCCATGCCCTTGTCATCACAATGCTCCATGCCCTTGTTATCACAATGCTCCATGACCCCTGTCATCACAATGGTCCATGCCCTCATCATCAAGAGTCTCTGTGACCTTTTTAACCACAATGCTCCATGAACTTTTCTTCACAATGCTCTTTATCCCCTGTCATCACAATGCTCTATGCCTTTCTCAGCACAATGCTCCATGACGTATGTCATCAGAATGCTCCATGGCCTTCTCCTCACAGTGCTCCTTGCCCTTGTCATCACAATGCTCCAAGACCCCTGTAATCACAATGCTCCATGCCCCTGTTCATCAGAATGCTCCATGAGACTTGTCATCACAAGTCTCCATGGTCATCTCATCACAATGCTCCAGGACCTTGTCATCACAATGCTCTGTGACTCCAGTCATCACAATGTTTCATAATATTTGTCATCACAATGGTCCATGCCCAAGTCATCACAAGGCTCTGTTACCATTGTATCCACAATGCTCCATGAACATTTCATCAGAATGTTCCGTGACCCTTGTCATCACAATGCTCCATGCCTTTGTCATTAAAATGCTCCATGACCATTGTCATCACAATGTGCAACGCGCTTTTCATCCCAACGGTCCAAAAATTTGTCATCACAATGCTCCATAAAAATTGTAATCACAATGCTGCATGCCCTTCTCATCACAATGCTCCATTACACCTGTCATAACAATGCTCCATGACCCCTGCCATCACAATGTTCCACGGCCTTGTCATCACAAGGCTCCATGACACTTGTCATCACAATGCTCCAAGACCCCTTTAATCACAATGCTCCATGCCGTTGTCATCACAAAGCTCCATGACACATGTCATCAGAATGTTCCATGGCCGTCTCATCAAAATGCCGCATGCCCTTGTCATCACAGCGCTCCAAAACCCCTGTAAACACAGTGCTCCATGCCCCTTTTCATCTCAGTGCTCCATGAACCCTGTCATCACAACACTCCATGACACGTGACAACACAATGATCCGGGACTCTTGTCATCACAGTGCTCCAAGACCCCTGTAATCAAAATGCTCCATGACCCCTGTCATCACAATACTCCATGAACATTTTCAGCCCAATGCTCCATGAGCCTTGTCATCACAATGATCCATGCACTTGTCATCCCAATGATCCATGACCTCTGTATTCAAAATGCTCCGTGACAATTGTGTCACAGTTCTCCATGACACCTGTCATCACAATGCTCCATGCCATTCTCAGGAAAATTCTACATGCCCTTGTCATTACAATGCTCTATGCGCTTGTCATCACAATGCTCCAAGACCCCTGTAATCACAATGCTACATGCCCCTTTTCATCTCAATGCTCCATGAACTCTGTCATCACAATGCACCATGCCCATCATCATAATGCTTCAGGCTATTGTCATCACGATGAAATCAAAATTCTCCTTGACCTCTGTCATCATAATGCTCCAAAGCCTTGTGATCACAATGTTCCATAACACTTATAATCACAACACCCCATGACGATCATCATCACAATTATCCATGGCCTTCTCATCACCATGCTCCATGACTTTTGTCATCACAATTCTCAATACACTTGTCATCACAATGCTCCCTGACACTTGTCGTCAGAATGCTCCTTGAACCCTGCCAGGAAAAGGCTGCATGCCTTTTTCATCACAATGCCCCATGCCGTTTTCATCACAATGCTCCATGCCATTGTCATCAAAATACTCCACAAGCTTGTCATCAGAATGCTCCATGACCCTTGTCATCACAATTCTCCATGCACTTGTCAGCACAATGCTCCCTGACCCTTGTCATCACAATGCTCCAAGCCATTGTCATAACAATGCTCCATTACCTTTGTCATCAGAATCTTTCATGAAACTTGGCATCACAATGCTCCATGCCATTTTCATCACAATGGGCCATTACATATGTCATCACAATGCTCCCTGACACTTCTCTTCACAATACTGCATGAGCTGGTCATTACAATGCTCCATGCCCTTGTCATCACAATGCGCCATTCCAAATGTCATCGCAATAATCCACGAAACATATTAGACCAATGCTCCATGCCCTTGTCATCACAATGCTCCATGCCCTTGTTATCACAATGCTCCATGACCCCTGTCATCACCATGCTCCGTGACTCCAGTCATCACAATGCTTCATGACCTTTGTCATCACAATGGTCCATTACCTCATCATCAACAGTCTCTGTGACCTTTTTAACCACAATGCTCCATGAACTTTTCATCACAATGCTCTTTGACCCTTGTCATCACAATGATCTACGCCTTTCTCAGCACAGTGCTCTATGCCCTTGTCATTACAATCCTCCATGACCCTGTCATCACAATGCTCCGTGACTCCAGTCATCACAATGCTTCATAACATTTGTCATCACAATGGTCCATGTCCGTGTCATCACAAGGCTTTGTGACAATTTTAACCACAATGCTTCATGAACTTTTCATCACAATGCTCCGTGGCCCTTGTCATCACAGTGCTCCATGCCTTTGTCAGAAAAATGCTCCATGACCCTTGTCATCACAATGTACCACGTGCTTTTTATCCCAACGGTCCACAGATTTGTCATCGACATGCTCCATAAAACTTGTAATCACAATGCTCCATGCCGTTCTCATCACAATGCTCCATTACCCCTGTCATAACAATGCTCCTTGACCCATGCCATCACAATGTTCCACGGCCTTGTCATCACAAAGCTCCATGACCCTTGTCATCACAATGCTCCAAGACCCCTGTAATCACAATGCTCCATGCCCTTGTCATCACAAATCTCCATGATGCATGCCATCAGTAAGTTCCATGGCCTTCTACTCACAATGCTCCATGCCCTAGTCATCACAATGCTCCAAGATCCCGGTAATCACAATGCTCCACGCCCCTTTTCATCAGAATGCTCCATGAGACTTGTCATCACAAGTCTCCATTGTCATCTCATCACAATACTCCAGGACATTGTCATCACCATGCTCCATTCCCTTGTCATCACAATGCTCCATGACACCTGTCATCACAATACTCCATGAACATTTTCAACCCAGTGCTCCATTACCTTCTCATCACAATGCTCCATGACCAGTATCATCACAATGCTCCATGACCACTGTCATCACAATGCACCATTCCAACTGTCATCACAATAATCCATGAAACTTATTATACCAATGCTCCATGCCCTTGTCATCACAATGCTCCATGCCCTTGCTATCACAATGTTCCAAGACCCCTGTAATCAGAATGCTCCATGCCCCTTTTCATCAGTATGCTCCTTGAGACCTGTCATCACAAGGCTCCATGGTTTTCTCATCACAATGCTCAAGGACCTTGTCATCACAATGCTTCACGACATTGTCATGAAAATTCTCAATGGCCCTTGTCATCATAATGCTCCAAGCCCTAGTCATCACAATGCTCCATCATATTTGTCATCACAATCCTCCATTACATTTGGCATCACAATGCACCATGCCATTGTCATCGAAATGGACCATGACGTATGTCATCAAAATGCTCCCTGACACCTGTCTTCACAATACTCCATGCCCTTGTCATCACAATGCTCCATGCCCTTGTTATCACAATGCTCCATGACCCCTGTCATCACAATGGTCCATGCCCTCATCATCAAGAGTCTCTGTGACCTTTTTAACCACAATGCTCCATGAACTTTTCTTCACAATGCTCTTTATCCCCTGTCATCACAATGCTCTATGCCTTTCTCAGCACAATGCTCCATGACGTATGTCATCAGAATGCTCCATGGCCTTCTCCTCACAGTGCTCCTTGCCCTTGTCATCACAATGCTCCAAGACCCCTGTAATCACAATGCTCCATGCCCCTGTTCATCAGAATGCTCCATGAGACTTGTCATCACAAGTCTCCATGGTCATCTCATCACAATGCTCCAGGACCTTGTCATCACAATGCTCTGTGACTCCAGTCATCACAATGTTTCATAATATTTGTCATCACAATGGTCCATGCCCAAGTCATCACAAGGCTCTGTTACCATTGTATCCACAATGCTCCATGAACATTTCATCAGAATGTTCCGTGACCCTTGTCATCACAATGCTCCATGCCTTTGTCATTAAAATGCTCCATGACCATTGTCATCACAATGTGCAACGCGCTTTTCATCCCAACGGTCCAAAAATTTGTCATCACAATGCTCCATAAAAATTGTAATCACAATGCTGCATGCCCTTCTCATCACAATGCTCCATTACACCTGTCATAACAATGCTCCATGACCCCTGCCATCACAATGTTCCACGGCCTTGTCATCACAAGGCTCCATGACACTTGTCATCACAATGCTCCAAGACCCCTTTAATCACAATGCTCCATGCCGTTGTCATCACAAAGCTCCATGACACATGTCATCAGAATGTTCCATGGCCGTCTCATCAAAATGCCGCATGCCCTTGTCATCACAGCGCTCCAAAACCCCTGTAAACACAGTGCTCCATGCCCCTTTTCATCTCAGTGCTCCATGAACCCTGTCATCACAACACTCCATGACACGTGACAACACAATGATCCGGGACTCTTGTCATCACAGTGCTCCAAGACCCCTGTAATCAAAATGCTCCATGACCCCTGTCATCACAATACTCCATGAACATTTTCAGCCCAATGCTCCATGAGCCTTGTCATCACAATGATCCATGCACTTGTCATCCCAATGATCCATGACCTCTGTATTCAAAATGCTCCGTGACAATTGTGTCACAGTTCTCCATGACACCTGTCATCACAATGCTCCATGCCATTCTCAGGAAAATTCTACATGCCCTTGTCATTACAATGCTCTATGCGCTTGTCATCACAATGCTCCAAGACCCCTGTAATCACAATGCTACATGCCCCTTTTCATCTCAATGCTCCATGAACTCTGTCATCACAATGCACCATGCCCATCATCATAATGCTTCAGGCTATTGTCATCACGATGAAATCAAAATTCTCCTTGACCTCTGTCATCATAATGCTCCAAAGCCTTGTGATCACAATGTTCCATAACACTTATAATCACAACACCCCATGACGATCATCATCACAATTATCCATGGCCTTCTCATCACCATGCTCCATGACTTTTGTCATCACAATTCTCAATACACTTGTCATCACAATGCTCCCTGACACTTGTCGTCAGAATGCTCCTTGAAACCTGCCAGGAAAAGGCTGCATGCCTTTTTCATCACAATGCCCCATGCCGTTTTCATCACAATGCTCCATGCCATTGTCATCAAAATACTCCACAAGCTTGTCATCAGAATGCTCCATGACCCTTGTCATCACAATTCTCCATGCACTTGTCAGCACAATGCTCCCTGACCCTTGTCATCACAATGCTCCAAGCCATTGTCATAACAATGCTCCATTACCTTTGTCATCAGAATCTTTCATGAAACTTGGCATCACAATGCTCCATGCCATTTTCATCACAATGGGCCATTACATATGTCATCACAATGCTCCCTGACACTTCTCTTCACAATACTGCATGAGCTGGTCATTACAATGCTCCATGCCCTTGTCATCACAATGCGCCATTCCAAATGTCATCGCAATAATCCACGAAACATATTAGACCAATGCTCCATGCCCTTGTCATCACAATGCTCCATGCCCTTGTTATCACAATGCTCCATGACCCCTGTCATCACCATGCTCCGTGACTCCAGTCATCACAATGTTTCATGACCTTTGTCATCACAATGGTCCATTACCTCATCATCAACAGTCTCTGTGACCTTTTTAACCACAATGCTCCATGAACTTTTCATCACAATGCTCTTTGACCCTTGTCATCACAATGATCTACGCCTTTCTCAGCACAGTGCTCTATGCCCTTGTCATTACAATCCTCCATGACCCTGTCATCACAATGCTCCGTGACTCCAGTCATCACAATGCTTCATAACATTTGTCATCACAATGGTCCATGTTCGTGTCATCACAAGGCTTTGTGACAATTTTAACCACAATGCTTCATGAACTTTTCATCACAATGCTCCGTGACCCTTGTCATCACAGTGCTCCATGCCTTTGTCAGAAAAATGCTCCATGACCCTTGTCATCACAATGTACCATGCGCTTTTTATCCCAAAGGTCCACAGATTTGTCATCGCAATGCTCCATAAAACTTGTAATCACAATGCTCCATGCCGTTCTCATCACAATGCTCCATTACCCCTGTCATAACAATGCTCCTTGACCCATGCCATCACAATGTTCCACGGCCTTGTCATCACAAAGCTCCATGACCCTTGTCATCACAATGCTCCAAGACCCCTGTAATCACAATGCTCCATGCCCTTGTCATCACAAATCTCCATGATGCATGCCATCAGTAAGTTCCATGGCCTTCTACTCACAATGCTCCATGCCCTAGTCATCACAATGCTCCAAGACCCCGGTAATCACAATGCTCCACGCCCCTTTTCATCAGAATGCTCCATGAGACTTGTCATCACAAGTCTCCATCGTCATCTCATCACAATACTCCAGGACATTGTCATCACCATGCTCCATTCCCTTGTCATCACAATGCTCCATGACACCTGTCATCACAATACTCCATGAACATTTTCAACCCAGTGCTCCATTACCTTCTCATCACAATGCTCCATGACCAGTATCATCACAATGCTCCATGACCACTGTCATCACAATGCGCCATTCCAACTGTCATCACAATAATCCATGAAACTTATTATACCAATGCTCCATGCCCTTGTCATCACAATGCTCCATGCCCTTGCTATCACAATGTTCCAAGACCCCTGTAATCAGAATGCTCCATGCCCCTTTTCATCAGTATGCTCCTTGAGACCTGTCATCACAAGGCTCCATGGATTTCTCATCACAATGCTCAAGGACCTTGTCATCACAATGCTTCACGACATTGTCATGAAAATTCTCAATGGCCCTTGTCATCATAATGCTCCAAGCCCTAGTCATCACAATGCTCCATCATATTTGTCATCACAATCCTCCATTACATTTGGCATCACAATGCACCATGCCATTGTCATCGAAATGGACCATGACATATGTCATCAAAATGCTCCCTGACACCTGTCTTCACAATACTCCATGACTTTGTCATCACAATGCTCCATGCCCTTGTCATCACAATGCTCCATGAACCCTGTCAACACAATGCTCCGTGACTCCAGTCATCACAATGCTTCATAACGTTTGTCATCACAACGGTCCATGCCCGCGTGATCACAAGTCTCTCTGACCTTTGTAACCACAATGCTCCATGAACATTTCAACACAGTGTTCCGTGACACTTGTCATCACAATGTTCCATGCCTTTGTCAGAAAAATGCTCCATGACCCTTGTCATCAAAATGTGCCACGGGCTTTCCATCACAATGATACACAACCTTGTCATCGCTACGCTCCATAAACCTTGTAATCACAATGCTCCATGCTCTTCTCATCCAAATGCTCTCTCACCTGAGATATAAACATGTTCCCCACTAGTCATCACAATCCTCCCTCACCCCTGTAATCAAAATGTTCCATGACCCCTGTCATCACCATGTTCCATTCCCTTGTCATCACAATGTTCCATGACCACTGTCATCACAATACTTCATGAACATTTTCAGCCAAATACTCCATGACCTTCTCATCACAATGCTCCATGACAAATATCATCACAATGCTCCATGACCACTGTCATCACAACACTCCATGACACCCGACAACACAATGATCCGGGACTCTTGTCATTACAATGCTCCATTCCCTAGTCATCACAATGCTCCATGACCCCTGTCATCACAATACTCCATGAATATTTTCAGCCCAATGCTCCATGACACTTGTCATCACAATGTTCCATGCTCCTTGAAATCAAAATGATCCATGACCTCTGTCATCACAATGCTCCAAACCCTTGTGATCACAATGTTCCATAGCACTTGTCATCACAATGCTCCATGATGCCTGTCATCACAAAACTCCATGCCCTTTTCATCACAATGCTCCATGACCTTTGTCATCACAATTCTCAATACATTGTCATCACAATGCTCCCTGACATTTGTCGTCAGAATGCTCCTTGAACCCTCTAATGAAAAGTCTCCATGCCTTTTTCATCACAATGCCCCATGTGGTTTTCATCACAATGCTCCATGCCATTGTCATCAAAATACTCCACAAGCTTGTCAGCAGAATGCTCCATGACCCTTGTCATCACAATTCTCCATGCACTTGTCAGCACAATGTTCCCTTAACCTTGTCATCACAATGCTCCAAGCCATTGTCATCACAATGCTCCATTACATTTGTCTTCAGAATCCCCCATGACACATGGCATCACAATGCTCCATGCCATTGTCATCACAATGGGCCATTATATATGTCAGCACAATGCTCCCTGACAACTGTCTTCACAAATCTGCATCACAAGGTCTTCACAATGCTCCATGCCCTTGTCATCACAATGCTCCATGCCCTTGTTATCACAATGCTCCATGACCCCTGTCATCACAATGGTCCATGCCCTCATCATCAAGAGTCTCTGTGACCTTTTTAACCACAATGCTCCATGAACTTTTCTTCACAATGCTCTTTATCCCCTGTCATCACAATGCTCTATGCCTTTCTCAGCACAATGCTCCATGACGTATGTCATCAGAATGCTCCATGGCCTTCTCCTCACAGTGCTCCTTGCCCTTGTCATCACAATGCTCCAAGACCCCTGTAATCACAATGCTCCATGCCCCTGTTCATCAGAATGCTCCATGAGACTTGTCATCACAAGTCTCCATGGTCATCTCATCACAATGCTCCAGGACCTTGTCATCACAATGCTCTGTGACTCCAGTCATCACAGTGCTTCATAATATTTGTCATCACAATGGTCCATGCCCAAGTCATCACAAGGCTCTGTTACCATTGTATCCACAATGCTCCATGAACATTTCATCAGAATGTTCCGTGACCCTTGTCATCACAATGCTCCATGCCTTTGTCATTAAAATGCTCCATGACCATTGTCATCACAATGTGCAACGCGCTTTTCATCCCAACGGTCCAAAAATTTGTCATCACAATGCTCCATAAAAATTGTAATCACAATGCTGCATGCCCTTCTCATCACAATGCTCCATTACACCTGTCATAACAATGCTCCATGACCCCTGCCATCACAATGTTCCACGGCCTTGTCATCACAAGGCTCCATGACACTTGTCATCACAATGCTCCAAGACCCCTTTAATCACAATGTTCCATGCCGTTGTCATCACAAAGCTCCATGACACATGTCATCAGAATGTTCCATGGCCGTCTCATCAAAATGCCGCATGCCCTTGTCATCACAGCGCTCCAAAACCCCTGTAAACACAGTGCTCCATGCCCCTTTTCATCTCAGTGCTCCATGAACCCTGTCATCACAACACTCCATGACACGTGACAACACAATGATCCGGGACTCTTGTCATCACAGTGCTCCAAGACCCCTGTAATCAAAATGCTCCATGACCCCTGTCATCACAATACTCCATGAACATTTTCAGCCCAATGCTCCATGAGCCTTGTCATCACAATGATCCATGCACTTGTCATCCCAATGATCCATGACCTCTGTATTCAAAATGCTCCGTGACAATTGTGTCACAGTTCTCCATGACACCTGTCATCACAATGCTCCATGCCATTCTCAGGAAAATTCTACATGCCCTTGTCATTACAATGCTCTATGCGCTTGTCATCACAATGCTCCAAGACCCCTGTAATCACAATGCTACATGCCCCTTTTCATCTCAATGCTCCATGAACTCTGTCATCACAATGCACCATGCCCATCATCATAATGCTTCAGGCTATTGTCATCACGATGAAATCAAAATTCTCCTTGACCTCTGTCATCATAATGCTCCAAAGCCTTGTGATCACAATGTTCCATAACACTTATAATCACAACACCCCATGACGATCATCATCACAATTATCCATGGCCTTCTCATCACCATGCTCCATGACTTTTGTCATCACAATTCTCAATACACTTGTCATCACAATGCTCCCTGACACTTGTCGTCAGAATGCTCCTTGAACCCTGCCAGGAAAAGGCTGCATGCCTTTTTCATCACAATGCCCCATGCCGTTTTCATCACAATGCTCCATGCCATTGTCATCAAAATACTCCACAAGCTTGTCATCAGAATGCTCCATGACCCTTGTCATCACAATTCTCCATGCACTTGTCAGCACAATGCTCCCTGACCCTTGTCATCACAATGCTCCAAGCCATTGTCATAACAATGCTCCATTACCTTTGTCATCAGAATCTTTCATGAAACTTGGCATCACAATGCTCCATGCCATTTTCATCACAATGGGCCATTACATATGTCATCACAATGCTCCCTGACACTTCTCTTCACAATACTGCATGAGCTGGTCATTACAATGCTCCATGCCCTTGTCATCACAATGCGCCATTCCAAATGTCATCGCAATAATCCACGAAACATATTAGACCAATGCTCCATGCCCTTGTCATCACAATGCTCCATGCCCTTGTTATCACAATGCTCCATGACCCCTGTCATCACCATGCTCCGTGACTCCAGTCATCACAATGCTTCATGACCTTTGTCATCACAATGGTCCATTACCTCATCATCAACAGTCTCTGTGACCTTTTTAACCACAATGCTCCATGAACTTTTCATCACAATGCTCTTTGACCCTTGTCATCACAATGATCTACGCCTTTCTCAGCACAGTGCTCTATGCCCTTGTCATTACAATCCTCCATGACCCTGTCATCACAATGCTCCGTGACTCCAGTCATCACAATGCTTCATAACATTTGTCATCACAATGGTCCATGTCCGTGTCATCACAAGGCTTTGTGACAATTTTAACCACAATGCTTCATGAACTTTTCATCACAATGCTCCGTGACCCTTGTCATCACAGTGCTCCATGCCTTTGTCAGAAAAATGCTCCATGACCCTTGTCATCACAATGTACCACGTGCTTTTTATCCCAACGGTCCACAGATTTGTCATCGCAATGCTCCATAAAAATTGTAATCACAATGCTCCATGCCGTTCTCATCACAATGCTCCATTACCCCTGTCATAACAATGCTCCTTGACCCATGCCATCACAATGTTCCACGGCCTTGTCATCACAAAGCTCCATGACCCTTGTCATCACAATGCTCCAAGACCCCTGTAATCACAATGCTCCATGCCCTTGTCATCACAAATCTCCATGATGCATGCCATCAGTAAGTTCCATGGCCTTCTACTCACAATGCTCCATGCCCTAGTCATCACAATGCTCCAAGACCCCGGTAATCACAATGCTCCACGCCCCTTTTCATCAGAATGCTCCATGAGACTTGTCATCACAAGTCTCCATTGTCATCTCATCACAATACTCCAGGACATTGTCATCACCATGCTCCATTCCCTTGTCATCACAATGCTCCATGACACCTGTCATCACAATACTCCATGAACATTTTCAACCCAGTGCTCCATTACCTTCTCATCACAATGCTCCATGACCAGTATCATCACAATGCTCCATGACCACTGTCATCACAATGCGCCATTCCAACTGTCATCACAATAATCCATGAAACTTATTATACCAATGCTCCATGCCCTTGTCATCACAATGCTCCATGCCCTTGCTATCACAATGTTCCAAGACCCCTGTAATCAGAATGCTCCATGCCCCTTTTCATCAGTATGCTCCTTGAGACCTGTCATCACAAGGCTCCATGGTTTTCTCATCACAATGCTCAAGGACCTTGTCATCACAATGCTTCACGACATTGTCATGAAAATTCTCAATGGCCCTTGTCATCATAATGCTCCAAGCCCTAGTCATCACAATGCTCCATCATATTTGTCATCACAATCCTCCATTACATTTGGCATCACAATGCACCATGCCATTGTCATCGAAATGGACCATGACATATGTCATCAAAATGCTCCCTGACACCTGTCTTCACAATACTCCATGCCCTTGTCATCACAATGCTCCATGCCCTTGTTATCACAATGCTCCATGACCCCTGTCATCACAATGGTCCATGCCCTCATCATCAAGAGTCTCTGTGACCTTTTTAACCACAATGCTCCATGAACTTTTCTTCACAATGCTCTTTATCCCCTGTCATCACAATGCTCTATGCCTTTCTCAGCACAATGCTCCATGACGTATGTCATCAGAATGCTCCATGGCCTTCTCCTCACAGTGCTCCTTGCCCTTGTCATCACAATGCTCCAAGACCCCTGTAATCACAATGCTCCATGCCCCTGTTCATCAGAATGCTCCATGAGACTTGTCATCACAAGTCTCCATGGTCATCTCATCACAATGCTCCAGGACCTTGTCATCACAATGCTCTGTGACTCCAGTCATCACAATGTTTCATAATATTTGTCATCACAATGGTCCATGCCCAAGTCATCACAAGGCTCTGTTACCATTGTATCCACAATGCTCCATGAACATTTCATCAGAATGTTCCGTGACCCTTGTCATCACAATGCTCCATGCCTTTGTCATTAAAATGCTCCATGACCATTGTCATCACAATGTGCAACGCGCTTTTCATCCCAACGGTCCAAAAATTTGTCATCACAATGCTCCATAAAAATTGTAATCACAATGCTGCATGCCCTTCTCATCACAATGCTCCATTACACCTGTCATAACAATGCTCCATGACCCCTGCCATCACAATGTTCCACGGCCTTGTCATCACAAGGCTCCATGACACTTGTCATCACAATGCTCCAAGACCCCTTTAATCACAATGCTCCATGCCGTTGTCATCACAAAGCTCCATGACACATGTCATCAGAATGTTCCATGGCCGTCTCATCAAAATGCCGCATGCCCTTGTCATCACAGCGCTCCAAAACCCCTGTAAACACAGTGCTCCATGCCCCTTTTCATCTCAGTGCTCCATGAACCCTGTCATCACAACACTCCATGACACGTGACAACACAATGATCCGGGACTCTTGTCATCACAGTGCTCCAAGACCCCTGTAATCAAAATGCTCCATGACCCCTGTCATCACAATACTCCATGAACATTTTCAGCCCAATGCTCCATGAGCCTTGTCATCACAATGATCCATGCACTTGTCATCCCAATGATCCATGACCTCTGTATTCAAAATGCTCCGTGACAATTGTGTCACAGTTCTCCATGACACCTGTCATCACAATGCTCCATGCCATTCTCAGGAAAATTCTACATGCCCTTGTCATTACAATGCTCTATGCGCTTGTCATCACAATGCTCCAAGACCCCTGTAATCACAATGCTACATGCCCCTTTTCATCTCAATGCTCCATGAACTCTGTCATCACAATGCACCATGCCCATCATCATAATGCTTCAGGCTATTGTCATCACGATGAAATCAAAATTCTCCTTGACCTCTGTCATCATAATGCTCCAAAGCCTTGTGATCACAATGTTCCATAACACTTATAATCACAACACCCCATGACGATCATCATCACAATTATCCATGGCCTTCTCATCACCATGCTCCATGACTTTTGTCATCACAATTCTCAATACACTTGTCATCACAATGCTCCCTGACACTTGTCGTCAGAATGCTCCTTGAACCCTGCCAGGAAAAGGCTGCATGCCTTTTTCATCACAATGCCCCATGCCGTTTTCATCACAATGCTCCATGCCATTGTCATC
Source organism: Mesoplodon mirus (assembly GCF_964341445.2). Taxonomy (NCBI): domain Eukaryota; kingdom Metazoa; phylum Chordata; class Mammalia; order Artiodactyla; family Ziphiidae; genus Mesoplodon; species Mesoplodon mirus. The sequence goes on from NW_028295738.1 coordinate 734,626, forward strand.
AAAATACTCCACAAGCTTGTCATCAGAATGCTCCATGACCCTTGTCATCACAATTCTCCATGCACTTGTCAGCACAATGCTCCCTGACCCTTGTCATCACAATGCTCCAAGCCATTGTCATAACAATGCTCCATTACCTTTGTCATCAGAATCTTTCATGAAACTTGGCATCACAATGCTCCATGCCATTTTCATCACAATGGGCCATTACATATGTCATCACAATGCTCCCTGACACTTCTCTTCACAATACTGCATGAGCTGGTCATTACAATGCTCCATGCCCTTGTCATCACAATGCGCCATTCCAAATGTCATCGCAATAATCCACGAAACATATTAGACCAATGCTCCATGCCCTTGTCATCACAATGCTCCATGCCCTTGTTATCACAATGCTCCATGACCCCTGTCATCACCATGCTCCGTGACTCCAGTCATCACAATGCTTCATGACCTTTGTCATCACAATGGTCCATTACCTCATCATCAACAGTCTCTGTGACCTTTTTAACCACAATGCTCCATGAACTTTTCATCACAATGCTCTTTGACCCTTGTCATCACAATGATCTACGCCTTTCTCAGCACAGTGCTCTATGCCCTTGTCATTACAATCCTCCATGACCCTGTCATCACAATGCTCCGTGACTCCAGTCATCACAATGCTTCATAACATTTGTCATCACAATGGTCCATGTCCGTGTCATCACAAGGCTTTGTGACAATTTTAACCACAATGCTTCATGAACTTTTCATCACAATGCTCCGTGACCCTTGTCATCACAGTGCTCCATGCCTTTGTCAGAAAAATGCTCCATGACCCTTGTCATCACAATGTACCACGTGCTTTTTATCCCAACGGTCCACAGATTTGTCATCGCAATGCTCCATAAAAATTGTAATCACAATGCTCCATGCCGTTCTCATCACAATGCTCCATTACCCCTGTCATAACAATGCTCCTTGACCCATGCCATCACAATGTTCCACGGCCTTGTCATCACAAAGCTCCATGACCCTTGTCATCACAATGCTCCAAGACCCCTGTAATCACAATGCTCCATGCCCTTGTCATCACAAATCTCCATGATGCATGCCATCAGTAAGTTCCATGGCCTTCTACTCACAATGCTCCATGCCCTAGTCATCACAATGCTCCAAGACCCCGGTAATCACAATGCTCCACGCCCCTTTTCATCAGAATGCTCCATGAGACTTGTCATCACAAGTCTCCATTGTCATCTCATCACAATACTCCAGGACATTGTCATCACCATGCTCCATTCCCTTGTCATCACAATGCTCCATGACACCTGTCATCACAATACTCCATGAACATTTTCAACCCAGTGCTCCATTACCTTCTCATCACAATGCTCCATGACCAGTATCATCACAATGCTCCATGACCACTGTCATCACAATGCGCCATTCCAACTGTCATCACAATAATCCATGAAACTTATTATACCAATGCTCCATGCCCTTGTCATCACAATGCTCCATGCCCTTGCTATCACAATGTTCCAAGACCCCTGTAATCAGAATGCTCCATGCCCCTTTTCATCAGTATGCTCCTTGAGACCTGTCATCACAAGGCTCCATGGTTTTCTCATCACAATGCTCAAGGACCTTGTCATCACAATGCTTCACGACATTGTCATGAAAATTCTCAATGGCCCTTGTCATCATAATGCTCCAAGCCCTAGTCATCACAATGCTCCATCATATTTGTCATCACAATCCTCCATTACATTTGGCATCACAATGCACCATGCCATTGTCATCGAAATGGACCATGACATATGTCATCAAAATGCTCCCTGACACCTGTCTTCACAATACTCCATGCCCTTGTCATCACAATGCTCCATGCCCTTGTTATCACAATGCTCCATGACCCCTGTCATCACAATGGTCCATGCCCTCATCATCAAGAGTCTCTGTGACCTTTTTAACCACAATGCTCCATGAACTTTTCTTCACAATGCTCTTTATCCCCTGTCATCACAATGCTCTATGCCTTTCTCAGCACAATGCTCCATGACGTATGTCATCAGAATGCTCCATGGCCTTCTCCTCACAGTGCTCCTTGCCCTTGTCATCACAATGCTCCAAGACCCCTGTAATCACAATGCTCCATGCCCCTGTTCATCAGAATGCTCCATGAGACTTGTCATCACAAGTCTCCATGGTCATCTCATCACAATGCTCCAGGACCTTGTCATCACAATGCTCTGTGACTCCAGTCATCACAGTGCTTCATAATATTTGTCATCACAATGGTCCATGCCCAAGTCATCACAAGGCTCTGTTACCATTGTATCCACAATGCTCCATGAACATTTCATCAGAATGTTCCGTGACCCTTGTCATCACAATGCTCCATGCCTTTGTCATTAAAATGCTCCATGACCATTGTCATCACAATGTGCAACGCGCTTTTCATCCCAACGGTCCAAAAATTTGTCATCACAATGCTCCATAAAAATTGTAATCACAATGCTGCATGCCCTTCTCATCACAATGCTCCATTACACCTGTCATAACAATGCTCCATGACCCCTGCCATCACAATGTTCCACGGCCTTGTCATCACAAGGCTCCATGACACTTGTCATCACAATGCTCCAAGACCCCTTTAATCACAATTATCCATGCCGTTGTCATCACAAAGCTCCATGACACATGTCATCAGAATGTTCCATGGCCGTCTCATCAAAATGCCGCATGCCCTTGTCATCACAGCGCTCCAAAACCCCTGTAAACACAGTGCTCCATGCCCCTTTTCATCTCAGTGCTCCATGAACCCTGTCATCACAACACTCCATGACACGTGACAACACAATGATCCGGGACTCTTGTCATCACAGTGCTCCAAGACCCCTGTAATCAAAATGCTCCATGACCCCTGTCATCACAATACTCCATGAACATTTTCAGCCCAATGCTCCATGAGCCTTGTCATCACAATGATCCATGCACTTGTCATCCCAATGATCCATGACCTCTGTATTCAAAATGCTCCGTGACAATTGTGTCACAGTTCTCCATGACACCTGTCATCACAATGCTCCATGCCATTCTCAGGAAAATTCTACATGCCCTTGTCATTACAATGCTCTATGCGCTTGTCATCACAATGCTCCAAGACCCCTGTAATCACAATGCTACATGCCCCTTTTCATCTCAATGCTCCATGAACTCTGTCATCACAATGCACCATGCCCATCATCATAATGCTTCAGGCTATTGTCATCACGATGAAATCAAAATTCTCCTTGACCTCTGTCATCATAATGCTCCAAAGCCTTGTGATCACAATGTTCCATAACACTTATAATCACAACACCCCATGACGATCATCATCACAATTATCCATGGCCTTCTCATCACCATGCTCCATGACTTTTGTCATCACAATTCTCAATACACTTGTCATCACAATGCTCCCTGACACTTGTCGTCAGAATGCTCCTTGAACCCTGCCAGGAAAAGGCTGCATGCCTTTTTCATCACAATGCCCCATGCCGTTTTCATCACAATGCTCCATGCCATTGTCATCAAAATACTCCACAAGCTTGTCATCAGAATGCTCCATGACCCTTGTCATCACAATTCTCCATGCACTTGTCAGCACAATGCTCCCTGACCCTTGTCATCACAATGCTCCAAGCCATTGTCATAACAATGCTCCATTACCTTTGTCATCAGAATCTTTCATGAAACTTGGCATCACAATGCTCCATGCCATTTTCATCACAATGGGCCATTACATATGTCATCACAATGCTCCCTGACACTTCTCTTCACAATACTGCATGAGCTGGTCATTACAATGCTCCATGCCCTTGTCATCACAATGCGCCATTCCAAATGTCATCGCAATAATCCACGAAACATATTAGACCAATGCTCCATGCCCTTGTCATCACAATGCTCCATGCCCTTGTTATCACAATGCTCCATGACCCCTGTCATCACCATGCTCCGTGACTCCAGTCATCACAATGCTTCATGACCTTTGTCATCACAATGGTCCATTACCTCATCATCAACAGTCTCTGTGACCTTTTTAACCACAATGCTCCATGAACTTTTCATCACAATGCTCTTTGACCCTTGTCATCACAATGATCTACGCCTTTCTCAGCACAGTGCTCTATGCCCTTGTCATTACAATCCTCCATGACCCTGTCATCACAATGCTCCGTGACTCCAGTCATCACAATGCTTCATAACATTTGTCATCACAATGGTCCATGTCCGTGTCATCACAAGGCTTTGTGACAATTTTAACCACAATGCTTCATGAACTTTTCATCACAATGCTCCGTGACCCTTGTCATCACAGTGCTCCATGCCTTTGTCAGAAAAATGCTCCATGACCCTTGTCATCACAATGTACCACGTGCTTTTTATCCCAACGGTCCACAGATTTGTCATCGACATGCTCCATAAAACTTGTAATCACAATGCTCCATGCCGTTCTCATCACAATGCTCCATTACCCCTGTCATAACAATGCTCCTTGACCCATGCCATCACAATGTTCCACGGCCTTGTCATCACAAAGCTCCATGACCCTTGTCATCACAATGCTCCAAGACCCCTGTAATCACAATGCTCCATGCCCTTGTCATCACAAATCTCCATGATGCATGCCATCAGTAAGTTCCATGGCCTTCTACTCACAATGCTCCATGCCCTAGTCATCACAATGCTCCAAGATCCCGGTAATCACAATGCTCCACGCCCCTTTTCATCAGAATGCTCCATGAGACTTGTCATCACAAGTCTCCATTGTCATCTCATCACAATACTCCAGGACATTGTCATCACCATGCTCCATTCCCTTGTCATCACAATGCTCCATGACACCTGTCATCACAATACTCCATGAACATTTTCAACCCAGTGCTCCATTACCTTCTCATCACAATGCTCCATGACCAGTATCATCACAATGCTCCATGACCACTGTCATCACAATGCGCCATTCCAACTGTCATCACAATAATCCATGAAACTTATTATACCAATGCTCCATGCCCTTGTCATCACAATGCTCCATGCCCTTGCTATCACAATGTTCCAAGACCCCTGTAATCAGAATGCTCCATGCCCCTTTTCATCAGTATGCTCCTTGAGACCTGTCATCACAAGGCTCCATGGTTTTCTCATCACAATGCTCAAGGACCTTGTCATCACAATGCTTCACGACATTGTCATGAAAATTCTCAATGGCCCTTGTCATCATAATGCTCCAAGCCCTAGTCATCACAATGCTCCATCATATTTGTCATCACAATCCTCCATTACATTTGGCATCACAATGCACCATGCCATTGTCATCGAAATGGACCATGACGTATGTCATCAAAATGCTCCCTGACACCTGTCTTCACAATACTCCATGCCCTTGTCATCACAATGCTCCATGCCCTTGTTATCACAATGCTCCATGACCCCTGTCATCACAATGGTCCATGCCCTCATCATCAAGAGTCTCTGTGACCTTTTTAACCACAATGCTCCATGAACTTTTCTTCACAATGCTCTTTATCCCCTGTCATCACAATGCTCTATGCCTTTCTCAGCACAATGCTCCATGACGTATGTCATCAGAATGCTCCATGGCCTTCTCCTCACAGTGCTCCTTGCCCTTGTCATCACAATGCTCCAAGACCCCTGTAATCACAATGCTCCATGCCCCTGTTCATCAGAATGCTCCATGAGACTTGTCATCACAAGTCTCCATGGTCATCTCATCACAATGCTCCAGGACCTTGTCATCACAATGCTCTGTGACTCCAGTCATCACAATGTTTCATAATATTTGTCATCACAATGGTCCATGCCCAAGTCATCACAAGGCTCTGTTACCATTGTATCCACAATGCTCCATGAACATTTCATCAGAATGTTCCGTGACCCTTGTCATCACAATGCTCCATGCCTTTGTCATTAAAATGCTCCATGACCATTGTCATCACAATGTGCAACGCGCTTTTCATCCCAACGGTCCAAAAATTTGTCATCACAATGCTCCATAAAAATTGTAATCACAATGCTGCATGCCCTTCTCATCACAATGCTCCATTACACCTGTCATAACAATGCTCCATGACCCCTGCCATCACAATGTTCCACGGCCTTGTCATCACAAGGCTCCATGACACTTGTCATCACAATGCTCCAAGACCCCTTTAATCACAATGCTCCATGCCGTTGTCATCACAAAGCTCCATGACACATGTCATCAGAATGTTCCATGGCCGTCTCATCAAAATGCCGCATGCCCTTGTCATCACAGCGCTCCAAAACCCCTGTAAACACAGTGCTCCATGCCCCTTTTCATCTCAGTGCTCCATGAACCCTGTCATCACAACACTCCATGACACGTGACAACACAATGATCCGGGACTCTTGTCATCACAGTGCTCCAAGACCCCTGTAATCAAAATGCTCCATGACCCCTGTCATCACAATACTCCATGAACATTTTCAGCCCAATGCTCCATGAGCCTTGTCATCACAATGATCCATGCACTTGTCATCCCAATGATCCATGACCTCTGTATTCAAAATGCTCCGTGACAATTGTGTCACAGTTCTCCATGACACCTGTCATCACAATGCTCCATGCCATTCTCAGGAAAATTCTACATGCCCTTGTCATTACAATGCTCTATGCGCTTGTCATCACAATGCTCCAAGACCCCTGTAATCACAATGCTACATGCCCCTTTTCATCTCAATGCTCCATGAACTCTGTCATCACAATGCACCATGCCCATCATCATAATGCTTCAGGCTATTGTCATCACGATGAAATCAAAATTCTCCTTGACCTCTGTCATCATAATGCTCCAAAGCCTTGTGATCACAATGTTCCATAACACTTATAATCACAACACCCCATGACGATCATCATCACAATTATCCATGGCCTTCTCATCACCATGCTCCATGACTTTTGTCATCACAATTCTCAATACACTTGTCATCACAATGCTCCCTGACACTTGTCGTCAGAATGCTCCTTGAAACCTGCCAGGAAAAGGCTGCATGCCTTTTTCATCACAATGCTCCATGCCATTGTCATCAAAATACTCCACAAGCTTGTCATCAGAATGCTCCATGACCCTTGTCATCACAATTCTCCATGCACTTGTCAGCACAATGCTCCCTGACCCTTGTCATCACAATGCTCCAAGCCATTGTCATAACAATGCTCCATTACCTTTGTCATCAGAATCTTTCATGAAACTTGGCATCACAATGCTCCATGCCATTTTCATCACAATGGGCCATTACATATGTCATCACAATGCTCCCTGACACTTCTCTTCACAATACTGCATGAGCTGGTCATTACAATGCTCCATGCCCTTGTCATCACAATGCGCCATTCCAAATGTCATCGCAATAATCCACGAAACATATTAGACCAATGCTCCATGCCCTTGTCATCACAATGCTCCATGCCCTTGTTATCACAATGCTCCATGACCCCTGTCATCACCATGCTCCGTGACTCCAGTCATCACAATGTTTCATGACCTTTGTCATCACAATGGTCCATTACCTCATCATCAACAGTCTCTGTGACCTTTTTAACCACAATGCTCCATGAACTTTTCATCACAATGCTCTTTGACCCTTGTCATCACAATGATCTACGCCTTTCTCAGCACAGTGCTCTATGCCCTTGTCATTACAATCCTCCATGACCCTGTCATCACAATGCTCCGTGACTCCAGTCATCACAATGCTTCATAACATTTGTCATCACAATGGTCCATGTTCGTGTCATCACAAGGCTTTGTGACAATTTTAACCACAATGCTTCATGAACTTTTCATCACAATGCTCCGTGACCCTTGTCATCACAGTGCTCCATGCCTTTGTCAGAAAAATGCTCCATGACCCTTGTCATCACAATGTACCATGCGCTTTTTATCCCAAAGGTCCACAGATTTGTCATCGCAATGCTCCATAAAACTTGTAATCACAATGCTCCATGCCGTTCTCATCACAATGCTCCATTACCCCTGTCATAACAATGCTCCTTGACCCATGCCATCACAATGTTCCACGGCCTTGTCATCACAAAGCTCCATGACCCTTGTCATCACAATGCTCCAAGACCCCTGTAATCACAATGCTCCATGCCCTTGTCATCACAAATCTCCATGATGCATGCCATCAGTAAGTTCCATGGCCTTCTACTCACAATGCTCCATGCCCTAGTCATCACAATGCTCCAAGACCCCGGTAATCACAATGCTCCACGCCCCTTTTCATCAGAATGCTCCATGAGACTTGTCATCACAAGTCTCCATCGTCATCTCATCACAATACTCCAGGACATTGTCATCACCATGCTCCATTCCCTTGTCATCACAATGCTCCATGACACCTGTCATCACAATACTCCATGAACATTTTCAACCCAGTGCTCCATTACCTTCTCATCACAATGCTCCATGACCAGTATCATCACAATGCTCCATGACCACTGTCATCACAATGCGCCATTCCAACTGTCATCACAATAATCCATGAAACTTATTATACCAATGCTCCATGCCCTTGTCATCACAATGCTCCATGCCCTTGCTATCACAATGTTCCAAGACCCCTGTAATCAGAATGCTCCATGCCCCTTTTCATCAGTATGCTCCTTGAGACCTGTCATCACAAGGCTCCATGGATTTCTCATCACAATGCTCAAGGACCTTGTCATCACAATGCTTCACGACATTGTCATGAAAATTCTCAATGGCCCTTGTCATCATAATGCTCCAAGCCCTAGTCATCACAATGCTCCATCATATTTGTCATCACAATCCTCCATTACATTTGGCATCACAATGCACCATGCCATTGTCATCGAAATGGACCATGACATATGTCATCAAAATGCTCCCTGACACCTGTCTTCACAATACTCCATGACTTTGTCATCACAATGCTCCATGCCCTTGTCATCACAATGCTCCATGAACCCTGTCAACACAATGCTCCGTGACTCCAGTCATCACAATGCTTCATAACGTTTGTCATCACAACGGTCCATGCCCGCGTGATCACAAGTCTCTCTGACCTTTGTAACCACAATGCTCCATGAACATTTCAACACAGTGTTCCGTGACACTTGTCATCACAATGTTCCATGCCTTTGTCAGAAAAATGCTCCATGACCCTTGTCATCAAAATGTGCCACGGGCTTTCCATCACAATGATACACAACCTTGTCATCGCTACGCTCCATAAACCTTGTAATCACAATGCTCCATGCTCTTCTCATCCAAATGCTCTCTCACCTGAGATATAAACATGTTCCCCACTAGTCATCACAATCCTCCCTCACCCCTGTAATCAAAATGTTCCATGACCCCTGTCATCACCATGTTCCATTCCCTTGTCATCACAATGTTCCATGACCACTGTCATCACAATACTTCATGAACATTTTCAGCCAAATACTCCATGACCTTCTCATCACAATGCTCCATGACAAATATCATCACAATGCTCCATGACCACTGTCATCACAACACTCCATGACACCCGACAACACAATGATCCGGGACTCTTGTCATTACAATGCTCCATTCCCTAGTCATCACAATGCTCCATGACCCCTGTCATCACAATACTCCATGAATATTTTCAGCCCAATGCTCCATGACACTTGTCATCACAATGTTCCATGCTCCTTGAAATCAAAATGATCCATGACCTCTGTCATCACAATGCTCCAAACCCTTGTGATCACAATGTTCCATAGCACTTGTCATCACAATGCTCCATGATGCCTGTCATCACAAAACTCCATGCCCTTTTCATCACAATGCTCCATGACCTTTGTCATCACAATTCTCAATACATTGTCATCACAATGCTCCCTGACATTTGTCGTCAGAATGCTCCTTGAACCCTCTAATGAAAAGTCTCCATGCCTTTTTCATCACAATGCCCCATGTGGTTTTCATCACAATGCTCCATGCCATTGTCATCAAAATACTCCACAAGCTTGTCAGCAGAATGCTCCATGACCCTTGTCATCACAATTCTCCATGCACTTGTCAGCACAATGTTCCCTTAACCTTGTCATCACAATGCTCCAAGCCATTGTCATCACAATGCTCCATTACATTTGTCTTCAGAATCCCCCATGACACATGGCATCACAATGCTCCATGCCATTGTCATCACAATGGGCCATTATATATGTCAGCACAATGCTCCCTGACAACTGTCTTCACAAATCTGCATCACAAGGTCTTCACAATGCTCCATGCCCTTGTCATCACAATGCTCCATGCCCTTGTTATCACAATGCTCCATGACCCCTGTCATCACAATGGTCCATGCCCTCATCATCAAGAGTCTCTGTGACCTTTTTAACCACAATGCTCCATGAACTTTTCTTCACAATGCTCTTTATCCCCTGTCATCACAATGCTCTATGCCTTTCTCAGCACAATGCTCCATGACGTATGTCATCAGAATGCTCCATGGCCTTCTCCTCACAGTGCTCCTTGCCCTTGTCATCACAATGCTCCAAGACCCCTGTAATCACAATGCTCCATGCCCCTGTTCATCAGAATGCTCCATGAGACTTGTCATCACAAGTCTCCATGGTCATCTCATCACAATGCTCCAGGACCTTGTCATCACAATGCTCTGTGACTCCAGTCATCACAGTGCTTCATAATATTTGTCATCACAATGGTCCATGCCCAAGTCATCACAAGGCTCTGTTACCATTGTATCCACAATGCTCCATGAACATTTCATCAGAATGTTCCGTGACCCTTGTCATCACAATGCTCCATGCCTTTGTCATTAAAATGCTCCATGACCATTGTCATCACAATGTGCAACGCGCTTTTCATCCCAACGGTCCAAAAATTTGTCATCACAATGCTCCATAAAAATTGTAATCACAATGCTGCATGCCCTTCTCATCACAATGCTCCATTACACCTGTCATAACAATGCTCCATGACCCCTGCCATCACAATGTTCCACGGCCTTGTCATCACAAGGCTCCATGACACTTGTCATCACAATGCTCCAAGACCCCTTTAATCACAATGCTCCATGCCGTTGTCATCACAAAGCTCCATGACACATGTCATCAGAATGTTCCATGGCCGTCTCATCAAAATGCCGCACGCCCTTGTCATCACAGTGCTCCCAAACCCCTGTAAACACAGTGCTCCATGCCCCTTTTCATCACAATGCTCCAAGAACCCTGTCATCACAACACTCCATGACACGTGACAACACAATGATCCGGGACTCTTGTCATCACAGTGCTCCAAGACCCCTGTAATCAAAATGCTCCATGACCCCTGTCATCACAATACTCCATGAACATTTTCAGCCCAATGCTCCATGAGCCTTGTCATCACAATGATCCATGCACTTGTCATCCCAATGATCCATGACCTCTGTATTCAAAATGCTCCGTGACAATTGTGTCACAGTTCTCCATGACACCTGTCATCACAATGCTCCATGCCATTCTCAGGAAAATTCTACATGCCCTTGTCATTACAATGCTCTATGCGCTTGTCATCACAATGCTCCAAGACCCCTGTAATCACAATGCTACATGCCCCTTTTCATCTCAATGCTCCATGAACTCTGTCATCACAATGCACCATGCCAATCATCATAATGCTTCAGGCTATTGTCATCACGATGAAATCAAAATTCTCCTTGACCTCTGTCATCATAATGCTCCAAAGCCTTGTGATCACAATGTTCCATAACACTTATAATCACAACACCCCATGACGATCATCATCACAATTATCCATGGCCTTCTCATCACCATGCTCCATGACTTTTGTCATCACAATTCTCAATACACTTGTCATCACAATGCTCCCTGACACTTGTCGTCAGAATGCTCCTTGAACCCTGCCAGGAAAAGGCTGCATGCCTTTTTCATCACAATGCCCCATGCCGTTTTCATCACAATGCTCCATGCCATTGTCATCAAAATACTCCACAAGCTTGTCATCAGAATGCTCCATGACCCTTGTCATCACAATTCTCCATGCACTTGTCAGCACAATGCTCCCTGACCCTTGTCATCACAATGCTCCAAGCCATTGTCATAACAATGCTCCATTACCTTTGTCATCAGTATCTTTCATGAAACTTGGCATCACAATGTTCCATGCCATTTTCATCACAATGGGCCATTACATATGTCATCACAATGCTCCCTGACACTTCTCTTCACAATACTGCATGAGCTGGTCATTACAATGCTCCATGCCCTTGTCATCACAATGCACCATTCCAAATGTCATCGCAATAATCCATGAAACATATTAGACCAATGCTCCATGCCCTTGTCATCACAATGCTCCATGCCCTTGTTATCACAATGCTCCATGACCCCTGTCATCACCATGCTCCGTGACTCCAGTCATCACAATGCTTCATGACCTTTGTCATCACAATGGTCCATTACCTCATCATCAACAGACTCTGTGACCTTTTTAACCACAATGCTCCATGAACTTTTCATCACAATGCTCCGTGACCCTTGTCATCACAGTGCTCCATGCCTTTGTCAGAAAAATGCTCCATGACCCTTGTCATCACAATGTACCACGCGCTTTTTATACCAACGGTCCACAGATTTGTCATCGCAATGCTCCATAAAATTGGTAATCACAATGCTCCATGCCGTTCTCATCACAATGCTCCATTACCCCTGTCATAACAATGATCCTTGACCCCTGCCATCACAATGTTCCACGGCCTTGTCATCACAAAGCTCCATGACCCATGTCATCACAATGCTCCAAGACCCCTGTAATCACAATGCTCCATGCCCTTGTCATCACAATGCTCCAAGACCCCTGTAATCAAAATGCTCCATGCCCCTTTTCCTCTCAATGCTCCATGAACCCTGTCATCACAATGCATCATGCCCATCATCATAAAGCTTCCGGCTATTTTCAGCACAATGAAATCAAAATTATCCATGATCTCTGTCATCACAATGCTCCATGACCCCTGTCATCAAAATACTCCATGAACATTTTCAGCCCAATGCTCCATGACCTTTGTCATCACAATGATCCATGACCCCTGTATTCAGAATGCTCCGTGACACATGTCATCACAGTGCTCCATGACACTTGTCATCACAGTGCTCCATGCTTTTGTCTGCAGAATTCTACATGATCTTGTCATTACAATGCTCTATGCTCTTGTCATCACAATGCTACAAGACCCCTGTAATCACAATGCTCCATGCCCCTTTTCATCTCAATGCTCCATGAACCCTGTCATCACAATGCACCATGCCCATCATCATAATGCTTCAGGCTATTGTCATTACAATGAAATCAAAAGTCTCCATGACCTTTGTCATCATAATGCTCCAAATCCTTGTGATCACAATGTTCCATAACATTTATCATCACAACACACCATGACGATCATCATCACAATTATCCTTGGTCTTCTGATCACAATGCTCCCTGATCTTTGTCATCACAATGCCCAATACACTTGTCTTCACAATGCTCCCTGACACATGTCGTCAGTATGCTCCTTGAACCCTATCATGACAAGGCTCCATGCCTTTTTCATCACAATGATCCATGCCCTTTTCATCACAATGCTCCAAGACACCGGTAATCACAATGCTCCATGCCCTTGTCATCAAAAAGCTCCATGAGGCATGTCATCAGAATGCTCCATGGCCATTTGCTCACAATTCTCCATGGCATTGTCATCACAATGCTCCATGTACCCTCTCATCACATTGCTCCATGCCCTTGTCATTACAATCCTCCATGACCCATGTATCACATTGTTCCGTGCCCTTGTCATCACAGTGCTCCAGCCCTCTCTCATCACAATAATCTATGAAATATCTCAAACCAATGCTCAATGCCCTTCTCATCACAATGCTCCATTACCTCTGTCATAACCATGCACCATGACCACTGGCATCACAATATTCCACGGCTTTGTCATCACAAGGCTCCATGACACTTGTCATCACAATGCTCCAAGAAACTTGTAATCAAAATTCTCCAAGCCCTTGTCATAACAAAGCTCCATGACACATCTATCAGAAGGTTCCATGGCCTTCTCATCACAATGCTCCATGCCCTTGTTATCACAATGCTCCAAGAGCCCTGTAATCACTATGATCCATGCCCCTTTTCATCTCAATGCTCCATGAACCCTGTCATCACAATGCACCATGCCCATCATCATAATGCTTCAGGCTATTGTCACTACAATGAAATCAAAATTCTCCATGACCTCTGTCATCATAATTCTCCAAACCCTTGTGATCACAATGTTCCATAACACTTATCATCACAAAACCCCATGACGATCATCATCACAGTTATCCATGGTCTTCTCATCACAATGCTCCATGATCATTGTCATCAAAATGCTCAATACACTTGTCATCACAATACTCCCTGACACCTGTCGTCTGTATGCTCCTTGAACCCTGTGATGACAAGGCTCCATGCCTTTTACATCACAATGATCCATGCCTTTTCATCACAATGCTCCAAAACCCCTATAATCACAATGCTCCATGGCCTTGTCAGCACAAAGCTCCATGACGCATGTCATCAGAATTCTCCATGGCCTTCTCCTCAAAGTGCTCCATGCCCTTGTCATCACAATGCTCCAAGACCACTGTAATCACAATGCTCCATGCCCCTTTTCATTAGAATGCTCCATGAGACTTTTCATCACAAGTCTCCATCGTCATCTCATCACAATGCTCCAGGACATTGTCATCACCATGCTCTATTCCCTTGTCATCACAATGCTCCATGACCCCTGTCATTACAATAATCCATTAATATTTTCAGCCCAATGCTCCATGACCTTCTCATCACAATGCTCCATGACCAATATCATCACAATGCTCCATGACCACTGTCATCACAACCACCCATAACACCTGACAACACAATGATCCGGGACTCTTGTCATCACAATGCTCCATGCCCTTGTCATCACAATGCACCATGTCCACTGTCATCACAATAATCTATGAATCTTGTCAGGCCAATGCTCCATTCCCCTGTCATCACAATGCTCCATGCCCTTGTTATCACAATGCTCCATGACCCCTGTCATCACAATGCTCCGTGACTCCAGTCATCACAATGTTCCATAACCCCTGTCATCAAAATGCTCCATGACCCTTTTCATCCCAAAGCTCCATGATCCCTGGCATCACAATGTTCTATAACCCCTGTCATCAAAATGTTCCATTACACTTTTCATCAAATTGCTGCATGACCCTGTCATCAAAATGCTCCCTGCCCTTCTCATCACACTGCACCACACCCTTGTCATCAAAATGCTCCATGACATTTGTCATCACAAAGCTCCATGACCCTTGGCATCACAATGATCCATGTCATTGTCATCACAATGCTCCATGAACCCTCTCATCACATGGCTCAATGCCCTTGTCATAACAAAGCTCCATGAAACTTCTCATCACAATGCTCGATGCCCTTCTCATCACAATGCTCCACGCCCTGGTCATTACAATCCACCATGACCCATGTATCACAGTGTACCGTGCCCTTGTCATCACAATGCTCCATGCCCACTCTCATCACAATAATCCATGAAACATTTCAGACCAATGCTCAATTCCATTCTGATTACAATGCTCCATAACTTCTGTCATAACAATGCTCCATGACCGCTGCCATCACAATGTTCCACGGCCTTGTCATCAAAAGGCTCCATGACCCTTGTCATCACAATGCTCCAAGACCCCTGTAATCACAATGATCCATGCCCTTGTCATCACAAAGCTCCATGACGCATGCCATCAGAATGTTCCATGGCCTTCTCCTCACAATGCTCCATGCCCTTGTCATCACAGTGCTCCAAGACCCCTGTAATCACAAAGCTCCTTGCCCCTTTTCGTCAGAATGCTCCATGAGACTTGTCATCACAAGTCTCCATCGTCATCTCATCAAAATTCTCCAGGACCTTGTCATCACCAAGCTCCATTCCCTTCTCATCACAATGCTCCTTGACACCTGTCATCACAATACTCTATGAACATTTTCAACCCAGTGCTCCATGACCGTCTTATCACAATGCTCCATGAGCAGTATCATCACAATGCTCCATGACCACTGTCATCACAATGCGCCATTCCAACTGTCATCACAATAATCCATGAAACTTATTAGACCAATGCTCCATGCCCTTGTCATCACAGTGCTCAATGCCCTTGCTATCGCAATGTTCCAGGACCCCTGTAATCAGAATGCTCCATGCCCCTTTTCATCAGTATGCTCCATGAGACCTGTCATCACAAGGCTCCATGGTTTTCTCATCACAATGCTCCAGGACCTTGTCATCACAATGCTTCACGACATTGTCATGAAAATTCTCAATGGCCCTTGTCATCATAATGTTCCAAGCCCTAGTCATCACAATGCTCCATTATATTTGTCATCACAATCCTCCATTACACTTGGCATCACAATGCATCCTGCCATTGTCATCGAAATGCACCATGACATATGTCATAACAATGCTCCCTGACACATGTTTTCAAATTACTCCATGGCTTTCTCATCACAATGCTCCATGCCCTTGTCATCACAATGCTCCATGACCCCTGTCTACACAATGCTCCATGACTCCAGTCATCACAA
Source organism: Mesoplodon mirus (assembly GCF_964341445.2). NCBI lineage: Eukaryota > Metazoa > Chordata > Mammalia > Artiodactyla > Ziphiidae > Mesoplodon > Mesoplodon mirus. The sequence continues at coordinate 751,350 of NW_028295738.1, forward strand.
TGCTTCATAACGTTTGTCATCACAACGGTCCATGCCCGAGCCATCACAAGGCTCTGTAACCTTTGTAACCACAATGTTCCATGAACTTTTCATCACAATGCTCCGTGACCCTTGTCATCACAATGCTCCATGCCTTTGTCAGAACAGTGCTCCATGACCCTTGTCATGAAAATGTGCCACGGGCTTTCCATCACAATGATCCACCACCTTGTCATCGCGATGCTCCATAAACTTTGTAATCACAATGCCCCAAGCATTTCTCATCCAAATGCTCTCCCACCTGAGATATCAACAAGATCCCTCACTAGTCATCACTATCCTCCCTCACTCCTGTAATCAAAATGTTCCATGACTCCTGTCATCAACATGTTCCATTCCCTTGTAATCACAATGCTCCATGACCAATGTCATCACAATACTCCATGCACTTTTCATCACAATGCTCCATGAACTTTGTCATCACAATTCTCAATACATTGTCATCACAATGCTCACTGACATTTGTCATCAGAATGCTCCATGAAACCTGTCACGAAAAGTCTCCATGCCATTTTCATCACAATGCCCCATGCGGTTTTCATCACAATGCTCCATGCCATTGTCATCAAAATACTCCACAAGCTTGTCATCAGAATGCTCCATGACCCTTGTCATCACAATTCTCCATGCACTTGTCAGCACAATGTTCCCTTAACCTTGTCATCACAATGCTCCAAGCCATTGTCATCACAATGCTCCATTACATTTGTCTTCAGAATCCCCCATGACACATGGCATCACAATGCTCCATGCCATTGTCATCACAATGGGCCATTATATATGTCAGCACAATGCTCCCTGACAACTGTCTTCACAAATCTGCATCACAAGGTCTTCACAATGCTCCATGCCCTTGTCATCACAATGCTCCATGCCCTTGTTATCACAATGCTCCATGACCCCTGTCATCACAATGGTCCATGCCCTCATCATCAAGAGTCTCTGTGACCTTTTTAACCACAATGCTCCATGAACTTTTCTTCACAATGCTCTTTATCCCCTGTCATCACAATGCTCTATGCCTTTCTCAGCACAATGCTCCATGACGTATGTCATCAGAATGCTCCATGGCCTTCTCCTCACAGTGCTCCTTGCCCTTGTCATCACAATGCTCCAAGACCCCTGTAATCACAATGCTCCATGCCCCTGTTCATCAGAATGCTCCATGAGACTTGTCATCACAAGTCTCCATGGTCATCTCATCACAATGCTCCAGGACCTTGTCATCACAATGCTCTGTGACTCCAGTCATCACAGTGCTTCATAATATTTGTCATCACAATGGTCCATGCCCAAGTCATCACAAGGCTCTGTTACCATTGTATCCACAATGCTCCATGAACATTTCATCAGAATGTTCCGTGACCCTTGTCATCACAATGCTCCATGCCTTTGTCATTAAAATGCTCCATGACCATTGTCATCACAATGTGCAACGCGCTTTTCATCCCAACGGTCCAAAAATTTGTCATCACAATGCTCCATAAAAATTGTAATCACAATGCTGCATGCCCTTCTCATCACAATGCTCCATTACACCTGTCATAACAATGCTCCATGACCCCTGCCATCACAATGTTCCACGGCCTTGTCATCACAAGGCTCCATGACACTTGTCATCACAATGCTCCAAGACCCCTTTAATCACAATGCTCCATGCCGTTGTCATCACAAAGCTCCATGACACATGTCATCAGAATGTTCCATGGCCGTCTCATCAAAATGCCGCATGCCCTTGTCATCACAGTGCTCCAAAACCCCTGTAAACACAGTGCTCCATGCCCCTTTTCATCTCAGTGCTCCATGAACCCTGTCATCACAACACTCCATGACACGTGACAACACAATGATCCGGGACTCTTGTCATCACAGTGCTCCAAGACCCCTGTAATCAAAATGCTCCATGACCCCTGTCATCACAATACTCCATGAACATTTTCAGCCCAATGCTCCATGAGCCTTGTCATCACAATGATCCATGCACTTGTCATCCCAATGATCCATGACCTCTGTATTCAAAATGCTCCGTGACAATTGTGTCACAGTTCTCCATGACACCTGTCATCACAATGCTCCATGCCATTCTCAGGAAAATTCTACATGCCCTTGTCATTACAATGCTCTATGCGCTTGTCATCACAATGCTCCAAGACCCCTGTAATCACAATGCTACATGCCCCTTTTCATCTCAATGCTCCATGAACTCTGTCATCACAATGCACCATGCCCATCATCATAATGCTTCAGGCTATTGTCATCACGATGAAATCAAAATTCTCCTTGACCTCTGTCATCATAATGCTCCAAAGCCTTGTGATCACAATGTTCCATAACACTTATAATCACAACACCCCATGACGATCATCATCACAATTATCCATGGCCTTCTCATCACCATGCTCCATGACTTTTGTCATCACAATTCTCAATACACATGTCATCACAATGCTCCCTGACACTTGTCGTCAGAATGCTCCTTGAACCCTGCCAGGAAAAGGCTGCATGCCTTTTTCATCACAATGCCCCATGCCGTTTTCATCACAATGCTCCATGCCATTGTCATCAAAATACTCCACAAGCTTGTCATCAGAATGCTCCATGACCCTTGTCATCACAATTCTCCATGCACTTGTCAGCACAATGCTCCCTGACCCTTGTCATCACAATGCTCCAAGCCATTGTCATAACAATGCTCCATTACCTTTGTCATCAGAATCTTTCATGAAACTTGGCATCACAATGCTCCATGCCATTTTCATCACAATGGGCCATTACATATGTCATCACAATGCTCCCTGACACTTCTCTTCACAATACTGCATGAGCTGGTCATTACAATGCTCCATGCCCTTGTCATCACAATGCGCCATTCCAAATGTCATCGCAATAATCCACGAAACATATTAGACCAATGCTCCATGCCCTTGTCATCACAATGCTCCATGCCCTTGTTATCACAATGCTCCATGACCCCTGTCATCACCATGCTCCGTGACTCCAGTCATCACAATGCTTCATGACCTTTGTCATCACAATGGTCCATTACCTCATCATCAACAGTCTCTGTGACCTTTTTAACCACAATGCTCCATGAACTTTTCATCACAATGCTCTTTGACCCTTGTCATCACAATGATCTACGCCTTTCTCAGCACAGTGCTCTATGCCCTTGTCATTACAATCCTCCATGACCCCTGTATTCACAATGCTCCGTGACGCTTGTCATCACAGTGCTCCATGACACCTGTCATCACAATGCTCCATGCCTTTGTCAGCAAAATGCTACATGACCTTGTCATTACAATGCTCTATGCGCTTGTCATCACAATACTCCATTTCCATTTTCATCACAATCCTCCATGAACCTTGGGATCACATTGCTTCATGCCCTTGTCATCACAATGCTCCATGCTCCTTGAAATCAAAATGATCAATGACCTCTGTCATCCAAATGCTCAAATCCCATGTGATCACCTTGTTCCATAACACTTGTCATGACAACGCTCCATGATGCCTGTCATCACAATACTCCATGCCCTTTTCATCACAATGCTCCATGACCTTTGTCATCACAATTCTCAATAAACTTGTCATCACAAGGCTCCCTGATACTTGTCGTCAGAATGCTCCTTGAACCATGTCACGAAAAGGCTCCTTGCCTTTTTCATCACAATGCCCCAAGCCGTTTTCATCACAATGCTCCATGCTATTGTCATCAAAATACTCCACAAGCTAGTCATCAGAATGTTCCATGACCCTTTTCATCACAAAACTCCATGCACTTGTCAGCAAAATGCTCCCTGACCCTTGTCATCACAATGCTCCAATCCATTGTCATCACAATGCCCAAGTATCTTTGACAGCAGAATCCAACATGACAATTGGCATCACAATTCTCCATGCCCTTGTCATAACAATGCCCCATTCCAAATGTCATCACAATAATCCATGAAACTAAATAGACCACTGTTCCATCCCCTTGTCATCACAGTGCTCCATGCCCTTGTTATCACAATGCTCCATGACCCCTGTAATCACAATGCTCCATGACTCCAGTCATCACAATGCTTCATGAACTTTGGCATCACAATTGTCCATGTCCTCGTCATCAACAGTCTCTGTAACCTTTTTAACCACAATGCTCCATGAAATTTTCATCACAATGCTCTTTGATCCTTGTCATCAAACTGCTCTATGCCTTCCTCAGCACAGTGCTCCATGACACGTCATCACAATGCACCATGCGCTTGTCATCACAATGCTCCACAAATTTGTCATCACAATACTACATAAAACTTGTCATCACAATGCTCCATGCACTTCTCATCCAAATGCTCTCTCACCACTGATATCACAATGCTAAATCACAATTTGTCAAAATACTCCCTCACCACTCTCATCACAATGATTCATAGCATCTGTCATCACAATGCTACATGAACTTATCATCACAATGTTCGATGACCCCTGACATCAAAATGTTCCATAACACCTGTCATCAAAGTGCTCCATGATCCTTTTCATCAATATGCTCCATGACCCCTGACATGACAATGTTCCATAACACCTGTCATCAAAATGTTCCATGACCCTTTTCATCAAATTGTTCCATGACCCTGTCATCAAAATGCTACCTGCCCTTCTCATCAAAATGCACCACACTCTTGTCATCAAAATGCTCCATGACTTGTCATCACAATGCTCCATGCCCTTGCCATCACAGTGCTCCATTACCCCATTCATAACAATGCTCCATGACCCCTGCTATCACGATGTTGCATGGCCTTGTCATCACAAAGCTCCATGACCCTTCTCATCACAATGCTCCAAGAACCCTCTAATCACAATGCTCTATGCCCCTTTTCATCTCAATGATCCTTGAACCCTGTCATCACAATGCACCATGCCCATCATCATAATGCTTCATGGTATTGTCATCAAAATGAAATCAAAATGCTCCATGAACTCTGTCATAACAATGCTCCAAACCCTTGTGATCACAATATTCCATATCACTTATCATCACAATGCCCCATGACGCTCGTCATCACAATTATCCATGGTCTTCTCCTCAGAATGCTCCATGACCTTTGTCATCACAATGCTCAGTACACTTGTCATCAACATGTTCCCTGACACTTGTTGTCTGCATGCTCCTTGAATCCAGTCATGACAAGGCTCCATGCATTTTTCATCACAATGATCCCTGCGCTTTTCATCACAATGCTCCAAGACCCCTGTAATCACAATGCTCCATGCCCTTGTCATCACAAAGCTGAATGACGCATGCCATCAGAATGCTCCTTGTACTTCTCCTCACAATGCTCCATGCCCTAGTCATCACAATGTGCCAAGTCCCCTCTAATCACAATGCTCCATGCCCATTTTCATCTGTATTCTCCAGGAGACTTGTCATCGCAAGGCTCCATGGTTTTCTCATCACAATGCTCCAGGAGCTTGTCATCACAATGCTTCCTGACCTTGTCATGAAAATTTTCAATGGCCACTGTCATCATAATGCTCCTAGCCCTAGTCTTCACAATACTCCATTATATTTGTCATCACAATCCTCCATTACATTTGGCATCACAATACTCCCAGCCATTGTCATCGCAATGGACCATGACATATGCCATCGCAATGCTCCCTGACACCTGTCTTCAAAATAATCCATGGCCTTCTCTTCACAATGATCCATGCCGTTTTCATCACAATGCACCATGTCCACTGTCATAACAATAATCTATGAAACTTGTCAGAGCAATGCTCCATGCACCTGTCATCACAATGCTCCATGCCCTTGTCATCACAATGCTCCATGACTTGTCATCAAAATACTCCAAGACCCCTGTAATCACAATGCTCCATGTCCCTTTTCATCAGAATGCTCCATGAGAATTGTCATCATAAGAATCCATGGTCTTCTCATCACAATGCTGCAGGACCTTGTCATCACCATGCTCCATTACCTTGTCATCACAATGCTCCATGACCCCTGTCATCACAATAATCCATGAATATTTTCAGCCCAATGCTCCACGACCTATTCATCAAAATGCTCCATGGCCAATATCATCTCAATGCTCCATGACCACTGTCATCATAACACTCCATGACACATGACGACACAGTGATCCGGGACTCTTGTCATCACAATGCTCCATTCCCTACTAATCACTATGCTCCATGACCCCTGTCATCACAACACTCCATGAAAACTTTCAACCCTGTGCTCCATGACATTTGTCATCACAATGATCCATGCACTTGTCATCCCAATGCTCCATGACCCCTGTATTCACAATGATCCGTAACGCTTCTCATCACACTGCTCCATGACACCTGTCATTAAAATGTTCCATGCCTTTGTCAGCAAAATGCTACATGACCTTGTCATTACAATGCTCTATGGGCTTGTCATCAAAATACTCCATTTCTATTGTCATCACAATCCTCCATGAACCTTGGGATCACATTGCTTCATGCCCTTGTCATCACAATGCTCCATGCTCCTTGAAATCAAAATGATCCATGACCTGGGGCATCACAATGCTCCAAATTCTTGTGATCACATTGTTCCATAACACTTGTCATCACAACGCTCCATGATGCCTGTCATCACAATACTCCATGCCCTTTTCATCACAATGCTGCATGACCTTCTCATAATAATTCTCAATACACTTGTCATCACAATGCTCCCTGACACTTGTCGTCAGAATGCTCATTGTACCCTGTCACGAAAAGGCTCCATGCCTTTTTCATCACAATTTCCCCATGCCGTTTTCATCACAATGCTCCATGCCATTGTCATCAAAATACTCCACAAGCTTGTCATCAGCATGTTCCATGACCCTTGTCATCACAAACCTCCAAGCACTTGTCAGCACAATGCTCCCTGACCCTTGTCAGCACAATGCTCCAAGCCATTGTCATCACAATGCTCAATTATCTTTGACAGCAGAATCCAACATGACAATTGGCATCACAATTCTCCATGCCCTTGTCATCACAATGCCCCATTCCAACTGTCATCACAATAATCCATGAAACTAAATAGACCACTGTTCCATCCCCTTGTCATCACAATGCTCCATGCCCTTGTTATCACAATGCTCCATGACCCCTGTAATCACAATTCTCCGTGACTCCAGTCATCACAATGCTTCATGAACTTTGTCATCACAATTGTCCAGGTCCTCGTTATCAACAGTCTCTGTGACCTTTTTAACCAGAATGCTCCATGAAATTTTCATCACAATGCTCTTTGACCCTTGTCATCAAAATGCTCTATGCCTTTCTCAGCACAATGCTCCATGACACATGTTATCAGAATGCACCATGTGCTTGTCATCACAATGCTCCACAAATTTGTCATCACAATACTCCATAAAACTTGTCATCACAATCATCCATGCACTTCTCATCAAAATGCTCTCTCACCACTGATATCACAATGCTACATCACTATTTGTCACAATACTCCCTCACCACTCTCATCACAATGTTTCATGGCATATGTCATCACAGTGCTACATGCACTTATCATCACAATGTTCGATGACCCCTGACATCAAAATGTTCCATAACACCTGTCATCAAACTGCTCCATGATCCTTTTCATCAAAATGCTCCAAGACCCCTGACATCACAATGTTCCATAACAACTGTTATCAAAATGTTCCATGACTCTTTTCATCAAATTGTTCCATGACCCTGTCATCAAAATGCTACCTGCCCTTCTCATCAAAATGCACCACACTCTTGTCATCAAAATGCTCCATGACTTGTCATCACAATGTCCCATTCCTTTGCCATCACAGTGCTCCATTACTCCAGTCATAAAAATGCTCCATGACCCCTGCTATCACGATGATGCATGGCCTTGTCATCACAAAGCTCTAGGACCTTTCTCATCACAATGGTCCAAGAACCCTCTAATCACAATGCTCTATGCCCCTTTTCATCTCAATGATCCATGAACCCTGTCATCACAATGCACCATGCCCATCATCATAATGCTTCATGCTATTGTCATCACAATGAAATCAAAATGCTCCATGACCTCTGTCATAACAATGCTCCAAACCCTTGTGATCACAATATTCCATATCACTTGTCATCACAATGCCCCATGACGCTCGTCATCACAGTTATCCATGGTCTTCTCATCAAAATGCTCCATGACCTTTGTCATCACAATGCTCAGTACACTTGTCATCAAAATGTTCCCTGACACTTGCTGTCTGCATGCTCCTTGAATCCTGTCATAACAAGGCTCCATGTATTTTTCATCACAATGATCCATTCCCTTTTCATCACAATGCTCCAAGACCCCTGTAATCACAGTGCTCCATGCCCTTGTCCTCACAAAGCTCAATGACGCATGCCATCAGAATGCTCCTTGGCCTTCTCCTAACAATGCTCCATGCCCTTGTCATCACAATGTGCCAAGACCCCTCTAATCACAATGCTCCATGATCATTTTCATCAGTATGCTCCAGGAGACTTGTCATCACAAGGCTCCATGATTTTCTCATCACAATGCTCCAGGACCTTGTCATCGCAATGCTTCACGACCTTGTCATGAAAATTCTCAATGGCCATTGTCATCATAATACTCCAAGCCCTACTCATCACAATGCTCCATTATATTTGTCATCACAATCCTAAATTACATTTGGAATCACAATACTCCCAGTCATTGTCATCGCAATGGACCATGACATATGTCATCACAATGCTCCCTGACACCTGTCTTCAAAATATTCCATGACCTTCTCTTCACAATGATCCATGCCCTTGTCATCACAATGCACCATGTCCACTGTCATAACAATAATCTATGAATCTTGTCAGACCAATGCTCCATGCCAGTGTCATCACAATGCTCCATGCCCTTGTCATCACAATGCTCCATGACTTGTCATCACAAAGCTCCATGACCCATGACCCATGTATCACAATGTTCCATGTCCTAGTCATCACAATGCTCCAAGACCCCTGTAATCACAATGCTCCATGCCCCTTTCCATCAGAATGCTCCAGGAGAATTGTCATCATAAGTATCCATGGTCTTCTCATCACAATGCTCCAGGACCTTGTCATCACCATGCTCCATTACCTTGTCATCACAATGCTCCATGACCCCTGTCATCACAATAATCCATGAATATTTTCAGCCCAATGCTCCACGACCTATTCATCACAATGCTCCATGGGCAATATCATCTCAATGCTCCATGACCACTGTCATCACAACACTCCATGACACCTGACAACACAATGATCTGGGACTCTTGTCATCACAATGCTCCATTCCCTAGTCATCACAATGCTCCATGACCCCTGTCTTCACAACACTCCAAGAAAATTTTCAGCCCAGTGCTCCATGACACTTGTCATCACAATTATCCATGCACTTGTCATCCCAATTCTCCATGACCCCTGTATTCACAATGATCCGTGACGCTTGTCATCACAGTGCTCCATGACACATGTCATTACAATGCTCCATGCTTTGTCAGCAAAATGCTACATGGCCTTGTCATTACAATGCTCTATTGGCTTGTCATCACAATACTCCATTTCTATTGTCATCACAATCCTCCATGAACCTTGGGATCACATTGCTTCATGCCCTTTTCATCACAATGCTCCATGCTCCTTGAAATCAAAATGATCCAGGACCTCTGTCATCACAATGCTCCAAACACTTTTGATCACAATGATCCATAACACTTGTCATCACAACACTCCATGATGCCTGTCATCACAATACTCCATGCCCTTTTCATCACAATGCTCCATGACCTTTCTCATAACAATTCTCAATACACTTGTCATCACAATGCTCCTTGACACTTGTCGTCAGAATTCTCCTTGAAACCTGTCACGAAAAGGCTCCATGCATTTTCATCACAATACCCCATGCCGTTTTCATCACAATGCTCCATGCCATGGTCATCAAAATACTCCACAAGCTTGTCATCAGAATGCTCCATGACCCTTGTCATCACAATTCTCCATGCACCTGTCAGCACAATGCTCCCTGACCCTTGTCATTACAATGCTCCAAGCCATTGTCATCACAATGCTCCCTTACCTTTGTCATCAGAATCCTCCATGACAATTGGCATCACAATGCTCCATGCCATTGTCATCACAATGGGCCATTACATATGTCATCACAATGCTCCCTGACACCTGTCTTCACAATACTGCATGACCTGGTCATCACAATTCTCCATCCCCTTTTCATTACAATGCACCATTCCAACTGTCATCACAATAATCCATGAAACTTATTACATCAATGCTCCATGCCCTTGTCATCACAATGCTCAATGCCCTTGTTATCACAATGCTCCATGACCCTTGTCTTCACAATGCTCCGTGACTCCAGTCATCACAATGCTTCATGACCTTTGTCACCACAATGGTCCATGCCCTCGTCATCAACAGTCTCTGTGACCATTTTAACCACAATGCTCCATGAACTTTTCATCACAATGCTCTTTGACCCTTGTCATCACAATGCTCTATGCGTTTCTCAGCACAATGCGCCATGACCCTTGTCATCACAATGCTCCATGCACTTGTCAGCACAATGCTCCATGACACATGTCATCACAATGCTCCATGACCCCTGTCATCACAATGCTCCGTGACTCCAGTCATCACAATTCTTCATAACGTTTGTCATCACAATGGTCCATGCCCGTGTCATCACAAGGCTCTGTGACCTTTGTAACCACAATGCTCCATGAACATTTCATCACAATTCTCTGGGACCCTTGTCATCACAATGCTCCATTTCTTTGTGAGAACAATGCTCCATGACCATTTTCTTCAAAATGTGCCATGCGCATTTCATCACAACGGTCCACATACTTGTCATTGCCATGCTCCATAAACCTTGTAATCACAATGCTCCATGCACTTCTCATCAAAATGCTCTCTCACCACTGATATCACAGTGCTACATCACTATTTGTCACAATACTCCCTCACCCCTGTCATCACAATGTTCCATGACTCCTGTCATCACAATGCTACATGCACTTATCATCACAATGTTCGATGACCCCTGACTCACAATGTTCCATAACACCTGTCATCAAAATGTTCCATGACACTTCAATCAAATTGCTCCATGACCCTGTTATCAGAATGCTCCCTGCCTTTCTCATCACAATGCACAACGCCCTTGCCATCAAAATGCTCCATGTCGAGAGACTTCTGGGTAAGATGGTGGAATAGTAAGACACGGAGGTCACCGTCCTCCCCACGGATACACCAGAAATACAGCTGCACGTGGAGCAACTTCTACAGAACACCTGCTGGATGCTGGCAGAGGACCCCGGACCTCCCAAAAGGCAAGAAACTCCCCACATTCCTTGGTAGGGCAAAGCGGAAAGATTCCCGCACAGAGGATCGGTGCCGAGCGGCACTCAGCAGCCCGAGAGGCTTGTCCACTCGCCCCGGCGTTGCTGGAAGCTGAGGCTCGGGCTTCGGTCAGAGCGCAGGGAGAGGACTGGGGCTGGCGGGGAGAACTCAGCCGGAAGGGAGCTAATGAGCCACAGATAGCCGGCAGGGAGTCCGGGAAAACTCTGGAGCTGCCGAAGAGGCAAGAGACTTTTTCTTCCCTCTTGGTTTCCTGGTGCGCGAGGAGAGGGGATTAAGAGCGCTGCTTAAAGGGGCTCCACAGACGGGTGCGAGACGCGATTGAAGGCACGGAGCCCGGTGACGGGCGTGGGACGCAGGGGCTGCTGCTGCCACCGGCAAGATGCCTGTGTGCGAGCGTGGGTCACTGCCCACACCGACCTTCCTGGAGCCTGTGCAGCCCGCCACTGCCGGGGTCCCGGGGTCCAGGGGCGGCTTCTCTGGGAGAACGCACGGTACACCTCGGGCTGGTGCAACATCACGCCGAACTCTGCCGCTGCAGGCTCGCCCCGCACTCCGTGCCCCTCCCTCCCGCCCGGCCTGAGTGAGCCAGAGTCCCCGAAGAGGCTGCTCCTTTAACCCTGTCCTGTCTAAGTGAAGAACAGACGCCCTACGGCGACCTACATGCAGAGGCGGGGCCAAATCCAAAGCTGAGACCCAGGAGCTGTGAGAACAAAGAGAAAGGGAAACCTCTCCCAGCAGCCTCAGAAGCAGCAGATTAAAGCTCCACAATCAACTTGATGTACCCTGCATCTGTGGAATACATGAATGGACAACAAATCATCCCAAATTGAGGAGCCAGGAGTCAGTGCTGTGCCTCTGAGGTGGGAGAGCCAACTTCAGGACACTGGTCCACAAGAGACCTCCCAGCTCCACATAATATCAAACGGTAAAAATCTTCCAGAGATCTCCATCTCAACACCAGCACCCAGCTTCACTAAACGACCAGCAAGCTACAGTGCTGGACACCCTATGCCAAACAACTAGCAAGACAGGAACACAACGCCACCCATTATCAGAGAGGCAGCCTAAAATCATAAAAAGTCCGCAGACACCCCAAAACACACCACCAGACGTGGACCTGCCCACCAGAAAGACAAGATCCAGCCTCACCCACCAGAACACAGGCACTAGTCCCCTCCACCAGGAAGCCTACACAACCCACTAAACCAAACTTAGCCACTGGGGACAGACAACAAAAACAACGGAAACTACGAACCTGCAGCCTGCAAAAACTAGACCCCAAACACAGTAACATAAGCAAAATGAGAAGACAGAAAAACACACAGCAGGAGAAGGAGCAAGATAAAAACCCACCATACCTAACAAATGAAGAGGTAATAGGCAGTCTACCTGAAAAAGAATTCAGAATAATGATGGTAAAGATGATCCAAGATTCTATTTCCCAGATCCAGAATCTTGGAAATAGAATAGACAAAATGCAAGAAACAGTTAACAAGGAACTAGAAGAACTAAAGATGAATCAAGCATCAATTAAAAACACAATAAATGAAATAAAAAGTACGCTAGATGGGATCAACAGCAGAATAACTGAGGCAGAAGAACGGATAAGTGAGGTGGAAGATAAAATAGTGGAAATAACTGCTGCACAGCAAAATAAAGAAAAAAGAATGAAAAGAACAGAGGACAGTCTCAGAGACCTCTGGGACAACATTAAATGCACCAACATTCGAATTATAGGGGTTCCAGAAGAAGAAGAGAAAAAGAAAGGGACTGAGAAAATATTTGAAGAGATTATAGTTGAAAACTTCCCTAATATGGGAAAGGAAATAGTTAATCAAGTCCAGGAGGCACAGAGAGTCCCATACAGAATAAATCCAAGGAGAAATACGCCAAGACACATATTAATCAAACTGTCAAAAATTAAACACAAAGAAATCATATTAAAAGCAGCAAGGCAAAAACAACAAATAACACACAAGGGAATCCCCATCAGGATAACAGCTGATCTCTCAGCAGAAACTCTACAAGCCAGAAGGGAGTGGCAGGACATAATTAAAGTGATGAAAGAGAAAAACCTGCAAGCAAGATTACTCTACCCAGCAAGGATCTCATTCAGATTTGATGGAGAAATTAAAACGTTTACAGACAAGCAAAAGCTGAAAGCGTTCAGCACCACCAAACCAGCTTTACAACAAATGCTAAAGGAACTTCTCTAGGCAAGAAACACAACAGAAGGAACAGACCTACAATAACGAACCCAAAACAATTAAGAAAATGGGAATAGGAACATACATATCGATAATTACCTTAAATGTAAATGGACTAAATGCTCCCACCAAAAGACACAGATTGGCTGAATGGATACAAAAACAAGACCCATCTATATGCTGTCTACAAGAGACCCACTTCAGACCTAGAGACACATACAGACTGAAAGTAAGGGGATGGAAAAAGATATCCCATGCAAATGGAAACCAAAAGAAAGCTGGAGTAGCAATTCCCATATCAGATAAAATAGACTTTAAAATAAAGACTACTAGAAGAGACAGAGAAGGACACTACCTAATGATCAAGGGATCGATCCAAGAAGAAGATATAACAAATGTAAATATTTATGCACCCAACATAGGAGCACCTCAATACATAAGGCAAATACTAACAGCCATAAAAGGAGAAATCGACAGTAACACAATCATAGTAGGGGACTTTAACACCCCACTTTCACCAATGGACAGATCATCCAAAATGAAAATAAATAAGGAAACACAAGCTTTAAATGATACATTAAACAAGATGGACTTAATTGATATTTATAGGACATCCCATCCAAAAACAACAGAATACACATTTTTGTCAAGTGCTCATGGAACATTCTCCAGGATAGATCATATCTTGGGTCACAAATCAAGCCTTGGTAAATGTAAGAAAATTGAAATTGTATCAAGTATCTTTTCTGACCACAATGCTATGAGACTAGATATCAATTACAGGAAAAGAGCTGTAAAAAATACAAACACATGGAGGCTAAACAATACACTACTTAATAACAAAGTGATCACTGAAGGAATCAAAGGGGAAATTAAAAAAATACCTAGAAACAAATGACAATGGAGACACGACGACCCAAAACCTATGGGACGCAGCAAAAGCAGTTCTAAGGGGGAAGTTTATAGCAATACAATCCCACCTTAAGAAACAGGAAACATCTCGAATAAACTACCTAATCTTGCACCTAAAGCAATTAGAGAAAGAAGAACAAAAACATCCCAAACTTAGCAGAAGGAAAGAAATCATAAAAATCAGATCAGAAATAAATGAAAAAGAAATGAAGGAAACGATAGCAAAGATCAATAAAACTAAAAGCTGGTTCTTTGAGAAGATAAACAAAATTGATAAACCATTAGCCAGACTCATCAAGAAAAAAAAGGAGAAGACACAACTCAATAGAATTAGAAATGAAAAAGGAGAAGTAACAACTGACACTGCAGAAATACAAAAGATCATGAGAGATTACTACAAGCAACTCTATGCCAATAAAATGGACAACCTGGAAGAAATGGACAAATTCTTAGAAATGCACAGCCTGCCAAGACTGAATCAGGAAGAAATAGAAAATATGAACAGACCAATCACAAGCACTGAAATTGAAACTGTGATAAAAAATCTTCCAACAAACAAAAGCCCAGGACCAGATGGCTTCACAGGTGAATTCTATCAAGCATTTAGGGAAGAGCTAACACCTATCCTTCTCAAACTCTTCCAAAATATAGCAGAGGGAGGAACACTCCCAAACTCATTCTATGAGACCACCATCACCCTGATACCAAAACCAGACAAGGATGTCACAAAGAAAGAAAACTATAGGCCAATATCACTGATGAACATAGATGCAAAAATCCTCAACAAAATACTAGCAAACAGAATCCAACAGCACATTAAAAGGATCATACACCATGATCAAGTGGGGTTTATTCCAGGAATGCAAGGATTCTTCAATATACACAAATCAATCAACGTGATACACCATATTACCAAATTGAAGGAGAAAAACCATATGATCATCTCAATAGATGCAAAGAAAGCTTTCGACAAAATTCAACACCCATTTATGATAAAAACCCTGCAGAAAGTAGGCATAGAGGGAACTTTCCTCAACACAATAAAGGCCATATATGACAAACCCACAGCCAGCATCGTCCTCAATGGTGAAAAACTGAAACCATTTCCACTAAGATCAGGAACAAGACAAGGTTGCCCACTCTCACCACTCTTATTCAACCTAGTTTTGGAAGTTTTAGCCACAGCAATCAGAGAAGAAAAGGAAATAAAAGGAATCCAAATCGGAAAAGAATAAATAAAGATGTCACTGTTTGCAGATGACATGATACTGTACATAGAGAATCCTAAAGATGCTACCAGAAAACTACTAGAGCTAATCAATGAATTTGGTAAAGTTGCAGGATACAAAATTAATGCACAGAAATCTCTGGCATTCCTATATACTAATGATGAAAAATCTGAAAGTGAAATTAAGAAAACACTCCCATTTACCATTGCAACAAAAAGAATAAAATATCTAGGAATAAACCTACCTAAGGAGACAAAAGACCTGTATGCAGAAAATTATAAGACACTGATGAAAGAAATTAAAGATGATACAAATAGATGGAGAGATGTACCATGTTCTTGGATTGGAAGAATCAACATTGTGAAAATGACTCTACTACCCAAAGCAATCTACAGATTCAATGCAATCCCTATCAAACTACCACTGACATTTTTCACAGAACTAGAGCAAAAAATTTCACAATTTGTATGGAAACACAAAAGACACCAAATAGCCAAAGCAATCTTGAAAACGAAAAAATGGAGCTGGAGGAATCAGGCTCCCTGACTTCAGACTATACTACAAAGCTACAGTAATCAAGACAGTATGGTACTGGCACAAAAACAGAAATATAGATCAGTGGAACAGGATAGAAAGCCCAGAGATAAACCCACGGACATATGGTCACCTTATATTTGACAAAGGAGGCAGGAATATACAGTGGAGAAAGGACAGTCTCTTCAATAAGTGGTGCTGGGAAAACTGGATAGGGACATGTAAAAGTATGAGATTAGATCACTCCCTAACACCATACACAAAAATAAGCTCAAAATGGATTAAAGACCTAAATGTAAGGCCAGACACTATCAAACTCTTAGAGGAAAACATAGGCAGAACACTCTATGACATAAATCACAGCAAGATCCTTTTTGACCCACCTCCTAGAGAAATGGAAATAAAGACAAAAATAAACACATGGGACCTAATGAAACTTAAAAGCTTTTGCACAGCAAAGGAAACCATAAACAAGACCAAAAGACAACCCTCAGAATGGGAGAAAATATTTGCAAATGAAGCAACTGACAAAGGATTAATCTCCAAAATTTATAAGCAGCTCATGCAGCTCAATAACAAAAAAACAAACAACCCAATCCAAAAATGGGCAGAAGACCTAAATAGACATTTCTCCGCAGAAGATATACAGACTGCCAACAAACACATGAAAGGATGCTCAACATCTTTGCTCATTAGAGAAATGCAAATCAAAACTACAATGAGATATCATCTCACACCAGTCAGAATGGCCATCATCAAAAAATCTAGAAACAATAAATGCTGGAGAGGGTGTGGAAAAAAAAGAACACTCTTGCACTGCTGGTGGGAATGTGAATTGGTACAGCCACTATGGAGAACGGTATGGAGGTTCCTTAAAAAACTACAAATAGAACTACCATATGACCCAGCAATCCCACTACTGGGCATATACCCTGACAAAACCATAATTCAAAAAGAGACATGTACCAAAATGTTCATAGCAGCCCTATTTACAATAGCCCGGAGATGGAAACAACCTAAGTGACCATAATCAGATGAATGGATAAAGAAGATGTGGCACATATATACAATGGGATATTACTCAGCCATAAAAAGAAATGAAATTGAGCTATTTGGAATGAGGTGGATGGACCTAGAGTCTGTCATACAGAGTGAAGTAAGTCAGAAAGAGAAAGACAAATACTGTATGCTGACACATATATATGGAACTTAACAAAAAAATGTCATGAAGAACATAGGGGTAAGACAGGAATAAAGACACAGACCTACTAGAGAATGGACTTGAGGATATGGGGAGGGGGAAGGGTAAGCTGTGACAAAGTGAAAGAGCGGCATGGACATATATACACTACCAAACGTAAGGTAGATAGCTAGTGGGAAGCAGCCGCATAGCACAGGGAGATCAGTTCGGTGCTTTCTGACCGCCTGGAGGGGTGGGATAGGGAGGGTGGGAGGGAGACACAAAAGGGAGGGGATATGGGAATATAGGTATATGTATAAATGATTAAATCTGTTATAAAGCAAAAAAAAATTTTCAGGAGTAAAAAAAAAAAGAAACAAAGTCCCAACACAGCAAAAATAAATAAATTAAATAATAAAAACTCCTACACCCAACATTAAAAAAAAATGCTCCATGTCTTTGTCATCACAAAGATCCATGACTCTTGGCATCACAATGCTCAATGTCATTGTCATCACAATGCTCCATGAACACTCTCATCACATTGCTCCATGCCCTTGTCTTCACAAAGCTCCATGACACATGTCATCAGAATGCTCCATGGCCTTCTCATCACAATGCTCCATGCCCTTGCCATCACAATGCTCCATTACCCCATTCATAAAAATGCTCCATGACCCCTGCTATCACGATGATCCATGGACTTGTCCTCACAAAGCTCCATGACCCTTCTCATCACATTGCTCCAAGAACCCTGTAATCACAATGCTCTATGCCCCTTTTCATCTCAATGATCCATGAGTCCTGTCATCACAATGCACCATGCCCATCATCATAATGCTTCATGCTATTGTCATCACAATGAAATCAAAATGCTCCATGACTTCTGTCATAACAATGCTCCAAACCCTTGTGATCACAATATTCCATATCACTTGTCATCACAATGCCCCATGAAGCTCGTCATCAGAATTATCAATGGTCTTCTCATCACAATGCTCCATGACCTTCGTCATCACAATGCTCAATACACTTGTCATCAAAATGCTCCCTGACACTTGTTGTCTGTATGCTCCTTGAATCCTGTCATGACAAGGCTCCATGACTTTTTCATCACAATGATCCATGTCCTTTTCATCACAATGCTCCAAGACCCATGTTATCTCAATGCTCCATGCCCTTGTCATCACAAAGCTGAATGACGCATGCCATCAGGATTCTCCTTGGTGTTCTCCTAACAGTGCTCCATGCCCTTGTCATCACAATGTTCCAAGACCCCTGTAATCACAATGCTCCATGCCCTTGTCATCAAGAAACTCCATGACGCATGTCATCAGAAGGCTCCATGGCCTTCTCATCACAATGCTCCATGCCCTAGTCATCACAATGCTCCAAGACCCCTGTAATCACAATGCTCCATGCCCCTTTTAATGAGAATGTTCCATGAGACTTATCATCACAAGGCCCCATGGTCTTCTCATCACAGTGCTCCACAAACTTGTCATCACCATGCTCCATTCCCTTGTCATCACAATGCTCCATGACCCCTGTCATCACAATAATCCATGAACATTTTCAGCCCAATGCTCCACGACCTACTCATCACAATACTCCATGGCCAATATCATCACAATGCTCCATGACCACTGTCATCACAGCACTCCATGACACCCGACAACACAATGATCCGGGACTCTTGTGATCACAATGCTGCATTCCCTAGTCATCACAATGCTCCATGACCCCTGTCATCACAACACTCCATGAATATTTTCAGCCCAGTGCTCCATGACCCTTGTCATCACAATGATCCATGCCCTTGTCATCCCAATGCTCCATGACCCCTGTATTCACAATGCTCCGTGACGCTGGTCATCACAGTGCTCCATGACACATGTCATCACAATGCTCCATGCCTTTGTCAGCAAAATGCTACATGACTTGTCATTACAATGCTCTATGCGCTTGTCATCACAATACTCCATTTCCATTGGCATCACAATCCTCCATGAACCTTGGGATCACATTGCTTCATGCCCTTGTCATCACAATGCTCCATGCTCCTTGAAATCAAAATGATCCATGACCTCTGTCATCACAATGCTCCAAACTCTTGTGATCACAGTGTTCAATAACACTTGTCATCACAACGCTCCATGATGCCTGTCATCACAATAATCCATGCCCTTTTCATCACAATGCTCCATGACCTTTCTCATCACAATTCTCAGTACACTTGTCATCAAAATGCTCCATGCGCTTGTCAGCACAATGCTCCATGACACATGTCATCAAAATGCACCATGCTCTTCTCATCACAATGCTCCTTAAAATATGTCATCACAATGCTCCATGCACTTCTCATCAAAATGCTCTCTCACCAATGATATCACAATGCTACATCACTATTTGTCACAATACTCTCTAACCCCTGTCATCACAATGTTCCACGACTCCTGTCATCACAATGCTACATGCACTTATCATCACAATGTTGGATGACCACTGACATCACAGTGTTCCATAACACCTGTCATCAAAATGTTCCATGACACTTTTCAGCAAATTGCTCCCTGACCCTATCATCAGAATGCTCCCTGCCATTCTCATCACAATGCACAACGCCCTTGCCATCAAAATGCTCCATGACCTCTGTCATCACAAAGATCAATGACCCTTGGCATCACAATGCTCCATGTCATTGTCATCACAATGCTCCATGAACGCTCTCATCACATTGCTCCATGCTCTTGTCTTCACAAAGCTCCATGACACATGTCATCAGAATGCTCCATGGACTTCTCATCACAATGCTACATTACCCTGTGATAACAATGCTCCATGACCCCTGCCAACACGATGTTCCATGGCCTTGTCATCACAAACCTCCATGACCCTTCTCATCACAATGCTCCAAGAACCCTGTAATCACAATGCTCCATACCCCTTTCCATCTCAATGATCCATGAACCCTGTCATCACAATGCACCATGCCTTTCATCATAATGCTTCATGCTATGGTCATCACAATGAAATCAAAATGCTCCATGACCTCTGTCATAACAATGCCACACACCCTTGTAATCACAATATTCCAAAACACTTGTCATCACAATGCCTCATGACTCTCGTCATCACAATTATCCATGGTCTTCTCATCACAATGCTCCATGATCTTTGGCATCACAGTTCTCAAATACACTTGTCATCACAATGCTCCCTGACACTTGTCGTCAATATGCTCCTTGAACCCTGTCATGACAAGGCTCCATGCCATTTTAATCACAATGATCCATGCCATTTTCATCACAATGCTCCAAGACCCATGTAATCAAAATGCTCCATGCCCTTGTCATCACAAAGCTCCATGTCTTTGTCAGAACAATGCTCAATGACCATAGTCATCACAATTTGCAATGCACATTTAATCACAACGGTCCACAACATTGTCATTGCTATGCTTCATAAACCTTGTAATCACAATGGTCCATGCACTTCTCATCAGAATGCTCTCTCACCAGAGATATCACAATGTTCGATCTCTAGTCATCACAATACGCCCTCACCCCTGTAATCACAAAGATCCAGGACACTGTCATCACAATGCTACATCCCCTTATCATCACAATGTTGCATGACCACTGACATCACAATGTTCCATAAACCCTGTCATCAAAATGCTCCATGACCTTTTCATCGCAAAGCTCCAAGACCCCTGACATCATAATGTTCTATAACCCTTGCCATCAAAATATTCCTTTACAGTTTTTATCAAATTGCTGCATGACATGGTCATCAAAATACTCCCTGCACTTCTCAGCACAATGCACCATGCCCTTGTCATCAAAATGCTCCATGACTTGTCATCACAAAGCTCCATGACCCTTGGCAACACAATGATCCATGTCATTGTCATCACAATGCTCCATGAAACCTCTCATCACATTGCTCCATGCCTTTGTCATCACAAATCTCCATGACACTTGTCATCACAATGCTCGATGCCCTTCTCATCACAATGGTCCATGCCCTTGTCATTACAATCCTGCATGACCCAAGTATCATAGTGTTCCGTACCCATGTCATCACAGTGCTCCATGCCCACTCTCATCACAATAATCCATGAAACATTTCAGACCAATGTTCCATGCCCTTCTCATCAAAATGCTCCATTACACCTGTCATAACAATGCACCATGACCCTTGTCATCACAATGTTCCACGGCCTAGTCATCACAAGGTTCCATGACACTTGTAATCACAGTGCTCCAGAGCCCTGAAAGCACAATGCTCCATGCCCTTGTCATCACAAAGCTCCATGACGCATGTCATCAGAATGTTCCATGGCCTTCTCATCACAGTGCTCCATGCCCTTTTCATCACAATGCTCCAAGACCCTTGTAATCACAATGCTCCATGCCCCTTTTCATCTCAAAGCTCCAGGACCCCTGTCATTACAATGCACCATGCCCATCATCATAATGCTTCAGGCTATTGTCATCACAAAGAAATCAATATTCTCCATGACCTCTGTCATCATAATGTTCCAAACCCTTCTGATCACAATGTTCCATAACACTTATCATCACAACACCCCATGATGCTCATCATCACAAGTATCCATGGTCTTCTCATCACAATGCTCCATGATCTTTGTCATCACAATGCTCAATACACTTGTCATCACAATGCTCCCTGACACTTGTTGTCAGTATGCTCCTTGAACCCTGTCATGACAAGGCTCCATGCCTTTTTCATAACAATGATCCATGCACTTTGCATCACAGTGCTCCAAGATCCCTGTAATCACAAATGCTCCATGCACTTGTCATCACAAAACTCCATGACGCATGTCATCAGAATGCTCCATGGCCTTCTCATCACAATGCTTCATGCCCTAGTCATCACAATGCTCCAAGACCCCTGTAATCACAATGCTCCATGCCCCTTTTCATCAGAATGCTCCATGAGACTTCTCATCAGAAGTCTCCATGGTCTTCTCATCACAGTGCTCCAGGACCTTGTCATCACCATTCTCCATTCCGTTGTCATCACAATGCTCCATGACACATGTCATCACAATGCTCCATGCCTCCGTCAGCAAAATGCTACATGACCTTGTCATTACAATGCTCTATGTGCTTGTCATCACAATACTCCATTTCCATTGTCATCACATTCCTCCATGAACCTTGGGATCACATTGCTTCATGCCCTTGTCATCAAAATGCTTCATGCTCCTTGAAATCAAAATGATCCATGACCACTGTCATCACAATACTCCAAAACCTTGTGAGCACAGTGTTCCAAAACACTTGTCATCACAATGCTCCATGATGCCTGTCATCACAATACTCCATGCCCTTTTCATCACAATGCTCCATGACCTTTGTCATCACAATTCTCAATACACTTGTCATCACAATGCTCCCTGACACTTGTCGTCAGAATGCTCCTTGAACCCTCTCACGAAAATACTCCATGACATTTTCCTCACAATGCCCCATGCCGTTTTCATCACAATGCTCCATGTAATTGTCATCAAAATACTCCACAAGCTTGTCATCAGAATGCTCCATGACCCTTGTCATAACAATTCTCCATGCACTTATCAGCACAATGCTCCCTGACCCTTGACATCACATTGCTCCAAGCCATTGTCATCACAATGCTCCATTACCTTTGTCATCAGAATCCTCCATGACACTTGGCATCAGATGCTCCATGCCATTGTCATCACAATTGGCCATTACATATGTCATCACAATGCTCCCTGACACCTGTCTTCACAATACTGAATGACCTGGTCTTCACAATGCTCCATGCCCTTGTCATCACAATACGCCATTCGAACTGTCATCACAATAATCCATGAAACTTATTAGACCAATGTTCCATGCCCTTGTCATCACAATGCTCCATGCCCTTGTTATCACAATGCTCCATGACCCCTGTCATCACAATGCTCCGTGACTCCAGTCATCACAATGCTTCATGACTTTTGTCATCACAGTTGTCCAAGCCCTCGTCATCAACAGTCTCTGTGACCTTTTTAACCACAATGCTCCATGAGCTTTTCATCACAATGCTCTTCGACCCTTGTCATCACAATGCTACATGCGCTTGTCAGCACAATGCTCCATGACACATGTCATCACAATGCACCATACACTTGTCATCACAGTGCTCCACAATTTTGTCAACACAATGCTACTTAAAATTTGTTATCACAATTCTCCATGCAATTATCATCAAAATGCTATCTCACCAATGATATCACAATGCTACATCACTATTTGTCACAATACTCCCTCACCCCTGTCATCACAATGTTCCATGACTCCTTTCATCACAATGCTACATGCACTTATCATCACAATGTTCGATGACCTCTGACATCAAAATGTTCCATAACACCTGCCATCAAAATGTTCCATGACACTTTTCATCAAATTGCTCCATGAACCTCTCATCAGAATGCTCCCTGCCTTTCTCATCACAATGCACAACGCCCTTGCCATCAAAATGCTACATAACGTTTGTCATCACAAAGATCCATGACACTTGTCATCATAATGCTCCATGTCATTGTAATCACAATGCTCCATTAAGGCTCTCATCACATTGCTCCATGCCCTTGTCTTCACAAAACTCCACGACACATGGCATCAGAATGCTCCATGACCTTCTCATCCCAATGCTCCATGCCCTTGCCATCACAATGCTCCATTACCACAGTCATACCAATGCTCCATGACCACTGCCATCACGATATTCCATGGCCTTGTCATCACAAAGCTCCATGACCCTTCTCATCACAAAGATCCAAGAACCCTGTAATCACAATGCTCTATGCACCTTTTCATCTCAATGATCCATGAAACCTGTCATCACAATGCACCAGGCCCATCATCATAATGCTTCATGCTATTGTCATCACAATGAAATCAAAATGCTCCATGACCTCTGTCATAGCAATGCTCCAAACCCTTGTGATCACAATATTCCATATCACTTGTCAGCACAATGCCCCATGACACTGCTCATCACAATTGTCAATGGCCTTCTCATCAAAATGCTCCATGACCTTTGTCATCACAATGCTCAATACACTTGTTATCAAAATGCTCCATGACACTTGTTGTCTGTATGCTCCTTTTACCCTGTCATGACAAGGTTCTATGCCTTTTTCATCACAATGATCCATGCCCTTTTCATCACAATGCTCCAAGACCCATGTAATCACGATGCTCCATGCCCTTGTCATCACAAAGCTCAATGACGCATGCCATCAGAATGCTCCTTGGTCTTCTCCTCAAAATGCTCCATGCCCTTGTCATCACAAAGTTCCAAGGCCCCTGTAATCACAATGATCCATGCCCTTTTTCATCAGTATGCTCCTTGAGACTTGTCATCACATGGCTCCATGGTTTTGTCATCATAATGATCCAAGCCGTAGTCATCACAATGCTCCATTATATTTGTCATCACAATCCTCCATTACATTTGGCATCACAATGCTCCCTGCCATTGTCATCGCATTGGACCCTGACATATGTCATCACAATGCTCCCTGACACCTGTCTTCAAAATACTCCCTGACCTTCTCATCACAATGCCCCATAACCTTGTCATCACAATGCACCATGTCCACTCTCATCACAATAATCTATGAAACTTGTCAGACCAATGCTCCATTCCCCTTTCATCACAATGCTCCGTGACTCCAGTCATCACAATGCTTCATAAAGTTTGTCATCACAACGGTCCATGCCCGCATAATCACAAGGCTCTATGTCCTTTGTAACCACAATGCTCCATGAACTTTTCATCACAATGCTCCGTGACCCTTGTCATCACAATGCTCCATGCCTTTGTCAGAACAATGCTCCATGACCCTTGTCATCACAAAGTGCCACACGCTTTTCATCACAATGATCCACAACTTTGTCATCCCTATGCACCATAAACATTGTAATCACAATGCTCCATGCACTTCTCATCCAAATGATCTCTCACATGAGATATCACAATGTTTTATCACTAGTTATCACAATCCTCCCTCACCCCTGTAATCACAGTGTTCCATGACCCCTGTCATCACAATACTACATCCCCTTATCAACACAATGTTCCATGACCCGTGACATCACAATGTTCCATAAGCACTGTCATCAAAATGCTCCATGACGTTTTTCATCAGAATGCTCCATGAGACTTATCATCACAAGTCTCCATGGTCTTCTCATCACAGTGCTCCAGGACCTTGTCATCACCATGCTCCATTCCCTTGTCATCACAATGCTCCATGACCCCTGTCATCACAATAATCCATGAACATTTTCAGCCCAATGCTCCACGACCTACTCATCACAATGCTCCATGGCCAATATCATCAAAATGCTCCATGACCACTGTCATCACAACACTCCATGACACCTGAAAACACAATGATCTGGGACTTTTGTCATCACAGTGCTCCATTCCCTAGTCATCACAATGCTCCATGACCCCTGTCATCACAACACTCCATGAAGATTTTCAGCCCAGTGCTCCATGACACTTGTCATCACAATGATCCATGCCCTTGTCATCCCAATGCTTCATGACCCCTGTATTCACAATGCTCCGTGACGCTTGTCATCACAGTGCTCCATGACACTTGTCATCGCAATGCTCCATGCCTTTGTCAGCAAAATGCTACATGTCCTTGTCTTTACAATGCTCTATGCGCTTGTCATCACAATACTCCATTTCCATTGTCATCAAAATCCTCCATGAATCTTGGGATCACATTGCCTCATGCCCTTGTCATCACAATGCTCCATGCTCCTTGAAATCAAAATGATCCGTGAGCTCTGTCATCACAATGCTCCAAACACATGGGATCACAGTGTTCCATAACAATTGTCATCACAATGCTCCATGATGCCTGTCATCACAATGCTCCATGCCCTTTTCATCACAATGCTCCATGACCTTTGTCATCACAATTATTAATACACTTGTCATCACAGTGCTCACTGACACTTGTAGTCAGAATGCTCCTTGAACCCTGTCACAAAAAGGCTCCATGACTTTTGCATCACAATGCCCCATACCGTTTTCATCACAATGCTCCATGCCATTGTCATCAAAATACTCCACAAGCTTGTCATCAGAATGCTCCATGACCCTTGTTATCAGATTTCTCCATGCACTTGTCAGCACAATGCTCCCTGACCCTTCTCATCACAATGCTCCAAGCCATTGTCATCTCAATGCTCCATTACCTTTGTCATCAGAATCCTCCATGACACTTTGCATCACAATGCTCCATGCCATATTCATCACAATGGACCATTACATATGTCATCACAATGCTCCCTGACACGTGTCTTCACAATACTGCATGACCTGGTCATCACAATGCTCCATGCCTTTCTCATCACAATGCGCCATTCCAACCGTCATCACAATAATCCATGAAACTTATTAGACCAATGTTCCATGCCCTTGTCATCACAATGTTCCATGCCCTTGTTATCACAAAGCTCCATGACCCCTGTCATCACAATGCTCCGTTACTCCAGTCATGACAATGCTTCATGACTTTTGTCATCACAATGGTCCATGCCCTCGTCATCAACAGTCTCTGTGACCTTTTTAACCACAATGCTCCATGAAATTTTCATCACAATGTTCTTTGACCCATGTCATCACAATGCTCCATGCGCTTGTCAGCACAATGCTCCATGACAAATGTCATCACAATGCACCATGCGCTTGTCACCACAGTGCTCCACATTCTTGTCATCACAATGGTCCTTAAAATTTTTCATCAGAATGCTCCATGCACTTCTCATCAAAATGCTCTCTCACCACTGATATCACAATGCTACATCACTATTTATCACAATACTCCCTCACCCCTGTCATCACAATGTTCCATGACTCCTGTCATCACAATGCTACATGCACTTCTCATCACAATATTTGATGACCCCTTACATCACAGTGTTCCATAACACCTGTCATCAAAATGTTCCATGACACTTTTCATCAAATTGCTCCATGACCCTGTCATTAGAATGTTCCCTGCCCTTCTCATCACAATGCACAATGCACTTGCCATCAAAATGCTCCATGTCCTTTGTCATCACAAAGATCCATGACCCTTGGCATCACAATGCTCCATGAACCCTGTCATCACAATACTCCATGGATATTTTCAGCCCAATGCTCCATGATATTCTCATCACAATGCTCCATGACAAATATCATCAAAATGCTCCATGACCACTGTCATCACAACACTCCATGACACCTGACAACACAATGATCCGGGACTCTTGTCATAACAATGCTACATTCCCTACTCATTACAATGCTCCATGACCCCTGTCAACACAAAACTCCATGAACATTTTCAGCCCAATGTTCCATGACCCTTGTCATCACAATCATCCATGCCCTTGTCATCCCAATGCTCCATGACCCCTGTATTCACAAAGCTCCATGACGCTTGTCATCACAGTGCTCCATGACACATGTCATCACAATGCTCCATGACTTTGTCAGCAAAATGCTACATGACCTTGTCATTACAATGTTCTATGCGCTTGTCATCACAATACTCCATTACCATTGTCATCACAATCCTCCATGAAATTTGGGATCACATTGCTTCATGCCCTTGTCATCACAATGCTCCATGCTCTTTGAAATCAAAATGATCCATGACCTCTGTCATCACAATGCTCCAAACCCTTGTGATCACAATGTTCCATAACACTTGTCATCACAATGCTCCATGATGCCTGTTACCACAATAATCCATGCCCTTTTCATCACAATGCTCCATGACCTTTGTAATCAGAATTCTCAATACACTTGTCATCACAATTCTCCCTGACTCTTGACTTTAGAATGCTCCTTGAACCTTGTCACGAAAAGGCTCCGTGCCTTTTTCATCACAAAGCCCCATGCCATTTTCATCACAATGCTCCATGCCATTGTCATCAAAATACTCCACAAGCTTGTCATCAGAATGCTCCATGACCATTGTCATCCCAATTCTCCATGCACTTGTTAGCACAGTGCTCCCTGACCCTTGTCATCACAATGCTCCAAGCCATTGTCATCACAATGCTCCATTAATTTTGTCAACAGAATCCTCCATGACACTTGGCATGACGATGCTCCATGCCATTGTCATCACAATGGGCCTTTATATATGTCATCACAATGCTCCCTGACACCTGTCTTCACAATACTGCATGACCTGGTCATCACAATGCTCCATGCCCTTGTCATCACAATGCGCCATTCCAACTGTCATCGCAATACTCCATGAAAATTATTAGACCAATGTCCCATGCCCTTGTCATCACAATGCTCCATGCCCTAGTTATCACAATGTTCCATGACCTCTGTCATCACAATGCTCCGTGACTCCAGTCATCACAATGCTCCATGACCTTTGTCATCACAATGGTCCATGCCCTCATTATCAACAGTCTCTTTGACCTTTTTAAGCACAATGCTCCATGAACATTTCATCACAATGCTCTTTGACCCTTGTCATCACAATGCTCTATGCCTTTCTCAGCACAATGTTCCATGCACTTCTCATCACATTGCTCCATGACCCCTGTCATCACAATGCTCCGTGACTCCTGTCATCACAATTCTTCATAATATTTGTCATAACAAGTGTTGAGGCCCGCGTCATCAAAAGGCTTTATTACCTTTGTAACCAAAATGCTCCATGAACTTTTCATCACAATGCTCCGTGACACTTGTCAAAACAATGCTCCATGCCTTTGTCAGAAAAATGCTCCATGACCCTTGTCATCACAATGTGCCACGCGCTTTTCATCCCAACGGTCCACAAATTTGTCTTTGCAATGCTCCATAAACCTTGTAATCACAATGTTCCATGCCTTTCTCATCACAATGCTCCATTACCCCTGTCGTAAAAATGCTCCATGACACCTGCCATCACAATGTTCCACGGCCTTGTCATCACATGGCTCCATGACCCATGTCATCACAATGCTCCACGCCTCCTGTAATCACAATGCTCCATGCCCTTGTCATCACAAAGCTCCATGACACATGTCATCAGAATGTTCCATGGCCTTCTCATCAAAATGCTCCATGCCCTTGTCATCACAATACACCATGTCCAATGTCATCACAATAATCTATGAAACTTGTCAGAATAATGCTCCATGACCCTGTAATCACAATGCTCCATGCACTTGTCATCACAATGCTCCATGACTCCAGTCATCACAGTGCTTCATAAAGTTTGTCATCGCAACGGTCCATGCCCGCGTCATCACAAGGCTCTGTGACCTTTGTAACCACAATGCTCCATGAAATTTTCATCACAATTCTCTGTGACCCTTGTCATCACAATGCTCCATGACTTTGTCAGAACAATGCTCCATGACCATTGTCTTCACAATGTGCCCCGCACATTTCATCACAACGGTCCACAAACTTGTAATTGCAATGCTCCATAAACATTGTAATCACAATGCTCCATGCACTTCTTATCCAAATGCTCTCTCACCAGAGATATCACAATGTTCCATCACTAGTCATCACAATACTCCCTCACCCCTGTAATCACAATGTTCCAAGACCCCTGACATCACAATGTCCATATGCCCTGTCATCAAAATGCTCCATGACCCTTTTCATCCCAAACCTCCATGACCCCTGGCATCACAATGTTCTACAACCCCTGTCATCAAAATGTTCCATTACACCTTTCATCAAATTGCTGCATGACCCTTTCACTAAATTCTCCCTGCCTTTCTCATCACAATGCACCACACACTTGTCATCGAAATGCTCCATGACATTTGAAATGAAAAAGCTCCATGACCCTTGGCATCACAGTGCTCCATGTCATTGTCATCACAATGCTCCATGAAGCCTCTCTTCACATTGCTCCATGCCCTTGTCATCACAAAGCCCCATGACACTTGTCATCACAATGTTTGATGCACTTCTCATTACAATCCTCCTTGACCCATGTATCACAGTGTTCCGTGCCCTTGTCATCACAAGGCTCCATGCCCACTCTCATCACAATAATCCATGAAACATTTCAGACCAATGCTCATTGCCCTTCTCATCACAATGCTCCATTACCTCTGTCATAACAATGCTCCATGACCTCTGCCATCCCAATGTTCCACGGGTTGTCATCACAAGGCTCCATGACACTGGTCATCACAATGCTCCAAGACCCATGTAATCACATTGATCCATGCCCTTGTCATCACAAAGTTCCATGACGCATGTCATCAGAATGTTCCATGGAATTCTCCTCACAATGCTCCATGCCCTTGTCATCACAATGATCCAAGAACACGTAATCACAATGCTCCATGCCCCTTTTCATCAGAATGCTCCATTAGACTTCTCACCACAAGTCTCCATGGTCATCTCATCACAATGCTCCAGGACCTTGTCATCACCATGCTCTGTTCCCTTGTCATCACAATGAACCAGGCCCTTGTCATCCTAATGCTCCATGACCCCTGTATTCACAATGCGCCGTGACGCTTGTCATTACAGTGCTACATGACACCTGTCATCACAATGCTCCATGCCTTTATCAGCAAAATGCTACATGACCTTGTCATTACAATGCTCTATGCTCTTGTCATCACAATACTCCATTTCCATTGTCATCACAATCCTCCATGAACCTTGGGATCACATTGCTTCATGCCCTTGTCATCACAATGCTCCATGCTCCTTGAAATCAAAATGATCCATGACCTCTGTCATCACAATGCTCCAAACCATTGTGATCCCAAAGTTCCATAACACTTGTCATCACAATGCTCCATGATGACTGTCATCACAAAATTCCATGCCCTTTTCATCACAATGCTCCATGACCTTTGTCATCACAATGCTCAGTACACTTGTCATCAAAATGCTCCCTGACACTTGTCATCAGAATGCTCCTTGAACCCTGTCACGAAAAGGCTCCATGCCATTTTCATCACAATGCCCCATGCCGTTTTCATCACAATGCTCCGTGACCATTGTCATCAAAATGCTTCATGCCTTTGTTTGAAAAATGTTCCATGACCCTTCTCATCACAATGTGCCATTCGCTTTTCATCACAACGGTCCAGAAACTTGTCATTGCAATGCTCCATAAACCTTGTAATCACAATGCTCCATACACTTCTCATCAAAATGCTCTCTCACCAGAGATATCACAGTGTTTCATCACTTGTCGTCACAATACTCCCTCACCCCAGTAATCACAATGTCCCATGACACCTGTCATCACAATGCTACATCCCCTTATCATCACAATGTTCCATGACCCCTGACATCACAATATTCTATAACCCCTGTCATCAAAAGGTTCCAATACACTTTTCATCAAATTGCTGCATGACCCTGGCATCAAAATACTCCCTGCCATTCTCATCACAATGCAACATGCACTTGTCATCAAAATGCTCCATGACCTTTGTCATCACAAAGCTCCATGACCCCTGGCATCACAGTGCTCCATGTCATTGTCATCACAATGCTCCATGAAACCTCTCATCACATTTCTCCATGCCCTTGTCATCACAAAGCTCCATGACACTTGTAATCACAATGCTCGATGCCCTTCTCATCACAATGCCCCATGACCTTGTCATTACAATCCTCCATGACCCATGTATCACAGTGTTCCATGCCCTTAACATCACAAAGTTCTATGCCCACTCTCATCACAATAATCCATGAAACATTTCAGACCAATGCTCCATGCCCTTCTCATCACAATGCTCCTTTACCTCTGTCATAACTATGCTCCATGACACCTGCCATCACAATGTTCCACGGCCTTGTCATCACAAGGCTCCATGACACTTGTCATCACAATGCTCCACGACCCATCTAATCAAAATGCTCCATGCCCTTGTCATCAAAAAGCTACATGACGCATGTCATCAGAATGTTCCATGGCCCTGTCATCACAATGCTCCAAGACCCTTTTAATCAAAATGCTCCATGCGTCTTTTCTTCTCAATGCTCCATGAACCCTGTCATCACAATGGACGATGCCCATCATCATAATGCTTCAGGCTATTGTCATCACAATGAAATCAAAATGCTCCATGACCTCTGTCATCACAATGCTCCAAACCTGGTGATCACAATGTTCCATAACACTTATCATCACAACAACCCTTGACGCTCATCATCACAATTATCCATGGTCTTCTCATCACAATGCTCCATGACCTTTGTCATCACAATGCTTAATACACTTGTTATCACAATGCTCCCTGACACTTGTCATCAGTATGCTCCATTCACCCTGTCATGACACGTCTCCATGCCTTTTTCATCACAATGATCCATGCCATTTTAATCACAATGCTCCAAGACTCCTGTAATCACAATGCTCCATGCCCTTGTCATCATAATGCTCAATGATGCATGTCATCAGAATGCTCCATGGCCTTCTCATCACAATGCTCAATGACCTTGTCATCACAATGCTCCAAGACCCCTGTAATCACAATGTTCCATGTCTCTTTTCATCAAAATGCTCCATGAGACTTGTCATCACAAGTCTCCATTGTCTTCTCATCAAAGTGCTCCAGGAACTTGTCATCAATATGCTCCATGATCCCTGTCATCACAATACTCCATGAACATTTTCAGCCCAATGCTCCATGACCCTTGTCATCACAATCATCAATGCCCTTGTCATCCCAATGCTCCATGACCCCTGTATTCACAATGCTCCGTGACGCTTGTCATCACAGGGCTCCAAGACACCTGTCATCACAATGCTCCATGCCTTTGTCAGCAAAATACTACCTGACATTTTCATTGCAATGCTCTATGCGCTTGTCATCACAATACTCCATTCCCATTGTCATCACAGTCCTCCATGAACCTTGGGATCACATTGCTTCATGCCCTCGTCATCACAATGCTCCATGCTCCTTGAAATCTAAATGATCCATGACCTCTGTCATCACAATGCTCCAAACCCTTGTGATCACAATGTTCCATAGCACTTGTCATCACAACGCTCTAAGATGCCTGTCATCACATTACTCCATGCCTTTTTCATCACAATGCTCCATGACCTTTGTCATCACAATTCTCAATACACTTGTCATCACAATGCTCCCTGACACTTGCCATCACAATGCTCCTTGAACCCTTTCACGAAAATGCTCCATGCCTTTTTCATCACAATGCCCATGCCGTATTCGTCACAATGATCCATGCCATTGTCATCAAAATACTCCACAAGCTTGTCATCAGAATGCTCCATGACGCTTGTCATCACAATTCTCCATGCACTTGTCAGCACAATGCTCCCTGAACCTTGTCATCACAATGCTCCAAGCCATTGTCATCACAATGCTCCATTTCCATTGTCATCAGAATCCTCCATGACACTTGGCATCACAATGATCCATGCCATTGTCATCACAATGGGCCATTACATATGTCATCACAATGCTCCCTGACACCTGTCTTCACAATACTGCATGACCTGGTCATCACAATGCTCCATGCCCTTGTCATCACAATGCTCCATTCCAACTGTCATCGCAATAATCCATGAAACTTATTAGACCAATGTTCCCTGCCCTTGTCATCACAATGCCCCATGCCCTTGTTATCACAATGCTCCATGACCCCTGTCATCACAATGTTCCATGAATCGATTCATCACAATGCTTCATGACCTTTGTCATCACAATGGTCCATGCCCTCGTCATCCACAGTCTCTGTGACATATTTAACCACATTGCTCCATGAAATTTTCATCACAATGCTCTTTGACCCTTGTCATCACAATGCTCTATGCCTTCCTCAGAACAATGCTCCATGACCCTTGTCATCACAGTGCTCCATGCGCTTGTCAGCACAATGCACCATGACCCATGTCATCACAATGCACCCTGCGATTGTCATCACAGTGCTCCACATTCTTGTCACCACAATGCACAATAAAACTTGTCATCACAATTCTCCATGCACTTCTCATCAAAATGCTCTCTCACCACAGATATCACAATGTTACATCACTATTCATCACATTACTCCCTCACCACTGTCATCACAATGTTCCATGACTCCTGTCTTTGCAATGCTACATGCACTTATCATCACCAAGTTCGATGACCCCTGACAGCACAATGTTCCATAACCCCTGTCATCAAAATATTCCATTACAATTTTCATCAAATTGCTCTATGACCCTGTCATCACAATGCTCCCTGCACTTCTCATCACATTACACCACCCCTTGTCATCAAATTGCTCCATGACCTTTGTCATCACAAAGCTCCATGACCCTTGGCATCTCAATGCTCCATGCCATTGTCATCACAATGCTCCATGAACACTCTCATCACATGGCTCCATGCCCTTGTCATCACAAAGCACCATGACACTTGTCATCACAATGCTCGATGCCCTTCCCATCACAATGCTACATGCCTTTGTCATTACAATCCTCCATGACCCATGTATCACAGTGTTCCGTGCCCTTGTCATCACAATGCTCCATGCCCACTCTCATCACAATAATCCATGAAACATTTCAGACCAATGCTCAATGCCCTTCTCATCACAATGCTCCATTATCTCTGTCATAACAATGCTCCATGACCCCTGCCATCACAATGTTCCACGGCCTTGTCCTCACAAGGCTCCATGAACCTTGTCTTCACAATGCTCCAAAACCCCTGTAATCACAATGCTCCATGCCCTTGATATCACAAAGCTCCATGACGCATGTCATCAGAATGTTCCATGGCCTTCTCCTCACAATGCTCCATGCCCTTTTCATCACAATGCTCCAAGAACCCTGTAATCACAATGCTCCATGCCCCTTATCATCAGAATGCTCCATGAGACTTGTCATCACAAGTCTCCATGGTCTTCTCATCACAATGCTCCAGGAAGTTGTCATCACCATGCTCCATTCCCTTGTCATCACAATGCTCCATGACCCCTGTCATCACAATACTCCATGAATATTTTCAGCCCAATGCTCCGTGAACTTCTCATCACAATGCTCCAAGACCAATATCATCACAATGCTCCATGACCACTGTCATCACAACACACCATGACACCTGACAACACAATGATCCGGGACTCTTGTCATCACAATGCTCCATTCCCTAGTCATCCCAATGCTCCATGACGCTTGTCATCACAGTGCTCCATGACACCTGTCATCACAATGCTCCATGACTTTTTCAGCAAAATGCTACATGACCTTCTCATTACAATACTCTATGCACTTGTCATCACAATACTCCATTACCATTGTCATCACTATCCTCCATGAAACTTGGGATCACATTGCTTCATGCCCTTGTCATCACAATGCTACATGCTCCTGGAAATCAAAATGATCCATGACCTCTGTCATCGCAATGCTCCAAACACTTGTGATCACAATGTTCCATAACACTTGTCATCACAACGCTCCATGATGCCTGTCATCACAATACTCCATGCCCTTTTCATCACAATGCTCCATGACCTTTGTAATCACAATTCTCAATACACTTGTCATCACAATGCTCCATGACACTTGTCGTCAGAATGCTCCTTGAACCCTGTCATGAAAAGGCTGCATGCATTTTTCATCACAAAGCCCCATGCCGTTTTCATCACAATGCTCCATGCCATTGTCATCAAAATACTCCACAAGCTTTTCATCAGAATGCTCCATGACCCTTGTCATCACAGTTCTCCATGCACTTGTCAGCACAATGCTCCCTGAACCTTGTCTTCACTATGCTCCAAGCCATAGTGATCACAATGCTCCATTACCTTTGTCATCAGAATCCTCCATGACATTTGTCATCACAATGCTCCATGCCATTGTCATCACAATGGGCCAATACATATGTCATCACAATGCTCCGTGACACCTCTTTTCACAATAATGCATGACCTGGTCATCACAATGTTCCATGCCCTTGTCATCACAATGCGCCATTCCAACTGTCATCACAATAATCCATGAAACTTATTAGACCAATGCTCCATGCCCTTGTCATCACAATGCTCCATGCCCTTGTTATCACAATGTTCCAAGACCCCTGTAATCAGAATGCTCCATGCCCCTTTTCATCAGTATGCTCCATGAGACTTGTCATCACAAGGCTCCATGGTTTTCTCATCACAATGCTCCAGGACATTGTCATCACAATGCTTCACGACATTGTCATGAAAATTATCATTGGCCCTTGTCATCATAATGCTCCAAGCCGTAGTCATCACAATGCTACATTATATTTGTCATTACAATCCTCCATTACATTTTGCATCACAATGCTCCATGCCCTTGTCATCACAATGCACCATGTCCACTGTCATCACAATCATCTATGAAACTTGTCAGACCAATGCTCCATGCCCCTGTCATCACAGTGCTCCATGCCCTTGTCATCACAATGCTCCATGACCCCTGTAATCACAATGCCCCGTGACTCCAGTCATCACAATGCTTCATAACGTTTGTCATCACAACGGTCCATGCCCGCGTCATCACAAGGCTCTGTGACCATTTTAACCACAATGCTCCATGAACTTTTCATCACAATGCTCCGTGACCCTTGTCATCACAATGCTCCATGCCTTTGTCAGAACAATGCTCCATGACCTTTGTCATCACAATGTGCCATGCACTTTTCATCACAATGATCCACAACCTTGTCATCGCTATGCTCCATAAACCTTGTAATCACAATGCTCCATGAACTTCTCATCCAAATGCTCTCTCACATGAGATATCACAATGTTCCACCACTAGTCATCACAATCCTCCCTCACCCCTGTTATCACAAGGTTCCATGACCCCTGTCATCACAATGCTACATTCCCTTATCTGCACAATGTTCCATGACCCCTGACATCACAATGTTCCATAACCCCTGTCGTCAAAATGCTCCATGACCCTTTTCATCCCAAAGATCCATGAACCCTGGCATCACAATATTCTATAACCCCTCTCATCAAAATGTTCCATTACACTTTTCATCAAATTGCTGCATGACCCTGTCATCAAAATGCTCCCTGCCCTTCTCATCACAATGCACCACACCCTTGTCATCAAAATGCTCCATGACCATTGTCATCACAAAGCTCCATGGCCCTTGGCATCACAATGCTCCATTTCATTGTCATCACAATGCTCCATGAACCCTCTCATCACATGGCTCCATGCCCTTGTCATCACAAAGCACCATGACACTTGTCATCACAATGCTCGATGCCCTTCCCATCACAATGCTCCATGCCTTTGTCATTACAATCCTCCATGACCCATGTATCACAGTGTTCCGGGCCCTTGTCATCACAATGCTCCATGCCCACTCTCATCACAATAATCCATGAAACATTTCAGACCAATGCTCAATGCCCTTCTCATCACAATGCTCCATTATCTCTGTCATAACAATGCTTTATGACCCCTGCCATCACAATGTTCCACGGCCTTGTCATCACAAGGCTCCATGACCCTTGTCATCACAATGCTCCAAAACCCCTGTAATCACAATGCTCCATGTCATTGTCATCACAATGATCCATGAACCATCTCATCACATTGCTCCATGCCCTTGTCATCAAAAGCTCCATGACTCTTGTCATCACAATGCTCGATGCAGTTCTAATCACAATGCTCCATGCCCTTGTCATTACAATCCTCCATGACCCATGTATCACAGTGTACCATGCCCTTGTCATCACAATGCTCCATGCCCACTCGCATCACAATAATCCATGAAACATTTCAGACCAATGCTCAATGCCCTTCTCATCACAATGCTCCATTACCTATGTCATAAAAATGCTCCATGACCACTGCCATCAAAATGTTCCACGGCCTTGTCATCACAATGCTCCATGGCCCTTGTCATCACAATGCTCCAAAACCCCTGTAATCAGAAAGCTCCATGCGCTTGTCATCACAATGCTCCATGACCTTTGTCATCACAATTCTCAATACACTTGTCATCACAATGCTCCCTGACACTTGTCGTCAGAATGCTCCTTGAACCCTGTCATGAAAAGGCTGCATGCCTTTTTCATCACAAAGCCCCATGCCGATTTCATGACAATGCTCCATGCCATTGTCATCAAAATACTCCACAAGCTTGTCATCAGAATGCTCCATGACTCTTGCCATCACAATTCTCCATGCACTTGTCAGCACAATGCTCCCTGAACATTGTCATCACTATGCTCCAAGCCATTGTCATCAAAATGTTCCATTACCTTTGTCATCAGAATCATCCATGACAATTTGCATCACAATGCTCCATGCCATTGTCATCACAATGGGCCAATACATATGTCATCACAATGCTCCGTGACACCACTTTTCACAATATTGCATGACCTGGTCATCACAATGCTCCATGCCCTTCTCATCACAATGCTCCATTACCCCTGTCATCACAATGCTCCAAGACCCCTGTAATCACAAAGCTCCATGCCCTTGTCATCACAAAGCTCCATGACGCATGTCATCAGAATGTTCCATGGCCTTCTCCACACAATGCTCCATGCCCTTGTCATCACAATGCTCCAAGACCCATGTAATCACAATGCTCCATTCCCCTTTTCATCAGAATGTTCCATGAAACTTGTCATCACAAGTCTCCATGGTCATCTCATCACAATGCTCCAGGACCTTGTTATCACCATGCTCCATTCCCTAGTGATCACAATGCTCCATGACACCTGTCATCACAATACTCCATGAACATTTTCAGCCCAATGCCCCATGACCTTCTCATCACAATGCTCCAAGGCCAATATCATCACAATGCTCCATGATCACTGTCATCACAACACTCAATGACACCTGACAACACAATGATCTGGGACTCTTGTCATCACAATGCTCCATTCCCTAGTCATCACAATGCTCCATGACCCTGTCATCACAATACTCCAGGAATATTTTCAGCCCAATTCTCCATGACGTTTGTCATCACAATGATCCATGCCCTTGTCATCCTAATGCTCCATGACCCCTGTATTCACAATGCTCCGTGACGATTGTCATCACAGTGCTCCATGACACATGTCATCACAATGCTGTATGCCATTCTCAGCACAATGCTCCATGCCCTTTTCATCACAATGCTCCATGACCCCTGTCATCACAATGCTCCGTGACTCCAGTCATCACAATTCTTCATAACATTTGTCATCACAATGGTCGATACACATGTCATCACAAGGCTCTGTGACTTTTGTAAACACAATGCTCCATGAACTTTTCATCACAATGCTCCGTGACACGTGTCATCACAATGCTCCATGCCTTTGTCAGAGAAATGCTCCATGACCCTTGTCATCACAATGTGTGACACGCTTTTCATCCCAACGGTCCACAAATTTGTCATCGCAATGCTCCATAAACCTTGAAATCACAATGCTCCATTCCCTTCTCATCACAATGCTCCAATACCCCGGTCATAACAATGCTCCATTACCACTGCCATCACAATGTTCCACGGCCTTGTCTTCACAAGGCTCCATGACACTTGTCATCACAATGCTCCAAGACTCCTGTAAGCACAATGCTCCATGCCCTTGTCATCACAAAGCTCCATGACACATGTCATCAGAATGTTCCATGTCCTTCTCCACACAATGCTCCATGCCCTTGTCATCAAAATGCTCCAAGACCCCTGTAATCACAATGCTCCATGCCCCTTTTCATCTCAATGCCCATGAACCCTCTCATCACAATGCATCATGCCAATCATCATAATGCTTCCGGCTATTGTCAGCACAATGAAATCAAAATTCTCCATGACCGCTGTCATCACAATGCTCCATGACCCCTGTCATCACAATACTCCATGAACATTTTCAGCCCAATGCTCCATGACCCTTGTCATCACAATGATCTTTGCCCTTGTCATCCAAATGCTACATGACCCCTGTATTCACAATGCTCCGTGACGCTTGTTATCACAGTGCACCATGACACTTGTCATCACAATGCTCCATGCCTTTGTCAGCAAAATGATACATGACCTTGTCATTATAATGCTCTATGTGATTGTCATCACAATACTCCCTTACCGTTGTCATCACAGTCCTCCATGAACCTTGGGATCACATTGCTTCATGCCCTTGTCATCACAATGCTCCATGCTCCTTGAAATCAAAATGATCCATGACCTCTCTCATCACAATGCTCCAAACCCTTGTGATCACAATGTTCCATAACACTTGTCATCACAACGCTCCATGATGCCTGTCATCACAATACTCCATGTCCTTTTCATCACAATGCTCCATGACCTTTGTCATCACAATTCTCAATACACTTGTCATCACAATGCTCCCTGACACTTGCCATCACAATGCTCCTTGAACCCTGTCTCGAAATGGCTCCATGCCTTTTTCATCAGTATGCCCCATGCCATTTTCATCACAATGCTCCATGCCATTGCCATCAAAATACTCCACAAGCTTGTCATCAGAATGCTCCATGACCCTTGTCATCACAATTCTCCATGCACTTGTCAGCACAATGCTCCCTAACCCTTGTCATCACAATGCTCCAAGCCATTGTCATCACAGTGCTCCATTACCTTTGTCATCAGAATCCTCCATGACACTTGGCATCACAATGCTCCATGCCATTGTCATCACAATGGGCCATTACATATGTCATCACAATGCTCCCTGACACCTGTCTTCCCAATACTGCATGACCTGGTCATCACAATGTTCCATGCCCTTGTCATCACAATACTCCATGCCCTTGTTATCACAATGCTCCATGACCCCTGTCATCACAATGCTCCGTGACTCCAGTTATCACCATGCTTCATGACCTTTGTCATCACAATGGTCCATGACCTGGTCATCAACAGTCTCTGTGACCATTTTAACCACAATGCTCCATGAACTTTTCATCACAATGCTCTTTGACCTTTGTCATCACAATGCTCTATGCCTTTCTCAGCACAATGCTCCATGACCCTTGTCATCACTATGCTCCATGCGCTTGTCAGCACAATGCTCCATGACACATGTCATCGCAATGCACCATGCGCTTGTCATCACAGTGCTCCAAAATCTTGACATCACAATGCTCCATGAACCTTTTCATCACAATACTCCATGGACTTCTCACCAAAATGCTCTCTCACCACTGATGTCACAATGTTACATCAATATTCGTCACAATATTCCCTCACCCCTGTCATCAAAATGTGCCATGACTCCTGTCATCACAATGCTACATGCACTTATCATCACAATGTTCGATGACCCCTGGCATCACAATGTTCCATAACCACTGTCATCAAAATGTTCCTTGACACTTTTCATCAAATTGCTCAATGACCCTGTCATCACAATGCTCCCTACCCTTCTCATCACAATGCACAACGCCCTTGTCATCAAAATGCTCCATGACCTTTGTCATCACAAAGATCCATAACCCTTGTCATCACAATGCTCCATGTCATTGTCATCACAATGCACCATGAATGTTCTCATCACATTGCTTCATGTCCATGTCATCACAAACCTCCATGACACATATCATCAGAATGCTCCATGGCCTTCTCATCACAATGCTCCTTGCCCTGCCATCACAATGCTCCATTATCCCTGTCATACCCATGATCCATGAGCCCTGCCATCACGATGTTCCATGGCCTTGTCATCACAAGGCTCCAT
This sequence comes from Mesoplodon mirus, assembly GCF_964341445.2. Classification (NCBI taxonomy): domain Eukaryota; kingdom Metazoa; phylum Chordata; class Mammalia; order Artiodactyla; family Ziphiidae; genus Mesoplodon; species Mesoplodon mirus. Next base: position 793,595 of record NW_028295738.1, read on the forward strand.
GACGCTTCTCATCACAATGCTCCAAGAACCCTGTAACCACAATGATCCATGCCCATTTTCATCTCAATGTTTCATGAACCCTGTCATCACAATGCACCATGACCATCATCATAATGCTTCATGCTATTGTCATCACAGTGAAATCAAAATGCTCCATGATCTCTGTCATAACAATGCTCCAAACGCTTGTGATCACAATATTCCAAAACACTTGTCATCACAATGCACCATGACGCTCGTCATCACAATTATCCATGGTCTTCTCATCACAATGCTCCATGACCTTTGTCATCACGATGCTCAATACACTTGTCATCAAAATGCTCCCTGACACTTGTTGTCTGTATGCTCCTTGAACCCTGTCATGACAAGGCTCCATGCTTTTTCATCACAATGCTCCAAGACCCATTTAATCACAATGCTCCATGCCCTTGTCATCACAAAGCTAAAGGACGCATGTCTTCAGAATGCTCTTGGCCTTCTCCTCACAATGCTCCATGCACATGTCATCACAATGTTCCAAGACGCCTGTAATCACAATGGTCCATGTCCATTTTCATCAGTATGCTCCATGAGATTTGTCATCACAAGGCTCCATGTTTTTCTCATCACAATGCTCCAGGACATTGTCATCACAATGCTTCACGACCTTGTCCTGAAAATTCTCAATGGCCCTTGTCATCATAATGCTCCAAGCCCTAGTCATCACAGTGCTCCATTATATTTGTCAACACAATCCTCCATTACATTTGGCATCACAAGGCTCCCTGCTATTGTCATCGCAATGGACAATGACATATGTCATCACAATGCTCCCTGACAACTGTCTTCACAATACTCCATGACCTTCTCATCACAATGATCCATGCCCTTGTCATCACAATGCACCATGTCCACTGTCCTCACAATAATCTATGAAAGTTGTCAGACGAATGCTCCATGCCCCTGTCATCACAATGCTCCATGCCCTTGTCATCACAATGCACCATGACCCCTGTCATCACAATGCTCCGTGACTCCAGTCATCACAATGCTTCATAACATTTGTCATCACAATGCTCCATGCCCGCGTCATCACAAGGCTCTGTGTCGTTTGTAACCACAATGCTCCATGAACATTTCATCACAATACTCCGTGACCCTTGTCATCACAATGCTCCATGCCTTTGTCAAAAAAATGCTCCATGACCCTTTTCATCACAATTTGCCACGCACTTTTCATCACAACGGTCCACAATTTTCTCATTGCAATGCTCCATAAAACTTGTAATCACAGTGCTGCATGTCCTTCTCATCACAATGCTCCATTACCCCTGTCATAACAGTATTCCATGACGCCATCCATCACGATGTTCCATGGCCTTGTAATCACAAGGCTCCATGACACTTGTCATCACAATGCTCCAAGACCCCTGTAATCACAATGCTCCATGCCCTTGTCATCACAAAGCACCATGACACATGTCATCAGAATGTTCCATGGCCTTCTCATTAAATGCTCCATGCCATTGTCATCACAGTGCTCCAAGACCGCTGTAATCACAATGCTCCATGCCCCTTTTTATCTCCATGCTCCATGAACCCTGTCATCACAATGCATCATGCACATCATCATATTGCTTCCGGCTATTGTCAGCACAATGAAATCAAAATTCTCCTTGACCTCTATCATCACAATGCTCCATGACCCCTGTCATCAAAATACTCCATGATCATTTTCAGCCCACTGCTCCATGACACTTGTCATCACAATGATCCATGCTCTTGCCATCCCAATGCTCCATGACCCCTGTATTCACAATGCTCCGTGACGCTTGTCATCACAGTGCTCCATGACACGTGTCATCACAATGCTCCATGACTTTGTCAGCAAAATGCTACATGACCTTGTCATTACAATTCTCTATGTGCTTGTCATCAAAATACTCCATTTCCATTGTCATCACAATTCTCCATGAACCTTGGGTTCACATTGCTTCATGCCCTTGTCATCACAATGCTCCATGCTCCTTGAAATCAAAATGATCCATGACCTCTGTCATCACAATGCTCCAAACCATTGTGATCCCAAAGTTCCATAACACTTGTCATCACAATGCTCCATGATGACTGTCATCACAAAATTCCATGCCCTTTTCATCACAATGCTCCATGATCTTTCTCATCACAATGCTCAGTACACTTGTCATCAAAATGCTCCCTGACACTTGTCATCAGAATGCTCCTTGAACCCTGTCACGAAAAGGCTCCATGCCATTTTCATCACAATGCCCCATGCCGTTTTCATCACAATGCTCCGTGACCATTGTCATCAAAATGCTCCATGCCTTTTTTTGAAAAATGTTCCATGACCCTTCTCATCACAATGTGTCATTCGCTTTTCATCACAACGGTCCAGAAACTTGTCATTGCAATGCTCCTTAAACCTTGTAATCACAATGCTCCATACACTTCTCATCAAAATGCTCTCTCACCAGAGATATCACAGTGTTTCATCACTAGTCGTCACAATACTCCCTCACCCCAGTAATCACAATGTCCCATGACCCCTGTCATCACAATGCTACATCCCCTTATCATCACAATGTTCCATGACCCCTGACATCACAATGTTCTATAACCCCTGTCATCAAAATGTTCCAATACACTTTTCATCAAATTGCTGCATGACCCTGGCATCAAAATACTCCCTGCCATTCTCATCACAATGCACCATGCACTTGTCATCAAAATGCTCCATGACCTTTGTCATCACAAAGCTCCATGACCCCTGGCATCACAGTGCTCGATGTCATTGTCATCACAATGCTCCATGAACCCTCTCATCACATTTATCCATGCCCTTGTCATCACAAAGCTCCATGACACATGTCATCACAATGCTCGATGCCCTTCTCATCACAATGCCCCATGACCTTGTCATTACAATCCTCCATGACCCATGTATCACAGTGTTCCATGCCCTTATCATCACAATGCTCTATGCCCACTCTCATCACAATAATCCATGAAACATTTCAGACCAATGCTCCATGCCCTTCTCATCACAATGCTCCTTTACCTCTGTCATAACTATGCTCCATGACACCTGCCATCACAATGTTCCACGGCCTTGTCATCACAAGGCTCCATGACACTTGTCATCACAATGCTCCATGACCCATCTAATCAAAATGCTCCATGCCCTTGTCATCAAAAAGCTACATGACGCATGTCATCAGAATGTTCCATGGCCCTGTCATCAAAATTCTCCATGCCCTTGTCATCACAATGCTCCAAGACCCTTTTAATCAAAATGCTCCATGCCTCTTTGCATCTCAATGCTCCATGAACCCTGTCATCACAATGGACGATGCCCATCATCATAATGCTTCAGGCTATTGTCATCACAATGAAATCAAAATGCTCCATGACCTCTGTCATCACAATGCTCCAAACCCTGGTGATCACAATGTTCCATAACACTTATCATCACATCACCCCTTGACGCTCATCATCACAATTATCCATGGTCTTCTCATCACAATGCTCCATGACCTTTGTCATCACAATGCTTAATACACTTGTTATCACAATGCTCCCTGACAGTTGTCATCAGTATGCTCCATTCACCCTGTCATGACACGTCCCCATGCCTTTTTCATCACAATGATCCATGCCATTTTAATCACAATGCTCCAAGACCCCTGTAATCACAATGCTCCATGCCCTTGTCATCATAATGCTCAATGATGCATGTCATCAGAATGCTCCATGGCCTTCTCATCACAATGCTCCATGCCCTTGTCATCACAATGCTCCAAGACCCCTGTAATGACAATGCTCCATGTCCCTTTTCATCAAAATGCTCCATGAGAATTGTCATCACAAGTCTCCATTGTCTTCTCATCAAAGTGCTCCAGGAAATTGTCATCAAAATGCTCCATGATCCCTGTCATCACAATACTCCATGAATATTTTCAGCCCAATGCTCCATGACCCTTGTCATCACAATCATCCATGCCCTTGTCATCCCAATGCTCCATGACCCCTGTATTCACGATGCTCCGTGACGCTTGTCATCACAGGGCTCCATGACACCTGTCATCACAATGCTCCATGCCTTTGTCAGCAAAATACTACCTGACCTTTTCATTGCAATGCTCTATGCGCTTGTCATCACAATACTCCATTCCCATTGTCATCACAGTCCTCCATGAACCTTGGCATCACATTGCTTCATGCCCTTGTCATCACAATGCTCCATGCTCCTTGAAATCTAAATGATCCATGACCTCTGTCATCACAATGCTCCAAACCCTTGTGATCACAATGTTCCATAGCACTTGTCATCACAACGCTCTAAGATGCCTGTCATCACATTACTCCATGCCTTTTTACTCACAATGCTCCATGACTTTGTCATCACAATTCTCAATACACTTGTCATCACAATGCTCCCTGACACTTGTCATCACAATGCTCCAAGCCATTGTCATCACAATGCTCCATTTCCATTGTCATCAGAATCCTCCATGACACTTGACATCACAATGATCCATGCCATTGTCATCAAAATACTCCACAAGCTTGTCATCAGAATGCTCCATGACGCTTGTCATCACAATTCTCCATGCACTTGTCAGCACAATGCTCCCTGACCCTTGTCATCACAATGCTCCAAGCCATTGTCATCACAATGCTCCATTTCCATTGTCATCAGAATCCTCCATGACACTTGGCATCACAATGATCCATGCCATTGTCATCACAATGGGCCATTACATATGTCATCACAATGCTCCCTGACACCTGTCTTCACAATACTGCATGACCTGGTCATCACAATGCTCCATGCCCTTGTCATCACAATGCGCCATTCCAACTGTCATCGCAATAATCCATGAAACTTATTAGACCAATGTTCCCTGCCTTTGTCATCACAATGCTCCATGCCCTTGTTATCAGAATGCTCCATGACCCCTGTCATCACAATGCTCCATGAATCGATTCATCACAGTGCTTCATGACCTTTGTCATCACAATGGTCCATGCCCTCGTCATCCACAGTCTCTGTGACATATTTAACCACATTGCTCCATGAAATTTTCATCACAATGCTCTTTGACCCTTGTCATCACAATGCTCTATGCCTTCCTCAGCACAATGCTCGATGACCCTTGTCATCACAGTGCTCCATGTGCTTGTCAGCACAATGCACCATGACCCATGTCATCACAATGCACCCTGCGCTTGTCATCACAGTGCTTCACAATCTTGTCACCACAATGCTCCATAAAACTTGTCATCACAATTCTCCATGCACTTCTCATCAAAATGCTCTCTCACCACAGATATCACAATGTTACATCACTATTCATCACATTACTCCCTCACCACTGTCATCACAATGTTCCATGACTCCTGTCTTTGCAATGCTACATGCACTTATCATCACAAAGTTCAATGACCCCTGACAGCACAATGTTCCATTACCCCTGTCATCAAAATATTCCATTACAATTTTCATCAAACTGCTCTATGATCCTGTCATCACAATGCTCCCTGCCCTTCTCATCACATTGCACCACCCCTTGTCATCAAATTGCTCCATGACCTTTGTCATCACAAAGCTCCATGACCCTTGGCATCTCAATGCTCCATGCCATTGTCATCACAATGCTCCATGAACCCTCTAATCACAATGCTCCATGCCCCTTTGCATCTCAATGCTCCATGAACCCTGTCATGAAAATGCACCATGCCCATCATCATAATGCTTCAGGCTCTTGTCATCACAATGAAATCAAAATATTTGATAATCTGTCTCATCACAATGGTCCAAAATCTTGTGATCACATTGTTCTATAACACTTATCATCACAACGCCCCATGACGCTCATCATCACAATTATCCATGCTCTTCTCATCACAGTGCTCCATGACCATTGTCATCACAATGCTCTATAAACTTGTCATCACAATGCTCCCTGACACTTGTCATCAGTATGCTCCTGGAACCATGTCATGACAAGGCTCCATACCATTTTCATAACAATGATCTATGCCAATTTCATCACAATGCTCCAAGACACCAGTAATCACAGTGCTCCATGCCCTTGTCATCACAATGCTCCAAGACCCCTGTAATCACAATACTCCATGCCCCTTTTCATCAGAATGCTCCATGAGACTTGTTATTACAAGGCTCCATGTTCTTCTCATCACAATGCTCCAGGAACTTTTCATCACCATGCTCCATTCCCTTGTCATCACAATGCTCCATGACCCCAGTCCTCACAATACTTCCTGAATATTTTCAGTCCAATTCTCCAGGAACTTCTCATCACAATGCTTCATGATCCCTATCATCACAATGCTCCATGACCACTGTCATCACAACGCTCCATGACCCCTGACAATACAGTGATACGGGACTCTTGTCATCACAATGCTCCATTCCCTAGTCATCACAATGCTCCATGAACATTTTCAGCCCAATGCTCCATGACACTTGTCATCACAATGATCCATGTCCTTGCCATCCCTATGCTCCATGACCCCTGTAATCACAATGATCCGTGATGCTTCTCATCACAGTGCTCCATGACACTTATCATCACAATGATCCATGCCTGTGTCAGCAAAATGCTACATGACCTTGTCATCACAATGCTCCATTTGCTTGTCATCACAATACTCCATTACCATTGTCATCACAATCCTCCATGAACCTTGGGATCACATTGCTTCATGCCCTTCTCATCACAATGCTACATGTTCCTTGAAAACAAAATTATCCATGAATTCTATCATCACAATGCTCCAAACACTTGTGATCACAATGTTCCATAACACTTGTCATCACAACGCTCCATGATGCCTGTCATCACAATACTCCATGCCCTTTTCGTCAAAATGCTCCATGTTCTTTTTCATCACCATTCTCAATACACTTGTCATCACAATGTTCCCTGACACTTGTCGTCAGAATATTCCTTGAAACCTGTCATGAAATGGTTTCATGCCTTTTTTATCACAATGCTCCATGCCCTTTTCATCACAATGCTCCATGCCATTGTCGTCACAGTACTCCACAAGCTTGTCATCAGAATGCTCCATGACACTTGTCATCACAATGCTCCATGGCCACTGTCATCTCAATGCTCCATACCCCTTGTCATTACTGTGCTCCATGACGCTCGTCATCACAATTATCCATGGTCTTCTCATCACAATTCTCCACGCCCTTGTCATCAAATTGCTCCATGATCCTTGTCATCACAGTGCTCCATGGCCACTCTCATCACAATGCTCCATTCCCCTTGTCATTACAGTGCTCCATGACGCTCGTCATCACAATTATCCATGGTCTTCTCATCACAAAGCTCCAGGGTCTTGCCATCACAATGCTCCATGCCCTGGTCATCACAATGCTCCATGTCCCCTGTCATCACAATTCTCCTCATTCTTGGCATCACTATGCTCCATGACACTTCTCATCACCGTGTTACATGATTTGTCATCACAATTCTGTATGCACTTTTCATCACAATGCTCCATGACCCCTGTCATAGGAAGCTCCATGTGCTTCTCATCACAATGCTTCATGAACTTGTCATCAAAATTCTCAATGGCCCTTGTCATCACAATGTTCCATGCCCTTGTCATCACAATGCTCCATGTCCATTGTCATCACAATGCTCCAATCCCTTGTCATCAAAATACTCTATTACATTTGTCATCACAATCCTCCATGACACTTGGCATCACAATATTCCATTCCATTGTCATCGCAATGGACCATGACATATGTCATCACAATGCTCCCTGAGAACTGTCTTCAAAATACTCCATGACCTTCTCATCACAATGCTCCATGGCTTTGTCATCACATTGCATCATGCCCACTGTCATCACAATAATCCACGAAACATGTCAGGCCAATGCTCCATGCCCCTGTCATCACAATGCTCATTGTCTTTTCATCACAAAGCTCTATGACCCCTGTCATCACAATGCTCCGTGACTCCAGTCATCACAATGCTTCATGACCTTTGTCATCACAATGGTCCATGCCCTCGTCATCACTAGGCTCTGTGACATTTGTCACCAAAATGCTCCATGAAATTTTCATCACAATGCTCGGTGACCCTTGTCATCACATTGCTCCATGACTCATGTCATCACAATGCGCCATGTGCTTGTCATCACAGTGCTCCACAAGCTTGTCATCACAATGCTCCATAAAACTTGTCCTCACAATGCTCCATGCACTTCTTATCAAAATGCTCTCTCACGAATGATATCAAAATGTTCCCTCACTAGTCATCACAATACACCCACTCCCCTGTCATCACAATGGTCCACAACACTGTCATGAAAATGTTCCATGACTCCTGACATCACAATGTTCCATAACTCCTGTCATCAAAATGTTCCATGACACTTTTCATCAAATTGCTCCATGACCCTGTCATCACAATGCTCCCTGCCCATCACAAGAGAATGCACCACACCCTTGTCATCAAAATGCTCCATGACCTTTGTCATCACAAAACTCCCTGACCCTTGGCATCACAATGCTCCATGCCATTGTCATCACAATGCTCCAAAAACCTCTCATCACATTGTTCAAAGCCCTTGTCATCACACGATCCATGATGCATTTCATCACAATGCTCGATGCCATTCTTCTCACAATGCTCCATGTGCTTCTCATTACAATCCTCCATCAACCATGTATCACAGTGTTCCGTTCCCTTGTTATCACAATGCTCCTTGCCCCCTCTCATCACAATAATCCATGAAACATTTCAGACCAATGTTCCATGCCCTTTTCATCGCAATGATCCAAGACTCCTCTAATCATAATGCTCCATGCCCCTTTTCATCTCAATGCTCCATGAACGCTGTCATCACAAAGCACCAAATGCGCATCATCATAATGCTTCATGCTATTGTCATCACAATGAAATCAAAATGCTCTATGACCTCTGTCATCACAATGCTCCAAATCCTTGTGATCACAATATTCCATAACACCTATCATCAGAGCTCCACATAACGCTCGTCATCACAAGTATCCATGGTCTTTTAATCACAATGCTCCATGACATTTGTCATCACAGTGCTCAATACCCTTGTCATCACAATGGTCCCTGACACTTGTTATCAGTATGCTCCTTGAACCCTGTCATGACAAGGCTCCATGCCTTTTTCATCACAATGTTACATGCCCTTTCTCTCACAGTGCTCCAAGGCCCCTGTAATCACAATGTTCCATTCCCTTGTCCTCACAAAACTCCATGATGCATGTCATCAGAACGCTCCATGACATTCTCATCCCATTGTTCACTGCCCTTGTCATCACTATGCTCCAAGAGCCCTGTAATCACAATGTTCCATGCCCTTGTCATCACAAAGCTCCATGATGCATGTCATCAGAATGCTCCATGACATTCTCATCCCAATGTTCCATGCCCTTGTCATCACAATGTTCCAAGACCCCTGTAATCACAATGCTCCATGACCCTTTTCATCAGAATGCTCCATGAGACTTGTCATCACATGGCTCCATGGTCTTCTCATCACAATGCTCCAGTACCTTGTCATCACAATGCTCCTTGACCCGTGTCATCACAATACTCCATGAACATTTTCAGCCCAATGCTCCATGACGTTCTCATCACAATGCTCCATGACCTCTGTCATCACAATACTCCATGACCACTGTCATCACAACGCTCCATGAACACTGACAACACAATGATCCGGGACGCTTGTAATCAAAATGCTCCATGCCCTTGTCATCCCATTGCTCCATGAACCCTGTAATCACAATGCTCCATGACGCTTGTCATCACAGTGCTCCATGAACCTTGTCATCACAATGCCTTTGACAGCAAAATGATACATAATCTTGTCATCACAATGCTCCATGCGCTTGTCATCACAATCCTCCATGACCCTTGGGATCATATTGCTTTATGCCCTTGTCATCTCTATCTTGCCTTTCTGATTTTTACAGATTTTCGGATGTCCTTTTTGAACGGTGGGAACTGACAATTCTTTGTAGTGTGGATTTGCATTGTGCACTTGCTTGATTGGCCAAAAAGGGCCTATGCCTTTTCTCCTGAATATATTCAGGAGAAAATTCATATGCTGTTTTTGGCCAAGTGCATCATTCTCGAAGTTGTGATGCCTTTCCTGTGCTTTAAAGGCGATTCCAATTTACCTCTTGAAATATGTTTTGTGCAATTCTGCCTCATTTTCAAGTCCGCTTTGTTGCCTTCCCTCAACAGATTTTTGGAAGAGAGTAGTCCTTTATAACTCTGCAGGTTTTTGATTTGCTTTGCCCCTGAGCTCCAATTTTCAAATCCCATTTTTGGGAGCTGACCGCAAATCCACAATTTTGCTTCAGGAACTGTACTTGTTCCAGGGGTGGCTATACTGTTTCCCTGTGGGTGGCTGAGGCTTTGGTTAATTCTTCTTCCTGACGGGAATTTAGAGTGACATGTGTCCGTCCAAAGGCCTACATCTACTCTCTAATTGGTTCTCCCTCTTCCCTTTCATCCTCTGCACAATTAGCAAACTGTGCGAACCAGGAGGTTATAGGGGATGACTCTCCTAAGTTGGGAGATTGATAGTAAAGTAGTTGGAATGCCAAACTGTAGCACAAGGAGAGGAAAAAGTAGGAGACTTTCAGAAACCTTTCGCCATCACAGGGTGTCCATTCTCTAGGTTTCCCATACATGTTATAACTGTAGTGATATTCCCTTCTACCTGGAAATTTGGGACCCATGGAATGGTGGCATGCATTACTACTTTAAAGGGTCTGCATTTTCTCTCCCAATCTCACCAGTCCTCTCAGTCCCAAGTGTCCAGCCTTATGTCTCATCCAGCTGTCTTTGCAGATAGGGTCATTCTAGGTTTCATCAGAACCCCTGAAGGAATTGTGTAAGAATTTCGCTGTTTTTTGTTTTGTTTTTGAAATTCATTTTTATAATGGGGTTGAGCTGATATTCACTGACGTGTTTATGCCGGTCTAGACACACTTGATTCCCTTACAGAGGCATATCAGTACATAGGTTTAAGATTCTTACTAATCAGATATATTCCTCTGTGGGGAATAGGGGTTTTGAGTCCCGTTCACTGAGGAAGGTGTAGGTCTTGTCTATTCTGTATTTGGTTTATGGAATGGTACCTGTGCTAATATCAAACTCTGGTTTTATGCATCACCCCACCTCTCCTTTCCCCTTAAGGAGGCATAAGAGTGTTTTCTAAATGTGAGACGCTGCTCTCTTTCCTAATTCAGTTCATGTGTTGTGATGTTGACATTCTCTCTGTAAGTGATATCTTATGATAAGATTCTTTTTCTGTGTGACTAATTTCCCTTAGAATCATCATACCTAAATCCTCTCATTATGCTGCTACTGTCCTTATGACATTGATTTCACGTCTGAGTGATATTCCGTTGTACAAAATTACCACAAGTTCTTTATGCATTTCTCTTTTTCCTGGGATACTTTAGGTGTACCGAAGTTGAGGTTCTTGTATGCAGAGCAGCCCTAAACTTTGGGGTGCCTGTGTCTTGTTGATATTTACTCTTCCCAAGTTACATGTCCATGAGTTGAAGTCCCCTTTGCTCGGGGGCTTTGTATTTTAGATGTTTTAGGAAACAGCATACACTTCTTCAGAGTAGCTCTTGGATATTTATACCCCACCCATCAGCGTGACTAGTCTCCCTGTTTTCCATGGCCTCTCCTGCATTTTTGATTTATATACATTTTTGGATGGCCTTTCTGAGCAGTGGAAATTGAGACTTCTTTATTGTGCGGATTTGCATTTCCCTCTTGCTTGGTTGGCCAAAAACTCTGTATGTGTTTTTTTCCTGAAGATATTCACGAAAAAAACGCATACACCCTTTTGCCCAACTGCATCATTTTAGAAATTCTGCTGCTTTTCATATGCTTTAAATGTGAGTACAATCTACCTTTTGAAATCTGTTTCCTGCAATTCTGCCTCTCATTCAGAACCTCTTCATTGCCTTACCTGAATATATTTTTCGACGTTGGTTATCATTTGTATCTTTGCAGGTCTTTGAATTGTCTGCTCCTGAGCTCCATTTTGCAACTCGCATTTTTTGTGAGCTGGCCGCCAAACCATTTGATTGATTCCGGCCCTATTCTGGTTTTGGGGAGGCAGGCTGAGCCTTTGGTTAATTCTTCTTCCTAAAGGGATATTAGAGTGACATGTGCCTGTCAAAACTCCTACAGCTAATCTCTCACTGGTTCCTCCTCTTCCCATTTATCCTCTTCAAAAATTGCAAACTGTGTGTAACAGGAGGTTAAAGGTGCTGATTCTCCAAGTGGGGAGATTGTTAGTAATGTGGCTGGAATGGCGAACCCCAGCACCAGGAGATCAAAAATGAGGTGCATTTTAGACCCCTTTCATGAGCACACGGTGTACATTCATCTCGGTTTCCCAGGCATGTTTTTCCTGTCAGAAGATTCCCTTGAAAGTGCAGATTTGGGACCCATGGAATGGGTACCAGGCAGTATTACTTTAAAAGGTCTGCATTTCCTCACCCAGCCTCTCTAACATCTCTTAGCGTGCATAGCTTCCAGCCTTATATATCATCCTGCTGTGGGTCTACATGTGTTCAATCCATGTTACATCGTAGCCCTTCAACAAAAGTTGTAAGAATTTTTGTCTGTCTCACTGTTTTTATAAATATTTTTAAATTTATTTTTATATTTGTTACAGCTGATTTTCAAAGCTCTGTTTTTTGCTGCTGTACATCCACTTGATTCATGTACTGTGTGACAACAATTATTTCTTTCTCAGATGCCTACGAGTCATATGTATTATTTTCCAGTGACTTGAGTGGACTGAGTGCAGTTCTTTGAGGTACCGTGTAGGCCTTGTCAGTTATTCAATTTGGTACTTGGAATGGTATCTTTGCTAATTTCAACCTCCTGGATAATACCTCACCATTCCCCACCTTTCCCATTTAGCAGCCTTATGTCTATTTTCTACATATTTGACTATGTTTCTGTTTTGTAGTTTATTTCATGTGTAGCCATTTTTGATTCCACCTTTAAGTGACATCTTATGATATGTGTCTTTTTCTTTCTGACATGTGTCACTTAGAATGATCGTATGTAACTCCTCCAGAGTTGTTCCAACTGGCCTTATTTCATTGATTTCGGGATGAGTAATATTCCACTCTACATAAGTACCCCATCTCTTTTATCCATTTTATCCTTCCAGGGACATTTAGTTTATATCCAAGTGGAGGCCCTTTTTAACAGAGAGGTGGTAAACGTTGGAGTGCCTGTTTTCTGTCATTTTTTGTTTTTCCCAAGGTATACGCCCATGAGTGCAAGTGCCCTATGCTCTGTAGCTCAGTTTTCAGATGTTTTAGCAAACACAATACACTTCTCCAGAGTGGCCGTTGGCACATTACATTTCCACTATGAGCCTCACAGGGCTCCCTTTTCTCCTCACCCGGTCCTGCATTTCTGGTGTTTACACTTTATGTGGATGGCCCTTCTGACTGATGTGAAGTGATACGTTTTGTAGTATTGATTTCCAGTGCCCACCTGTTTGGTTGGATAAAAAGTGTGTATGGCCTTTACTTGAATATATTCAGAAAAAAATGCATACGCCCTTTTGAGCCAAGTGCATCATTGGCGATGTTCAGCCCCTTTTCTTGTGCTTTAATGGGGAGTCCATTCTACCTCTTCAAATCTGTTTCCTGCCACTCTCCCTTGCTTATAAGTCATTTTCTGTGACTTACCTCAAGACATTTTTCGACAATCGATATTTTCAACTCTGCAGTTTTATGAAATTTATTGCCCCCGATTTCCATTTTTCAACTTGTGTTTTTGGAAACTGGACACAAAACAGCGGGATTTCCTCTAGCCCTTTTCTCTTTCCGTGGGCAATTCTAGCCTTTGATGAATTTGTCTTCCAGATAGGAAATTAGAGTGGCATTTGCCTGTCTGAACAACTAAGACTTGTCTCTAAATTTTTCTCATCCTTCCGCTTCATCCTCTGGACAAATTCCAAACTGTGTGCAACAGGATGTTGACGGTGCTGATATCCCCAAGTAAGGAGATTGTCAGGAAAGATGCTGGAGGGTTGAACCCGTGCACCAGGCGATGAGGAGATGAGGTGCCTTTTCCAAACTCTTTCCGATCAAACGGTGTACCATCCTCTAGGTGTGACAGGCATGTTTTAGCTGTAGGAAGGGTCCCGTGCATGGAAGGAGAACACCAGGGATTTTTCCAAATCAGTGCCTCCCCGAACCCCAAACTGGGGAATTTTTAAGCTACGGCTACACGTATGTCCATTAAGGACCTTGGGAAATAGGCAGAGCCCAAATTTTAGGTGATTGAAATCTTCAGGTTCAGAAGCGCTCACCATCGGCCTTGCTTAGGTTACATTTTATCTGTCATTGATAGATGATGTCAATAAAAATATCGATTCTTTTTCAGATTATTTCCCCTTATAGGTTATTGCAAAATATTCAGTGTAGTTCCCTGTGCTATACAGTAGTTCCTTGTTGATGATCTATTTTATACATAGCAGTGTGTATGTGTTAATCCCAAACTGTTAATTTATCCCTTTTCCAACCTTTCCCCTTTGGTAATAATAAATTATAAGATTTTATACTTCTCAGGAATGGGGGAGCTGAAAGAGAGGTATCCTTTTCAATGGAAAAGCATTCAAAACAAGATTGAAGCTTCAGCCAAGAGTATTCGATGTATAACCATGGAAATAAATCACTTCATTTCTCTAATGTTGACCTGACAAATAAGACAGACGTCTTCACTGAACTTGCTTATAGTAAAGTGATGGAATTATCAAATGTAAGTCTTAGAAAAATCTTATTTTACCCGAGCATTATACACTGCTCTATGTTAACTACAGTTTGGCTCACACATCTGTTCATTGAAGTTACAATGTTCTCAATTTCTGTTACTGATCCTCCAGAGTGTACCCCAACAGGATTCCCCGAGCCCAGTGTCATTGGAGCCAACAGATCAAGACTGAGTTTGGTTCAGAAGCAAAGGAAACATTATTTTGAAAACCGAATGGAGAGGTGAGAGCGTGCACTCCCCCACGGGCTGTGGGCTTGGCTACTCTGTAGCGATCCCGGCAGCGTCAGTGGGAGTTAGGGGATGGAGCTCTCGAAGGCTGGGTTGGCTGCAGCTCAGGCTCTATGCCGTGGAGTCTGCATGGGACTCCGCTAGCTGAGGTGTCGACCCAGCCATTCTGCACTAGGAAATCGGGTCTGAATTGCTGGGTGTTGGACCTCTGCATGCGGAACCCTAGCGGCACGTGAAATTAGACAAAGCACAAAAGAAAAACAGGTTAGACTTTATTTTATTGCCCAGATTCTCTTTTTATCTCCCAGGAATTTTTAATGAACGTTGCCAGAAACGAACACCTCCTCTGCTTTTTGTTCCGTTCCTCATTCTTGGGGTGTTGAGGGTGCAGACCCCTCTTTTGTAACTGCTTCATGCTGTGGTGGCAGCCCTGATACCTGGGGGGAGGGGCAAAACGTCTCCCCACCAGCCTCCAGGTGAGGTTGATTGTTCCAAAGCCTCCTGCCTCACTTCTCGTCCGCCTGAGCACCAGCATTGGAAGTGTTATAGATTCTAATGACCTTTAAGGGTCCAGGAAAGAGATGCGCAAAGATGCTGTGGTGGCAGGTTTCACCCCACCCCACATTTGTTTGCTGACCTTAGGCTGACGGTTTTTGCCAGTATAGATGCTCTGACCAGTAGTCTGTGCTTTCTTTAATTAGGTCCCTGAATTAATGTACAAACAGCACCATGTGTCAGAGCCCTGCCCGCGCAACTCCCAGACAGTCCAGGGTCAGTGGTGATCCAGGACCATGACGTCCACTGAGTCAACGGCCTTTAGAAGTAGCCAGCAGTCCAGCTGGTCATATTGGCCAACATCACCACGGTGTCTGTAGGGTTTTCTATGGTGAAAGCCTGATATACTTTTCCCCCGCCAAGCTTATTAGCTCCCCTCTGGGTGCACTAAGTCCTGCAAGCAGTAGTCTGCTCTTTCGGGGCACAGTCTTGTTGTTTTCTGAGAGAAACTCCAGGTCAAGTGATGGTCACACAAGTCATCTTGGGGCCCGATGCCCCCATTTGTCTCTCTGGAGGTTGGAGTTGGAAGGCCTCCTCACTCGAGGTCAGTGTGTCCACAGAGCGACCCCTGCAACTTCAGGGCATGATGGGTGGTTAGGATCATGACGTGGGGTCCTTTTCCCTTAGGAGGGAGCTGGCCTTGCGGGCTGCTGATTTCTAGCTTTTTAGATACCCCAGTATCCTGGCCTGATGAGTCGGTGGGCAAAGCCCTTGGGGACCATAGTTTATCATACCTGAAGGGCATTCTTGTGTTGCTCCATTTCAAGTGGTCCCAGTTTTTGCACGAAGTCTCCAAGGGCGATTAACCTTTGACCGGTTATGTAAAGGTCAAAGGGTTTAGCTAAATTAGTGAGTTCCTGGGCAAGGATCTGAATTGACTGCTCTTTCCATTCTTGAAAGGCTGCTTCTGGATTCTATTCAAAAGGATCATCATCTTTTCGTGTCAGTGTTTCATGTAGAGGCCCAGCTATTAGACTGTAGTTAGGGATCCAGATGCAGAAAACCTTGGCCTCCCCAGGAACCCCTAAGCTGTCTTCTAATTTTAGAAGAGGTAAGGCTGCAAATGGCTTCTTCCCTATCCTGGGATGCATTTCTCCGAATATCTGTGAGAATGAAGCCCAGGCATGTCACCTGAGCCTGGGATATTTGAGCCTTTTTCTTGGACACCTTCTATCCTTTCTTGGCTAGGTAGTTCAGAGGCGTCTTTAGTAGGCTTGGCGATCAGAATGTCATCTGCATATTGAAGGAGGGTTCCCTTTTACAGAGGTAGAACGTTTAGGTCTTTAGAGGACATTTCCCCAATGATGGTGTGGGGATTTTTGAACCATTGGGGCAGGACGGCCCAGCATTATTGGTTTTGTTGCATGTTGTGACCTGCCACTCAGAAGCCAAAAATTCTTGTGACTCTGAGATGAATGGAATACAGAAGAAGGCATCATTGAAGTCTAATACAGAATGCCATGGCCTGGTGGATGGTAGAATGAGCAGCAGGGTGTAGGAAATAGGATCTACTAGATGTAGATCCTCGGTGGCTTCACTAACTGTCCTGATATACTTTACCAGGTCTCCAGCAGCCCATGGGGCTCTCGTGGTCAGGCCAATCCCAGGATATGGAGCTCACCTGGGCTGCATCCCGCACCCCACAGCCCACGGGGCTCTCGTGTTCAAGTCCCTCCCAGGGTATGGAGCTCACCTGTGCAGCTACCCAGAAGCCCATGGGGCTCTCATAGTCAGGCCCGTCCCAGGATATGGAACTCCCCTGGGCAGGTACCCCAGCAGGGCTGGACACACAGGAACTGTGCACATAGCCCAACTTGCAGGGAACCCCCAGCTCGCCTGTCGCTCACAGCTGACACAGAACACCTCAGAGCAGGACTTGAACTAACAAACAGCAGCTCTGACAGGTCTGTGACCCTGGCTATCACTCTGTGCAGCCTCTCTCTGCCTGGTCTTCCAGACACTTCCACTGCAGCCAGGGCACCAGGCCTCTGTCTCCACCCACCATCACTCCTCTCCCTGACTCCTGGGTTCCTCTCATTAGGATAGGGTCTTCTTGAAGTTGTTTTCCACTCATGGACCAGATAAAATGATAAGAAAACAAGCCGCAGATGCAGCCCCTTGTCTAGCCTGACTCTCAAGAGCCCACACCTGTTCCTTGGGACTGACCCGTTTAGCAAGGTTCATTTTCTGCAACTGTGAGCCCCTGAGGGGTGAGGATTGGCTGATTTGGGCAGCCTGACACTGCCTGCCAACCCCCCCCACAGGTGTGCCTGGGTTGAGGTCAATATAAACACCTCTCCAGTCAGCAGGAGCACCTGTAGCTGTGCCTGACGCCATATTCTCTGCTCCGTCAGCAGTTTCGGGGCTGGGGTGGTGGGAGGGAGTGAGGGGCCGTGGCTTTGTGGGTGGCCCAGTGTGAGTGGGGCTCTGTTGGACTTTCTGCAGGAGTTGCCAGGCTGCCACCTGCTAAAGAAGAGGATGTGTCACGCATACCTGCCACTGGAATTTCTCCCCAGTCAGAGGTGAGGAAGTAAAAAAGCAGTGGGGGCCGTGGCAGGAGGGGTATCTCAGGCAGGGAAATGGAAAGCTTCCAGAAGAGCATCTGGGGCCAGGACCATCCTGGCTGGCCTGCAGGCACCAAGTCGGCCTGCGTGCTCTTGCTAGTGTGGCTCCACAGCCCTTCCTCTAGGCTTGCAAGTGCTTGTACATATTCAGTTGTTTTACCTGGAAAGAGTGGGAAGAGTTCAGCTGCAGCAGGACTTGGGCTCAGCTCACATTTACTAACAGACGCCTCGACACATTCCCCCAGCTTTGCAATGAGGATCCTCCTTGTGGGGGGGAGCACTGCTGACTGCATGGGAGACGATTTCCCACCTCTGACCAACTTAAGGAATTTTTACCACTGGAGCAAGTGCCCTGATACGATTATCCTCTCTATAACTGGTGAGTTCTGTTTGTTTGTTTTTCTTTTCTTTTTTTCTTTTTGGTTCAAGTTAGATTTTATTTATTCCTCTTTTTTTTTTAATTTGGAGATATATACATGGAAATAATGCTTTAATATAAAGACGTCTATGTGAAGGGAAAAACTTTTTTTCTGTTTTATTTTATTAAATGTTATTTATTTAGTTTTTTTTTTAAATTTATTTCTTTTATACAGCAAGTTCTTATTAGATATCTATTTCATACATAAAAGTGTACACATGTGAATCCCAGTCTCCCAATTCATCCCACCACCACCCTCACATGGCGTTCCCTCCTTGGTGTCCATATGTTTGTTCTTTACATCTGAGTCTCTATCTCTGCCCTGCACACTGGTTCATCTGTACCATTTTTCTAGGTTCCACATATATGCATTAATATACAATATTTGTTTTTCTCTTTCTGACTTACTTCACTCTGTATGACAGTCTCTAGATCCATCAAGGTCTCTACAAATGACCCAATTTCATTCCTATGTATGGCTGAGTAATATTCCGTTGTATATATGTACCACGTCTTTATCCATTCGTCTGTCTGTGGGCACTTAGGTTGCTTTCATTACCTGTCTATTGTAAATAGTGCTGCAGTGAACATTGTGGTGAATGTGTCTTTTAGATTTATGGTTTTCTCTGGGTATATGCACAGTAGTGGGATTGCTGGATTATATGGTAATTCTATTTTTAGTTTTTTAAGGAACCTCCATACTGTTCTCCATAGAGACTGTATCGATTTACATTCCCAACAATAGTGGAATAAGGTTCCTTTTCTCCACACCCTCTCCAGCATTTGTTGTTTGTACATTTTCTGATGATGCCCATTCTAACAGGTGTGACGTGATACCTCATTGTAGTTTCGATTTCCATTTCTCTAATAATTAGTGATGTTCAGCAGATTTTCATGTGCGTACTGGCCATCTCTATGTCTTCTTGGAAGAAATGTCTATTTAGATCTTCCATTTTTGTATTGGGTTGTTTGTTTTATTAATATTGAGCTGCATGAGCTGTTTATATATATTGGAGATTAATCATTTGTCCATTGATTCGTTTGCAAATATTTTCTGCCATTCTGAGGGTTGTCTTTTCGTCTTGTTTGTAGTTTCCTTTGCTTTGCAAAAGCTTTTACGTTTCATTAGGTCCCATCTGTTTAGTTTTCTTTTTTATTTCATTACTATAGGAGGTGGATCAAAAAAGATCTTGCTGTGATTTACGTCAGAGTATCTTTCGTAAGTTTTCCTCTCAGAGTTTTATACTGTCTGGTCTTACATTAAGGTCTCTAATTCATTTTGAATATATTTTTATGTATGGTGTTGGGGAGTGTTCTAATTTCATTCTTTTACATGTAGCTCTCCATATTTCCCAGCACCAATGATTGAAGAGACTGTCTTATCTCCATTGTATAGTCTTGCCTCCTTTGTCATAAATTAGTTGACCATAAGTGTGTAGGTTTATCCTTGGGCTTTGTTTTTTTTTTTTCCTTTTACACGTTTATTGGAGTATAATTGCTTTACAATGGAGTGTTCGTTTCTGCTGTATAACAAAGTGAATCAGCTATACATATACAAATATCACCAGATCCCCTCCCTCTTGCATCTCCCTCCCACACTCCATATCCCACCCCTTTATGTGGTCACAAAGCACCGAGCTGATCTCCCTGTTCTATGTGGCTGCTTCCCAGTAACTATCGGTGTTACATTTGGTAATGTATTTATGTCCATGCCACTCTCTCACTTCGTCCCAGCTTACCCATCCCCCTTCCGGTGTCCTCAAGTCCTTTCTCTATGTCTGTGTCCTTAATCCTGTCCTGCCACTAGGTTCTTCAAAATCTTTTTTTTTTCTTCATTAGATTCCATATATCTCTGTTAACATACAGTATTTGTTTTTCCCTTTAGACTTACTTCACTGTGTAGGACAGATTCTAAGTCCATCCACCTCAGTACAAATAACTCAGTTTTGCTTCTTTTTATGGTTGAGTAATATTTAATGGTATATATGTGGCAGATCTTCTTTATCCATTCATCTGTCGATGGACACTTAGGTTGCTTCCATGTCCTGGCTAATGCAAATAGAGCTGCAATGAACATTTTTGTACATAACTCTTTTTGAATTATGGTTTTCGCAAGGCAAATGCCCAGTACTTGGATTGTTGTGTCGTATGGTACTTCTATTGTTAGTTATTTAAAGGAACCTCCGTACTGTTCTCCCTAGTGCCCATATCAATTTACATTCCCACCCACAGTGCAAGTTTGTTCCATTTTCTCCAATAAAGGCCTCTCCAGCATTTATTGTTTTGTAGAGTTTTTTGATGATTGCCACTCTGACTGCTGTGAGGTGATACCTCAGGGTAGTTTTGAATTGCATTTCTCTAATGATTAGTGATGTTCAGCATTCTTTCATGTGTTTCTTGGTAATCTGTATATCTTCTTTGGAGAAATGTCTATTTAGGTCTTCTGCCCGTTTTTGGATTGGGTTATTTGTTTTTGTGATATTGAGCTACATGAGGTGCTTGTAAAGTTTGGAGATTAATCCTTTGTCAATTGCTTCATTTGAAAATATTTTCTCCCATTCTGAGGGTTGTTTTTGCATCTTGTTTATGTTTTCCTGTACTGTGTAAAAGCTTTTAAGTTTCATTAGGTCCCATTTGTTGATTTCTGTTTTTATTTCCATTTCTCCAGGTGGTGGGTCAAAAGGATCTTGCTGTGATTTATGTCATAGAGTGTTCTGCCTATGGTTTCCTCTAAGTGTTTTATAGTGTCTGGTCTTATATTTAGATCTCTAATCAATTTAGAGTTTATTTTTGTGTATGGTGTTATGGAGTGTTCTAATTTCATTCTTTTATGTGTAGGGGTCCAGTTTTCCCAGCACCAATTACTGAAGAGACTGTCTTTTCTCCATTGTATATCCTTAGCTCCTTTGTCATAGATGAGATAGCCATAGGTATGTAGGTTTATCTCTGGGCTTTCTGTCCTGTTCCATTGATCTGTGTTTATGCCAATCTACATACACTTGATTCCATTATGGAGACATATAAATACATAGGTTTCAAGGTTATTACCAGTCAGATATATTCCTCTTCAGTGAATAGGGTGTTTTGTGTCCAGTTCATTGAGAAAGGAGTAGGTCTTGTCTATTACATATTTGGTATATGGAATGGGATCTGTGCTAATTTCAAACTCTGCTTTTACACATCACCCCACGTCACCTTTCCCCTTAAGGAGGCATAAGTGTGTTTTCTAAATGTGTAACTCTGTTCACATTTGAAATTCAGTTCATGTGTAGCCATGTTTACATTTCCTCTATAAGTGATATATTACAATAAGTTTCTTTTTCTTTGTGGCTCATTTCACTTAGCATCATCGTATCTAAAGCCACTCATTAAGCTGCTATTGGCCTTATGACATTGATTTTATGTCTGAGTGACATTCCATTGTATATAAGTACCACAACATCTATATCTATTTTTTTTTCCTTTCCTGGGATATTTAAAGTGTACTGAAGTCGAGGTTCTTGTAAACAGAGCAGCCCTAAAGTTTGGGCTGGCTGTGTGTTGTGGATTTTTAGTTTTCCCAAAATACACGCCCATGAGTGGAAGTGTGCTATGCTCTGTAGCTCTGTTTTAGAAAACAACATACAGTTCTCCAGAGAGGCTGTTGGCAGTTTACATCCTGTCCATCGGCGTAACCAGACTCCCTTTTCTCCATGGCCTGTCCTGCATTTGTGGCTTTTACACTATTTGTGGATGGCCCTTTTGACTGGAGGTAAGGGACACTTCTCTGTAGTGTAGATTTGCAATGCCTGATGGCTTGCTTGGCCAAAAAGGGCATATGCATTTTTTCCCGAATATATTCAGGAAAATATACATAATCCCTTTTCAGCCCAGGGCAACATTGTCGAAATTCTGTCGCTTTTCATGTGCTTTAAAGACGACTCCAATCTACCTCTTGAAATCTGTTTCCTTCAATTCTGCCTTGCATTCAAATCCTCTTCACTGCCTTTCCTCAATATATTTCTGGATGATAGTTGTCCTTTATAACTCTGCAAGTTTGTGAATTGCTGTGCCCCTGATTTCCATTTTACAACTCGCCTCTTTTTGAGCTGGCTGCAATACCGCAGGATGGCTTTAGGCCCTACTCTGGTTCCAGGGCTTCAGGCTGAGCCTTTGGTTAATTATTCTTCCTGATGGGAAACTAGAGTGACATGTGCCCATCCAAACACCTACAGCTAATCTCTCATTTATTTCCCCTCTTCCTGTTCATACTCTGCACAGTTTGCAAACTGTGCATAATGGGAGGGTAAAGGCACTGACACTCCAAGTGGGGAGATTTTGAGTAATGCAGATGGAATGGCGAAGCCGAGCACGACAAAAGGAAAAATGAGGTACCTTTTAGAAAACTTTCCCAATTACACAGTGTACCATCCACTGGGTTTCCCATGCATGTTTTAACTGTAGGAAGATTCCCTTAAACCTGGAGAGTTGGGACCACTAGAATGGGTAGCACACAGTATTGCTCTAAGTGGTGTTCTTTTTTTTTTTTTTTTTTTTTTTGCGGTACGTGGTCCTCTCACTGCTGTGGCCTCTCCCGTTGCGGAGCACAGGCTCCAGACGCGCAGGCTCAAGCTCAGCTGCCATGGCTCATGGGCCCAGCCACTCTGCGGCATGTGGGATCTTCCCGAACCGGGGCACAAACCCTTGTCCCCTGCATCGGCAGGGGGACACTCAACCACTGCGCCACAAGGGAAGCCCTAAGTGGTGTTCTTTTGTTCACACAACCTCAGAAATCTTGTCAGCCCCAAGTGTCCAGTCTTATGTCTCATCCAGCTGTGGGTGTAAAGGTGGTCAATCTAGCTTGCATCACAGGCCCTGAACGTAATTTTTAAGACTTTCTCTCTGTTTTTGCATTTTGATTTAGAAATTTATTTTTATAAGTGGGTTTAACTTAATTTCAGTGCTGTGTTCATGCCGTTATACACACACATGATTCCTTTATGGAGACATGAGAATACATATGTTTTAAAATACATAGAGTCAGACATATTACTCTGCAATGAATAGGGGGTGTTGAGTCCAGTTCATTGTGGCGGGATTAGGTGTTGTCTATTACATACTTGGTTTATGTAACGGTATCTGTGCTAATTTAAAACTGTGGTTTTATGCATCACCCCGCCTCGGCTTTCCTCTTAAGCAGGCAGAAGATGTTTCCTAAATGTGTGACTCTGTTGTGTTTGTAATTCAGTTCATGTGTAGTCATGTGTACATTCCCGCTATGAGTGATAACTTATGATAAGATTAGTTACTCTGTAATCTTTCCTAACTCAGTTCATGTGTAGCCATGTTTACAGGACCATCATAAGTGATATCTTATGATAAGTTTCTTTTTCAGTGTGACTTATTTCACTTAGAATCATCGTACCTGAATCCACTCATTTTGTTGCTACTGGTCTTATGACATTGATTTCATGGCTGAGGGATATTCCATCGTACGTAAGTACCACAATTTTTTGAACAATTTTTAACTTTCCTGGGATATTTAAGGTGTACCCAAGTTGAGGTTCTTGTAAGAAGTGCATCCCTAAATTTTGGTGTGGTTCTGTCTTATTGATTTTCAGTTTTCCCAAGGTATATTCCCTAGACTGGAAGTGCCCATGGCTATGTAGCTCTGTTGTTTACATGTTTTAGGGAACACAATTCACTCCTCCAGAGAGGCAGTTGCCAACTTACATCCCGCCCAACAGCATAACAAGCCTCCCTGTTCTCCAGGTCCTCTCTTGCCTTTCTGGTTTTTACACATTTTGCCGATGTCCCTTTTGACCAGTGGGAAGGGATATTTCCTTGTACTGCAGATTTTCCTTGCCCGCTTGCTAGCTTGGCCAAAAAGGGCGTATGCATTTTCTCCTGAATATATTCAGGAGAAAACGAATACACCATTTTTGGACAAGTGCATCATTGTCGAAGTTGTGTCCCTCTTCCTGTGCTTGAAAGGTGATTCCAACGTACCTCTTGAAATCTGTGTACTGCGATTCTGCCTCGCTTTAAAGTCCACCTCGTTGCCTTCCTTCAAACAATTTTTGGCCGATAGCTGTCCTTTATTACTCTGCCAGTTTGTGAACTGCTGTGCCCCTGAGCTCCATTTATCAAATTGTTTTTTGTGAGCTGACCGCAAGTCCAAAATTTCGGTTCAGGACCTATACTGGTTTCCGGCAGCAGGATGAGTCTTTGGTTAATTCTTCTTCCTGCCGGGCAATTAGAGTCACATGTGCCCGTCCAAATGCCTAACAGCTACTCTCTCATTGGTTCTCCCTGGTCCCTTTCATCCTCTGCCAAATTGGCAACCTGTGTTATCCAGGAGGTTAAAGGGGCTGTCTCTCCAAGTTGGGAGATTGATAGTCAAGCAGTTGGAAAGTCAAATTGGAGCACCAGTAGAGGGACTATTCCTTGAGTTTTAGAAACTTTTCGTATTCACAGTGTGTCCATTCTCTAGGTTTCCCGTACATGTTATAGCTGTAGTAATATTCCTTTCAACCTGGAGAGTTTGGAACCATGGAATGGAGGCCACGCATTATTTCTTTAAATGGTCTGTGTTTGCTCATGCAGTCTCACCAAGCCTCTCAGTCCCAAGTGTCCAGCCTTATGCCACATCAACCTGTAGTTGTAGATAGATTCACTCCAGGTATCATCAGAGACCCTGAAGGAATTGTAAGAAATTTCCCTGTTTTTTTGTTTTGTTTTTAAAATTCATTTTTATAGTGGGTTTGAGCTGATTCTCGCTGCCATGTTTATGCCAGTCTAGACATACTTGATTCCCTTATGGAGACATATCAATACATAGGTTTTAAGATTCTTACTAGTCAGATATATTCCTCTGCGGAAAATATGGTGTTTTGAGTCCCTTTCCCCGAGGAAGGTGTAGGTTTTTTCTATTCCATAGTTGGTTTTAGGAACAGTACCTGTGCTTATATCAAACTCTGGTTTTATGCATCACCCCACCACTCCTTCCCCCTTAAGCAGGCATAAGAGTGTATTCTAAATGTGAGACTCTGTTCTCTTTCCTAACTCAGTTCATGTGTAGCCATGTTTACAGGATCTTCATAAGTCATATCCTATGATAAGCTTCTTTTTCTGTGTGACTTATTTCACTTAGAATCATCGTACCTGAATCCACTCATTTTGCTGCTACTGGTCTTATGACATTGATTTCATGGCTGAGGGATATTCCATCGTACGTAAGTACCACAATTTTTTGAACCATTTTTAACTTTCTTGTGATAATTAATATGTACCCAAGTTGAGGTTCTTGTAAGCAGTGCATCCCTAACTTTTGGGGTGGCTCTGTCTTATTGATTTTCAGTTTTCCCAAGGTATATTCCCTAGAGTTGAAGTGCGTTTGGATATGTAGCTCAGTTGTTTACTTGTTTTAGGGAACACAATGCACTCCTCCAGAGTGGCAGTTGGCAACTTACATTCCGCCCATCAGCATAAATAGGCTCCCTGTTCTCCAGGTCCTCTTTTGCCTTTCTGGTTTTTACACATTTTGCCGATGTCCCTTTTGACTGGTGGGAAGTGATACTTCTTTGTACTGCAGATTTGCATTGCCCGCTTGCTGGCTTGGCCAAAAAGGTCGTATGCGTTTTCCCCTGAATATATTCAGGAGAAAACACATACACCCTTTTGGGCCAAGTGCATCATAGTCAAAGTTGTGCTCCTCTTCCTGTGCTTTACAGGTGATTCCAACGTACCGCTTGAAATCTGTTTCCTGCTATTCTGCCTCGCTTTCAAGTCCGCCTCTTTGCCTTTCTTCAAAGGATTTTTGGACGATAGGTGTCTTTATTACTCTGCCAGTTTGTGAATTGCTGTGCCCCTGAGCTCCATTTATCAAATCGTTTTTTGTGAGCTGACTGCAAGTCCAAAATTTCGGTTCAGGACCAATACTGGTTCCCGGCAGGGGGATGAGTCTTTGGTTAATTCTTCTTCCTGCCAGGAAATTAGAGTGACATGTGCCCGTCCAAATGCCTAACAGCTACTCTCTCATTTGTTCTCCCTCTTCCCTTTCATCCTCTGCCAAATTGGCAACCTGTGAGAACCAGGAGGTTAAAGGTGATGTCTCTCCAAGTTGGGAGATTGATAGTCAAGCAGTTGGAAAGTCAAACTGGTGCACAAGGAGAGGGACTATTCGTTGAGTTTTAGAAACATTTCATATTCACAGTGTGTCCATTCTCTAGGTTTCCCGTACATGTTATAGCTGTAGTAATATTCCCTTCAACCTGGAGAGTTGGGACCCATGGAATGGGTGCCATGCATTATTGCTTTAAAGGGTCTGCATTTGCTCACCCAGTCTCACCACTCCTCCCAGTCCCAAGTATCCAGCCTTATGCCATATCCAGCTGTCATTGTAGACATGGTCATCCCAGGTTTCATCAGAGACCCTGAAGGATTTGTAAAGAATTTCCCTGTTTTTTAGTTTTGTTTTTGAAAATTTTTTATAGTGGGTTTGAGCTGATTCTCGCTGCCATGTTTATGCCAGTCTAGACACACTTGATTCCCTTACGGAGACATATCAGTACATAGGTTTTAAGATTCTTACTAGTCAGATATATTCCTCTGCGGGAAATATGGGATTTTGAGTCCCTTTCACTGAGGAAGGTGTAGGTCTTGTCTTTTCCATGGTTGGTTTTTGAAACGGTACCTGTGCTTATATCAAACTCTGGTTTTATGCATCACCCCACCTCTCCTTCCCGCTTAAGCAGGCATAAGAGTGTTTTCTAAATGTGAGAGTCTGTTCTCTTTCCTAACTCAGTTCATGTGTAGCCATGTTTACAGGATCTTCATAAGTGATATCTTATGATAAGTTTCTTTTTCTGTGTGACTTATTTCACTTAGAATCATTGTACCTGAATCCACGCATTTTGCTGCTACTGGTCTTATGACATTGATTTTATGGCCGAGGGATATTCCATCGTACGTAAGTACCACAATTTTTGAACAATTTTTAACTTTCCTGGGATATTTAAGTTGTACCCAAGGTGAGGTTCTTGTAAGCAGTGCATCTCTAAATATTGGGGTGGCTGTGTTTTATTGATTTTCAGATTTCCCAAGGTATATTCCCTAGACTGGAAGTGCCCTTGGCTCTGTAGCTCTGTTGTTTACTTGTTTTAGGGAACACAATGCACTCCTCCAGAGAGGCAGTTGGCAATTTACGTCCCACCCATCAGCATAACAAGGCTCCCTGTTCTCCAGGGCCTGTCTTGCCTTTCTGGTTTTTACCCATTTTGTGGATGTCCCTTTTGACCGGTGTGAAGTGATACTTCTTTGTAGTGCAGATTTGCATTGCCTGCATGCTTGCTTGTCCATAATGGGCGTATGTGTTTTCTCCTGAATATATTCAGGAGAAAATGCATTTGCCCTTTTTGGCCAAGTGCATCATTGTCGAAGTCATGCCCCTATTCCTATGCTTTAAGGGCGATTCCAACGTAACTCTTGAAGTCTGTTTCCTGCTATTCTTCCTCGCTTTCAAGTCCGCCTCGTTGACTTCCCTCAACAGATTTTTGGACGATAGTTGCCCTTTGTTACTCTGCCAGTTTGTGAATTGCTGTGCCCCTGAACTCCATTTTTTAACTCGTTTTTTGTGAGCTGAACGGAAGTCCAATATTTTGGTTCAGGAACTATACTGTTTCCCGGTGGGTGGCAGAGAATTTGGTTAATTCTTCTTCCTCCCAGGAAATAAGAGTGACATGTGCCCGGCCAAATGCTTGACAGCTACTCTCTCTTTGGTTCTCCCTATTCCCTTTCATCCATTGCCAAATTGGCAACCTTTGCGAACCAGGAGGTTAAAGGTGCTGTCTCTCCAATTTGGGAGATTGATAGTAAACTGTTGGAAAGTCAAACTGGAGCACATGGAGAGGGACTATTCGTTGAGTTTTAGAGACCTTTCGTATTCACAGTGTGTCCATTCTCTAGGTTTCCCGTACATGTTATAGCTGTAGTAATATTCCCTTCAACCTGGAGATTTGGGACCAATGGAATGGGTGCCATGCATTATTGCTTTAATGGGTCTGCATTTGCTCACCCAATCTCACCAATCCTCCTACTCCCATGTGTCCAGCCTTTTGCCACCTCCAGCTGTCATTGTAGATAGGGTCATTCCAGGTATCATCAGAGACCCTGAAGGAATTGTAAAGAATTTTGCTGTTTATTTGTTTTGTTTTTGAAATTCCTTTTTATACTGGGTTTGAGCTGATCTTCGCTGCTATGTTTATGCCAGTCTAGACACACTTGATTCCCTAAAAGAGACATATCAATACATAGGTTTTAAGATTCTTACTAGTCAGATATATTCCTCTGTGGGAAATATGGGGTATTGAGTCCCTTTCACTGAGGAAGGTGTAAGTCTTGTCTATTCCATATTTGGTTTTTGAACAGTACCAGTGCTTATATCTAACTCTGGTTTTATGCATCACCCCACCTCTCCTTCCCCCTTAAGCAGGCATAAGAGTGTTTTCTAAATGTGAGACTCTGTTCTCTTTCCTAACTCAGTTCATGTGTAGCCATGTTTACAGGACCTTCATAAGTGACATCTTATGATAAGTTTCTTTTTCTGTGTGACTTATTTCACTTAGAATCATCGTACCTGAATCCACTCATTTTGCTGCTACTGGTCTTATGACATTGATTTCATGGCTGAGGGATATTCCATCGTACATAAGTACCACAATTTTTTGAACCATTTTTATATTTCCTTGGATATTTAAGGTGTACCCAAGTTGAGGTTCTTGTAAGCAGTGCAGCCCTAAATTTTGGGGTGGCTCTGTCTTATTGCTTTTCAGTTTTCCCAAGGTATATCCCCTAGACTGGAAGTGCCCTTGGCTCTGTAGCTCTGTTGTTTACTTGTTTTAGGGAACACAATGCACTCCTCCAGAGAGGCAGTTGGCAATTTACATCCTGCCCATCAGCATAACAAGGCTCCCTGTTCTCCAGGCCCTGTCTTGCCTTTCTGGTTTTTACCCATTTTGTGGATATCCCTTTTGACCTGTTGGAAGTGATACTTCTTTGTAGTGCAGATTTGCATTGCCCGCTTGCTTGCTTGGCCAAAAAGGGCGTATGCGTTTTCTCCTGAATATATTCAGGAGAAAACGCATACGCCCTTTTTGGCCAAGTGCATCATTGTCGAAGTTTTGCCCGTCTTCCTGTGCTTTAAAGGCGATTCCAACGTACCTCTTGAAATCTGTTTCCTGCTATTCTGCCTCGCTTTCAAGTCCGCCTCGTTGCCTTCCTTCAACAGTTTTTTGGACGATAGTTGCCATTTAGTTGTCTGCCAGTTTGTGAAGTTCTGTTCCCCTGAGCTCCATTTTTTAACTCGTTTTTTTGTGAGCTGAACGCAAGTCCAAAATTTTGGTTCAGGACCTATACTCCTTCCCGGTGTGTGGCCGAGACATTGGTTAATTCTCCTTGCTCCCGGGATATAAGAGTGACATATGCCCATCCAAATGCCTAACAGCTACTCTCTCATTGTTTTTCCCTCTTCCCTTTCATCTTCTGCCAAATTGGCAACCTGTGCCAACCAGGAGTTTATAGGTGCTGTCTCTCCAAGTTGGGAGATTGATAGTAAAGCAGTTGGAATGTCAAACCAGAGCACCAGGAGAGGGACTATTCGTTGAGTTTTAGAGACCTTTCGTATTCACAGTGTGTCCATTTTCTTGGTTTCCCGTACATGTTATAGCTGTAGTAATATTCCCTTCAACCTGGAGACATCGGACCCATGGAATGGGTGCCATGCATCATTGCTTTAAAGGGTCTGCATTTGCTCACCCAATCTCACCAATCCTCTCAGTCCGATGTGTCCAGCCTTATGCCACATCCAGCTGTCATTGTAGATAGGGTCATTCCAGCTTTCATCAGAAACCCTGAAGGAATTTTAAAGAATTTCCCTTTTTTTTTTTGTTTTCCAAATTCCTTTTTATAGTGGGTTTGATCAGATTCTCGCTGCAATGTTTATGCCAGTCTAGACACACTTGATTCCCTTACGGAGACATATCAATACATAGGTTTTAAGATTCTTATTAGTCAGATATATTCCTCTGCACGTAATATGTGTTGTTGCATCCCGTTCACTGAGGAAGTTGTAGGTCTTGCTATTCCTTATTAGGTTTTTGGAATGGTACTTGTTCTAATATTAAACTCTGGTTTTATGCATCACCCCACCTCTCCTTCCCCCTTATGCAGGCAGCAGAGTGTTTTCTAAATGTGAGACTCTGTTCTCTTTCCTAACTCAGTTCATGTGTAGCCATGTTTACAGGATATCTATAAGTGATATCTTATGATAAGTTTCTTTTTCAGTGTGACTTATTTCACTTAGAATCATCGTACCTGAATCCACTCATTTTGCTGCTACTGGTCTTATGACGTTGATTTCATGGCTGAAGGATATTTCATCGGACGTAAGTACCTCAAATTTTTGTACCATTTTTATCTTTCAGGGATATTTAAGGTGCAACCAAATGAGCTTCTTGTAAGCAGTGCAGCCCTAAATATTGTGGTGGCTCTGTCTTATTGATTTTCAGTTTTCCCAAGGTATATTCCCTAGACTGGAAGTGCCCTTGGCTCTGTACCTCTGTTGTTTACTTGTTTTAGGGAACGCAATGCACTCCTCCAGAGAGGTACTTGACAATTTACATATCGCCCATCAGCATAACAAGGCTCCCTGTTCTCCAGGACCTGTCTTGCCTTTCTGGTAATTACCCATTTTGTGGATGGCCCTTTTGACCTTTGGGAAGTGATACTTCTTTGTAGTGCAGATTTGCATTGCCCGCTCGCTTGCTTGGCCAGAAAGGGCATATGAGTTTTCTCCTGAATATATTCAGGAGAAAATGGATATGCACTATTTGGAGAAGTGCATCATTGTCGAAGTTCTGCCCCTCTTCCTGTGCTTTAAAGGCGATTCCAACGTACCTCTTGAAATCTGTTTCCTGCTATTCTGCCTCGCTTTCAAGTCCGCCTCGTTGCCTTCCCTCAGCCGATTTTTGGACGATAGTTGCCCTGTATTTCTCTGCCAGTTTGTGAATTGCTGTGCCCCTGAGCTCCATTTTTAACTCGATTTTTGTGAGCTGAACACAACTCCAATATTTTTGTTCAGGAACTATACTTTTTCCCAGTGGGTGGCTGAGACTTTGGTTAATTCTTCTTCCTCCCGGGAAATAAGAGTGACATGTGCCCGTCCAAATGCCGAACAGCTACTCTTTCATTGGTTCTCACTCTTCCCTTTCATCCACTGCCAAATTGTCAACCTGTGCGAAACAGGAGGTTAAAGGTGCTGTCTCTCCAAGCTAGGAGATTGATAGTAAAGCAGTTGGAATGTCAAACCGGAGCAACAGGAGAGGGACTATTCGTTGAGTTTTAGAGACCTTTCGTATTCACAGGGTGTGCATTCTCTAGGTTTCCCATACATGTTATAGCTGTAGTAATATTCCCTTCAACCTGGAGACATGGGACCCAAGGAATGGGTGCCATGCATTATTGCATTAAAGGGTCTGCATTTGCTCACCCAATCTCACCAATCCTCTCAGTCCCATGTGTCCAGCCTTATGCCACATCCAGCTGTCATTGTAGATAGGGTCATTCCAAGTTTCATCAGAGACCCTGAAGGAATTGTAAAGAATTTCCCTTTTTTTTGTTTTTCAAATTCCATTTTTTAGTGGGTTTGAGCTGATTCTCACTGCCATGTTTATGCCAGTCTAGACACACTTGATTCCCTTACGGAGACATATCAATACATAGGTTTTAAGATTCTTACTAGTCAGATATATTCCTCTGCGGGAAATATGGGGTTTTGAGTCCCTTTCACTGAGGAAGGTGTAGGTCTTGTCTATTCCATAGTTGGTTATTGGAACGGTACCTGTGCTTATATCAAACTCTGGTTTTATGCATCACACCACCTCTCCTTCCCCCTTAAGCAGGCATAAGCGTGTTTTCTAAATGTGAGACTCTCTTCTCTTTCCTAACTCAGTTCATGTGTAGCCATGTTTACAGGATCTTCATAAGTGATATCTTATGATAAGTTTCTTTTTCTGTGTGACTTATTTCACTTAGAATCATCGTACCTGAATCCACTCATTTTGCTGCTACTGGCCTTATGAAATTGATTTCATAGCTGAGGGATATTCCATCGTATGTAAGTACCACAATTTTTTGAACCATTTTTATCTTTCCTGGGATACTTAAGGTGTACCGAAGTTGAGGTTCTTGTAGGCAGTGCAGCCCTAAATATTGGGGTTGCTCTGTCTTATTGATTTTCAGTTTTCCCAAGGTACATTCCCTAGACTGGAAGTGCCCTTGGCTCTGTAGCTCTGTTGTTTACTTGTTTTAGGGAACACAGTGCATTCCTCTAGAGAGGCAGTTGGCAATTTACATCCCACACATCAGCATAACAAGGCTACCTTTTCTCCAGGGTCTGTTTTGCCTTTCTGAATTTTACCCATTTTGTGGATGTCCCTTTTTACTGGTGGGAAGTTATACTTCATTGTAGTGCTGATTTCCATTGCCCGCTTGCTTGCTTGGCCAGAAAGGGTGTATGCGTTTTCTCCTGTATATATTCAGGAGAAAACACATACGCCCTTTTGAGCCAAGTACATCATTGTCGAAGTTGTGCCCCTTTTCCTGTGCTTTAAAGGCTATTCCAACATAACTCTTGAAATCTGTCTCCTGCTATTCTGCCTCGCTTTCAAGTCCGCCTCGTTGCCTTCCATTAAAAAGATATTTGGATGATAGTTGTCCTGTATTTCTCTGCCAGTTTGTGAATTGCTCTGCCCCTGAGCTCCATTTTTCAACTCGTTTTTTTTTTGAGCTGAATGCAAGTCTAAACTTTGGTTCAGGACCTATACTGGTGTCCGGTGGGTGGCTGAGACTTTGGTTAATTCTTCTTCCTCCTGGGAAATAAGAGTGACATGTGCCCGTCCAAATGCCTAACAGCTACTCTCTCATTGGTTCTCCCTCTTCACTTTCATCCTCTGTCAAATTGGCAACCTGTGAGAACCAGGAGGTTAAAGGGGCTGTCTCTCCAAGTTGGGAGATTGTTAGTAAAGCAGTTGGAAAGTCAAACTGGAGCACCAGGAGAGGGACTATTCTTTGAGGTTTAGAGACATTTCCTATCCACAGTGTGCCCATTCTCTAGGTTTCCCGTACATGGTATAGCTATAGTAATATTCCCTTCAACCTGGAGAGTTGGGACACAAGGAATCGGTGCCACTCATTATTGCTTTGAAGGGTCTGCATTTGCTCACCCAATCTCACCAATCCTCTCAGTCCCAAGTGTCCAGCCTTATGCCACATCCAGCTGTCATTGTAGATAGGGTCATTCCAGGTTTCGTCAGAGACCCTGAAGGAATTGTAAAGAATTTCCCTGTTTTTTTGTTTTGTTTTTGAAATTCCTTTTTATAGTGGGTTTGAGCTGATTCTCACTGTCATGTTTATGCCAGTCTAGACACACTTGATTCCCTTATTGAGACATATCAATACATAGGTTTTATTATTCATTCTAGTAAGATATATTACTCTGCGGTGAATATGGGGTGTTGAGTCCCTTTCACTGAGGAAGGTGTAGGTCTTGTCTATTCCATACTTGGTTTTTGGAACGGTACCTGTACTAATATCAAACTCTGGTTTTATGCATCACCCCACCTCTCCTTCCCCCTTAAGCAGGCATAAGGGTGTTTTTTTAAATGTGAGACTCTCTTCTCTTTCCTAACTCAGTTCATGTGTAGCCATGTTTACAGCATCTTCATAAGTGATATATTTTGATAAGTTTCTTTTTCTGTGTGACTTATTTCACTTAGAATTATCATACATGAATCCACTCATTTTGCTGCTACTGGCCTTATGACATTGATTTCATGGCTGAGGGATATTCCATCATACGTAAGTACCACAGTTTGTTGAACCATTTATGTCTTTCCTGGGATATTTCATGTGTACCCATGTTGAGGTTTTTGTAAGCTGTGCATCCCTGAATTTTGGTGTGGATCTGTCTTATTTATTTTCAGTTTTCCCAAGGTATATTCCCTAGACTGGAAGTGCCCTTGGCTCTGTAGCTCTGTTGTTTACTTGTTTTAGGGAACACAATGCACTCCTCCAGAGAGGCAGTTGGCAATTTACATCCCACCCATCAGCATATCCAGGCTCCCTGTTCTCCAGGGCCTGTCTTGCCTTTCTATTTTTACACATTTTGCGGATGTCCCTTTTGACCGGTAGGAAGTGATACTTCTTTGTAGTGCTGATTTGCATTGCCCACTTGCTTGCTTGTCCAAAAAGGGCATATGCGTTTTCTCCTGTATATATTCACGTGAAAACCCATATGCCCTTTATGGCCATTTCCATAATTTTCGAAGTTGTAATGCTTTTCCTGTGTTTAAAGGCGATTCCATTGTACCTCTTGAAATCTGTTTCAGGCCATTCTTCCTCATTTTCCCTTCCGCCTCGTGGCTTTCTCTCAACAGATTTTTGGAAGAGAGTAGTCCTTTATAACTCTGCAGGTTAGTGAATTGCTGTTGCCCTGAGCTCCATTTTTCAACTCACATTTTTGTGAGCTGACCGCAAATAAACAGTTTTGCTTCTGGACTTATAATGATTCTGGGGGGGGCAGGCTGAGATGTTGGATAATTCCTCTTTGTGACGGGAATTTATAGTGACATGTGGCTGTCCAAATGCCTACAGCTACTCTCTCATTGGTTTTCTCTCTTCCCTTATATCCTCTGCACAATTTGCCAACTGTGTGAACCAGGAGGTTATAGGGGCTGACTTTCAAAGTTGGGAGATTGATAGTAAAGCAGTTGGAATGACAAACTGGAGCACAAGGAGAGAAAAAAGTAGTAGAGTTTTAGAAACCTTTCACCATCAGATGGTTTCCATTCTCTAGGTTCCCATACACGTTATAACTGTAGTGATATTCCCTTCTACCTGCAGAGTTGGGAACCATGGAATGGGTGGCAGGCATTATTGCTTTAAAGGGTCCGCATTTTTTCACCAAATCTCACCAATGCTCTCAGTCCCAAGTGACCGGCCTTATGCCACATCCAGCTGTCATTGTAGATAGGGTCATTCCAAATTTCACCAGAACCCCTGAAGGTATTGTGTAAGAATTTTACTGTTTTTATGTTTTGTTTTGAAATTCAGTTTTATATTGGGTTTGAGCTGATTCTCACTTCCATGTTTATGTCGTTCTAGACACACTTGTTTCTCTTACGGAGACATATCAATACATAGGTTTTAAAATTCTTACTAGTCAGATATGTTTCTCTGTGTGGAATAGGGATGTTGAGTTCCATTCACTGAGGAAGGAGTTGGACTTGTCTCTTCTGTTTTTGGACTATGGAACGGTACGTGTGCTAATATCAATCTTATGTTTTGTGCATCTCCCCACCTCTCTTTCCCCTTAAGCAAGTGTTAGAGTGTTTTCTAAATCTGAGACTCTGTTCTCTTCCCTAATTCAGTTCATATGTAGCCATGTTTACATTCCCTTCATAAGTGATATCTTATGTCACAAGGCACCATGGCCGTTCTCATAATAATGCTCCATGACCCCTGTCATCACAATGCACCATGCCCTGGTTATCACAATGCTCCATGTCCCATGTCATCACAGTTCTCCAAGTCCATGTCATCACAATGCTATATGACACTTCTCAGCAATATGTTACATGCTCTTGTCATCACAATTCTCCATCCACTTGACATTGCAATGCTCCATGCACTTGTCATCACAATGCTCCATGCACTTGTCATCACAATGCTCCATGCCCTTGTCATCACAATGCTCCATGACCCATGTCATCACAATGCTCCCTGACACCTGTCATCACAATGCTTCATGCCCCTTTTCATTACAGTGCTCCATGATGCTCGACATCACAATTACCCACGGTCTTCTCATCACAAAGCTCCATGGCCAATATCATCACAATGCTCCATGACCACAGTCATCACAACACAACATGACACCTGACAACACAATGAATTGGCACTCTTGTCATCAAAATGTTCCATTCCCTAGTCATCACAATGCTCCATAGCCCCTGTCTTCACAATACTCCATGAATATTTTCAGCCCAATGTTCCATGACCCTTGTCATCAAAATGATCCATGTCCTTGTCATCCCTATGCTCCATGACCCATGTATTCACAATGCTCCGTGACGCTTGTCATCACAGTGCTCCATGACACATGTCATCACAATGCTCCATGCCTTTGTCAGCAAAATGCTACATGACCATGTCATTACAATGCTATATGCGCTTGTCATCACAATACTCCATTTCCATTGTCATCACACTCCTCCATGAACCTTGGGATCACATTGCTTCATGCCCTTGTCATCACAATGCTCCATGATCCTTGAAATCAAAATGATCCATGACCTCTGTCATCACAATGCTCCAAACCCTTGTGATCACAGTGTTCCATAACACTTGTCATCACAACGCTCCATGATGCCTGTCATCACAATACTCCATGCCCATTTCATCACAATGCTCCATGACCTTTGTCATCACAATTCTCAATACACTTGTCATCACAATGCTCCATTTCCATTGTCATCACAATGCTCCATGTCATTGTCATCACAATGCTCCATGAAACCTCTCATCACATGGCTCCATGCACTTGTCATCACAAAGCTCCATGACACTTGTCATCACAATGCTTGATGCCCTCCTCATCACAGTGCTCCATGCCCTTGTCATTACAATCCTGCATGACCCATGTATCACAGTGTTCCGTGCCCTTGTCATCACAATGATACATGCCCTCTTCATCACAATGCTCCAAAATCCCTGTAATCACAATGCTCCATGTCCTTGTCATCACAAAACTCCATGACGCATGTCATCAGAATGCTCCATGGATTTCTCATCACAATGTTCCATGCCCGCGTCATCACAATGCACCAAGACCACTGTAATCACGATGCTCCATGCCCCTTTTCATCAGAATGCTCCATGAGAATTGTCATCACAAGTCTCCATGGTCTTCTCATCACAGTGCTCCAGGACCTTGTCATCACCATGCTCCATTCCCTTGTCATCACAATGCTCTATGACACCTGTCATCACAATAAACCATGAAATTTTTCAGCCCAATGCTCCACGACCTACTCATCACAATGCTCCATGGCCAATATCATCATAGTGCTCCATAACCACTGTCATCACAACACTCCATGACACCTGACAACACAATGATCCGGGACTCTTGTCATCACAATGCTGTATTCCCTAGTCATCACAATGCTCCATGACCCCTGTCATCACAACACTCCATGAACAATTTCAGCCCAGTGCTCCATGACCCTTGTCATCACAATGATGCATGACCTTGTCATCCCAATGCTCCATGACCCCTGTATTCACAATGATCCGTGACGCTTGTCATCACAGTTCTCCAATACACATGTCATCACAATGTTCCATGGCTTTGTCAGCAAAATGCTACATGACATTGTCATTACAATGCTCTATGTGCATGTCATCACAATACTCCATTTCCATTGTCATCACAATCCTCCATGAAACTTGGGATCACATTGCTTCATGCCCTTGTCATCACAATGCTCCATGCTCCTTGAAATCAAAATGATCCATGACCTCTGTCATCACAATGCTCCAAACCCTTGTGACCACAGTGTTCCATAACACTTGTCATCACAACGCTCCATGATGCCTGTCATCACAATCCTCCATGTCCTTTTCATCACCATGCTCCATGACCTTTGTCATCACAATTCTCAATACACTTGTCATCACAATGCTCCCTGACACTTGTCATCAGAATGCTCCTTGAACCCTGTCACGAAAAGGCTACATGCCTTTTTCATCACAATGCCCCATGCGGTTTTCATCACAATGATCCATGCCATTGTCATCAAAATACTCCACAAGCTTGTCATCAGAATGCTCCATGACACTTGTCATCACAATTCTCCATGCACTTGTCAGCACAATGCTCCCAGACCCTAGTCATCACAATTCTCTAAGCCATTGTGATCACAGTGCTCCATTACCTTTGTCATCAGAATCCTCCATGACACTTGGCATCACAATGTTCCAGGCCATTGTCATCACAATGGGCCATTACATATGTCATCACAATGCTCCCTGACACCTCTCTTCACAATACTGCATGACCTGGTCATCACAATGCTCCATGCCCTTGTCATCACAATGCGCCATTCCAAGTGTCATCACAATAATCCATGAAACATATAAGACCAATGTTCCATGCCCTTGTCATCACAATGCTCCATGCCTTTTTTATCACAAGGCTCCATGACCCCTGTCATCACAGTGCTCCGTGATTCCAGTCATCACAATGCTTCATGACCTTTGTCATCAAAATTGTCCATGCCCTCGTCATCAACAATCTCTGTGACCTTATTAACCACAATGCTCCATGAAATTTTCATCACAATGCTCTTTGACACTTGTCATCACAATGCTCCATGACACATGTCATCACAATGCGCCATGCGCTTGTCATCACAGTGCTCCACAATCTTGTCATGACAATGCTCCTTAAAATTTTTCATCACAATGCTCCATTCACTTCTCATCAAAATGCTCTCTCACCACTGATATCAGAATGCTACATCACTATTTGTCACAATACTCCCTCACCCCTATCATCACAATGTTCCATGACTCCTGTCATCACAATGCTACATGCACTTATCATCACAATGTTCGATGACCCCTGACATCACAATGTTCAATAACACCTGTCATCAAAATGTTCCATGACACTTTTCATCAATTTTCTCCATGACCCTGTCATCAGAATGGTCCCTGCCCTTCTCATCACAATGCACAACGCCCTTGCCATCAAAATGCTCCATGACCTTTGTCATCACAAAATCCAAGACCCTTGGCATCACAATGCTCCATGTCATTGTCATCACAATGCTAAATGAACGCTCTCATCACATTGCTCCATGCCCTTGTCTTCACAAAGCTCCATGACACATGTCATCAGTATGCTCCATGGCCTTCTCATCACAATGCTCCATGCCCTTGCCATCACAATGCTCCATTACCACTGTCATAACAATGCTCCATGACCCCTGCCATCACGATGTTCCATGGCCTTGTCATCACAAAGCTCCTTGACACTTCTCATCACAATGCTCCTAGAACCCTGTAATCACAATGCTCTATGCCACTATTCATTTCAATGCTCAACGAACCCTTTCATCACAATGCACCATGCCCATCATCATAATGCTTCAGTTTATTGTCATCACAATGAAAACAATATTCTCCATGACCTCTGTCATCATAATGCTCCAAACCCTTGTGATCACAATGTTCCATAACACTTATCATCACAACACCCAATGACGCTCATCATCACAATTATCCATGGTCTTCTCATCACAGTGCTCCATGATCTTTGTCATCACAATGCTCAATACACTTGTCATCACAATGCTCCCTGAAACTTGTCGTCAGTATGCTCCTTGAACCGTCTCATGACAAGGCTCCATGCCTTTTTCATCACAATGATCCATGCCGTCTTCATCACAATGCCCCAAGATCCCTGTAATCACAATGCTCCATGCCCTTGTCATCACAAAACTCCATGACGCATGTCATCAGAATGCTCCTTGGCTTTCTCATCACCATGCTCCATGCCTTCGTCATCACAATGCACCAAGACACCTGTAATCACAATGCTCCATGCCCCTTTTCATCAGAATGCTCCATGCCCCTTTTCATCAGAATGCTCCATGAGAATTGTCATCACAAGTCTCCATGGTCTTCTCATCACAGTGCTCCAGGACCTTGTCATCACCATGCTCCAATCCCTTGTCATCACAATACTCCATGACACCTGTCATCACAATAATCCATGAACATTTTCAGCCCAGTGCTCCACGACCTACTGATCACAATGCTCCATGGCCAATATCATCACAATGCTCCATGACCACTGTCATCACAACACTCCATGACACCTGACAACACAATGATCTGGGACACTTGTCATCACAATGCTCCATTCCCTAGTCAGCACAATGCTCCATGACCCCTGTCATCAAAACACTCCATGAACATTTTCAGCCCAGTGCTCCATGACCCTTTTCCTCACAATGATCCATGCCCTTGTCATCCCAGTGCTCCATGACCCCTGTATTCACAATTATCCGTGATGCTTGTCATCACAGTGATCCATGACTCATGTCATCACAAAGCTCCAAGCCTTTGTCAGAAAAATGATACATGACCTTGTCATTACAATGCTCTATGCGCTTGTCATCACAATACTCCATTTCCATTGTCATCACAATCCTCCATGAATCTTGGGATCACATTGCTTCATGCCCTTGTCATCACAATGCTCCATGCTCCTTGAAATCAATATGATCCATGACCTCTGTCATCACAATGCTCCAAACACTTGTGATCACAATGTTCCATAACACTTGTCATCACAACGCTCCATGATGCCTGTCATCACAATAATCCATGCCCTTTTCATCACAATGCTCCATGACCTTTGTCATCACAATTCTCAATACACTTGTCATCACAATTCTCCCTGACACTTGTCATCAGAATGCTCCTTGAACCCTGTCACGAACAGGCTCCATGTCTTTTTCATCACAATGCCCCATGCCGTTTTCATCACAATGCTCCATGTCATTGTCATCAAAATTCTCCACAAGCTTGTCATCAGAATGCTCCATGACCCTTGTCATCACAATTCTCCATGCACTTGTCAGCACAATGCTCCCTGACCCTTGTCATCACAATGCTCCAAGCCATTGTCATAACAATGCTCCATTACCTTTGTCATCAGAATCCTCCATGACACTTGGCATCACAATGCTCCATGCCATTGTCATCCCAATGGGCCATTACATATGTCATCACAATGCTCCCTGACACTTTTCTTAACAATATTGCATGACCAGGTCATCACAATGCTCCATGCCCTTGTCATCACAATGCACCATTCCAACTGTCATCGCAATAATCCATGAAACTTATTAGACCAATGCTCCAGTCCCTTGTCATCACAATGCTCCATACCCTTGTTATCACAAATGTCCATGACCCCTATCATCACACTGCTCCATAACTCC
Source organism: Mesoplodon mirus (assembly GCF_964341445.2). Classification (NCBI taxonomy): domain Eukaryota; kingdom Metazoa; phylum Chordata; class Mammalia; order Artiodactyla; family Ziphiidae; genus Mesoplodon; species Mesoplodon mirus. The sequence continues at coordinate 835,344 of NW_028295738.1, forward strand.
AGTCATCCCAATGCTTCATGACCTTTGTCATCACAGTTTTCCATGCCCTCGTCATCAACAGTCTCTGTGACCTTTTTAAGCACAATGTTCCATGAACTTTTCATCACAATGCTCTTTGACACTTGTCATCACATTGCTCTATGCCTTTCTCAGCACAATGGTCCATGACCCTTGTCATCACAATGCTCCATGCGCTTCTCAGCACAATGCTCCATGACACATGTCATTACAATTCTCCGTGACCCCTGTCATCACAATGCTCCGTGACTCCAGGCATCTCAATGCTTCATGACGTTTGTCATCACAGTGGTCCATGCCCGCGTCATCACAAAGCTCTGTGAACATTGTAACCGCAATGCTCCATGAACTTTTCATCACAATTCTCTGTGATACTTGTCATCACAATCCTCCATGTCTTTGTCAGAACAATGCTCCATGACCATTGTCTTCACAATATGCCACGCACATTTCATCACAGCGGTCCACAACCTTGTCATTGCAATGCTCCATAAACCTTGTAATCACAATGCTCCATGCCCTTCTCATAAAAATGCTCTCTCAGAAGAGATATCACAGTGTTCCATCAGTAGTCATCATAATACTCCCTCACCCCTGTAATCACAATGATCCATGACACTGTCATCACACTGCTACATCCCCTTATCATCACAATGTTCCATGACACCTGCCATCAAAATCCTCCATGATCCGTTTCATCCCAAAGCTGCAAGACCCCTGACATCACAATGTTCTATAACCCTTGGCATCAAAATGTTCCATTACACTTTTCATCAAATTGCTGCATGACCCGGTCATCAAAATTCTCCCTGTACTTCTCATCACAATGCACCATGCCCTTGTCATCAAAATGCTCCATGACTTGTCATCACAATGCTCCATGACCTTTGTCATCACAATGCTCAATTCACTTGTCATCACAATGCTCCCTGACACTTGTCATCAGAATGCTCCTTGAACCCTGTCACGAAAAGGCTCCATGCCTCTTTCAACACAATGCCCCATGCCATTTTCTTCACAATGCTCCATGCCATTGTCATCAAAATACTCCACAAGCTTGTCATCAGAATGCTCCATGACCCTTGTCATCACAATTCTCCATGCACTTGTCAACACAATGCTCCCTGACCCTTGTCATCAGAATGCTCCATTACCTTTGTCAACAGAATCCTCCATTACACTTGGCATCACAGTGCTCCATGCCATTGTCATCACAATGGGCCATTACATATGTCATCACAATGCTCCCTGACACCTGTCTTCACAATACTGCCTGACCTGGTCATCACAATGTTCCATGCCCTTGTCATCACAATGCGCCATTCAAACTGTCATGGCAATAATCCATGAATCTTATTAGGCCAATGCTCCATGCCCTTGTCATCACAGTGCTCCATGCCCTTGTTATCACAATCCTCCATGACCCCTGTCATCACAATGCTCTGTGACTCCAGTTATCACAATGCTTCATGACCTTTGTCATCACAATGGTCCATGCCCTCGTCATCAACAGTCTCTGTGACCTTTTTAACCACAATGCTCCATGAACTTTTCATCACAATGCTCTTTGACCCTTGTCATCACAATGCTCTATGCCTTTCTCAGCACAATGCTCCATGACGCTTGTCATCACAATGCTCCATGCGCTTGTCAGCACAATGCTCCATGACGCATGTCATCACAATGCTCCATGACCCCTGTCATCACAATGGTCCGTGACTCCAGTCATCACAATGCTTCATAACATTTGTCATTACAGTGTTCCATGCCCGCATAATTACAAGGCTCTGTGACCTTTGTAACCACAATGCTCCTTGAACTTTTCATCACAATTCTCTGTGACCCTTGTCTTCACAATGCTCTAAGTCTTTGTCACAACAATGCTCCATGACCATTGTCTTCACAATGTGCCACACACATTTCATCACAACGGTCCACAACCTTGTCATTGCAATGCTCCATAAATTTGTAATCACAATGCTCCATGCATTTCTCATCAAAATGCTCTCTCACGAGAGATATCACAGTGTTCCGTCACTAGTCATCACAATACTCCCTCACCCCTGTAATCACAATGTTCCATGACCCTGTCATCACACTGCTACATCCCCTTATCATCACAATGTTCCATGACCCCTGTCATCAAATTGCTCCATGACCCTTTTCATCCCAACGCTCCAAATCCCCTGACATCACAATGTTCTATAACCCCTGCCATCAAAATATTCCATTACACTTTTCATCAAATTGCTGCATGAACCCGTCATCAAAATTCTCCCTGTCCTTCTCATCACAATGCAACATGCCCTTGTCATCAAAATGCTCCATTAATTGTCATAACAATGCTCCATGACCCTTGGCATCACAATGCTTCATGTCACTGTCATCACAATGCTCCCTGAACCCTCTCATCATATTGCTCCATGTCCTTGTCATCACAAAGCTCCATGACACTTGTCATCACAATGCTCGATGCCCTTCTCATCACAATGCTCCATGCCATTGTCATTACAATCCTGCATGACCCATGTATCATAGTGTTCCGTACCCTTGTCATCAGAAGGCTCCATGCCCACTCGCATCACAATCATTCACGAAATATTTCAGACCAATGTTCGATGCCCTTCTCACCACAATGCTCCATTACCCCTGTCATAACAATCCACCATGATCCCTGCCATCACAATGTTCCACGGCCTAGTCATCACAAGGTTCCATGACACTTGTCATCACAATGCTGAAGACCCCTGAAATCACAATGCTCCATGCCCTTGTCATCACAAAGCTCCATGACGCATGTCCTCAGAATGTTCCATGGCCTTCTCATCACAATGCTCCATGCCCTTGTCCTCACAATGCTCCAAAACCCCTGTAAACACAATGCTCCATGCCCCTTTTCATCTCAATGCTCCATGAACCCTGTCATCACAATGCACAATGCCCATCATCACAATGTTTCAGGCTATTGTCATCACAATGAAATCAATATTCTCCATGACCTCTCTCATCATAATGCTCCAAACCCTTGTGATCACAATGTTCCATAAAACTTATCATCACAACACCCCATGACGCTCATCATCACAATTATCCATGGTCTTCTCATCACAATGCTCCATGATTTTCGTCATCACAATGCTCAATACACTTGTCATCACAATGCTAACTGAAGCTTGTCGTCAGTATGCTCCTTGAACCCTGTGATGACAAGGCTCCATGCCTTTTTCATCACAATAATCCGTGCCCTTTTCATCACAATGCTCCAAGATCCCTGTAATCACAATGCTCCATGCCCTTCTCATCAAAAAGCTCCATGACGCATGTCATCAGAATGCTTCATGGCCTTCTCATCACAATGCTCCATGCCCTTGTCATCACAATGCTCCAAGACCCCTGTAATCACCATACTCCATGCCCATTTTCATCAGAATGCTCCCTGTGAGTTGTCGTCACAAGTCTCCATGGTCTTCTCATCACAATGCTCCAAGACCTTGTCATCACCATGCTCCATTCCCTTGTCATCACAATGCTCCATGACCCCTGTCATCACAATAATCCATGAGCATTTTCAGCCCAATGCTCCACAACCTACTCATCACAATGCTCCATGGCCAATATCATCACAATGCTCCATGACCTCTGTCATCACTGCACTCCATGAAATCTGACAACACAATGATCCGGGACTCTTGTCATCACATTGCTCCATTCCATGGTCATGACAATGCTCCATGACCCCTGTCATCACAACACTCCATGAACATTTTCAGCTCAGTGCTCCATGACCCTTGTCATCACAATGATCCATGCCCTTGTCATCCCAATGCTCCATGACCCCTGTATTCACAATGCTCCGTGACGCTTGTCATCACAATGCTCCATGCCTTTGTCAGCAAAATGCTACATGACCTTGTCATTACAATGCTCTATGCGCTTGTCATCACAATACTCCATTTCCATTGTCATCACAATCCTCCATGAACCTTGGGATCACATTGCTTCATGCCCTTGTCATCACAATCCTCCCTGCTCCTTGAAATCAAAATGATCCATGACCTCTGTCATCACAATTCTCCAAACCCTAGTGAGCACAATGTTCCATAACACTTGTCATCACAACGCTCCATGATGCCTGTCATCACAATCTTCCATGCCCTTTTCATCACAATGCTCCATGACCTTTGTCATCACAATTCTCAATACACTTGTCATCACAGTGCTCCCTGACACTTGTCATCAGAATGCTCCTTGAACACTGTCACGAAAATGCTCCATGCCTTTTTCATCACAATGCCCCATGCTGTTTTCATCACAATGCTCCATGCCATTGTTATCAAAATACTCCACAAGCTTGTCATCAGAATGCTCCATGACCCTTGTCATCACAATTTTCCATGCACTTTTCAGCACAATGCTCCCTGACCCTTGTCATCACAATGCTCCAAGCCATTGTCATCACAATGCTCCATTACCTTTGTCATCAGAATCCTCCATGACACTTGGCATCACAATGCTCCATGCCATTGTCATCACAATGGGCCATTACATATGTCATCACAATGCTCCCTAACACCTGTCTTCACAATACTGAATGGCCTGGTCATCACAATGCGCCATTCTAACTGTCATCGCAATAATCCATGAAACATATTTGACCAATGTTCCATGCCTTTGTCATCACAATGCTCCATGCCCTTGTTATCACAGTGTTCCATGACCCCTGTCATCACAATGCTCCGTGACTCCAGTCATCACAATGCTTCATGACCTTTGTCATCACAATGGTCCATGCCCTCGTCATCAACAGTCTCTGTGACCTTTTTAACCACAATGCTCCATGAAATTTTCATCACAATGCTCTTAGACCCTTGTCATCACAATGCTCTATGCCTTTCTCAGCACAATACTCCATGACCCTTGTCATTACTATGCTACATGTGCTTGTCAGCACAATGCTCCATGACAAATGTCATCACAATGCACCATGAGCCTGTCATCACAATGCTCCACAATCTTGTCATCACAATGCTCCAAATATTTGATATCACAATGCTCCATGCACTTCTCATCAAAATGCTCTCTCACCATGATATAACAATGCTACATCAGTATTTGTCACAATACTCCCTCACCCCGTCATCAAAATGTTCCATGACTTCTGTCATCAAAATGTTCCATGACACTTTGCATCCAATTGCTCCATGACCCTGTCATCACAATGCTCCCTGCCCTTCTCATCACAATGCACAATGCCCTTGCCATCAAAATACTCCATGACCTTTGTCATCATAAAGATCCATAAACCTTGGCATCAAAAAGTTCTATGTCCTTGTCATCACATTGCTCCATGCCCTGTCTTCACATAGCTCCATGACACAAGTCATCAGAATGCTCCATGGCCTTCTCATCAAAATGCTCCATGCCCTTGCCATCACAATGCTCCATTACGCCTGTCATAATAATGCTGCATGACCCCTGCCACAACGATGTTTCATGGCCTTGTCATCAAAAAGCTCCATGATCCTTCTCATCACAATGCTCCGTGAACACTGTAATCACAATGCTCTATGCCCCTTTTCATCTCAATGATCCATGAACCCTGTTATCAAAATGCACCATGCCCATCATCATAATGCTTCATGCTATTGTCATCACAATGAAATCAAAATGCTCCATGACCTCTGTCATAGCAATGCTCCAAACCCTTGTGATCACAATATTCCATAACACTTGTCATCACAATGCCCCATGACGCTCGTTATCACAATTATCCACGGTCTTCTCATCACAATGGTCCATAACCTTCGTCATCACAATGCTCAATACACTTGTCATCACAATGCTCCCTGACACTTGTTGTCTGTATGCTCCTTGAACCCTGTCATGACAAGGCTCCATGCCTTTTTCATCACAATGATCCATGCCCTTTTCATCACAATGCTCCAAGACCCATGTAATCACAATGCTCCATGCCCTTGTCATCAAAAGACACAATGACGCTTGCCATCAGGATTCTCCTTTGTCTTCTACTCATTATGCTCAATGCCCTTGTCATCACAATGTTCCAAGACCCCTGTAATCACAATGCACCATGCCCCTTTTCTTCAGTATGCTACATGAGACTTGTCATCACAAGGATCCATGGTTTTGTCATCACAGTGCTCCAGGACATTGTCATCACAATGCTTCACGACCTTGTCATGAAAATTTCCAATGGCCCTTGTCATCATAATGCTCCAAGCCCTAATCATCACAATGCTCTATTATATTTGTCATCACAATTCTCCATTACATTTGGCATCACAATGCTCCATGCCATTTTCATCGCAATGGCCCATGACATATGTCATCACAATGCTCCCTGACACCTGTCTTCACACTACTCCATGACCTTCTCATCACAATGCTCCATGCCCTTGTCATCACAATACACCATGTCCACTCTCATCACAATAATCTATGAAACGTCTCAGACCAATGCTCCATGCCCGTGTCATCACAATCGTCCATGACCCCTGTCATCACAATGCTCCGTGACTCCAGTCATCACAATGCTTCATAATGTTTGTCATCACAATGGTCCATGCCCGTGTCATCACAAGGCTCTGTGACTTTTGTAACCACAATGCTCCATGAAATTTTCATCACAATTCTCTGTGACACTTGTCATCACAGTGCTCCAAGTCTTTGTCAGAACAATGCTCCATGACCATTTTCATCACAATGTGCCACGTGCATTTCATCACAACGGTCCACAAACTTGTCATTGCAATGCTCCATAAACGTTGTAATCACAATGGTCCATGCACTTCTCATCAAAATGCTCTCTCACCAGAGATATCACAATGTTCCATCACTAGTCATCACAATACTCCCTCACCCCTGTAATCACAAGGTTCCATGACACTGTCATCACAATGCTACATCCCCTTATCATCACAAAGTTCCATGACAACTGCCATCACAATGTTCCATAACCCCTGTCATCAAAATGCTCCCTGACCCTTTCCATCCCAAAGATCCAAGTCCCCAGACATCACAATGGTCTATAAACCCTGCCATCAAAATATTCCATTACCCTTTTTATCAAATTGCTGCATGACCCGGTCATCAAAATTCTCCCTGCCCTTCTCATTACAATGCACCATGCCCTTGTCATCAAAATGCTCCATGACTTGTCATCACAAAGCTCCATGACCCTTGGCATCACAATGCTCCATGCCCTTGTCATCACAAAGCTCCATGACACTTGTCATCACAATGCTCGATGCCCTTCTCATGACAATGCTCCAGGCCATTTTCATTACAATCCTGCATGACCCATGTATCACAGTGTTCCGTGCCCTTGTCAACACAATGCTCCATGCCCACTCTCATCACAATAATCTATGAAACATTTCAGACCAATGTTCCATACCCTTCTCATCAAAATGCTCCATTACCCCTGTCATAACAATGCACCATGACTCTTGGCATCACAATGTTCCACTACCTAGTCATCACAAGGTTCCATGACACTTGTCATCACAATGCTCAAGACCCCTGAAATCAAAATGCTGCATGCCCTTGTCATCACAAAGCTCCATGACGCATGTCATTAGAAAGTTCCATGGCCTTCTCATCACAATGCTCCATTCTCATGTCATCACAATGCTCCAAGAACCTTGTAATCACAGTGCTCCATGACACTTTTCATCTCAATGCTCCATGAACCCTGTCATCACAATACACCATGCCCATCATCATAATGCTTCAGGCTATTGTCATCACAATGAAATCAATATTCTCCATGACCTCTGTCATCATAATGCTCCAAACCCTTGTGATCACAATGTTCAATAACACTTATCATCTCAACACCCCATGACACTCATCATCACAATTATCCATGGTCTTCTCATCACAATGCTCCATGATCGTTGTCATCACAATGCTCAATACACTTGTCATCACAATGCTCCCTGACAGTTGTCGTCAGTATGCTCCTTGAACCCTGTCATGACAAAGTTCCATGCCTTTTTCATCACAGTGATCCATGCCCTATTCATCACAATGCTCCAATATCCCTGTAATCACAATGCTTCATGCCCTTGTCATTAAAAAGCTCCATGACACATGTCATCAGCATGCTTCATGGCCTTCTCATCACAGTGCTCCATGCCCTTCTCATCACAATGCTCCAAGACCCCTGTAATCACAATGCTCCATGCCCCTTTTCATCCGAATGTTCCATGAGACTTGTCATCACAATGCTTAATGCGCTTGTCAGCACATTGCTCAATGACACATGTCATCACAAAGCACCATGTGCTTGTCATCACAGTGCTCCACAATCTTGTCATCACAATGCTCCTTAAAATTTGTCATCACAATGCTCCCTGCCCTTCTCATCACATTGCACAACGCCCTTGCCATCAAAATGCTCCATGACCATTGTCTTCAAAATGTGCCACGTGCATTTCATCACAATGGTCCACAACCTTGTCACTGCAGTGCTCCATAAACCTTGAAATCACAATGGTCCATGCACTTCTCATCAAAGTGCTCTCTCACAAGAGATATCACAGTGTTTTATCATTAGTCATGACAATTCTCCTCAACCCTGTAGTCACAATGTTCCATGACCCTGTCATCACACTGCTACATCCCGTTATCATCACAATGTTCCATGACCCCTGTCATCAAAATGCTCCATGACCCTTTCCATCCCAAAGCTCCAAGACGCCTGACATCACAATGTTCTATAACCCCTGCAATCAAAATGTTCCATTACACTATTCATCGAATTGCTGAATGGCCCGGTCATCAAAATGCTCCCTGCCCTTCTCATCACAATGCACCATGCCCTTGTCATCAAAATGCTCCATGACTTGTCATCACAAAGCTCCGTGACCCTTGGCATCACAATGCTCCATGTCATTGTCATCACAATGATCCATGAACCCTCTCATCACATTGCTCAATGCCCTTGTCACCACAAAGCTCCATGACACTTGTCAACACAATGCACGATGCCCTTCTCATCTCAATGGTGCATGCTCTTGTCATTACAATCCTGCATGACCCATGTAACATAGTGTTCCGTACCCTTGTCATCACATTGCTCCATGCAAACTCTCATCACAATAATCCACGAAACATTTCAGACCAATGTTTCGTGCCGTTCTCATCACAATGCTCCATTACGCCTGTCATAACAATGCACCATGACACCTGTCATCACAACGTTCCACGGCCTAGTCATCACAAGGTTCTATGACACTTGTCATCACAATGCTGAAGACCCCTGTAATCACAATGCTCCATGCCCTTGTCATCACAAAGCTCCATGACGCATGTCCTCAGAATGTTCCATGGCCTTCTCATCAAAATGCTCCATGCCCTTGTCATCACAATGCTCCAATACCCCTGTAAACACAATGCTCCATGTCCCTTTTCATCTCAATGCTCCATGAAACCTGTCATCACAATGCACCATGCCCATCATCATAATGCTTCAGGCTATTGTCATCACAATGAAATCAATATTCTCCATGACCTCTGTCATAATAATGCTCCAAACCCTTGTGATCACTATGTTCCATAACACTTATCATCACAACACCCCATGACGCTCATCATCAAAATTATCCATGGTCTTCTCATCACAATGCTCCATGATATTTGTCATCACAATGCTCAATACACTTGTCATCACATTGCTCCCTGACACTTGTCGTCAGTATGCTCCTTGAAACCTGTCATGACAAGGATCCATGCCTTTTTCATCCCAATGATCCATGCCCTTTTCATCACAATGCTCCAAGATCCCTGTAATCACAATGCTCCATGCCCTTGTCATCACAAAACTCCATGACGCATATCATCAGAATGCTGCATGACATTCTCATCACAGTGCTCCATGCCCTAGTCATCAAAATGCTCCAAGACCACTGTAATCACAATGCTCGATGCCCCTTTTCATCAGAATGCTCCATGAGACATGTCATCACAAGTCTCCATGGTCTTCTCATCACTATGCTCCAGGACCTTGTCATCACCATGCTCCATTTCCTTGTCATCACAATGCACCATGACCTCTGTCATCACAATAATCCATGAATATTTTCAGCCCAATGCTCCACGATCTACTCATCACAATGCTCCATGGCCAATATCATCACAATGCTCCATGACCACTGACATCACAATGCTCCAAACTCTTGTGATCACAATATTCCATAATACTTGTCCTCACAACGCTCCATGATGCCTGTCATCACAATACTCCATGCCCTTTTCATCACAATGCTCCATGACTTTTGTCATAACAATTCTCAATACACTTGTCATCACAATGCTCCCTGACTCTTGTGATCAGTATGCTCATTGAAACCTGTCACGAAAAGGCTCCATGCCTTTTTCATCGCAATGCCCCATGCCGTTTTCATCACAATGCTCCATGCCATTGTCATCAAAATACTCCACAAGTTTGTCACCAGAATGCTCCATGACCCTTGTCATCACAATGCTCCATGAACTTTTCATCACAATGCTCTTTGATCCTTGTCATCACAATTCTCTATGCCTTTTTCAGCACAATGCGCCATAACCCTTGTCATCACAATGCTCCAGGCGCTTGTCAGCACAATGCTCCATGAAACATGTCATCACAATGCACCATGCGCTTATCATCACAGTGCTCCACAATCTTGTCATCACAATGCTCCATAAAATTTGTCATCACAATGCTCCATGCACTTCTCATCCAAATGCTCTCTCACCACTGATATCACAATGCTACATCACTATTTGTCACAATACTCCCTCACCCCTGTCATCACAATGATCCATGACTCTAGTTATCACAATGCTACGTGCACTTACGATCACAATGTTCGATGACCCATGACATCACAAAGTTCCATAAAACCTGTCATCAAAATGCTCCATGACCCTTTTCATCCTAAAGCTCCATGACCCGTGGCATCACAATGTTCTATAACCCATGTCATCAAGATGTTCCATTACACTTTTCATCAAATTACTGCATGAACCTGTCATCAAAATGCTCCCTGCCCTTCTCATCACAATGCACCACACCCTTGTCATCAAAATGGTCCATGACCTTTGTCATCACAAAGCTCCATGACCCTTGGCATCACAATGCTCCATGTCATTGTCATCACAATGCTCCATGAACCCTCTCATCACATTGCTCCATGCCCTTGTCATCACACATCTCCATGACACTTGTCATCACAATGCTCGATGCCCTTCTCATCACAATGCTCCATGCCCTTGTCATTACAATCCCCCATGACCCATGTATCACCGTGTACGGTGCCCTTGTCATCACAATGCTCCATGCTCACTCTCATCACAATAATCCATGAAACATTTCAGAACAATCCTCAATGCCCTTCTCATCACAATGCTCCATTACCTCTGTCATAACAATGCTCCATGACCCCTGCCATCACAATGTTCCACGGCCTTGCCATCACAAGGCTCCATGACCCTTGTCATCACAATGCTCCAAGATACCTCTAATCACAATTCTACATGCCCTTGTCATCACAGAGCTCCATGACGCATGTCATCAGAAACTTTCATGGCCTTCTCCTCACAGTGCTCAATGCACTTGTCATCACAATGCTCCAAGACCCCTGTAATCACAATGCTCCATGCACCTTTTAATCAGAATGCTCCATGAGACATGTTATCACAAGTCTCCATGGTCTTCTCATCACAATGCTCCAGGACCTTGTCATCACCATGCTCCATTCCCTTGTCATCACAATCCTCCATGACCCCTGTCATCACAATACTCCATGAATATTTTCAGCCCAATGCTCCATGACATTCTCATCACAATGCTCCATAACCAATATCATCACAATGCTCCATGACACCTGTCATCACTACACTCCATGACACCTGACAACACAATGATCCGGGACTCTTGTCATCACAATTCTCCAAGACCCCTGTAATCACAATGCTCCATGACCCCTGTCATCACAATACTCCATGAACATTTTCAGCCCAATGTTCCATGACCCTTGTCATCACAATGATCCATGCCCTTGTCATCCCTATGCTCCATGACCCCTGTATTCACAATGCTCCGTGACTCTTGTCATCACAGTGCTCCATGACACCTGTTATCACAATGCTCCATGTCTTTGTCAGCAAAATGCTACATGACTTTGTCATTACAATGCTCTATGCGCTTGTCATCACAATACTCCATTACCATTGTCATCACAATCCTCCATGAACCATGGGATCACTTTTCTTCATGCCCTTGTCATCACAATGCTCCATGCTCCTTGAAATCAAAATGATCCATGACCGCTGTCATCACAATGCTTCAAACCCTTGTGATCACAATGTTCCATAACACTTGTCATCACAATGCTCCATGATGTCTGTCATCACAATACTCCATGCCCTTTTCATCACAATGCTCCATGACCTTTGTCATCACAATTCTCAATACACTTGTCATCACAATGCTCCCTGACACTTGTCATCAGAATGATCCTTGAACCCTGTCACGAAAAGGCTCCATGTCTTTTTCATCACAAAGCCCCATGCAATTTTCATCACAATGCTCCATGCCATTGTCATCAAAATACTCCACAAGCTTGTCATCAGAATGCTCCATGACCCTTGTCATCACAATTCTCCATGCACTTGTCAGCACAATGCTCCTGACCCTTGTCATCACAATGCTCCAAGCCATTGTCATCACAATGCTCCATTACTTTTTCATCAGAATCCTCCATGACACTTGGCATCACAGTGCTCCATGCCATTGTCATCACAATGGGCCATTACATATGTCATCACAATGCTCCCTGACACCTCTCTTCACAATACTGCATGACCTGGTCATCACAATGCTCCATGCCCTTGTCATCACAATGTGCCATTCCCACTGTCATCACAATAATCTCGGAAAATTATTAGAGCAATGCTCCATGCGCTTTTCATCACAATGCCCCATGACCCCTGTCATCACAATGCTCCGTGACTCCAGTCATCACAATGTTTCATAACGTTTGTCATCAGAATGGTCCATGCCCGCGTCAACACAAGGCTCTGTGACATTTGTAACTACAATGCTCCATTAACATTTCATCACAATGTTCCGTGACACTTGTCATCACAATGCTTCATGTCTTTGTCAGAACAATGCTCCATGACCCTTGTCATCACAATGTGCCATGTACTTTTCATCACAATGATCCACAACCTTGTCATCGCTATGCTCCATAAACCTTGTAATCACAATGCTCCATGCACTTCTCATCCAAGTGCTCTCTCACAGGTGATATCACAATGTTCCATCACTAGTCATAACAATCCTCCCTCACCCCAGTTATCACAATGTTCCATGACCCCTGACATAACAATGCTACATCCCCTTATCAGCAAAATATCCCATGACCCCTGACATCACAATGTTCCACAACACCTGTCATCAAAATGCTCCATCACCCTTTTCATCGCAAAGATCCATGACCCCTGGCATCACAATGTTCTATAACCCCTGTCATCAAAATGTTCCATTACAATTTTCATCAAAGTGCTGCATGACCATGTCATCAAAATGCTCTCTGCCCTTCTCAACACAATGCATCACACCCTTGTCATCAAAATGCTCAGTGACTTTTGTCATCACAAAGCTTCATGACCCTTGGCATCACAATGCTCCATGATATTGTCATCACAATGCTCCATGAACCCTCTCATCACATTGCTCCATGCCCTTGTCATCACAAAGATCCATGACACTTGTCATCACAATGCTCAATGCCCTTCTCATCACAATGCTCCATGCCCTTGTCATTACAATCCCCCATGACCCATGTATCACAGTGTACCGTGCCCTTCTCATCACAATGCTCCATGCCCACTCTCATCACAATAATCCATGAAACATTTCAGACCAATGTTCAATGCCCTTCTCATCACAATGCTCCATTACTTCTGTCATAACAAAGCTCCATGACCCCTGCCATCACAATCCTCCACGGCCTTGTCATCACAAGGCTCCATGACCCTTGTCATCACAATGCTCCAAGACCCCTGTATTCAAAATGCTCCATGCCCCTTTGCATCTCAATGCTCCATGAACCCTGTCATCAAAATGCACCATGCCCTTCATCATAATGCTTCAGGCTATTGTCATCACAATGAAATCAAAATTATCCATGACCTCTGTCATCATAATGCTCCAAACCCTTGTGATCACAATGTTCCATAACACTTATCATCACAAATCCCCATGACGCTCATCATCACAATTATCCATGGTATTCTCATCACAATGCTCCATAACCTTTGTGATCACAAGGATCAATACACTTGTCATCACAGTGCTCCGTGACACTTGTCGTCAGTATGCTCCTTGAACCCTGCCATGACAAGGCTCCATGCCTTTTTCATCACAATGATCCGTGCCCTTTTCATCACAATGCTCCAAGATCACTGTAATCACAATGCTCCATGTCCTTTTCATCACAAAACTCCATGAAGCATGTCATCAGAATGCTCCATGGCTTTCTCATCACAATGCTCCATGCCCTAGTCATCACAATGCTCCAAGACCCCTGTAATCACAATGCTCCATGCCCTTTTTCGTCAGAATTCTCCATGAGACTTGTCATCACAAGTCTCCATGGTCATCTCATCACAATGCTCCAGGACCTTGTCATCACCATTCTCCATTCCCTTGTCATCACAAGGCTCCATGACCCCTCTCATCACAATAATCCATTAATATATTCAGCCCAATGCTCCACGACCTACACATCACAATGCTCCATGGCCAATATCATCACAGTGCTCCATGACCACTGTCATCACAACACTCCATGACTCCTGACAACACAATGATCTGGGACTCTTGTCATCACAATGCTCCATGTCATTGTCATCACAATGCTCCATGCCCTTGTCATCACAAAGCTCCAAGACACATGTCATCACAATGCTCGATGCCCTTCTCATCACAATGCTCCATGCCCTGTCATTACATTCCTGCATGACCCATGTATTATAGTGTTCCGTACGCTTGTCATCACAATGCTCCATGCCCACTCTCATCACAATAATTCATGAAACATTTCAGACCAATATTCCATGTCCTTCTCATCACAATGCTCCATTACCACTTTCATAACAATGCACCATGACCCCCGCGATCACAATGTTCCACGGCCTAGTCATCACATGGTTCCATGACAATTGACATCACCATGCTCAAGACGCCTGAAATCACAATGCTCCATGCCCTTCTCATCACAAAACTCCATGACGCATGTCATCAGAATGTTCCATGGCCTTCTCATCTCAATGCTCCTTGCCCTTGTCATCACAATGCTCCAAGACCATTGTAATCACAATGCTCCATGCCCGTTTTCATATCAATGCTCCATGAACCCTGTCAACACAATGCACCATGCCCATCATCAAAATGCTTCAGGCTATTGTCATCACAATGAAATCAAAATGCTCCATGACCTCTGTCATCATAATACTCCGAACCCTTGTGATCACATAGTTCCATAACACTTATCATCACAACACCCCATGACGCTCATCATCACAATTATCCATGGCTTTCTCATCACAGTGCTCTATGAGTTTTGTCATCACAATGCTCAATACACTTGTCATCACAATGCTCCCTGACACTTGTCTTCAGTATGCTCCTTGAAACCTGTCATGACAAGGCTCCATGCCTTTTTCATCACAATGATCCATGCCCTTTTCATCACAATGCTCCGTGACCCCTTTAATCACAATGCTCCATGCCTTTGTCAGAAAAATGCTCCATAACACTTGTCATCACAGTGTGCCACGCACTTTTCATCACAATGATCCACAACATTGTCATCGCTATGATCCATAAACCTTGTAATCACAATGCTCCATGAACTTCTCATCCAAATGCTCTCTCACCTGAGATATCACAATGTTCCATCACTAGTTATCACAATGCCCCCTCACCCCTGTAATCACAGTGTTCCATGACCCCTGTCATCACAATGCTACATCCCCTTATAAGCACAATGTTCTATGACCCCTGACATCACAATGTTCCATAACCCCTGTCATCAAAATGCTCCATGACACTTTTCATCCCAAAGCTCCATGAACCGTGGCATCACAATGTTCTATAACCCCTGTCATCAAAATGTTCCATTACACTTTTTATCAAATTGCTGCATGACCCTGTCATCAAAATGCTCCCTGCCCTGCTCATCACAGTGCACCACACACTTGTCATCAAAATGCTCCATGACCTTTGGCATCACAAAGCTCCATGACCCTTGGCATCACAATGCTCCATGGCTTTGTCATCACAATGCTCCATGAACACTCTCATCACATTGCTCCATGCCCTTGTCATCACAAAACTCCATGACACTTGTCATCACAATGTTCGATGCGTTCTCATCACAATGCTCCATGCCCCTGTCATTACAATCCTCCATGACACATGTATCACAGTCTTCCGTGCCCTTGTCACCACAATGCTCCATGCCCACTCTCATCACAATAATCCATGAAATATTTCAGACCAATGCTCAATGCCCTTCTCATCAAAATGCTCGATTACTTCTGTCATAACAATGATCCATGACCCTTGCCATCATGATGTTCCATGGCCTTTTCATCACAAGGCTCCATGACCCTTCTCATCACAATGCCCCAAGAACACTGTAATCACAAAGCTCTATGCCCCTTTTCATCTCAATGATTCATGAACCCTGTCATCACAATGCACCATGCCCATCATCATAATGCTTCCTGCTATTTTCATAACAATGAAATCAAATTGCTCCATGACCTCTGTCATAACAATGCTCTAAACCCTTGTGATCACAATATTCCATAACACTTGTCATCACAATGCCCCATGACGCTCGTCATCACAATTATCAATGGTCTTCTCATCACAATGGTCCATGACCTTTGTCATCACAATGCTCAATACACTTGTCATCCAAATGCTCCCTGACACTTGTTGTCTGTATGCTCCTTTTACCATGTCATGACAGGGCTCCATGCCTTTTTCATCACAATGATCCATGCCCTTTTCATCTCATTGCTCCAAGACCCATGTATACACGATGCTCCATGCCATTGTCATCACAAAGCTCAATGATGCATGCCATCAGAATGCTCCTTGGTCTTCTCCTCACAATGCTCCATGCCCTTGTCATCACAAAGTTCCAAAACCACTGTAATCACAATGCTCCATGCCCTTTTTCATCAGTATGCTCCATGAGACTTGTCATCACATGGCTCCATGGTTTTGTCATCATATTGCTCCAAGCCCTAGTCATCACAATGCTCCATTATATTTGTCATCATAATCCTCCATTACATTTGGCATCACAATGTTCCCTCCGATTGTCATCGCAATGGACCATGACATATTTCATCACAATGCTCCGTGACAACTGTCTTCAAAATACTCCATGACCTTCTCATCTCAATGCCCCATGCCCTTGTCATCACAATGCACCATGTCCACTCTCATCACAATAATCTATGAAACTTGTCAGACCAATGCTCCATTCCCCTGTCATCACAATGCTCCATGACCTGGTTATCACAGTGCTCCATGACCCCTGTCATCACAATGCTCCGTGACTCCAGTCATCACAATGCTTCATAACGTTTGTCATCACAACGGTCCATGCCCGCGTCATCACAAGGCTCTGTGTCCTTTGTAACCACAATGCTCCATGAACTTTTCATCACAATGCTCCGTGACCCTTGTCATCACAATGATCCATGCCTTTGTCAGAACAATGCTCCATAACCCTTGTCATCACAATGTGCCACGCGGTTTTCATAACAATGATCCACAACCTTGTCATCGCTATGCTCCATTAACCTTGTAATCACAATGCTCCATGCACTTCTCATCCAAATGCTCTCGCACCTGAGATATAACCATGTTCCCTCACTAGTCATCACAATCCTCCCTCACCCCTGTAATCAAAATGTTCCATGACCCCTGTTATCACCATGTTCCAATCCCTTGTCATCACAATGTTCCATGACCACTGTCATCACAATACTTCATGAACATTTTCAGCCAAATACTCCATGACCTTCTCATCACAATGCTCCATGACAAATATCATCACAATGCTCCATGACCACTGTCATCACAACACTCCATGACACCCGACAACACAATGATCCGGGACTCTTGTCATTACAATGCTCCATTCCCTAGTCATCACAATGCTCCATGACCCCTGTCATCACAATACTCCATGAACATTTTCAGCCCAATGCTCCATGACACTTGTCATCACAATGATCCATGCCCTTGTCATCCCTACGCTCCATGACCCCTGTATTCACAATGCTCCGTGATGCTTGTCATCACAGTGCTCCATGACACATGTCATCACAAATCTCCATGCCTTTGTCAGCAAAATGCTACATGACCTTGTCATTACAATGCTCTATGCGCTTGTCATCACAATACTCCATTACCGTTGTCATCACAATCCTCCATGAACCTTGGGATCACATTGCTTCATGCCCTTGTCATCACAATGCTCCCTGCTCCTTGAAATCAAAATGATCCATGACCTCTCTCATCACAATGCTCCAAACTCTTGTGATCACTATGTTCTATAACACTTTTCATCACAAAGCTCCATGATGCCTGTCATCACACATACTCCATGCCCTTTTTATAACAATGCTCCATGAATTTGTCAGCACAATTCTCAGTACACTTGTCATCACAATGCTCCATGACATTGTCGTCAGAATGCTCCTTGAACCCTGTCACAAAAAGGCTCCATGCCTTTTTCATCAAAATGCTCCATGCAATTGTCATCAAAATACTCCACAAGCTTGTGATCAGAATGCTCCATGACCCTTGTCATCACAATTCTCCATGCACTTGTCAGCACAATGCTCCCTGAAACCTGTCATCACAATGCTCCAAGCCCTTGTCATCACAATGCTCCATTACCTTTGTCATCAGAATCCTCCATGACACTTGGCATCACAATTCTCCATGCCATTGTCATTACAATGGGCCATTACTTATGTCACCACAATGCTCCCTGACACCTCTCTTCACAATACTGCATGCCATTGTCATCACAATGCTCCATGCCCTTGTTATCACAATGTTCCAAGTCCCCTGTAATCAGAATGCTCCAGACCCATTTTCATCAGTATGCTCCTTGAGACTTGTCATCACAAGCCTCCATGGTTTTCTCATCACAATGCTCCAGGACTTGTGATCACAATGCTTCACGACATTGTCATGAAAATTCTCAATGGCCCTTGTCAACATAATGCTCCATGCCCTAGTAATCACAATGCTCTATGATATTTGTCATCACATCCTCCATTACAATTGGCATCACAATGCTCCATGCTATTGTCATCGCAATGGACCATGACATAGGTCATCACAATGCTCCCTGACACCTGTCTTCACAATACTCCATGCCCTTGTCTTCACAATGCTCCATGATCCCTGTCATCACAATAATCTATGAAACATGTCAGACCCGTGCTCCATGCCCCTGTCATCACAATGTTCCATGCCCTTGTCATCACAATTCTCCATGATCCCTGTCATCACAATGCTCTGTGATTCCAGTCATCACTATGCTTCATAACGTTTGTCAACACAACGGTCCATGCCCGCATCATCACAAGGCTCTGTGACCTTTGTAACCACAATGCTCCTTGAACATTTCATCACAATGCGCCGTGACCCTTGTCATCACAATACTCCCTGCCTTTGTAAGAACAATGCTCCATGACCCCTGTCATCAAAATGTGCCATGCGCTTTTCATCACAATGATCCACAATCTTGTCATCGCTATGCTCCGTAAACCTTGTAATCACAATGCTCCATGCACTTCTCATCCAAATGCTCTCTCACATGAGATATCACAATGTTCCATCACTAGTCATCACAATCGTCCCTCACCCATGTTATCACAATGTTCCATGACCCCTGTCATCACAATGCTACATCCCCTTATCAGCACAATGTTCCTTGACCCCTGACATCACAATGTTCCATAACCCCTGTCATCAAAATGCTCCATGACCCTTTTCATCCCAAAGCTCCATGATCCCTGGCATCACAATGTTCTATAACCCCTGTCATCAAAATGTTCCATTACGCTTTTCATCAAATTGCTGCATGACCCTTTCATCAAAGTGCTCCCTGCCCTTCTCATCACAATGCACCACACACTTGTCATCAAAATGCTCCATGACCTTTGTCATCACAAAGCTCCATGACCCTTGGCATCACAATGCTCCATGTCATTGTCATCACAATGCTCCATGAACCCTCTCATCACATTGCTCCATGCCTTTGTCATCACAAAGCTCCATGACACTTGTCATCACAGTGCTTGTTGCCATTCTCATCACAATGCTCCATGCCCTTGTCATTACAATCCTCCATGACCCATGTATCACAGTGTACCGTGCCCTTCTCATCACAGTGCTCCATGCCCACTCTCATCACAATAATCCATGAAACATTTCTGACCAATGCTCAATGCCCTTCTCATCACAATGCTCCATTACTTCTGTCATAACAATGCTCTATGACCCCTGCCATCACAATGTTCCAGGGCCTTGTCATCAAAAGGCTCCATGACCCTTGTCATGACAATGCTCCAGGACCCCTGTAATCACAATGCTCCATGCCCTTGTCATCACAAATCTCCAAGACACATGCCATCAGAAAGATCTATGGCTTTCTCCTCACAATGCTCCATGCCCTTGTCCTCACAATGCTCCAAGAACCCTGTAATCACAGTGCTCCATGCCCCTTTTCATCAGAATGCTCCATGAGACTTGTCATCACAAGTCTCCATCGTCATCTCATCACAATACTCCAGGACCTTGTCATCACAATGCTCGATGACACCTGTCATCACAATACTCCATGAATATTTTCAACCCAATGCTCCATTACTTTCTCATCACAATGCTCCATGACCAGTATCATCACAATGCTCCATGACGACTGTCATCACAATGCACCATTCCAACTGTCATCACAATAATCCATGAAACTTATTATACCAATGCTCCATGCCCTTGTCATCACAATGCTCCATGCCCTTGCTATCACAATGTTCCAAGACCCCTGTAATCAGAATGCTCCATGCCCCTTTTCATCAGTATGCTCCATGAGACCTGTCATCACAAGGCTCCATGGATTTCTCATCACAATGCTCAAGGACTTTGTCATCACAATGCTTCACGACATTGTCATGAAAATTCTCAAAGGCCCTTGTCATCATAATGCTCCAAGCCCTAGTCATCACAATGCTCCATCATATTTGTCATCACAATTCTCCATTACATTTGGCATCACAATGCGCCATGCCATTGTCATCGAAATGAAAAATGACATATGTCATCAAAATGCTCCCTGACACCTGTCTTCAAAATACTCAATGACTTTGTCATCACAATGCTCCATGCCCTTGTCATCACAATGCTCCATGAACCCTGTCAACACAATGCTCCGTGACTCCAGTCATCACAGTGCTTCATAACATTTGTCATCACAACGGTCCATGCCTGCGTCATCACAAGTCTCTGTGACCTTTGTAACCACAATGCTCCATGAACATTTCAACACAGTGCTCCGTGACACTTGTCATCACAATGGTCCATGCCTTTGTCAGAAAAATGCTCCATGACCCTTGTCATCAAAACGTGCCACGGGCTTTAAATCACAATGATCCACAACCTTGTAATCACTATGCTCCATAAACCTTGTAATCACAATGCTCCATGCTCTTCTCATCCAAATGCTCTCTCACCTGAGATATAACCATGTTCCCTCACTAGTCATCACAATCCTCCCTCAACCCTGTAATCAGAATGATCCATGACCACTGTCATCACCATGATCCATTCCCTTGTCATCACAATGTTCCATGACCACTGTCATTACAATAATCCATGAACATTTTCAGCCAAATACTCCATGACCTTCTCATCACAATGCTCCATGACAAATGTCATCACAATGATCCATGACCACTGTCATCACAACACTCCATGACACCCGACAACACAATGATCAGGGACTCTTGTCATTACAATGCTCCATTCCCTAGTCATCACAATGCTCCATGACCCCTGTCATCACAATACTCCATGAACATTTTCAGCCCAATGCTCCATGACCCTTGTCATCACAATGATCCATGCCCTTGTCATCCCAATTCTCCATGACCCCTGTATTCACAATGCTCCGTGACGCTTGTCATCACAGTGCTCCATGACACCTGGCATCACAATGCTTCATGCCTTTGTCAGCAGAATGCTACATGACATTGTCATTACAATGCTCTATGCGCTTGTCATCACAATACTCCATT
The DNA here is from genome assembly GCF_964341445.2 of Mesoplodon mirus. Taxonomy (NCBI): domain Eukaryota; kingdom Metazoa; phylum Chordata; class Mammalia; order Artiodactyla; family Ziphiidae; genus Mesoplodon; species Mesoplodon mirus. The sequence goes on from NW_028295738.1 coordinate 857,781, forward strand.
ACCATTATCATCACAATCCTCCTTGAACTTTGGGATCACATTGCTTCATGCCCTTGTCATCACAATGTTCCATGCTCCTTGAACTCAAAATGATACATGACCTCTGTCATCACAATGCTCCAAACACTTGTGATCACAATGTTCCATAGCACTTGTCATCACAACGCTCCATGATGCCTGTCATCACAATACTCCATGCCCTTTTCATCACAATGCTCCATGACATTTGTCATCACAATTCTCAATACATTGTCATCACAATGCTCCCTGACATTTGTCGTCAGAATGCTCCTTGAACCCTGTCACGAAAAGTCTCCATGCCATTTTCATCACAATGCCCCATGCGGTTTTCATCACAATGCTCCATGCCATTGTCATCAAAATGCTCCACAAACTTGTCAGCAGAATGCTCAATGAGCGTTGTCATCACAATTCTCCATGCACTTGTCAGCACAATACTCCCTGACCCTTGTCATCACAATGCTCCAAGACATTGTCATCACAATGCTCCATTACATTTATCTTCTGAATCCTCCATGACACTTGGCATCACAATGCTCAATGCCATTGTCATCACAATGGGCCATTATATATGTCAGCACAATGCTCCCTGACAACTGTCTTCACAATACTGCGTCACATGGTCATCACAATGCTCCATGCCCTTGTCATCACAATGCTCCATGCCCTTGTTATCACAATGCTCCATGACCCCTGTCATCACAATGCTCTGTGACTCCAGTCATCACAATGCTTCATGACGTTTGTCATCACTATGTCCCATGCCCTCATCATCAAGAGTCTCTGTGACCTTTTTAACCACAATGCTCCATGAAATTTTCTTCACAATGCTCTTTATCCACTGTCATCACAATTCTCTATGCCTTTCTCAGCACAATGCTCCATGACGTATGTCATCAGAATGCTCCATGGCCTTCTCCTCACAGTGCTCCATGCCCTTGTCATCACAATGCTCCAGGACCCATGTAATCACAATGCTCCATGTCCCTTTTCATCAGAATGCTCCATGAGACTTGTCATCACAAGTCTCCATGGTCATCTCATCACAATGCTCCAGGACCTTGTCATCACAATGCTCCATGACACCTGTCATCACAATGCTCTTTGACTCCAGTCATCACAGTGCTTCATAAAATTTTCATCACAATGGTCCATGCCCACGTCATCACAAGGCTCTGTTACCTTTGTATACACAATGCTCCATGAACACTTCATCACAATGCTCCGTGACCATTGTCATCACAATGCTCCATGCCTTTGTCATTAAAATGCTCCATGACCATTGTCATCACAATGTGCCACGCGATTTTCATCCCAATGGTCCAAAAATTTGTCATCACAATGCTCCATAAAAATTGTAATCACAATGCTGCATGCCCTTCTCATCACAATGCTCCATTACCCCTGTCATAGCAATGCTCCATGACCCCTGCCATAACAATGTTCCACGGCCTTGTCATAGCAAGGCTCCATGACACTTGTCTTCACAATGCCCCAAGACCACTTTAATCACAATGCTCCATGCCGTTGTCATTACAAAGCTCCATGACACATGTCATGAGAATGTTCCATGGCCGTCTCATCAAAATGCCGCATGCCCTTGTCATCACAGTGCTCCAAAACCCCTGTAAACACAGTGCTCCATGCCCCTTTTCATCTCAATGCTCCATGAACCCTGTCATCACAACACTCCATGACACGTGACAACACAATGATCCGGGACTCTTGTCATCACAGTGATCCAAGACCCCTGTAATCAAAATGCTCCATGACCCCTGGCATCACAATACTCCATGAATATTTTCAGCCCAATGCTCCATGACCCTTGTCATCACAATGATCCATGCACTTGTCATCCCAATGATCCATGACACCTGTATTCAAAATGCTTCGTGACAATTGTGTCACAGTTCTCCATGACACCTGTCATCACAATGCTCCATGCCTTTGTCAGGAAAATTCTACATAACCTTGTCATTACAATTCTCTATGCGTTTGTCACCACAATGCTCCTAGACCCCTGTAATCACAATGCTTCATGCCACTTTTCATCTCAATGCTCCATGAACTCTGTCATCACAATGCACCATGCCCATCATCATAATGTTTCAGGCTATTGTCATCACAATGAAATCAAAATTCTCCATGACCTCTGTCATCGTAATGCTCCAAAGCCTTCTGATCACAATGTACCATAACACTTATAATCACAACACCCCATGACGATCATCATCACAATTATCCATGGCCTTCTCATCATCATGCTCCATGACTTTTGTCATCACAATTCTCAATACACTTGTCATCACAATGCTCCCTGACACTTGTCGTCAGAATGCTCCTTGAACCCTGTCACGGAAAGGCTGCATGCCTTTTTCATCACATTGCCCCATGCCGTTTTCATCACAATGCTCCATGCCATTGTCATCAAAATACTCCACAACTTGTCATCAGAATGCTCCATGACCCTTGTCATCACAATTCTCCATGCACTTGTCAGCACAATGCTCCCTGACCCTTGTCATCACAATGCTCCAAGCCATTGTCATAACAATGCTCCATTACCTTTGTCATCAGTATCTTTCATGAAACTTGGCATCACAATGCTCCATGCCATTTTCATCACAATGGGCCATTACATATGTCATCACAATGCTCCCTGACACTTCTCTTCACAATACTGCATGAGCTGGTCATCACATTGCTCCATGCCCTTGTCATCACAATGTGCCATTCCAAATGTCATCGCAATAATCCATGAAACATATTAGACCAATGCTCGATGCCCTTGTCATCACAATGCTCCATGCCCTTGTTATCACAGTGCTCCATGACCCCTGTCATCACCATGCTCCGTGACTCCAGTCATCACAATGCTTCATGACCTTTGTCATCACAGTGGTCCATTACCTCATCATCAAGAGTCTCTGTGACCTTTTTAACCACAATGCTCCATGAATTTTTCATCACAATGCTCTTTGACCCTTGTCATCACAATGATCTACGCCTTTCTCAGCACAATGCTCCATGCCCTTGTCATCACAATGCTCCATGTCCCTGTCATCACAATGCTCCGTGACTCCAGTCATCACAATGCTTCATAACATTTGTCATCACAATGGTCCATGTCCGTGTCATCACAAGGCTTTGTGACATTTTTAACCTCAATGCTTCATGAACTTTTCATCACAATGATCCTTGACCCTTGTCATCACAGTGCACCATGCCTTTGTCAGAAAAATTCTCCATGACACTTGTCATCACAATATGCCAAGAGCTTTTTTTCCCAATGGTCCAAAGATTTGTCATCTCAATGCTCCATAAAATTTGTAATCACAATGCTCCATGCCCTTCAAATCACAATGCTCCATTACCCCTGTCATAACAATGCTCCTTGACCCCTGCCATCACAATGTTCCACGGCCTTGTCATCACAAAGCTCCATGAACCTTGTCATCACAATGCTCCAAGACCCCTGTAATCACAATGCTCCATGCACTTGTCATCACAAAGCACTATGACACATGTCATCAGAATGTTCCATGTCCTTCTCTTCCAAATGCTCCATGCCTTGTCATCACAATGCTCCAAGACCCCTGTAATCAAAATGCTCCATGCGCCTTTTCATCTCAATGCTCCATGAACCCTGTCATCACAATGCATCATGCCCATTATCATAATGCTTCCGGCTATTGTCAGCACAATGAAATCAAAATTCTCCATGACCTCTGTCATCACAATGCTCCATGAACATTTTCAGCCCAATGCTCCATGACCCTTGTCATCACAATGATCCATGACCCCTGTATTCACAATGCTCCGTGACACATGTCATCACAGTGCTCCATGACACCTGTCATCACAGTGCTCCATGCCCTTGTCTGCAGAATTCTCCATGATCTTGTCAATACAATGCTCTATGCGCTTGTCATCACAATGCTACAAGACCTCTGTAATCACAATGCTCCATGCCCCTTTTCATCTCAATGCTCCATGAACCCTGTCATCACAGTGCACCATGCCCATCATCATAATGCTTCAGGTTATTGTTATTAAAATATAATCAAAAGTCTCCATGACCTCTGTCATCATAATGCTCCAAACCCTTGTGACCACAATGTTCCATAACATTTATCATCACAACACCCCATGACGATCATCATCACAATTATCCTTGGTCTTCTGATCACAATGCTCCCTGATCTTTGTCATCACAATTCTCAATACACTTGTCTTCACAATGCTCCCTGACACTTGTCGTCAGTATGCTCCTTGAACCCTGTCATGACAAGGCTCCATGCCTTTTTCATCACAATGATCCATGCCCTTTTCATCACAATGCTTCAAGACCCCTGTAATCACAATGCTCCATGCCCTTGTCATCAAAAAGCTCCATGAGGCATGTCATCAGAATGCTCCATGGCCTTTTCCTCACAATGCTCCATGGCATTGTCATCACAATGCTCCATGTACCCTCTCATCACATTGCTCCATGCCCTTGTTATTACAATCCTCCATGACCCATGTATCACATTGTTCCGTGCCTTTGTCATCACAATGCTCCACCCCACTCTCATCACAATAATCTATGAAATATTTCAAACCAATGCTCAGTGCCCTTCTCATCACTATGCTCCATTACCTCTTTCATAACAATGCACCATGACCACTGCCATCACAATGTTCCACGGCCTTGTCATCACAAGGCTCCATGACCCTTGCCATCACAATGCTCCAAGAAACTTGTAATCAAAATTCTCCATGCCCTTGTAATAACAAAGCTCCTTGACGCATGTATCAGAAGGTTCCATGGCCTTCTCATCAAAATGCTCCATGCCCTTGTCATCACAATGCTCCAAGACCCCTGTAATCACTATGATCCATGCCCCTTTTCATCTCAATGCTCCATGAACCGTGTCATCACAAAACACCATGCCCATCATCATAATGCTTCAGGCTATTGTCACTACAATGAAATCAAAATTCTCCATGACCTCTGTCATCATAATGCTCCAAACCCTTGTGATCTCAATGCTCCATAACACTTATCATCACAACACCCCATGACGATCATCATCACAGTTATCCATGGTCTTCTCATCACAGTGCTCCATGATCATTGTCATCACAATGCTCAATACACTTGTCATCACAATTCTCTTGACCCCTGTCGTCAGTATGCTCCTTGAACCCTGTGATGACAAGGCTCCATGCATTTTACATCACAATAATCCATGCCTTTTAATCAAAATGCTCCAAGACCCCTATAATCACAGTGCTCCATGGCCTTGTCAGCACAAATCTCCATGACGCATGTCATCAGAATTCTCCATGGCCTTCTCCTCAAAATGCTCCATGCCCTTGTCATCACAATGCTCCAAGTCCACTGTAATCACAGTGCTCCATGCCCCTTTTCATTAGAATGCTCCATGAGACTTGTCATCACAAGTCTCCATGGTCATCTCATAACAATGCTCCAGGACATTGTCATCACCATGCTCTATTCCCTTGTCATCACAATGCTCCATGACCCCTGTCATTACAATAATCCATTAATATTTTCAGACCAATGAACCATGACCTTCTCATCACAATGCTCCATGACCAATATCATCACAATGCTCCATGACCACTGTCATCACAACCACCGATAACACCTGACAACAAAATGATCCGGGACTCTTGTCATCAAAATGCTCCAGGCCCTTGTCATCACAATGCACCATGTCCACTGTCATCACAATAATCTATGAAACTTGTCAGACCAATGCTCCATTCCCCTGTCATCACAATGCTCCATGCCCTTGTTATCACAATGCTCCATGACCCCTGTCATCACAATGCCCCGTGACTCCAGTCATCACAATGTTCCATAACCCCTGTCATCAAAATGCTCCATGACCCTTTTCATCCCAAAGCTCCATGATCCCTGGCATCACAATGTTCTATAACCCCTGTCATCAAAATGTTCCATTACACTTTTCATCAAATTGCTGCATGACCCTGTCATCAAAATACTCCCTGCCCTTCTCATCACAATGCACCACACACTTGTCATCAAAATGCTCCATGACATTTGACACCACAAAGCTCCATGACCCTTGGCATCACAATGCTCCATGTCATTGTCATCACAATGATCCATGAACAATCTCATCACATTGCTCCATGCCCTTGTCATCACAAAGATCCATGACACTTGTCATCACAATGCTCGATGCCCTTCTCATCACAATGCTCCACGCCCTGGTCATTACAATCCACCATGACCCATGTATCACAGTGTACCGTGCCCTTGTCATCACAATGCTCCATGCCCACTCTCATCACAATAATCCATGAAACATTTCAGACCAATGCTCAATGCCATTCTGATTACAATGCTCCATTACTTCTGTCATAACTATGCTCCATGACCGCTGCCATCACAATGTTCCACGGCCTTGTCATCAAAAGGCTACATGACCCTTGTCATCACAATGCTCCAAGACCCCTTTAATCACAATGCTCCATGCCCTTATCATCACAAAGCTCCATGGCACATGGCATCAGAATGTTCCATGGACTTCTCCTCACAATGCTCCATGCCCTTGTCATCACAGTGCTCCAAGACCCCTGTAATCACAAAGCTCCTTGCCCCTTTTCGTCAGAATGCTCCATGAGACTTGTCATCACAAGTCTCCATCGTCATCTCATCACAATGCTCCAGGACCTTGTCATAACCATGCTCCATTCCCTTGTCATCACAATGCTCCTTGACACCTGTCATCACAATACTCTATGAATATTTTCAACCCAATGCTCCATGACGGTCTTATCACAATGCTCAATGAGCAGTATCATCATAATGCTCCATGACCACTGTCATCAAAATGCGCCATTCCAACTGTCATCACAATAATCCATGAAACTTATTAGACCAATGCTCCATGCCCTTGTCATCACAGTGCTCCATGCCCTTGCTATCACAATGTTCCAAGACCCCAGTAATCAGAATGCTCCATGACCCTTTTCATCAGTATGCTCCATGAGACCTGTCATCACAAGGCTCCATGCCTTTTTCATCACAATGCCCCATGCCGTTTTCATCACAATGCTCCATGCCATTGTCATCAAAATACTCCACAAGCTTGTCACCAGAATGCTCCATGACCCTTGTCATCACAATTCTCCATGCACTTGTCAACACAATGCTCCTTGACCCTTGTCATCGCAATGCTCCAAGCCATTGTCATCACAATGCTCTATTAACTTTGTCATCAGAATCCTCCATGACACTTGGCATCACAATGCTCCATGCCATCCTCATCACATTGGGCCATTACATATGTCATCACAATGCTCCCTGACACCTGTCTTCACAATACTGCATGACCTGGTCATCACAATGCTCCATGCCCTTGTCATCACAATGCACCATTCCAACTGTCATTGCAATAATCCATGAAACTTATTAGACCAATGCTCCATGCCCTTGTCATCACAATGCTCCACGACCACTGTAAACACAATGTTCCATGCCCCTTTTCATCTCAATGTTCCATGATCCCTGTCATCACAATGCAACATGCCCATCATGATAATGCTTCAGGCTATTGTCATCACAATGAAATCAGTATTCTCCATGACCTCTGTCATCATAATGCTCCAAAACCTTGTGATCACAATGTTCCATAACACTTATCATCACAACACACCATGACGCTCATCATGACAATTATCCATGGACTTCTCATCACAATGCTCCATGATCTTTGTCATCACAATGCTCAATACACTTGTTCTCACAATGCTCCCTGATCCTTGTCTTCAGTATGCTCCATTAACCCTGTCATGACAAGTCTCCATGACTTTTTCATCACAATGATCCGTGCACTTTTCATCACAATGCTCCAAGACACCTGTAATCACAATACTCCAAGCCCTTGTCATCACAAAGCTCCATGAACCATGTCATCAGAATGCTGCATGGCCGTCTCTGACAATGCTCCATGCCCTTGTCATCACAATGCTCCAAGACCACTGTAATCACAATGATCCATGCCACTTTTCATCAGAATGCTCCATGAAACTTGTCATCACAAGCCTCCAAGAACTTCTCATCACAATGCTACATGACCTTGTCATCACCATGCTCCATTCCCTTGTCATCACAATGCTCCATGACCATTGTCATCACAATACTCCATGAATATTATCAGCACAATGCTCCATAACCTTCTCATCACAATGCTCCATGACCAATAGCATCAAAATGCACCATGACAACTGTCATCACAACACTCCATGACACCTGACAACACAATGATCCGGGACTCTTGTCATCACTGTGCTCCATTCCCTAGTCATCACAATGCTGCATGAACCCTGTCATCACAATGCTCCATGACACCAGTCTTCACAATACAGCATGAGCTCTTTATCACAATGCTCCATGCCCTTGTCACCACAATGCACCATTCCAACAGTCATCGCAATAATCCATGAAAATTATGAGACCAATGATACATGCCCTTGTCATCACAATGCTCCATGCCCCTTTTCATCACAATGCTCCATGACCCCTGTCATCACAGTGCTCCGTGACTCCAGTCATCACAATGCTTCATGACCTTTGTCATCACAATGGTCCATGCCCTCATCATCAACAGTCTCTGTGACCTTTTTAACCACAATGCTCCATGAACTTTTCATCACAATTCTCTTTGACCCTTGTCATCACAATGCTCTATGCCTTTCTCAGCACAATGCTCCATGACCCTTGTCCTCACAATGCTCAATGCGCTTGTCAGCACAATGCTCCATGACAGATGTCATCACAATGCACCATGCGCTTGTCATCACAGTGCTCCACAATCTTGTCATCACAATGCTCCATAAACCTTGTCATAACAATGCTCCATGCACTTCTCATCAAAATGCTCTCTCACCACTGATATCACAATGTTACTTCACTATTCGACACAATACTCCCTCACCTCTGTCATCACAATGTTCCATGACTCCTGTCATCACAATGCTACATGCACTTATCATCACAATGTTTGATGACCCATGACATCACAATGTTCCATAACCCCTGTCATCAAAATGTTCCTTGACACTTTTCATCAAATTTCTCCGTGACCATATCATCACAATGCTCCCTGCACTTCTCATTACAATGCACAACGCCCTTGTCTTCAAAATGTTCCATGACCTTTGTCATCACAAATATCCATGACCCTAGGCATCACATTGCTCCATGCCCTTGTCATCACTAAGCTCCATGACACATGTCATCAGAATGCTCCATGGCCTTCTCTTCACAATGCTCCATGACCTTTGTCATCACAATGCTCAATACACTTGTCATCAATATGCTCCATGACACTTGTTGTCTGTATGCTCCTTGAACCCTGTCATGGCAAGGCTCCATGCATTTTTCATCACAATATTCCATGCCCATTTCATCACAATGCTACAAGACCCCTGTAATCACAATGCTCCATGCGCTTGTCATCACAAAGCTCAATGACGCATGTCCACAGAATGCTCCTTGGCCTTCTCTTCACAATGATCCATACCCTTGTCATCACAATGTTCCAAGACCCCTGTAATCACAATGGTCCATGCCCCTTTTGATCAGTATGCTATATGAGATTGTCATCACAAGGCTCCATGGATTTCTCATCACAATGCTCCAGGACCTTGTCATCACAATGCTTCACGACCTTGTCATGAAAATTCTCAATGGCCCTTGTCATCATAGTGCTCCAAGCCCTAGTCATCACAATGCTCCATTTTATTTGTCATCCCAATCCTCCATTACATTTGGCAACACAATGCTCAATGCCATTATCATCGCAATGGACCATGACATATGTCATCACAATGCTCCCTGACACCTGTCTTCACAATACTCCATGACCTTCTCATCACCATGATCCATACCCTTGTCATCACAATGCACCATGTCCACTGTCATCACAATAATCTATGAAACTTGTCAGACCAATGCTCCATGCCCATGTCATCACAATGCTCCATGACCCCTATCATCACAGTGCTCCGTGACTCCAGTCATCACAGTGCTTCATAATGTTTGTCATCAAAACGGTCCTTGCCCGTGTCATCACAAGGCTCTGTGACCTTTGTAAGCAAAATGCTCCATGAACTTTTCATCACAATGCTCCTTGACCCTTATCATCACAATGATCCATGCCTTTTTCAGAAAAATGCTCCATGACCCTTGTCATCACAATGTGCCACGTGCTTTTCATCATATCGGTCCACAACTTTGTCATCGCTATGCTTCATAAACCTTGTAATCCCAATGCTCCATGCACTTCTCATCCAAATGCTCTCTCACCAGAGATATCACAATGTTCCTTCACTAGTCATCACAATCCTCCCTCAACCCTGTAATCACAATGTTCCATGACCCGTGACATCACAATATTCCATAACCACTGTTATCACAATGCTCCATGACAAATTTCATCCCAAAGCTCCATGACCCATGGCATCACAATGTTCTGTAACCCCTGTCATCAAAATGTTACATGACACTTTTCATCAAATTGCAGCATGAACCTGTCATCAAAATGCTCCCTTTCCTTCTCATCACAATGCACCACACGCTTGTCATCAAAATGCTCCATGACCGTTGTCATCACAAAGCTCCATGACCCTTGGCATCACAATGCTCCATGTCATTGTCATCACAATGCTCCCTGAATGCTCTCATCCCATTGCTCCATGCCCTTGTCATCACAATGCTCCATGACACTTGTCATCACAATGATCGATGCCCTTCTCATCAAAATGCTCCATGCCCTTTTCATCACAATCCTCCATGACCCATGTATCACAGTGTTCCGTGCCCTTGTCATCACAGTGCTCCATGCCCACTCTCATCACAATAATCCATGAAAACTTTCGGGCCAATGCTCAATGCACTTCTCATCACAATGCTCCATTACCTCTGTCATAAAAATGCTCAATGACCCCTGCCATCACAATGTTCCAAGGACTTAGCATCACAAGGCTCCCTGACACTTGACATCACAATGCTCCAAGACCACTGTAATCACAATGCTCCATGCCACTTTGCATCTCAATGCTCCATGAACCCTGTCATCACAATGCACCATGACCATCATCATAATGCTTCAGGCTATTGTCATCACAATTAAATCAAAATTCTCCATGACCTCTGTCATCCTAATGCTCCAAACCCTTGTGATCACAATGTTCCATAACACTTATCATCACAAATTCCCATGACGCTCATCATCACAATTATACATGGTATTCTCATCACAATGCTCCATGACATTTGTCATCACAATGCTCAATACACTTGTCATCACAATGCTCCCTGACACTTGTCATCAGTATGCTCCTTGAGCCCTGTCATGACAAGGCTCCATGACTTTTTCATCACAATGATCCGTGCCCTTTTCATCACAATGCTCCAAGATCACTGTCATCAGAATGTTCCATGTGCTTGTCATCACAAAACTCCATGAAGCATGACATCAGAATGCCCCATGGCCTTCTCATCACAAAGCTCCATGCCCTAGTCATCAAAATGCTCCAAGACCCCTGTAATCACAATGCTCCATGCCCCTTTTCATCAGAATGCTCCGTGAGACTTCTCATCACTAGTCTCCATGGTCATCTCATCACAAAGATCCAGGATATTGTCGTCACCATTCTCCATTCCCTTGTCACCACAATGCTCCATGAACCCTGTCATCACAATAATCCATTATCATATTCAGCCCAGTGCTCCACGACCTACACATCACAATACTCCATGGCCAATATCTTCACAATGCTCCATGACCACTGTCATCACAACACTCCATGACTCCTGACAACACAATGATCCGGGACTCTTGTCATCACAATGCTCCATTCCCTACTCATCACTATGCTCCATGACCCATGTCATCACAACACTCCATGAACATTTTCAGCCCAGTGCTCCATGACACTTGTCATCACAATGATCCATGCCGTTGTCATCCCAATGCTCCATGACCCCTGTATTCACAATGTTCCATGACGCTTGTCATCACAGTGCTCCATGACACATGTCATCACAATGCTCCATGCCTTTGTCAGCAAAATGCTACATGACCTTGTCATTACAATGCTCTATGAGCTTGTCATCAAAATACTCCATTACCGTTGTCATCACAATCCTCCATGAACCTTGGGCTCACATTGCTTCATGCCCTTGTCATCACAATGCTCCATGCTCCTTTAAATCAATATGATCCATGACCTCTGTCATCACAATGCTCCAAACGCTTGTGATCACAATCTTCCATAACACTTGTCATCACAACGCTCCATGATGCCTGTCATCACAATACTCCATGCCCTTTTCATCACAATGCTCCATAAACTTTGTCATCATAATTCTCAATATACATGTCATCACAATGCTCCCTGACATTGTCATCAGAATGCTCCTTGAAACCTGCCACGAAAAGGCTCCATGTGTTTTTCTTCGCAATGCCCCATGCCATTTTCATCACAATGCTCCATGCCCTTGTCATCACAATGCTCCAAGTCCACTGTAATCACAGTGCTCCATGCCCCTTTTCATTAGAATGCTCCATGAGACTTGTCATCACAAGTCTCCATGGTCATCTCATAACAATGCTCCAGGACATTGTCATCACCATGCTCTATTCCCTTGTCATCACAATGCTCCATGACCCCTGTCATTACAATAATCCATTAATATTTTCAGACCAATGAACCATGACCTTCTCATCACAATGCTCCATGACCAATATCATCACAATGCTCCATGACCACTGTCATCACAACCACCGATAACACCTGACAACACAATGATCCGGGACTCTTGTCATCAAAATGCTCCAGGCCCTTGTCATCACAATGCACCATGTCCACTGTCATCACAATAATCTATGAAACTTGTCAGACCAATGCTCCATTCCCCTGTCATCACAATGCTCCATGCCCTTGTTATCACAATGCTCCATGACCCCTGTCATCACAATGCTCCGTGACTCCAGTCATCACAATGTTCCATAACCCCTGTCATCAAAATGCTCCATGACCCTTTTCATCCCAAAGCTCCATGATCCCTGGCATCACAATGTTCTATAACCCCTGTCATCAAAATGTTCCATTACACTTTTCATCAAATTGCTGCATGACCCTGTCATCAAAATACTCCCTGCCCTTCTCATCACAATGCACCACACACTTGTCATCAAAATGCTCCATGACATTTGACATCACAAAGCTCCATGACCCTTGGCATCACAATGCTCCATGTCATTGTCATCACAATGATCCATGAACAATCTCATCACATTGCTCCATGCCCTTGTCATCCCAAAGATCCATGACACTTGTCATCACAATGCTCGATGCCCTTCTCATCACAATGCTCCACGCCCTGGTCATTACAATCCACCATGACCCATGTATCACAGTGTACCGTGCCCTTGTCATCACAATGCTCCATGCCCACTCTCATCACAATAATCCATGAAACATTTCAGACCAATGCTCAATGCCATTCTGATTACAATGCTCCATTACTTCTGTCATAACTATGCTCCATGACCGCTGCCATCACAATGTTCCACGGCCTTGTCATCAAAAGGCTACATGACCCTTGTCATCACAATGCTCCAAGACCCCTTTAATCACAATGCTCCATGCCCTTATCATCACAAAGCTCCATGACGCATGGCATCAGAATGTTCCATGGACTTCTCCTCACAATGCTCCATGCCCTTGTCATCACAGTGCTCCAAGACCCCTGTAATCACAAAGCTCCTTGCCCCTTTTCGTCAGAATGCTCCATGAGACTTGTCATCACAAGTCTCCATCGTCATCTCATCACAATGCTCCAGGACCTTGTCATAACCATGCTCCATTCCCTTGTCATCACAATGCTCCTTGACACCTGTCATCACAATACTCTATGAATATTTTCAACCCAATGCTCCATGACGGTCTTATCACAATGCTCAATGAGCAGTATCATCATAATGCTCCATGACCACTGTCATCAAAATGCGCCATTCCAACTGTCATCACAATAATCCATGAAACTTATTAGACCAATGCTCCATGCCTTTGTCATCACAGTGCTCCATGCCCTTGCTATCACAATGTTCCAAGACCCCAGTAATCAGAATGCTCCATGCCCCTTTTCATCAGTATGCTCCATGAGACCTGTCATCACAAGGCTCCATGCCTTTTTCATCACAATGCCCCATGCCATTTTCATCACAATGCTCCATGCCATTGTCATCAAAATACTCCACAAGCTTGTCACCAGAATGCTCCATGACCCTTGTCATCACAATTCTCCATGCACTTGTCAACACAATGCTCCTTGACCCTTGTCATCGCAATGCTCCAAGCCATTGTCATCACAATGCTCTATTAACTTTGTCATCAGAATCCTCCATGACACTTGGCATCACAATGCTCCATGCCATCCTCATCACATTGGGCCATTACATATGTCATCACAATGCTCCCTGACACCTGTCTTCACAATACTGCATGACCTGGTCATCACAATGCTCCATGCCCTTGTCATCACAATGCACCATTCCAACTGTCATTGCAATAATCCATGAAACTTATTAGACCAATGCTCCATGCCCTTGTCATCACAATGCTCCACGACCACTGTAAACACAATGTTCCATGCCCCTTTTCATCTCAATGTTCCATGATCCCTGTCATCACAATGCACCATGCCCATCATGATAATGCTTCAGGCTATTGTCATCACAATGAAATCAGTATTCTCCATGACCTCTGTCATCATAATGCTCCAAAACCTTGTGATCACAATGTTCCATAACACTTATCATCACAACACACCATGACGCTCATCATGACAATTATCCATGGACTTCTCATCACAATGCTCCATGATCTTTGTCATCACAATGCTCAATACACTTGTTCTCACAATGCTCCCTGATCCTTGTCTTCAGTATGCTCCATTAACCCTGTCATGACAAGTCTCCATGACTTTTTCATCACAATGATCCGTGCACTTTTCATCACAATGCTCCAAGACACCTGTAATCACAATACTCCAAGCCCTTGTCATCACAAAGCTCCATGAACCATGTCATCAGAATGCTGCATGGCCGTCTCTGACAATGCTCCATGCCCTTGTCATCACAATGCTCCAAGACCACTGTAATCACAATGATCCATGCCACTTTTCATCAGAATGCTCCATGAAACTTGTCATCACAAGCCTCCAAGGACTTCTCATCACAATGCTACATGACCTTGTCATCACCATGCTCCATTCCCTTGTCATCACAATGCTCCATGACCATTGTCATCACAATACTCCATGAATATTATCAGCACAATGCTCCATAAACTTCTCATCACAATGCTCCATGACCAATAGCATCAAAATGCACCATGACAACTGTCATCACAACACTCCATGACACCTGACAACACAATGATCCGGGACTCTTGTCATCACTGTGCTCCATTCCCTAGTCATCACAATGCTGCATGAACCCTGTCATCACAATGCTCCATGACACCAGTCTTCACAATACAGCATGAGCTCTTTATCACAATGCTCCATGCCCTTGTCACCACAATGCACCATTCCAACAGTCATCGCAATAATCCATGAAAATTATGAGACCAATGATACATGCCCTTGTCATCACAATGCTCCATGCCCCTTTTCATCACAATGCTCCATGACCCCTGTCATCACAGTGCTCCGTGACTCCAGTCATCACAATGCTTCATGACCTTTGTCATCACAATGGTCCATGCCCTCATCATCAACAGTCTCTGTGACCTTTTTAACCACAATGCTCCATGAACTTTTCATCACAATTCTCTTTGACCCTTGTCATCACAATGCTCTATGCCTTTCTCAGCACAATGCTCCATGACCCTTGTCCTCACAATGCTCAATGCGCTTGTCAGCACAATGCTCCATGACAGATGTCATCACAATGCACCATGCGCTTGTCATCACAGTGCTCCACAATCTTGTCATCACAATGCTCCATAAACCTTGTCATAACAATGCTCCATGCACTTCTCATCAAAATGCTCTCTCACCACTGATATCACAATGTTACTTCACTATTCGACACAATACTCCCTCACCTCTGTCATCACAATGTTCCATGACTCCTGTCATCACAATGCTACATGCACTTATCATCACAATGTTTGATGACCCATGACATCACAATGTTCCATAACCCCTGTCATCAAAATGTTCCTTGACACTTTTCATCAAATTTCTCCGTGACCATATCATCACAATGCTCCCTGCACTTCTCATTACAATGCACAACGCCCTTGTCTTCAAAATGTTCCATGACCTTTGTCATCACAAATATCCATGACCCTAGGCATCACATTGCTCCATGCCCTTGTCATCACTAAGCTCCATGACACATGTCATCAGAATGCTCCATGGCCTTCTCTTCACAATGCTCCATGACCTTTGTCATCACAATGCTCAATACACTTGTCATCAATATGCTCCATGACACTTGTTGTCTGTATGCTCCTTGAACCCTGTCATGGCAAGGCTCCATGCATTTTTCATCACAATATTCCATGCCCATTTCATCACAATGCTACAAGACCCCTGTAATCACAATGCTCCATGCGCTTGTCATCACAAAGCTCAATGACGCATGTCCTCAGAATGCTCCTTGGCCTTCTCTTCACAATGATCCATACCCTTGTCATCACAATGTTCCAAGACCCCTGTAATCACAATGGTCCATGCCCCTTTTGATCAGTATGCTATATGAGATTGTCATCACAAGGCTCCATGGATTTCTCATCACAATGCTCCAGGACCTTGTCATCACAATGCTTCACGACCTTGTCATGAAAATTCTCAATGGCCCTTGTCATCATAGTGCTCCAAGCCCTAGTCATCACAATGCTCCATTTTATTTGTCATCCCAATCCTCCATTACATTTGGCAACACAATGCTCAATGCCATTATCATCGCAATGGACCATGACATATGTCATCACAATGCTCCCTGACACCTGTCTTCACAATACTCCATGACCTTCTCATCACCATGATCCATACCCTTGTCATCACAATGCACCATGTCCACTGTCATCACAATAATCTATGAAACTTGTCAGACCAATGCTCCATGCCCATGTCATCACAATGCTCCATGACCCCTATCATCACAGTGCTCCGTGACTCCAGTCATCACAGTGCTTCATAATGTTTGTCATCAAAACGGTCCTTGCCCGTGTCATCACAAGGCTCTGTGACCTTTGTAAGCAAAATGCTCCATGAACTTTTCATCACAATGCTCCTTGACCCTTATCATCACAATGCTCCATGCCTTTTTCAGAAAAATGCTCCATGACCCTTGTCATCACAATGTGCCACGTGCTTTTCATCATATCGGTCCACAACTTTGTCATCGCTATGCTTCATAAACCTTGTAATCCCAATGCTCCATGCACTTCTCATCCAAATGCTCTCTCACCAGAGATATCACAATGTTCCTTCACTAGTCATCACAATCCTCCCTCAACCCTGTAATCACAATGTTCCATGACCCGTGACATCACAATATTCCATAACCACTGTTATCACAATGCTCCATGACAAATTTCATCCCAAAGCTCCATGACCCATGGCATCACAATGTTCTGTAACCCCTGTCATCAAAATGTTACATGACACTTTTCATCAAATTGCAGCATGAACCTGTCATCAAAATGCTCCCTTTCCTTCTCATCACAATGCACCACACGCTTGTCATCAAAATGCTCCATGACCGTTGTCATCACAAAGCTCCATGACCCTTGGCATCACAATGCTCCATGTCATTGTCATCACAATGCTCCCTGAATGCTCTCATCCCATTGCTCCATGCCCTTGTCATCACAATGCTCCATGACACTTGTCATCACAATGATCGATGCCCTTCTCATCAAAATGCTCCATGCCCTTTTCATCACAATCCTCCATGACCCATGTATCACAGTGTTCCGTGCCCTTGTCATCACAGTGCTCCATGCCCACTCTCATCACAATAATCCATGAAAACTTTCGGGCCAATGCTCAATGCACTTCTCATCACAATGCTCCATTACCTCTGTCATAAAAATGCTCAATGACCCCTGCCATCACAATGTTCCAAGGACTTAGCATCACAAGGCTCCCTGACACTTGACATCACAATGCTCCAAGACCACTGTAATCACAATGCTCCATGCCACTTTGCATCTCAATGCTCCATGAACCCTGTCATCACAATGCACCATGACCATCATCATAATGCTTCAGGCTATTGTCATCACAATTAAATCAAAATTCTCCATGACCTCTGTCATCCTAATGCTCCAAACCCTTGTGATCACAATGTTCCATAACACTTATCATCACAAATTCCCATGACGCTCATCATCACAATTATACATGGTATTCTCATCACAATGCTCCATGACATTTGTCATCACAATGCTCAATACACTTGTCATCACAATGCTCCCTGACACTTGTCATCAGTATGCTCCTTGAGCCCTGTCATGACAAGGCTCCATGACTTTTTCATCACAATGATCCGTGCCCTTTTCATCACAATGCTCCAAGATCACTGTCATCAGAATGTTCCATGTGCTTGTCATCACAAAACTCCATGAAGCATGACATCAGAATGCCCCATGGCCTTCTCATCACAAAGCTCCATGCCCTAGTCATCAAAATGCTCCAAGACCCCTGTAATCACAATGCTCCATGCCCCTTTTCATCAGAATGCTCCGTGAGACTTCTCATCACTAGTCTCCATGGTCATCTCATCACAAAGATCCAGGATATTGTCGTCACCATTCTCCATTCCCTTGTCACCACAATGCTCCATGAACCCTGTCATCACAATAATCCATTATCATATTCAGCCCAGTGCTCCACGACCTACACATCACAATACTCCATGGCCAATATCTTCACAATGCTCCATGACCACTGTCATCACAACACTCCATGACTCCTGACAACACAATGATCCGGGACTCTTGTCATCACAATGCTCCATTCCCTACTCATCACTATGCTCCATGACCCATGTCATCACAACACTCCATGAACATTTTCAGCCCAGTGCTCCATGACACTTGTCATCACAATGATCCATGCCGTTGTCATCCCAATGCTCCATGACCCCTGTATTCACAATGTTCCATGACGCTTGTCATCACAGTGCTCCATGACACATGTCATCACAATGCTCCATGCCTTTGTCAGCAAAATGCTACATGACCTTGTCATTACAATGCTCTATGAGCTTGTCATCAAAATACTCCATTACCGTTGTCATCACAATCCTCCATGAACCTTGGGCTCACATTGCTTCATGCCCTTGTCATCACAATGCTCCATGCTCCTTTAAATCAATATGATCCATGACCTCTGTCATCACAATGCTCCAAACGCTTGTGATCACAATCTTCCATAACACTTGTCATCACAACGCTCCATGATGCCTGTCATCACAATACTCCATGCCCTTTTCATCACAATGCTCCATAAACTTTGTCATCATAATTCTCAATATACATGTCATCACAATGCTCCCTGACATTGTCATCAGAATGCTCCTTGAAACCTGCCACGAAAAGGCTCCATGTGTTTTTCTTCGCAATGCCCCATGCCATTTTCATCACAATGCTCCATGCCCTTGTCATCACAATACACCACAAGCTTGTCATCAGAATGCTCCATGACCCTTGTCATCACAATTCTCCATGCAATTGTCAGCACAATGTTCCCTGTACCATGGCATCACAATGCTCCAAGCCATTGTCATCACAATGTTCCATAAACTTTGTCATCAGAATCCTCCATGACACTTGGCATCACAATGCTCCATGCCATTGTCATCACAATGGGCCATTACATATGTCATCACAATGCTCCCTGACACCTCTCTTCACAATACTGCATGACCTGGTCATCACAATTCTCCATGCCATTGTCATCACAATGGGCCATTACATATGTTATCACAATGCTCCCTGACACCTCTCTTCACAATACTGCATAACCTGGTCATCACAATGCTCCATGCCCTTGTCATCACAATGTGACATTCAAACTGTCATCGCAACAATCCATGGAACTTATTAGACTAATGTTCCATGCCCTTGTCATCACAGTGCTGCATGCCCTTGTTATCACAATGCTCCCTGACCCCTGTCATCACAATCCTCCGTGACTCCAGTCATCACAATGCTTCATGACCTTTTTCATCACAATGGTCCATGCCCTCGTCATCAACAATCTCTGTGACCATTTTAACCACAATGCCCCATGAACTTTTCATACAATGCTCTTTGACCCTTGTCATCACAATGCTCTATGCCTTTCTCAGCACAATGCTCCATGACCCTTGTCATCACAATGCTCCTTGCGCTTGTCAGCACAATGCTCCATGACACATGTCATCACAATGCAACATGCGCTTGTCATCACAGTGCTCTACAATCTTGTCATCACAATGCTCCATAAACATTGTCATCATAATCCTCCATGCTCTTCTAATCAAAATGCTCTCTCACCACTGATATCACAATGCTACATCACTATTTGTCACAATACTCCCTCCCACATGTCATCACAATGTTCCATGACTCCTGTCATCACAATGCTACATGCACTTATCATCAAAATGTTCGATGACCCCTGACATCACAATGTTCCATAACACCTGTCATCAAAATGTTCCATGAAAATTTTCAACAAATTGCTCCATGAACCTGTCATCACAATTCTCCCTGCCCTTCTCATCACAATGCACAACGCCCTTGCCATCAAAATGCTCCATGACCTTTGTCATCTCAAAGAGCCCTGACCATGGCATCACAATGCTCCATGTCATTGTCATCACAATGCTCCATGACACATGTCATCAGAATGCTACATGGCCTTCTCATCACAATGATCCATACCCTTGCCATCACAATGCTCCATTACCCCTCTCATAACAATGCTCCATGCCCCTGTCATCACGATATTCCATGGCCTTGTCATCACAAGACTCCATGACCCTTCTCATCACAACACTCCAAGAACCCTGTAATCACAATGCTCCATGCCCTTTTTCATCTCAATGATCCATTAACCCTGTCATCACAATGCACCATGCCTATAATCATAATGCTTCATGCTATTGTCATCACAATGAAATCAAAATGCACCATGACCTCTGTCATAACAATGCTCCAATCCCTTGTGATCACAATATTCCATAACACTTGTCATCACAATGCCCCTTGACGCTCGTCATCACAATTATCCTTGGTCTTCTAATCACAATGCTCCATGACCTTTGTCATCACAATGCTCAATACACTTGTCATCAAAATGCTCCCTGACACTTGTTGTCTGTATGCTCCTTGAACTCTGTCATGACAAGGCTCCATGCCTTTTTCATCACAGTGATCCATGCCCTTTTCATCACAATGCTCCAAGACCCATGTAATCATAATGCTCCATGCCCTTGTCATCACAAATCTCAATGACGCATGCCATCAGAATGCTCCTTGGTCTTCTCCTCAAAATGTTCCATGCCCTTGTCATCACAATGTTCCATGACACATGCCATCAGAATGCTCCTTGGTCTTCTCCTCAAAATGTTCCATGCCCTTGTCATCACAATGTTCCCTGACCCCTGTAATCACAATGCTCCATGCCCCTTTTCATCAGTATGCTGCATGAGACTTGTCATCACAAGGCTCCATAGCTTTGTCATCACAATGCTCCAGGATCTTGTCATCACAATGCTTCACGACATTGTCATGAAAATTCTCAATGGCCCTTGTCATCATAATGCTGCAAGCCCTAATCATCACAATGCTCCATTATATTTGTCATCACAATCCTCCATTACAATTGGAATCACAATGCTCCATGCCATTGTCATCGCAATGGACCATGACATATGTCATCACAAGGCTCCCTGATATCTCTCTTCACAATATTCCATGACCTTCTCATCACAATGCTCCATGCCCTTGTCATCACAATGCACCATGCCCATGGTCATCACAATAATCTATGAAATTTTTCAGACCAATGCTCCATTCCCCTGTCATCACAATGCTCCATGCACTAGTCATCACAATGCTCCATGACCCCTGTCATCCAAATGCTCCGTGACTCCAGTCATCACAATGCTTCATAACGTTTGTCATAACAGTGGTCCATGTCCGCGTCATCACAAGGCTCTGTGACATTTGTAACCACAATGCTCCATGAACATTTACTCACCATTCTCTGGGACACTTGTCATCACAATGCTCCATTTCTTTGTCAGAACAATGCTCCATGACCATTGTCATCACAATGTGCCACGCACATTTCATCACAACTGACCACAACTTTATGATTGCAATGCTCCATAAATTTTGTTATCACAATGGTCCATGAACTTCTCATCAAAATGCTCTCTTACCATAGATATCACAATGTTCCATCACTAGTCATCACAATACACCCTCACCCCTGGAATCACAATGTTCTATGACCCTGTCATCACAATGCTACATCCCTTTATCATCACAATATTGCATGACCCCTGACATAACAATGTTCCATAACCCCTGTCATCAAAATGCTCC
Source organism: Mesoplodon mirus (assembly GCF_964341445.2). Classification (NCBI taxonomy): domain Eukaryota; kingdom Metazoa; phylum Chordata; class Mammalia; order Artiodactyla; family Ziphiidae; genus Mesoplodon; species Mesoplodon mirus. The sequence goes on from NW_028295738.1 coordinate 880,476, forward strand.
ATGAGCCTTTTCATCCCAAAGCTCCAAGAACCCTGACATCACAGTGTTCTATAACCCATGCAATCAAAATATTCCATTACACTTTTTATCAAATTGCTGCATAACCCTGTCATCAAAATGCTCCCTGCACTTCTCATCACAATGCACCATTCCCTTGTCATCAAAATGCTCCATGACTTGTCATCACAAAGCTCCATGACCCTTGGCATCACAATGCTCCATGTCATTGTCATCACAATGCTCCATGAACCCTCTCATCACATTGCTCCATGCCCTTGTCATCAGAAAGCTCCATGACACTTGTCATCACAATGCTCGATGCCTTTCTCATCACAATGCTCCATGCCCTAGTCATTAAAATCCTGCATGACCCATGTATCACAGTGTTCCGTGCCCATGTAATCACAATGTTCCATGCCCTTCTCATCACAATGCTCCATGATCCCTGCAATCACAATGTTCCACGGACTTGTAATCACAAGGCACCTTGACACTTGTCATCACAATGATCCAAGACCCCTGTAATCACAATGCTCCATGCCCTTGTCATCACAAAGCTCCATGACACATGTCATCAGAATGTTCCATGGATTTCTCATCACAATGCTCCATGCCCTTGTCATCACAATGCTCAAGACCCCTGTAATCACAATGCTCCATGCCCCTTTTCATCTCAATGCTCCATGAACCCTGTCATCACAATGCATCATGCCCATCATTATAATGCTTCCGACTATTGTCAGCACAATGAAATCAAAATGCTCCATGACCTGTGTCATCACAATTCTCCATGACCCCTGTCATCACAATACTTCATGAATATTTTCAGCCCAATGCTCCATGATACTTGTCATCAAAATGATGCATGCCCTTTACAACCCAATGCTCCATGACCCCTGTTTTCACAATCCTCCGTGATGCTTGTCATCACAGTGCTCCATGACACCTGTCATCACAATGCTAGATAACTTTGTCAGCCAAAGGCTACATGACCTTGTAATTACAATGCTCTATGCGCTTGTCATCACAATACTCCATTACCATTGTCATCACAATCCTCCATGAACCTTGGGATCACACTGCTTTATGCCCTTGTCATCACATTGCTCCATGCTCCTTGATAGCAAAATGATCCATGAAATCTGTCATCAAAATGCTCCAAAGCCTTGTGATCACAATGCTCCATATCACTTGTCATCACAACGCTCCATGATGCCTGTCATCACAATACTCCATGCCCTTTTCATCACAATGCTCCATGAACTTGGTCATCACAATTCTCAATACACTTGTCATCACAATGCTCCCTGACACTTGGCATCAGAATGCTCCTTGAACTCTGTCATGAAAAGGCTCCATGCCTTTTTCATCACAAAGCCCCATGCCGTTTTCATCACACTGCTCCATGCCATTGTCATCATAATACTCCACAAGTTTGTCATCAGATTGCTCCATGACCCTTGTCATCACAATTCTCCATGCACTGGTCAGCACAATGCTCCTTAACCCTTGTCATCACAATGCTCCAAGCCATTGTCATCACAATGCTCCATTACATTTGTCATCAGAATCATCCATGACACTTGGCATCACAATGCTCCATGCCATTGTCACCACAATGGGCCATTACATATGTCATCACAATGCTCCCTGACAGCTGTCTTCACAATACTGCATGACCTTCTCAACACAATGATCCATGCCCTTGTCATCACAATGCACCATGTCCACTGTCATCACAATAATCTGTGAAACTTTTCAGACCAATGCTCCATGCCCCTGTCACCAAAATGCTCTATGCCCTTGTCATCACAATGCTCCATGTCCACTGTCATCACAATGCTCCATGATTCCAGTCATCACAATGCTTCATAACATTTGTCATCACAATGGTCCATGACCGCGTTATCACAAGGCTCTGTGACCTTTATAACCACAATGCTCCATGAACATTTCATCACAATGCTTCGTGACCATTGTCATCAAAATGCTCCATGCCTTTGTCAGAAAAATGCTCCATGAATCTTGTCATCACAATATGTTACGCGCTTTTCATCACAACGGTCCACAAATTTGTCATGGTAATGCTCCATAAACCTTGTATTCACAATGCTCCATGTCCTTCTCATCACAATGTTCCATTATCCCTATCATAACAATGTTCCATGACCCCTGCCATAACAATATTCCACGGCCTTGTCATCACAAGGCTCCATGACACATGTCATCACAATGCTCCAAGACCCCTGTAATCACAATGCTCCATGCCCTTGTCATCACAAAGCTCCATGACACATGCCATCAGAATGTTCCATGTCCTTCTCATCAAAATGCTCCATGCCCTTGACATCACAATGCTCCAAGAACCCTGTAATCACAATGCTCCATGCCACTTTTCATCTCAATGCTCCATGAACACTGTCATCACAATGCATCAGGCCCATCATGATAATGCTTCAGGCTATTGTCATCACAATGAAATCTATATGCTCCATGACCTCTGTCATCACAATGCTCCAATCCCTTGTGATCACAATGTTCCATGACACTTATCATCACAAAACCCAATGACGCTCATCATCACAATTATCCATGGTCTCCTCATCACAATGCTCCATGACATTTGTTATCACAATGCTCAGTACACTTGTCATCACAATGCTCCCTGACACATGTCATCAGTATGCTCCATTAACCCTGTCATGACACGTCTCCATGCCTTTTTCATCACAATGATCCATGCCCTTTTAATCACAATGCTCCAAGACCCCTGTAATCACAATGCTCCATGCCCTTGTCATCACAAAGTTCAATGACGCATGTCATCAGAATGCTCCATGGCCTTCTCCTCACAATGCTCCATGCCCTTGTCATCACAAAGCTCCAAGACCACTGTAATCACAATGCTCCATGTCCCTTTACATGAGAATGCTCCATGAGACTTGTCATCACAAGTCTCCATTGTCTTCTCATCAAAGTGCTCCAGGAACTTGTCATCAAAATGCTCCATGATCCCTGTCATCACAATACTTCATGAACATTTTCAGCCCAATGCTCCATGACACTTGTCATCACAAAGATCCATGCCCTTGTCATCCCAATGCTCCATGACCCCTGTATTCACAATGCTCTGTGACGCTTGTCATCACATTGCTACATGACACCTGTCATCACAATGCTCCATGCCTTTGTCAGCAAAAAGCTACCTGACCTTGTCATTGCAATGCTCTATTCGCTTTTCATCACAATACTCCATTCCCATTGTCATCACAGTCCTCCATGAACCTTGGGATCACATTGCTTCATGCCCTTGTCATCACAATGATACATGCTCCTTGAAATCAAAATGATCCATGACCTCTGTCATCACAATGCTCCAAACCCTTGTGATCACAATGTTTCATAACACTTGTCATCACAACGCTCCATGATGCCTGTCATCACAATACTCCGTGCCCTTTTCATCACAATGCTCCATGACATTTGTCATCACAATTCTCAATACACTTGTCATCACAATGCCACATGCCTTTTTCATCACAATGTTCCATGCCATTGTCATCAAAATACTCCACAAGCTTGTCATCAGAATACTTCATGACCGTTTTCATCACAATTCTCCCTGCACCTGTCAGCAAAATTCTCCCTGACCCTTGTCATCAGAATGCTCCAAGCCATTGTCATCACAATGCTCCATTACCTTTGTCATCAGAATCCTCCATGACACTTGGCATCACAATGCTCCATGCCATTGTCATCACTATGGGCCATTACATATGTCATCACAATGCTCCCTGACACCTGTCTTCACAATACTGCATGACCTGGTCATCACAATGTGCCATTACAACAGTCATCACAATAATCCATGAAACTTATTAGACCAATGCTCCATTCCCTTGTCATCACAATGCTTCATGTCCTTGTTATCACAATGCTCCATGACGCCTGTCATCACAATGCTCCATGCCTCCATTCATCACAATGATTCATGACCTTTTTCATCACAATGGTCCATGCCCTCCTCATCAACAGTCTCTGTGAAATATTTAACCACAATGGTCCAATAACTTTCCATCACAATGCTCTTTGACCCTTGTCATCACAATGTTCTATTCCTTTCTCAGCACAATGCTCCATGACCCTTGTCATCACAATGCTCCATGCGCTTGTCAGCACAATGCTCCATGACCCATTTCATCACAATGCACCCTGCGCTTCTCATCACAGTGTTCCACAATCTTGTCACCACGATGCTCCATAATACTTGTCATCACAATTCTCCATGCACTTCTCATCAAAATGCTTTCTCACCAATGATATCACAATGTTACAGCACTATTCATCACAATACTCCCTCACCCCTGTCATCACAATGTTCCATGACTTTTGTCTTTGCAATGCTACATGCACATATCATCACAAAGTTCGGTGACCCCTGACATCACAATGTTCCATAACCCCTGTCATCATAATGCTCCATAACACTTTTCCTCAAAATGCTCAATGACCCCTGACATCACAATGTTCCATAACACCTGTCATCATAATTCTCCATGATCCTTTTCATCAAAATGCTCCATGAACCCTGACATCACAATGTTCCATAACCCCTGTCATTAAAATATTCCATGACACTTTTCATCAAATTGCTCTATGACCCTGTCATCACAATGCTCCCAGCCCTTCTCATCACAATGTACCACGCCCTTGTCATCAAAATGCTCCATGACCTTTGTCATCACAAAGCTCCATGACAATTGGCATCTCAATGCTCCATGCCATTGTCATCACAATGCTCCATGAACCCTCTAATCACAATGCTCCATGCCCCTTTGCATCTCAATGCTCCATGAACCCTGTCATCAAAATGCACCATGACCATCATCATAATGCTTCAGGCTATTGTCATCACAATGAAATCAAAATATTCGATGATCTATCTCATCACAATGCTCCACATCCTTGTGATCACAATGTTCCATAACACTTATCATCACAACGCCCCATGAAGCTCATCATCACAGTTATCCATTGTCTTCTCATCACAGTGCTCCATGACCTTTGTCATCACAATGCTCTATACACATGTCATCACAATGCTCCCTGACACTACTCATCAGTATGCTCCTGGAACCCTGTCATGACAAGGCTCCATACCATTTTCATAACAATGATCCAAGCCAATTTCATCACAATGCTCCAAGACACCAGTAATCACAATGCTCCATGCCCGTGTCATCACAATGCTCCAAGACCACTGTAATCACAATACTCCATGCCCCTTTTCATCAGAATGCTCCATGAGACTTCTTATTACGAGGCTACATGGTCTCCTCATCACAGTGCTCCAGGAACCTTTCACCACAGTGCTCCATTCCCTTGTCATCACAATGCTCCATGACCCCTGTCCTCACAATACTTCCTGAACATTTTCAGTCCAATTATCCAGGAACTTCTCAACACAATGCTTCATGATCCCTATCATCACAATGCTCCATGACCACTGTCATCACAATGCTCCATGACCCCTGACAACACAGTGATCCGGGACTCTAGTCATCACAATGCTCCATTCCCTAGTCATCACAATGCTCCATTAATATTTTCAGCCCAATGCTCCATGACACTTGTCATCACAATGATCCATGACCTTGCCATCCCAATGCTCCATGACCCCTGTAATCACAATGATCCATGATGCTTCTCATCAAAGTGCTCTATGACCCTTATCATCACAATGCTCCATGCCTGTGTCAGCAAAATGCTACTTGACCTTGCCATCAAAATGCTCCATTTGCTTGTCATCACAATACTCCCTTAGCATTGTCATCACAATCATCCATGAACCTTGGGATCACATTGCTTCATGCCCTTGTCATCACAATGCTCCATGCTCCTTGAAAACAAAATGATCCATTACTTCTATCATCACAATTCTCCAAACCCTTGTGGTCACAATGTTCCATAACACTTGTCATCACAATGCTCCATGATGCCTGTCATCACAATACTCTATGCCCTTTTCGTCAAAATGTTCCATGATCTTTTTCATCACAATTATCAATACACATGTCATCACAATGTTCCCTGACACTTGTCATCAGAATGCTCCTTGAAACCTGTCATGAAATGGTTTCATGCCTTTTTCATCACAATGCTCCATGCCCTTTTCATCACAATGCTCCAAGCCATTGTCGTCACAATACTCCACAAGCTTGTCATCAGAATGCTCCATGACACTTGTCATCACATTTCTCCATGGCCACTGTCATCACAATGCTCCATACCCCTTGTCATTACTGTGCTCCATGACGCGCGTCATCACAATTATCCATGGCCTTCTCATCAAAATGCTCGATGCCATTGTCATCAAAATGCTCCATGACCCACGTAATCACAATGCTCCATGCCCTTGTCATCACAAAGCTCCATTTCTTTGTCAGAACATTGCTCAATGAACATAGTCATCACAATGTGCCACACGCATTTCATCACAACGGTCAACAACCTTGTCATTGCTATGTTTCATAAACCTTGTAATCACAATGGTCCATGCACTTCTCATCAAAATGCTCTCTCACCAGAGATATCACAATGTTCCATCTCTAGTCATCACAATACTCCCTCATCCCTGTAATCACAATGTTCCAGGACCCTGTCATCACAATGCTACATCCCCTTAGCATCACAATGTTCCATGACCCCTGACATCACAATGTTCCATAACCCCTGTCATCAAAATGCTCCATGACCCTTTTCATCCCAAAGCTCCAAGACCCCTGACATCACAATGTTCTATAACACCTGCCATCAAAATATTCCTTTACAATTTTTATCAAATTGCTGCATGACCTGGTCATCAATATGCTCCCTGCATTTCTCAGCACAATGTACCATGCCCTTGTCATCAAAGTGCTCCATGACTTGTCATCACAAAGCTCCATGACCCTTGGCATCACAATGCTCCATGTCATTGTCATCACAATGCTCCATGAACCCTCTCATCACATTGCTCCATTCCCTTGTCATCACAAAGCTCCATGACACTTGTCATCACAATGCTCGATGCCCTTCTCATCACAATGCTCCATGCCCTTGTCATTACAATCCTCCATGACCAATGTATCACAGTGTTCCGTGCCCTTGTAATCACAATGCTCCATGCCCACTCTCATCACAATAATCCATGAAACATTTCAGACCAAAGTTCCATGCTCTTCTCATCAAAATGTTCCATTACACCTGTCATAAAAATGCACCATGACCCTTGCCATCAAAATGTTCCATGGCCTAGTCATCACAAGGTTCCATGACACTTGTCATCACAATGCTCCAGACCCCTGAAAGCACAATGCTCCATGCCCTTGTCATCACAAAGCTCCATGACGCATGTCATCAGAAAGTTCCATGGCCTTCTCATCACAGTGCTCCATGCCCTTGTCATCACAATGCTCCAAGACCCTTGTAATCACAATGCTCCATGCCCCTTTTCATCTCAATGCTCCATGAACACTGTCATCACAGTGCACCATTCCCATCATCATAATGCTACAGGCTATTGTCATCACAATGAAATCAATATTCTCCATGAGCTCTGTCATCATAATGTTCCAAACCCTTGTGATCACAAGGTTCCATAACACTTATCATCACAACACCCCATGATGCTCATCATCACAATTATCCATGGTCTTCTCATCACAATGCTCCATGATCTTTGTCATCACAATGCTCAATACAATTGTCATCACAATGCTTCCTGACACTTGTCGTCAGAATGCTCCATGAACCCTGTCATGACAAGGCTCCATGCCTTTTTCATAACAATGATCCATGCACTTTTCATCACAATGCTCCAAGATCCCTGTAATCACAAATGCTCCATGCTCTTGTCATCACAAAACTCCATGACGCATGTCATCAGAATACTCCATGGCCTTCTCATCACAATGCTCCATGCCCTAGTCATCACAATGCTCCAAGACACCTGTAATCACAAAGCTCCATGCTCCTTTTCATGAGAATGCTTCATGAGACTTCTCATCAGAAGTCTCCATGGTCTTCTCATCACAATGCCCCAGGACCTTGTCATCACCATGCTCCATTCCGTTGTCATCACAATGCTCCATGACACATGTCATCACAATGCTTCCTGACACTTGTCGTCAGAATGCTCCATGAACCCTGTCATGACAAGGCTCCATGCCTTTTTCATAACAATGATCCATGCACTTTTCATCACAATGCTCCAAGATCCCTGTAATCACAAATGCTCCATGCTCTTGTCATCACAAAACTCCATGACGCATGTCATCAGAATACTCCATGGCCTTCTCATCACAATGCTCCATGCCCTAGTCATCACAATGCTCCAAGACACCTGTAATCACAATGCTCCATGCTCCTTTTCATCAGAATGCTTCATGAGACTTCTCATCAGAAGTCTCCATGGTCTTCTCATCACAATGCCCCAGGACCTTGTCATCACCATGCTCCATTCCGTTGTCATCACAATGCTCCATGACACATGTCATCACAATGCTGCATGCCCTTGTCATCAAAAAGCTCCATGACACATGTCATCAGAATGCTTCATGGCTTTCTCATCACAATGCTCCATGCTCTTGTCATCAAAATGCTCCAAGACTCCTGTAATTACAATGCTCCATGCCCCTTTTCATCAGAATGCTCCATGAGATTTATCATCACAAGTCTCCATGGTCTTCTCATCACAATGCTCTAAGACCTTGTCATCACCATTCTCCATTGCCTTGTCATACAATGCTCCATGACCTTTCTCATCACAATAATCCATTAACATATTCAGCCCAATGCTCCACGACCTACAAATTACAATGCTCCATGGCCAAAATCATCACAATGCTCCATGACCACTGTCATCACAACACTCCATGACTCCTGACAACACAATGATCCGGGACTCTTTTCATCACAATGCTCCATTCTCTACTCATCACTATGCTCCATGACCCCTGTCATCACAACACTCCATGAACATTTTCAGCCCAGTGCTCCATGACACTTGTCATCACAATGATCCATGACCTTGTCATCCCAATGCTCCATGACTCCTGTATTCACAATGCTCCATGACGCTTGTCATCACAGAGCTCCATGACACATGTCATCACAATGCTCCATGCCTTTGTCAGCAGAATGCTACATGACTTTGTCATTACAATGCTCTATGTGCTTGTCATCAAAATACTCCTTTTCCATTGTCATCACAATCCTCCATGAACCTTGGGATCACATTGCTTCATGCCCTTGTCATCTCAATGCTCCATGCTCCTTGAAATCAAAATGATCCATGACCTCAGTCATCAAAATGCTCCAAACCCATGTGACAACAATGTTCCATAACACTTGTCATCAAAACGCTCCATGATGCCTGTCACCAAAATACTCCATGCCCTTTTTATCACAATGCTCCATGACATTTTTCATCACAATTCTCAATATACATGTCATCACAATGCTCCCTGACATTGTTATCAGAATGCTCCTTGAAACCTGTCACGAAAAGGCTCCATGACTTTTTCATCACAATGCCCCATGCCGTTTTCATCACAATGCTCCATGTCATTGTCATCACAATACTCCACAAGCTTGTCATCAGAATGCTCCATGACCCTTGTCATCACAATTCTCCATGCACTTGTCAGCACAATGCTCCCTGACCCATGTCATCACAATGCTCCCAGCCATTGTCATCACAATGTTCCATTACCTTTGTCATGAGAATCCTCCATGACCCTTGGCATCACAATGCTCCATGCCATTGTAATCACAATGGGCCATTACATATGTTATCACAATGCTCCCTGACAGCTGTCTTCACAATACTGCATTACCTGGTCATCACAATGCTCCATGCCCTTGTCATCACTATGCGCCATTCCAAATGTCATCGCAACAATCCATGAAACTTATTAGACTAATGTTCCATGCCCTTGTCATCACAATGCTCCATACCCTTGTTATCACAATACTCCATGACCCCTGTCATCACAGTGCTCCGTGACTCCAGTCATCACAATGCTTCATGACCTTTGTCATCACAGTGGTCCATGCCCTCGTCATCAACAGTCTCTGTGACCATTTTAACCACAATGCTCCATGAACTTTTCATCACAATGCTCTTTGACCCTTGTCATCACAATGCTCTATAACTTTCTCAGCACAATGCTCCATGACCCTTGTCATCACAATGCTTCATGCGCTTGTCATCACAGTGCTCTACAATCTTGTCATCACAATGCTCCATAAACATTGTCATCATAATGCTCCATGCACTTCTCATCAAAGTGCTCTCTCTCCACTGATATCAAAATGCTACATCACTATTTGTCACAATACTCCCTCACCCTGTCATCACAATGTTCCATGACTCCTGTCATCACCATGCTACATGCAATTATCATCACAATGTTCGATGACCCCTGACATTATAATGTTCCATAACACCTGTCATCAAAATGTTCCATGACAATTTTCATCAAATTGATCCATGACCCTGTCATCACAATTCTCCGTGCTCTTCTCATCACAATGCACAACGCCCTTGCCATCAAAATGCTCCATGACCTTTGCCATCACAAATATCCATGACCCTTGGCATAACAATGCTCCATGTCATTGTCATCACAATGCTCCATGAACGCTCTCATCACATTGCTCCATGCCATTGTCTTCACAAAGCTCCATGACACATGTCATCAGAATGCTCCATGGCCTTCTCATCACAGTGCTTCATGCCCTTGCCATCACAGTGCTCCATTACCCCTGTCATAACAATGCTCCAGGACCCCTGCCATTACGATATTCCATGGCCTTGTCATCACAAGGCTCCATGACCTTTCTCATCACAATGCTCAATACACTTGTCATCAAAATGCACCCTGACACTTGTCGTCAGTAAGCTCCTTGAACCCTGTCATGACTAGGCTCCATGCCTTTTCCATCACAATGATCCATGTCCTTTTCATCACAATGCTCCTAGACCCCTGCAATGACAGTGTTACATGCCCTTGTCATCACAAAGCTCAATGACGCATGTCTTCAGAATGCTCCTTCACCTTCTCCTCACAATGCTCCATACCCATGTCATCACAATGTTCCAAGACCCCTGTAATCACAATGGTCCATGCCCCTTTTCATCAGTATGCTCCAAGAGAGTTCTCATCACATTGCTCCATGTTTTTCTCATCACAATGCTCCAGGACCTTATCATCACAATGCTTCATGACATTGTCCTGAAAATTCTCAATGGCCCTTGTCATCATAATGATCCAAGCCCTAGTCCTCACAATGCTCCATTATATTTGTCATCACAATCCTCCATTACATTTGGCATCACAATGCTCCCTGCCATTGTCATCGCAATGGACCATGACATATGTCATCACAATGCTCCCTGACACCTGTCTTCACAATACTCCATGACCTTCTCATCACAATGATCCATGCCCTTGTCATCACAATGCACCATGTCCCCTGTCATCACAATAATCTATGAAACTTGTCAGACCAATGTTCCATGCCCCTGTCATCACAATGCTCCGTGCCCTTGTCATCACAATGTTCCATGCCCTTGTCATCATAGTACTCCTTGACCCCTGTCATCACAATGCTCCGTGACTCCAGGCATCACAATGCTTCATAACATTTGTCATCACAATTGTCCATGCCGGCGTCATCACAAGGTTCTGTGACCATTGTAACCACAATTCTCCATAATCTTTTCATCACAATGCTCTGTGATCCTTGTCATCACAATGCTCCATGGCTTTGTCAGAAAAATGTTCCATGACACTTGTCATCACAATGTGCCATGCGCTTTTCATCACAACGGTCCACATATTTGTCATAGCAATGCTCCATAAACCCTGTAATCACAATGATCTATGCCCCTTTTCATCTCAATGATCCATGATCCCTGTCATCACAATGCACCATGCCCATCATCATAATGCTTCATGCTATTGCCATCACAATGAATTGAAAATGCTCCATGACCTCTGTCATAACAATGCTCCAAACCCTTGTGATCACTATATTCCATAACACTTGTCATCACAGTGCCCCATGACACTCGTCATCACAATTATCCATGGTCTTCTCATTACAATGCTCCATGACTTTTTCCATCACAATGCTCAATACACTTGTCATCAAAATGCTCCCTGACACATGTCTGTATGCTCCTTGAACCCTGTCATGACAAGGTTCCATGCCTATTTCATCACAATGATCCATGCCCTTTCCATCACAATGCTCCAAGACACCTTTAAACCCAATGCTCCATGCTCTTGTCATCACAAAGCTCAATGAAACATGTCTTCTGAATGCTCCTTGGCCTTCTACTCACAGTGCTCCATGCCCATGTCATCACAATGTTCCAAGACCCCTGTAATCACAATGGTCCATGCCCCTTTTCATCAGTATGCTCCATGAGATTTGTCATCACAAGTCTCTATGGATTTCACATCACAATGCTCCAGGACCTTTTCATCACAATGCTTCACGACATTGTCAAGAAAATTCTCAATGGCCCTTGTCATCATAATGCTCCAAGCCCTAGTCATCACAATGCTCCATTATATGTGTCTTCAAAATCCTCCATTACATTTGGCATCACAATGCTCCCTGCCATTGTCATTGCAATGGACCATGACATATGTCCTCACAATGCTCCCTGACACCTGTCTTCACAATACTCCATGACCTTCTCTTCACAATGATCCATGCCCTTGTCATCACAATGCACCATGTCCACTGTCATCAATATAATCTATGAAACTTGTCAGACCAATGCTCCATGCCCCTGTCACCACAATGCTCCACGCCCTTGTCATCACAATGCTCCATGACCAAAGTCATCACAATGCTCCGTGACGCAAGTCATCACAATGCTTCATAACATTTGTCATCACAACGGTCCATGCCCACGTCATCACAAGGCTCTGTGACCTTTATAACCACAGTGCTCCATGAACTATTCATCACAATGCTCCGTGACCCTTGTCATCAAAATGCTCCATGCTTTTGTCAGAACAATGCTCCATGACCCTTGTCATCACAATGTGCTACGAGCTTTTCATCACAACGATCCACAAATTTGTCATGGTAATGCTCCATAAACCTTGTAATCACAATGCTCCATGCCCTTCTGATCACAGTGCTCGTTTACCTCTGTCATAACAATGCTCCATGACACCTGCCATCACAATGTTCCACGGCCTTGTCATCACAAGGCTCCATGACACTTGTCATCACAATGCTCCAAGACCCCCGTAATCAAAAAGTTCCATGCCCTTGTTATCACAAAGCTCCATGATACATGCCATCAGAATGTTCCATGTCCTTCTCATCAAAATGCTCCATGCCCTTGTCATCAGAGTGCTCCAAGACCCCTGTAATCACAATGCTCCATGCCCCTTTTCAACTCAATGGTCCATGAACCCTGTCATCACAATGCACCATGCCCATCATCATAATGCTTCATGCTATTGTCATCACAATGAAATCAAAATGCTCCATGACCTCTGTCATAACAATGCTCCAAACCCTTGTGATCACAATATTCCATAACTCTTGTCATCACAGTGCCCCATGACACTCGTCATCACAATTATCCATGGACTTCTCATCAAAATGCTCCATGACCTTTGTCATCACAATGCTCATTACACTTGTCATCAAAATGCTCCCTGACACTTGTTGTCTGTATGCTCCTTGAACCCTGTCATGACAAGGCTCCATGCCTTTTTCATCACAATGATCCATGTCCTTATCATCACAGTGCTCCATGACACTTGTCATCACAATTCTCCATGCACTTGTCAGCACAATGCTCCCTGACCCTTGTCATCTCAATGCTCCAAGCTATTGTCATCACAATGCACCATTACCTTTGTCATCAGAATCCTCCATGACACTTGGCATCACAATGCTCCATGCCATTGTCATCACAATGGGCGATTACATATGTCAACACAATGCTCCCTGACAACAGTCTTCACAATACTGCATGACCTGGTCATCACAATGCTCCATGCCCTTGTCACCACAATGCACCATTCCAACAGTCATCGCAATAATCCATGAAACTTATTAGACCAATGCTCCATGCCCTTGTCATCACAATGCTCCATGACCCTTGTCATCACAATGCTCCATGAACTTTTCATCACAATGCTTTTTGATCCTTGTCATCACAATTCTCTATGCCTTTCTCAGCACAATGCTCCATGACCCTTGTCATCACAATGCTCCATGTGCTTGTCAGCACGATGCTCCATGACACATGTCATCACAATGCACCATGCACTTGTCATCACAGTGCTCCACAATCTTGTCATCACAATGATCCATAAAACTTGTCATCACAATGCTCCATGCACTTCTCATCAAAATGCTCTCTCACCACTGATATCACAATGTTACATCACTATTTGTCACAATACTCCCTCACCCCTGTCATCACAATGATCCATGACTCCTGTCATCACAATTGTACATGCACATATCATCACAATGTTCGATGATCCCTGACATCACAATGTTCCATAACCCCTGTCATCAAAATGCTCCAAAAACCTTTTCATCAAAATGCTCCATGACACCTGGAATCACAATGTTCAATAACCCCTGTCATCAAAATGTTCCATGACACATTTCATCCAATTGCTCCATGACCCTGTCATCACAATGCTCCCTGCCCTTCTCATCACAATGCACAACGCCCTTGTCATCAAAATCCTCCATGACCTTTGTCATCACAAAGATCCATGACTCTTGGCATCACAATGCTCCATGTCATTTTCATCACAATGCTCCATGATCACATTCATCACATCGCTCCATGCCGTTGTCATCACAAAGCTCCATGACACATGTCATCAGAATGCTCCATGGCCTTCTCATCACAATCCTCCATGCCATTGCCATCACAATGATCCATTACACCTGTGATAACTATGCTCCATGACCCCTGCCATCACGATGTTCCATGGCCTTGTCATCACAAGGCTCCATGACCCTTCTCATCACAATGCTCCAAGACCCCTGTAATCACAATGTTCCATGACCCCTGTCATCACAATGCTACATCCCCTTATCATCACATTGTTCCATGACTCCTGACATCACAATGTTCCACAGCCCCTGTCATCAAAATGCTCCATGACACTTTTTATACCAAAGCTCCATGACCCCTGACATCCCAATGTTCTATAACCCCTGTCATCAAAATATTCCATTACAATTTTCATCAAATTGCTGCATGACACTGTCCTCAAAATGCTCCCTGGCCTTCTCATCACAATGCACCACGCCCTTGTCATCAAAATGCTCCGTGACTTTTGTCATCACAAATCTCCTTGACCCTTGACATCACAATGCTCCATGTCATTGTCATCACAATGCTCCATGAACCTTCTCATCACATTTCTCCATGCCCTTGTCATCACAAAGCTCCATGACACATGCCATCACAATGCTCGATGCCTTCTCATCACTATGCTCCATGCCCTTGTCATTACAATCCGCTATGACCATTGTATCACAGTGTTCCGTGCTCTTGTCATCACAATGCTCCATGTCCACTCTCATCACAATAATCCATGAAACATTTCACACCAATGCTTCCTGTCCTTCTCATCACAATGCTCCATTACACCTGTCATAACAATGTTCCATGACCCCTGCCATCACAAAGTTCCACGGCCTTGTCATTCACAAGGCTCCATGACACTTGTCATCACAATGTTCCAAGACCCCTGTAATCACAATGCTCCATGCCCTTGTCATCACAAAGCTCCATGATGCATGTCATTAGAATGTTCCATGGACTTCTCATCACAATGCTCCAAGACACTTTTTATCACAATGCTCCATGCCCCTTTTCATCTCAAAGCTCCATGAATCCTATCATCACAATGCACCATGCCCATTATCATAATGCTTCAGGCTATTTTCCTCACAATGAAATCAAAATGCTCCATTACCTCTATCATCACAATGCTCCAAACCGTTGGGATCACAATGTTCCATAACACTTCTCATCACAACACCCTATGATGCTCATAATCACAATTATCCATGGTTTTCTCATCACTATGCTCCATAACCTTTGTCATCACAATGCTCCCTGACACTTGTCGTCAGTATGCTCCTTGAACACTGTCATTACAGGGCTCCATGCCTTTTTCATCACAATGATCTATGCCCTTTTCATCACAATGCTCAAAGACACCTGTAATCACAATGCTACATTCACTTGTCATCACAGTGCTCCATGAGGCAATCATCAGAATGCTCCATGGCCTTCTCTTCACAATGCTCCATGCCCTTGTCATCAAAATGCTCCAAGACCCGTGTAAACACAATGCTCCATGCCGCTTGCCATTATAGCACTCCATGACGCTCGTCATCACAATTATCCATGGTCTTCTCATCACAGTGCTCCACGGTCTTGCCATCACAATGCTCCATGCCCTGGTCATCACAATGCTCTATGTTCCCTTTCATCACAATTCTCCACGTTCTTGGCATCACTATGTTCCATGACACTTCCCATCACAGTGTTAAAAGCTTTGTCATCACAATACTGCACAAGCTTTTCATCAGAATACTCCATGACCCTTGTCATCACAATGATCCATGACCCCGGTCATCACAATGCTCCATGAGACCTATCATCACAATGCTCCATGCCCCTTGTCATTACAGTGCTCCATGATGCTCATCACCAGAATTAACCATGGTCTTCTCATCACAGTGCTCCACGGTCTTGCCATAACAATGCTCCATGCCCTGGTCATCAAAATGCTCCATGTCCCTTGTCATCACAATTCTCCACGTCCTTGTCATCACAATGCTCCATGACAGTTCTCATCTCCATGTTACATGCTCTTGTCATCACAATTCTCCATGCACTTGTCATCGCAATGTCCCATGACCCCTGTCATAGCAAGCTCCATGCCTTTGTCATCACAATGCTTCACGAACTTTTCATCAAAATTCTAAAAGGCCGTTGACATCACAATGCTCCATGCCCTTGTCATCACAATGCTCCATGGCCCTTGTCATCACAATGCTCCAAGCCCTTGTCATCACAATGCTCCATTACCTTTGTCATCACAATCCTCCATAACACTCGGCATCACAGTGCTCCATGCCATTGTCATCACAATGGAACTTTGAATGTCCCATCACAATGCTCCCTGACACCTGTCTTCACAATAATCCATGACCTTGTAATCACAATGTTCCATGCCCTTGCCATCACAATTCTCCATTAACCCTGTCATAACAATGCTCTATGACCCCTGCCATCACGATGTTCCATGGTCTTGTCATCACAAGGCTCCATGACCCTTCTAACCACAATGCTCCAAGACCCCTGTAATCACAATGCTCCATGCCCCGTTTCATCTCAATGATCCATGAACCCGGTCATCACAATACACCATGCCCATCATCAAAATGCTTCATGCTATTGTCATCACAATGAAATCAAAATTCTCCATGATCTCTGTAATCACAATGCTCCAAATCCGTGTGATCAAAATGTTCCATAACACTTATCATCACAACGTCCCATGACGCTCGTCATCACAATTATACATGGTCTTCTAATCACAATGCTCCATGAACTTTTTCTTCACAATTCTCAATAAACTTGTCATCACAATGCTCCCGGACACTTGTCCTCAGTATGCTCCTTGAACCATGTCATGACAAGGCTCCATGAATTTTTCATCACAATGCTCCATGCCCTTGTCATAACAAAGCTCCATGATGCATGTCATCAGAACGTTCCATGGCCATCTCATCCCAATGCTCCAAGCCCTTGTCATCACAATGCCCCAAGACCCATGTAATCACAATGCACCATGCCCCTTTTCATCAGAATATTCCATGAGACTTGTCATCACAAGTCTCCATGGTCTTCTCATCACAATGCTCCAGTACCTTGTCATCACAAGCCCCCATGGCCCCTGTCATCACAATACTCGATGAACGTTTTCAGCCCAATGCTCCTTGACCTTCTCATCACAATGCTCCATGATCAATATCATCACAATGCTCCATGACCACTGTCATCACAACACTCCATGACACCTGACAACACAATGATCCGGGACTCCTGTCATCACAAAGCTCCAAGACCTCTGTAATCACAATACTCCATGAACATTTTCAGCCCAATGCTCCATGACCCTTGTCATCACAATCATCCATGCCCTTGTCATCCCAATTCTCCATGACCCCTGTATTCACAATGCTCCGTGACGCTTGTCATCACAGTGCTCCATGACAACTGTCATCACAATGCTCCATGACTTTGTCAGCAAAATGATTCATAACCTTGTCATTACAATGCTCTATGGGCTTGTCATCACAATACTCCATTACCGTTGTCATCACAATCATCCATGAACCTTGGGATCACATTGCTTCATGCCCTTGTCATCACAATGCTCCATGCTCCTTTAAATCAAAATGATCCATGACCTCTGTCATCACAATGCTCCAAAATCTTGTGATCAAAATGTTCCATAACAATTGTCATCACAACGCTCCATGATGCCTGTCATCACAATACTCCATGCACTTTTCATCACAATGCTCCATGACATTTGTCATCACAATTTTCAATACACTTGTCATCACAATGCTCCCTGACACTTGTCGTCAGAATGCTCCTTGAACCCTGTCATGAAAAGGCTCCATGCCTTTTTCATCAAAATGCCCCATGCCGTTTTCATCACAATGCTCCACGCCACTGTCATCAAATTACTCTACAAGCTTGTCATCCCAATGCTCCATGACCATTGTCATCACAATTCTCCATGCAATTGTCAGCACAAAGCTCCCTGACCCTTGTCATCTCAATGCTCCAAGCCATTGTCATCACAATGCTCCATTTCCATTGTCATCAGAATCCTCCATGACACTTGGCATCACAATGATCCATGCCATTGTCATCACAATGGGCCATTACATATGTCATCACAATGCTCCCTGACACCTGTCTTCACAATACTGCATGACCTGGTCATCACAATGCTCCATGCCCTTGTCACCACAATGCACCATTCCAACAGTCATCACAATAATACATGAAATTTATGAGACCAATGATCCATGCCCTTGTCATCACAATGCTCCATGCCCCTTGTCATCACAATGCTCCATGACACCTGTCATCACAGTGCTCCGTGACTCCAGTCATCACAGTGCTTCATGACCTTTGTCATCACAATGATCCATGCCATCGTCATCAAAGTCTCAGTGACCTTTTTAACCACAATGCTCCATGAACTTTTCATCACAATTCTCTTTGACCCTTGTCAACACAATGCTCTATGCCTTTCTCAGCACAATGCTCCATGACCGTTTTCATCACAATGCTCCATGCGCTTGTCAGCACAATGCTCCATGACACATGTCATCACAATGCACCATGCGCTTGTCATCACAGTGCTCCACAATCTTGTCATCACAATGCTCCATAAACCTTGTCATCACAATGCTCCATGAACTTCTCATCAAAATGCTCTCTCATCACTGATATCACAATGTTACTTCACTATTCGCCACAATACTCCCTCACCCCTGTCATCACAATATTCCATGACTCCGGTCATCACAGTGCTACATGCACATATCATCACAATGTTCGATGACCCCTGACATCACAATGTTCGATGACCCCTGACATCACAATGTTCCATAACCCCCGTCATCAAAATGCTCCCTGACCCTTGTCATCTCAATGCTCCAAGCCATTGTCATCACAATGCACCATTACATTTGTCATCAGAATCCTCCATGACCCTTGGCATCACATTGCTCCATGCCCTTGTCATCACTAAGCTCCATGACACATGTCATCAGAATGCTCCATGGCCTTCTCATCACAATTCCCCATGACCTTTGTCATCACAGTGCTCAATACACTTGTCATCATTATGCCCCATGACACTTGTTGTCTGTATGCTCCTTGAACCCTGTCATGACAAGGCTCCATGCATTTTTCTTCACTATGTTCCATGCCCTTTTCATCACACTGCTACAAGACCCCTGTAATCAAAATGCTCCATGTGCTGGTCATCACAAAGCTCAATGACTCATGTCCTCAGAATGCTCCTTGGCCTTCTCTTCACAATGATCCATACCCTTGTCATCACAATGTTCCAAGACCCCTGTAATCACAGTGGTCCATGACCCTTTTCATCAGTATGCTATATGAGACTTGTCATCACAAGGCTCCATGGATTTCTCATCACAATGCTCCAGGACCTTGTCCTCACAATGCTTCACAACTTTGTGAAGAAGATTCTCAATAGCCCTTGTCATCATATTGCTCCAAGCCCTAGTCATCACAATGCTCCATTTTATTTGTCATCCCAATCCTCCATTACATTTAGCATCACAATGCTCCATGCCTGTATCATCGCAATGGACCATGACATATGTCATCACAATGCTCCCTGACACCTGTCTTCACAATACTCCATGACCTTCTCATCACCATGATCCATACCCTTGTCATTACAATGAACCATGTCCACTGTCATCACAATAATCTATGAAAGTTGTCAGACCAATGCTCCATGCCCCTGTCACCACAATGCTCCATGCCCTTGTCCTCACAGTGCTCCATAACCCCTATCATCACAATGCTCCATGAATCCAGTCATCACAATGCTTCATAACGTTTGTCATCAAAACGGTCCATGCCCGTGTCATCACAAGGCTCTGTGACCTTTGTAACCACAATGCTCCTTGAACTTTTCATCACAACGCTCCATGACCCTTGTCATCACAATGCTCCATGCCTTTGTCAGAACAATGCTCCATGACCCTTGTCATCACAATGTGCCACGTGCTTTTCATCACATCGGTCCACAAACTTGTAATCACTATGCTCCAAAAACCTTGTAATCACAATGCTCCATGCACTTCTCATCCAAATGCTCTCTCACCAGAGATATCACAATGTTCCATCACTAGTCATCACAATACCCCTCACCCCTGTAATCATAATGTTCCATGACCCCTATCATCACAGTGCTACATACCCTTATCATCACAATATTCCATGACCCCTGACATCACAATGTTCCATAACCCCTGTCATCAAAATGCACCATGACCCTTTTCATCCCAAAGCTCCATGACCCCTGACATCACAAGGTTTTAAACCACCTGACCTCAACATATTCCATTACATTTTCATCAAATTGCTGCATGACCTGTCATCAAAATTCTCCCTTCCCTTCTCATCACAATGCACCACACCATTGTCATCGAAATGCTCCCTGTTATTTGTCATCACAAATCTCCATGACCATTGGCATCACAATGCTCCATGTCATTGTCATCACAGTGCTCCATGAACACTCTCATCACATTGCTCCATGCCCATGTCATCACAAAGCTCCATGACACTTGTCATCACAATGCTCGAAGCCCTT
The DNA here is from genome assembly GCF_964341445.2 of Mesoplodon mirus. Classification (NCBI taxonomy): domain Eukaryota; kingdom Metazoa; phylum Chordata; class Mammalia; order Artiodactyla; family Ziphiidae; genus Mesoplodon; species Mesoplodon mirus. Next base: position 901,991 of record NW_028295738.1, read on the forward strand.
CTCATCACAATGCTCCATGCCCTTGTCATTACAATCCTCCATGAAACATGCATCACAGTGTTCCGTGCCCTTGTCATCCCAATGTTCCATGCCCACTCTCATCACAATAATCCATGAAACATTTTAGACCAAAGCTCAATGCCCTTCTCATCACAATGCTCCATTACCTCTGTCATAACAATGCTCCATGACACCTGCCATCACATTGTTCAACGGCATGTCATCACAAGGCTCCATGACCCTTGTCATCACAATGCTCCAAGACCGCTGTAATCACAATGCTCCATGCCCTTGTCATCACAGTGCTCCATGACGCATGTCATCAGAATGTTCCATGGCCTTTTCATCACAATGCTCCATGCCCTTGTCATCACAATGCTCCAAGACCCCTGAAATCACAATGCTCCATGCCACTTTTCATCTCAATGCTCCATGAACCCTGTCATCACAATGCACCATGCCCATCATCATAATGTTTCAGGCTATTGTCATCACAATGAAATCTAAATTCTCCATGACCTCTGTCATCATAATGCTCCAAACCCTTGTGATCACAATGTTCCATAAGACTTATCATCACAACACCCCATGACGCTCATCATCACAATTATCCATGGTCTTCTCATCACAATGCTCCATGACCTTTGTCATCAAATGCTCAATACACATGTCATCACAATGCTCCCTTACACTTTTCGTCAGTATGCTTCTTGAACCCTGTTATGACAAGGCATAATGCCCATTTCATCACATTGCATAAAGACACCTGTAATCACAATGCTCCACAACCTTCTCATCACAATGCTCCATTCCCAATATCATCACAGTGCTCCATGACCACTGTCATCACAATACTCCATGACAGCTGACAACACAATGATCCGGAAATCTTGTCATCAAAATGCTCCATTCCCTAGTCATCATAATGCTCCATAACCCCTGTCATCACAATACTCCATGAACATTTTCAGCCCAATGCTCCATGACCCTTGTCATCATATTGAACCATGCCCTTGTCATCCCAATCCTCCATGACCCATGTATTCACAAAGCTCTGTGACGCTTGTCATCACAGTGCTCCATGACACCTGTCATCACAATGCTCCATGCCTTTGTCAGAAAATGCTACATGACTTGTCATTACAATGCTCTATGCGCTTGTCATCACAGTACTCCATTACCATTGTCATCACAATCCTCCATGAACATTGGGATCAAATTGCTTCATGCCCTTGTCATCACAGTGCTCCATGCTCCTTGAAATCAAAATGATCCATGACCTCTGTCATCACAATGCTCCAAACACTTGTAATCACAATGTTCCATAACACTTGTCATCACAACGCTCCATGATGCCTGTCATCACAATACTCCATGGCCTTTTCATCACAATGCTCCATGACCATTGTCATCACAATTCTAAATACACTTGTCATTACAATGCTTCCTGAAACTTGTCGTCAGAATGCTCCTTGAAACCTGTCACGAAAAGGCTCCATGCCTTTTTCATCACAGTGCCCTATGCCATTTTCATCACAATGATCCATGCAATTGTCATCAAAATACTCCACAAGCTTGTCATCGGAATGTTCCATGACCCTTGTCATCACAATTCTCCATGCAATTGTGAGCACAATGCTCCCTGACACTTTTCATCACAATGCTCCAAGCCATTGTCATCACAATTGTCCATTACCTTTGTCATCAGAATCCTCCATGACACTTGGCATCACAATGCTCCATGCCCTTGTCATCACAATGCGCCATTCCAACTGTCATCACAATAATCCATGAAACATTTCAGACCAATGCTCAATGCCCTTCTCATCACAATGCTCCATTATCTCTGTCATAACAATGCTCCATGACCCCTGCCATCACAATGTTCCACGGCCTTGTCATCACAAGGCTCCATGACCCTTGTCATCACAATGCTCCAAAACCCCTGTAATCACAATGCTCCATGCCCTTGTCATCACAAAGCTCCATGACGCATGTCATCAGAATGTTCCATGGCCTTCTCCTCACAATGCTCCATGCACTTGTCATCACAATGCTCCATGACCCCTGTAATCACAAAGCTCCATGCCGCTTATCATCAGAATGATCCATGAGACTTGTCATCACAAGTCTCCATGGTCTTCTCATAACAATGCTCCAGGACCTTGTCATCACCATGCTCCATTCCCTTGTCATCACAATGCTCCATGACCCCTGTCATCACAATACTCCATGAATATTTTCAGCCCAATGCTCCATGACCTTCTCATCACAATGCTCCAAGACCAATATCATCACAATGCTCCAAGACCACTGTCATCACAACACTCTATGACACCTGACAACACAATGATCCGGGACTCTTGTCATCACAATGCTCCATTCCCTAGTAATCACAATGCTCCATAACCCCTGCCATCACAATTTTCTATGCCCTTGTCATCACAAAGCTCCAGGACACGTCATCAGAATGTTCCATGTACTTCTCATAAAAATGCTCAATGCCCTTGTCATCACAATGCTCCAAGACCCCTGTAATCACAATGCTCCATGCCCCTCTTCATCTCAATGCTGAATGAACCCTGTCATCACAATGCATCATGCCAATCATCATAATGCTTCCGGCTATTGTCAGCACAATGAAATCAACATTCTACATGACCCCTGTCATCACAGTACTCCATGAACATTTTCAGCCCAAGGCTCCATGACCCTTGTCATCACAATTATCCATGCCCTTGTCATCCCAATGCTCCATGACCCCTGTATTCACAATGCTCCGTGACGCTTGTCATCACAGTGCTCCATGAAACTTGTCACCACAATGCTCCATGCCTTTGTCAGAAAAATGCTACATGCCCTTTTCATCACAATGCTCCATGACCCCTGTCATCACAATGCTCCGTGACTCCAGTCATCACAATTCTTCATAACATTTGTCATCACAATGGTCGATACCCATGTCATCACAAGGCTCTGTGACCTTTGTAAACACAATGCTCCTTGAAATTTTCATCACAATGCTCCGTGACACTTGTCATCACAATGCTCCAAGACTCCTGTAAGCACAATGCTCCATGCCCTTGTCATCACAAAGCTCCATGACACATGTCATCAGAATGTTCCATGTCCTTCTCCACACAATGCTCCATGCCCTTGTCATCAAAATGCTCCAAGACCCCTGTAATCACAATGCTCCATGCCCCTTTTCATCTCAATGCTCCATGAACCCTCTCATCACAATGCATCATGCCAATCATCATAATGCTTCCGGCTATTGTCAGCACAATGAAATCAAAATTCTCCATGACATCTGTCATCACAATGCTCCATGACACCTGTCATCACAATACTCCATGAACATTTTCAGCCCAATGCTCCATGACCATAGTCATCACAATGATCTTTGCCCTTGTCATCCCAATGCTACATGACCCCTGTATTCACAATGTTCCGTGACGCTTGTTATCACAGGGTGCCATGACACTTGTCATCACAATGCTCCATGCCTTTGTCAGCAAAATGTTACATGACCTTGTCTTTATAATGCTCTATGTGCTTGTCATCACAATACTCCATTACCGTTGTCATCACAATCATCCATGAACCTTGGGATCACATTGCTTCATGCCCTTGTCATTACAATGCTCCATGCTCCTTGAAATCTAAATGATCCATGACCTCTGTCATCACAATGCTCCAAACCCTTGTGATCACAATGTTCCATAACACTTGTCATCACAACGCTCCATGATGCCTGTCATCACAATACTCCATGCCCTTTTCATCACAATGCTCCATGACCTTTGTCATCACAATTCTCAATACACTTGTCATCACAATGCTCCCTGACACTTGTCATCAGAATGCTCCTTGAACCCTGTCACGAAAAGGCTCCATGACTTTTTCATCAGTATGCGCCATGCCGTTTTCATCACAATGCTCCATGCCATTGCCATCAAAATACTCCACAAGCTTGTCATCAGAATGCTCCATGACCCTTGTCATCACAATTCTCCATGCACTTGTCAGCACAATGCTCCCTGACCCTTGTCATCACAATGCTCCAAGCCATTGTCATCACAATGCTACATTACCTTTGTCATCAGAATCCTCCATGACACTTGGCATCACAATGCTCCATGCCATTGTCATCACAATGGGCCATTACATATGTCATCACAATGCTCCCTGACACCTGTCTTCCCAATAGTGCATGACCTGGTCATCACAATGCTCCATGCCGTTGTCATCACAATGCGCCAATCCAACTGTCATCACAATAATCCATGAAATTTATTAGACCAATATTCCATGCCCTTGTCATCACAATACTCCATGCCCTTGTTATCACAATGCTCCATGACCCCTGTCATCACAATGCTCCGTGACTCCAGTTATCACAATGCTTCATGACCTTTGTCATCACAATGGTCCATGACCTCGTCATCAACAGTCTCTGTGACCTTTTTAACCACAATGCTCCATGAACTTTTCATCACAATGCTCTTTGACCTTTGTCATCACAATGCTCTATTCCTTTCTCAGCACAATGCTCCATGACCCTTGTCATCACAATGCTCCATGCGCTTGTCAGCACAATGCTCCATGACACATGTCATCCCAATGCACCATGCGCTTGTCATCACAGTGCTCCCCAATCTTGACATCACAATGCTGCATGAAACTTTTCATCACAATGCTCCATGGACTTCTCACCAAAATGCTCTCTCACCACTGATGTCACAATGTTACATCAATATTCGTCACAATATTCCCTCACCCCTGTCATCAAAATTTGCCATGACTCCTGTCATCACAATGCTACATGCACTTATCATCACAATGTTCGATGACCCCTGGCATCACAATGTTCCATAACCACTGTCCTCAAAATGTTCCTTGACACTTTTCATCAAATTGCTCCATGACCCTGTCATCACAATGTTCCCTACCCTTCTCATCACAATGCACAATGCCCTTGTCATCAAAATGCTCCATGACTTTGTCATCACAAAGATCCATAACCCTTGTCATCACAATGCTCCATGTCATTGTCATCACAATGCTCCATTAAGGTTCTCATCACATTTCTTCATGTCCTTGTCATCACAAACCTCCATGACACATATCATCAGAATGCTCCATGGCCTTCTCATCACAATGCTCCTTGCCCTGCTATCACAATGCTCCATTATCCCTGTCATACCAATGATCCATGACCCCTGCCATCACGATGCTCCATGGCCTTGTCATCACAAGGCTCCATGACCCTTCTCATCACAATGCTCCAAGAACCCTGTAACCACAATGATCCATGCCCATTTTCATCTCAATGTTTCATGAACCCTGTCATCACAATGCACCATGACCATCATCATAATGCTTCATGCTATTGTCATCACAATGAAATCAAAATGCTCCATGATCTCTGTCATAACAATGCTCCAAACGCTTGTGATCACAATATTCCAAAACACTTGTCATCACAATGCACCATGACGCTCGTCATCACTGTTATCCATGGTCTTCTCATCACAATGCTCCATGACCTTTGTCATCACGATGCTCAATACACTTGTCATCAAAATGCTCCCTGACACTTGTTGTCTGTATGCTCCTTGAACCCTGTCATGACAAGGCTCCATGCTTTTTCATCACAATGCTCCAAGACCCATGTAATCACAATGCTCCATGCCCTTGTCATCACAAAGCTAAAGGACGCATGTCTTCAGAATGCTCTTGGCCTTCTCCTCACAATGCTCCATGCACATGTCATCACAATGTTCCAAGACGCCTGTAATCACAATGGTCCATGTCCATTTTCATCAGTATGCTCCATGAGATTTGTCATCACAAGGCTCCATGTTTTTCTCATCACAATGCTCCAGGACATTGTCATCACAATGCTTCACGACCTTGTCCTGAAAATTCTCAATGGCCCTTGTCATCATAATGCTCCTAGCCCTAGTCATCACAGTGCTCCATTATATTTGTCAACACAATCCTCCATTACATTTGGCATCACAAGGCTCCCTGCTATTGTCATCGCAATGGACCATGACATATGTCATCACAATCCTCCCTGACAACTGTCTTCACAGTACTCCATGACCTTCTCATCACAATGATCCATGCCCTTGTCATTACAATGCACCTTGTCCACTGTCCTCACAATAATCTATGAAAGTTGTCAGACGAATGCTCCATGCCCCTGTCATCACAATGCTCCATGCCCTTGTCATCACAATGCACCATGACCCCTGTCATCACAATGCTCCGTGACTCCAGTCATCACAATGCTTCATAACATTTGTCATCACAATGCTCCATGCCCGCATCATCACAAGGCTCTGTGTCGTTTGTAACCACAATGCTCCATGAACATTTCATCACAATACTCCGTGACACTTGTCATCACAATGCTCCATGCCTTTGTCAAAAAAATGCTCCATGACCCTTTTCATCACAATTTGCCACGCACTTTTCATCACAACGGTCCACAATTTTCTCATTGCAATGCTCCATAAAACTTGTAATCAAAATGCTCCATGCCGTTCTCATCACAATGCTCCATTACCCCTGTCATAACAGTGCTCCATGACGCCATCCATCACGATGTTCCATGGCCTTGTAATCACAAGGCTCCATGACACTTGTCATCACAATTCTCCATGCCCTTGTCATCACAAAGCACCATGACACATGTCATCAGAATGTTCCATGGCCTTCTCATTAAATGCTCCATGCCCTTGTCATCACAGTGCTCCAAGACCCCTGTAATCACAATGCTCCATGCCCCTTTTCATCTCCATGCTCCATGAACACTGTCATCACAATGCATCATGCCCATCATCATATTGCTTTGGGCTATTGTCAGCACAATGAAATCAAAATTCTCCTTGACCTCTGTCATCACAATGCTCCATAACACTTGTCATCACAATGATCCATGCCCTTGTCATCCCAATTCTCCATGACCCCTGTATTCACAATGCTCCGTGACGCTTGTCATCGCTGTGCTCCATGACACCTCTCATCACAATGCTCCATGACTTTGTCAGCAAAATGCTACATGACCTTGTCATTACAATTCTCTATGTGCTTGTCATCAAAATACTCCATTTCCATTGTCATCACAATCCTCCATGAACCTTGGGATCACATTGCTTCATGCCCTTGTCATCACAATGTTCCATGCTCCTTGAAATCAAAATGATCCATGACCTCTGTCATCACAATGCTCCAAACCATTGTGATCCCAAAGTTCCATAACACTTGTCATCACAATGCTCCATGATGACTGTCATCACAAAATTTCCTGCCCTTTTCATCACAATGCTCCATGACCTTTGTCATCACAATGCTCATTACACTTGTCATCAAAATGCTCCCTGACACTTGTCATCAGAATGCTCCTTGAACCCTGTCACGAAAAGTCTCCATGCCATTTTCATCACAATGCCCCATGCCGTTTTCATCACAATGCTCCGTGACCATTGTCATCAAAATGCTCCATGCCTTTGTTTGAAAAATGTTCCATGACCCTTCTCATCGCAATGTGCCATTCGCTTTTCATCACAATGGTCCAGAAACTTGTCATTGCCATGCTCCATAAACCTTGTAATCACAATGCTCCATACACTTCTCATCAAAATGCTCTCTCACCAGAGATATCACAGTGTTTCATCACTAGTCGTCACAATACTCCCTCACCTCAGTAATCACAATGTCCCATGACCCCTGTCATCACAATGCTACATCCCCTTATCATCACAATGTTCCATGACACCTGACATCACAATGTTGTATAACGCCTGTCATCAAAATGTTCCAATACACTTTTCATCAAATTGCTGCATGACACTGGCATCAAAATACTCCCTGCCATTCTCATCACAATGCACCATGCACTTGTCATCAAAATGCTCCATGACCTTTGTCATCACAAAGCTTCATGGACCCTGGCATCACAATGCTCGATGTCATTGTCATCACAATGCTCCATGAACCCTCTCATCACATTTTTCCATGCCTTTGTCATCACAAAGCTCCATGACACTTGTAATCACAATGCTCGATGCCCTTCTCATCACAATGCCCCATGCCCTTGTCATTAGAATCCTCCATGACCCATATATCACAGTGTTCCATACCCTTATCATCACAATGCTCTATGCCCACTCTCATCACAATAATCCATGAAACATTTCAGACCAATGCTCCATGCCCTTCTCATCACAATGCTCCTTTACCTCTGTCATAACTATGCTCCATGACACCTGCCATCACAATGTTCCACGGCCTTGTCATCACAAGGCTCCATGACCCTTGTCATCACAATGCTCCACGACACATCTAATCAAAATGCTCCATGCACTTGTCATCAAAAAGCTACATGACGCATGTCATCAGAATGTTCCATGGCCCTGTCATCAAAATTCTCCATGCGCTTGTCATCACAATGCTCCAAGACCCTTGTAATCAAAATGCTCCATGCGTCTTTTCATCTCAATGCTCCATGAACCCTGTCATCACAATGGACGATGCCCATCATCATAATGCTTCAGGCTATTGTCATCACAATGAAATCTAAATGCTCCATGAACTCTGTCATCACAATGCTCCAAACCCTGGTGATCACAATGTTCCATAACACGTATCATCACAACACCCCTTGATGCTCATCATCACAATTATCCATGGACTTCTCATCACAATGCTCCATGACCTTTGTCATCACAATGCTTAATACACTTGTTATCACAATGCTCCCTGACACTTGTCATCGTTAAGCTCCATTAACCCTGTCATGACACGTCTCCATGCCTTTTTCATCACAAAGATCCATGCCATTTTAATCACAATGCTCCAAGACCGCTCTAATCACAATGCTCCTTGCCCTTGTCATCATAAAGCTCAATGATACATGTCATCAGAATGCTCCATGGCCTTCTCATCACAATGCTCCATGCCCTTGTCATCACAATGCTCCAAGACCCCTGTAATCACAATGCTCCATGTCCCTTTTCATCAAAATGCTCCATGAGACTTGTCATCACCAGTCTCCATTGTCTTCTCATCAAAGTGCTGCAGGAACTTGTCATCAAAATGCTCCATGACCCCTGTCATCACAATACTCCATGAACATTTTCAGCCAAATGCTCCATGACCCTTTTCATCACAATCATCCATGCCCTTGTCATCCCAATGCTCCATGACCCCTGTATTCACAATGATCCGTGACGCTTGTCATCACAGGGCTCATTGACACCTGTCATCACAATGCTCCATTCCTTTTTCAGCAAAATACTACCTGACCTTTTCATTGCAATGCTCTATGCGCTTGTCATCACAATACTCCATTCCCATTGTCATCACAGTCCTCCATGAACCTTGGGATCACATTGCTTCATGCCCTTGTCATCACAATGCTCCATGCTCCTTGAAATCTAAATGATCCATGACCTCTGTCATCACAGTGCTCCAAACACTTGTGATCACAATGTTCCATAGCACTTGTCATCACAACGCTCTAAGATGCCTGTCATCACATTACTCCATGCCTTTTTCATCACAGTGCTCCATGAATATTGTCATCACAATTCTCAATACACTTGTCATCACAATGCTCCCTGACACATGTCATCAGAATGCTCCTTGAACCCTTTCACGAAAATGCTCCATGCCTTTTTCATCACAATGCCCATGCCGTTTTCATCACAATGATCCATGCCATTGTCATCAAAATACTCCACAAGCTTGTCAACAGATTGCTCCATGACGCTTGTCATCACAATTCTCCATGCACTTGTCAGCACAAAGCTCCCTGACACTTGTCATCACAATGCGCCATTCCAACTGTCATCGCAATAATCTATGAAACTTATTAGACCAATGTTCCCTGCCCTTGTCATCACAATGCTCCATGACCCCTGTCATCACAATGCTCCATGAATCGATTCATCACAATGCTTCATGACCTTTGTCATCACAATGGTCCATGCCCTCATCATCCACAGTCTCTGTGACATATTTAACCACATTGCTCCATGAAATTTTCATCACAATGCTCTTTGACCCTTGTCATCACAATGCTCTATGCCTTCCTCAGCACAATGCTCCATGACCCTTGTCATCACAATGCTCCTTGCGCTTGTCAGCACAATGCACCATGACCCATGTCATCACAATGCACCCTGCGCTTGTCATCACCGTGCTCCACAAAATTGTCACCACATTGTTTCATAAAACTTGTCATCACAATTCTCCATGCACTTCTCATCAAATTGCTCTCTCACCACAGATATCACAATGTTACATCACTATTCATCACAATACTCCCTCACCACTGTCATCACAATGTTCCATGACTCCTGTCTTCGCAATGCTACATGCACTTATCATCACAAAGTTCGATGACCCCTGACATCACAATGTTCCATAACCCCTGTCATCAAAATATTCCATGACACTTTTCATCAAATTGCTCTATGACCCTGTCATCACAATGCTCCCTGCCCTTCTCATCACATTGCACCACCCATTGTCATCAAATTGCTCCATGACCTTTGTCATCACAAAGCTCCATGACCCTTGGCATCTCAATGCTCCATGCCATTGTCATCACAATGCTCCAAGAACCCTCTAATCACAATGCTCCATGCCCCTTTGCATCTCAATGCTCAATGAACCATGTTATCAAAATGCACCATGCCCATCATCATAATGCTTCAGGCTCTTATCATTACAATAAAATCAAAATATTCGACGATCTGTCTCATCACAATGCTCCAAATCCTTGTGATCACAATGTTCTATAACACTTATCATCACAACGCTCATGACGCTCATCATCACAATTATACATACTCTTCTCATCACAGTGCTCCATGACCTTTGTCATCACAATGCTCTATAAACTTGTCATCACAATGCTCCCTGACACTTGTCATCAGTATGCTCCTGGAACCCTGTCATGACAAGGATCCATAACATTTTCATAACAATGATCCATGCCAATTTCTTCACAAGGCTCCAAGACACCAGTAATCACAGTGCTCCATGCGCTTGTCATCACAATGCTCCAAGACCCCTGTAATCACAATACTCCATGCCCCTTTTCATCAGAATGCTCCATGAGACTTGTTATTACAAGGCTCCATGGTCTTCTCATCACAATGCTCCATGCCCTTGTCATCACAAAGCTCCGTGACACTTGTCATCACAATGCTCGATGCCATTCTCATCACAATGCTCCATGCCCTTGTCATTACAATCCTGCATGACCCATGTATCACAGTGTTCCTTGCCCTTTTCATCACAATGCTCCATGCCCACTCTCATCACAATAATCCATGAAACATTTCAGACCAAAGTTCCATACCCTTCTCATCGCAATGCTCCATTACTCCTGTCATAACAATGCACCATGACCCCTGCCATCACAATCTTCCATGGCCTAGTCATCACAAGGTTCCATGACACTTCTGATCACAATGCTCAATACCCCTGAAATCACAATGCTCCATGCCCTTGTCATCACAAAGCTCCATGACGCATGTCATCAGAATGTTCCATGGTCTTCTCATCACAATGTTCCATGCCCTTGTCAGCACAATGCTCCAAGACCCTTGTAATCACAATGCTCCATGCCACTTTTCATCTCAATGCCCCATGAACGTGTCATCACAATGCACCATGCCCATCATCATAATGCTTCAGGCTATTGTCATCACAATGAAATCAATATTCTGCATGTCCTCTGTCATCATAATGCTCCAAACCCTTGTGATCACAATTTTGCATAACACGGATCATCACAACACCCCATGATGCTCATCATCACTATTATCCATGGTCTTCTCATCACAATGCTCCATGATCTTTGTCATCACAATGCTCAATACACTTGTCATCACAATGCTCCCTGACACTTGTCGTCAGTATGCTCCTTGAACCCTGTCATGACAAGGCTCCATGCCTTTTTCATCACAATGATCCATGCCCTTTTCATCACAATGCTCCAAGATCACTCTAATCACAATGCTCCATGCCCTTGTCATCACAAAACTCCAGGACACAGGTCATCAGAATGCTCCATGGCCTTCTCATCACAATGCTCCATACCCTAGTCTTCACAATGCAACAAGACCCCTGTAATCACAATGCTCCATGCCCCTTTTCATCAGAATGCTCCATGAGACTTGTCATCACAAGTCTCCATGGTCTTCTCATCACAATGCTCCAGGACATTGTCATCACCATGCTTCATTTACTTGTCATCACAATGCTCCAGGAGCCCTATCATCACAATACTCCATGCACATTTTCAGCCCAATGCTCCACGACCTACTCATCACAATGCTCCATGGCCAATATCATCACAATGCTCCATGACCACTGTCGTCACAACATTCCATGACACCTCAAAACAATATGATCCGGGATTCTTGTCATCACAATGATCCATGCCCTTATCATCCCAATGCTCCATGAACACTGTATTCACAATGCTCCGTGACGCTTGTCATCACAGTGCTCCATGACACATGTCATCACAATGCTCCATGCCTTTGTCAGCAAAATGCTACATGACCTTGTCATTACAATGCTTTGTGCGCTTGTCATCACAATACTCCATTTCCATTGTCATCACAATCCTTCATGAACATTGGGATCACATTGCTTCATTCCTTTGTCATCAAAATGCTCCATGCTCCTTGAAATCAAAATGATCCATGACCTCTGTCATCACAATGCTCCAAATCCTTGTGATCACAGTGTTCCATAACACTTGTCATAACAAAGCTTCATGATGCCTGTCATCACAATACTCCATGGACTTTACATCACAAAGCTCCATGACTTTGTCATCACAATTCTCAATATACATGTCATCACAATGCTCCCTGACACTTGTCATCAGTATGTTCCTTAAACACTGTCAGGAAAATTCTCCATGCCTTTTTCATCACAAAGCCCCATACCGTTTTCATCACAATGCTCCATGCCATTGTCATCAAAATACTCCACAAGCTTGTCATCAGAATGCTCCACGACCCTTGTCATCAAATTGCTCCAAGCCATTGTCATCACAATGCTCCATTATCTTTGTCATCAGAATCCTCCATGACACTTGGCATCACAATGCTCCATGCCATTGTCATCACAATGGGCCATTACATATGTCATCACAATGCTCCCTGACACCTGTCTTCACAATACTGCATGATCTGGTCAACACAATGCTCCATGCATTTGTCATCACAATGCGCCATTCCATCTGTCATCACAATAATCCATGAAACGTATTAGACCAATGCTCCATGCCCTTGTCATCACAATGCTCCATGCACTTGTTATCACAATGTTGCAAGACCCCTGTAATCAGAATGTTCCATGCCCCTTTTCATCAGTATGCTCCATGAGACTTGTCTTCACAAGGCTCCATGGTTTATTAATCACAAAGCTCCAGGAACTTGTCATCACAATGCTCCTCGACCTTGTCATGAAAATTCTCAATGGCCCTTGTCAGCATAATGCTCCAAGCCCTAGTCATCACAATGCTCCATTTTATTTGTCATCACAATCCTCCATTACATTTGGCATCTCAATGCTCCCTGACATTGTCATCGCAGTGGACCATGACATATGTCATCACAATGCTCCCTGACACCTGTCTTTACAGTACTCCATGACCTTCTCATCACAATGATCCATGCCCTTGTCATCCCAATGCTCCATGACCCCTGTATTCACAATGCTCCGTGACCCTTGTCATCACAGTGCTCCATGACACCTGTCTTCACAATACTCCATGACCTTCTCATCACAATGCTCCATGCCCTTGTCATCACAATACACCATGTCCACTGTCATCACAATAATCTATGAAACTTGTCAGACCAATGCTCCATGCCCCTGTCATCGCAATGCTCCATTACCCCTGTCATCACAATGCTCCCTGAATCCAGTCATCACAATACTTCATAACGTTTGTCAACACAACGGTCCATGCTCGTGTCCTCAAAAGGCTCTGTGTCCTTTGTAACCTCAATGCTCCATGAAATTTTCATCACAATGCTCCGTGACACTTGTCATCACAATGCTCCATGCCTTTGTCCGAACAATACTCCATGACCCTTGTCATCACAATGTGCCAAGCGCTTTTCATCACAATGATCCACAACCTTGTCATCGCTATCCACCATAAACTTTGTAATCACAATGCTCCATGCACTTCTCATCCAAATGCTCTCTCACCTGAGATATCACAATGTTACGTCACCAGTTATCACAAACGTCCCTCACCCCTGTAATCACAATGTTCCATGACCCCAGTCATCACAATGCTACATCCCCTTATCAGCACAATATTCCATAACACCCGACATCACAATCTTCCATAACCCCTGTCATCAAAATGCTCCATGACCCTTTTCATCCCAAAGCTCCATGACCCCTGGCATCAAAATGTTCTATAACCCCTGTCATCAAAATGTTCCATTACACTTTTCATCAAATTGCTGCATGACCCTGTCATCAAAATGCTCCCTGCCCTTCTCATCACAATGCACCACACCCTTGTCATCAAAATGTTCTATGACCTTTGTCATCACAAAGCTCCATGACAATTGGCATCACAGTGCTCCATGTCATTGTCATCACAGTGCTCCATAAACACTCTCATCACATTGCTCCATGCCCTTGTCATTACAAAGCTCCATGACACTTGTCATCACAATGCTCGATGCCCTTCTCATCACAATGCTCCATGCACTTGTCATTACATTCCTCAATGACCCATGTATCACAGTGTTCCGTGCCCTTGTCATCACAATGCTCCATGCCCACTCTCATCACAATAATCCATGAAACATTTCAGACCAATGCTCAATGCCCTTCTCATCAAAATGCTCCATTACCTCTGTCATAACAATGCTCTGTGACCACTGCCATCACAATGTTCCATTACACTTTTCATCAAATTGCTGCATGACCCGGTCATCAAAATGCTTCCTGCACTTGTCATCACAATGCACCATGCCCTTGTCATCAAAATGCTCCATGACTTCTCATCACAAAGCTCCATGACACCTGTCATCACAATGCTCCATGCATTTGTCAGCAAAATTCTACATGACCTTGTCACTAGAACGCTCTATGCGCTTATAATTACAATGCTCCAAGAACTCTGTAATCACAATGCTCCATGCCCTTTTTCATCTCAATGCTCCATGAACCGTGTCATCACAATGCACCATGCCCATCATCATAATGCTTCTGGCTATTGTCATCAGAATGAAAGCAAAATTCTCCATGAACTTTGTCATCATAATGCTCCAAACCCTTGTGATCACAATGTTTCATAACACTTATCATCACAACACCGCATGACGATCATCATCACAATTATCCATGGTCTTCTCATCACAATGCTCCATGATCTTTGTCATCACAATGCTCAATACACTTGTCATCACAATGCTCCCTGACACTTGTCGTCAGTATGCTCCTTGAACCCTGTCATGACAAGGCTCCATGCCTTTTTCATCACAGTGATCCATTCCCTTTTCATCACAATGCTCCAAGACCCCTGTAATCACAAAGCTCTATGCACTTGTCATCACAAAGCTCCATGACGCAAGACATCAGAATGCTCCATGGCCTTCTCCTCACAGCGCTCGATGTCATTTTCATCACAGTGCTCCATGAACCCTCTCATCACATTGCTTCTTGCCCTTGACATTACAATCCTCCATGACCCATGTATCACAGTGCCCCATGCCCAATCTCATCACAATAATCCATGAAATATTTCAGACCAATGCTCAATTCCCTTCTCATAACAATGCTCCATTACCTCTGTCATAACAATGCTCCATGACCATTGCCATCACAATGTTCCACGGCCTTGTCATCACAAGGCTCCATTACCCATGTCTTCACAATGCTCCAAGACACCTGTAATCAAAATGCTCCAAGACCTTGTCATAACAAAGCTCCATGATGCATGTCATCAGTAGGTTCCATGGCCTTTTCTTCACAATGTTCCATGCCCTTGTCATCACAGTGTTCCAAGACCCCTGTAATCACAATGCTCCATGCCTCTTTTCATCTCAATGATCCATGAAACCTGTCATCACAATGCACCACGCCCATCATCATAATGCTTCATGCTATTGTCATCACAATGAAATCAAAATGCTCCATGACCTCTGTCATAACAGTGCTCCAAACCCTTGTGATCACAATATTCCATAACACTTGTCATCACAGTGCCCCATGACACTCGTCATCACAATTATCCATGGTCTTCTCATCACAATGCTCCATGACCTTTGTCATCACAATGCTCAATACACTTGTCATCAAAATGCTCCCTGACACTTGTTGTCTGTATGCTCCTTGAACCCTGTCATAACAAGGCTCCATGCCTTTTTCATCACAATGATCTATGCCCTTTTCCTCACAATGCTCCAAGAACACTTTAAACACAATGCTCCATGCCCTTGTCATCACAAAGCTCAATGAAATATGTCTTCAGAATGCTCCTTGGCCTTCTCCTCACAATGCTCCATGCCCATGTCATCACAATGTTCCAAGACCCCTGTAATCACAATGGTCCATGCCCCTTTTCATCAGTATGCTCCATGAGATTTGTCATCACAAGTCTCTATGGATTTCTCATCACAATGCTCCAGGACCTTGTCATCACAATGCTTCACGACCTTGTTCTGAAAATTCTCAATGGCCCTTGTCATCATAATGCTCCAAGCGCTAGTCATCACAATGCTCCATTATATTTGTCATCAAAATCCTCCATTACATTTGGCATCACAATGCTCCCTGCCATTCTCATTGCAATGGACCATGACATATGTCATCACAATGCTCCCTGACACCTGTCTGCACAATACACCATGACCTTCTCATCACAATGATCCATGCCCTTTTCATCACAATGATCCAAGACCCATGTAATCACAATGCTCCATTCCCTTGTCATCACAAAACTCAATGACGCTTGCCATCAGGATTCTCCTTTGTCTTCTACTCGCTATGCTCCATGCCCTTGTCATCACAATGTTCCAAGACCCCTGTAATCACAATGCTCCATGCCCCTTTTCTTCAGTATGCTCCATGAGACTTGTCATCACAAGGATCCATGGTTTTGTCATCACAGTGCTCCAGGACATTGTCATCACAATGCTTCACGACTTTGTCATGAAAATTTCCAATGGCCCTTGTCATCATAATGCTCCAAGCGCTAATCATCACAATGCTCTATTATATTTGTCATCACAATTATCCATTACATTTGGCATCACAATGCTCCATTCCATTTTCATCGTAATGGCCCATGACATATGTCATCACAATGCTCCCTGACACCTGTCTTCACAATACTGCATGACCTTCTCATCACAATGATCCATGCCCTTGTCATCACAATGCACCATGTCCACTCTCATCACAATAATCTATGAAACTTCTCAGACCAATGCTCCATGCCCGTGACATCACAATCGTCCATGACCACTGTCATCACAATGCTCCGTGATTCAAGTCATCACAATGCTTCTTAACGTTAGTCATCACAATGGCCCATGCCCGTGTCATCACAAGGCTCTGTGACCTTTGTAACTACAATGCTCCATGAAATTTTCTTCACAATTCTCTGTGACACTTGTCATCACAGTGCTCCATGTCTTTGTCAGAACAATGCTCCATGACCATTTTCATCACAATGTGCCACACGCATTTCATCACAACGGTCCACAAACTTGTCATTGCAATGCTCCATAAACGTTGTAATCACAATTGTCCATACAGTTCTCATCAAAATGCTCTCTCAACAGAGATATCACAATGTTCCATCACTAGTCATCACAATACTCCCTCACCCCTGTAATCACAAGGTTCCATGACACTGTCATCACAATGCTACATCCCCTTATCATCACAAAGTTCCATGACCACTGCCATCACAATGTTCCATAACCCCTGTCATCAAAATGCTCCCTGACCCTTTCCATCCCAAAGCTCCAAGTCCCCTGACATCACAATGGTCTATAAATCCTGCCATCAAAATGTTCCATTACAATTTTTATCAAATTGCTGCATGACCCTGTCATCAAAATGCTCCCTGCCCTTCTCATTACAATGCACCATGCCCTTGTCATCAAAATGCTCCATGACTTGTCATCACAAAGCTCCATGACCCTTGGCATCACAATGCTCCATGTCATTGTCATCACAATGCTCCATGAACCCTCTCATCCCATTGCTCCATGCCCTTTTCATCACAAAGCTCCATGACACTTGTCATCACAATGCTCGATGCCCTTCTAATCAAAATGCTCCATGTCCTTTACATCACAATCCTCCATGACCCATGTATCACAGTGTTCCGTGCCCTTGTCATCACAATGCTCCATGCCAACTCTCATAACAATAATGCATGAAGACTTTCAGGCAAATGCTCAATGCCCTTCTCATCACAATGCTCCATTACCACTGTCATCACAAAGCTCCATGACCCTTGGCATCACAATGCTCCATGTCATTGTCATCACAATGCTCCATGAACACTCTCATCACATTGCTCCATGCCCTTGTCATCACAAAGCTCCATGACACTTGTCATCACAATGCTCGATTCCATTCTCATCACAATGCTCCATGCCCTTGTCATTACAATCCTGCATGACCCATGTATCACAGTGTTCCTTGCCCTTCTCATCACAATGCTCCATGCCCACTCTCATCACAATAATCCATGAAACATTTCAGACCAAAGTTCCATACCCTTCTCATCACAATGCTCCATTACTCCTGTCATAACAATGCACCATGACCCCTGCCATCACAATCTTCCATGGCCTAGTCATCACAAGGTTCCATGACACTTCTGATCACAATGCTCAATACCCCTGAAATCACAAAGCTCCATGCCCTTGTCATCACAAAGCTCCATGACGCATGTCATCAGAATGTTCCATGGCTTTCTCATCACAATTCTCCATGCCCTTGTCAGCACAATGCTCCAAGACCCTTGTAATCACAATGCTCCATGCCACTTTTTATCTCAATGCACCATGAACCCGGTCATCACAATGCACCATGCCCATCATCATAATGCTTCAGGCTATTGTCATCACAATGAAATCAATATTCTGCATGTCCTCTGTCATCATAATGCTCCAAAACCTTGTGATCACAACTTTGCATAACACGAATCATCACAACACCCCATGATGCTCATCATCACAATTATCCATGGTTTTCTCATCACAATGCTCCATGATCTTTGTCATCACAATGCTCAATACACTTGTCATCACAATGCTCCCTGACACTTGTCGTCAGTATGCTCCTTGAACCCTGTCATGACAAGGCTCCATGCCTTTTTCATCACAATGATCCATGACCTTTTCATCACAATGCTCCAAGATCCTTCTAATCACAATGCTCCATGCCCTTGTCATCACAAAACGCCAGGACACATGTCATCAGAATGCTCCATGGCCTTCTCATCACAATGCTCCATGCCCTAGTCTTCACAATGCTCCAAGACCCCTGTAATCACAATGCTCCATGCCCCTTTTCATCAGAATGCACCATGAGACTTGTCATCACAATTCTCCATGGTCTTCACATCAAAATGCTCCAGGACCTTGTCATCACCATGCTTCATTTACTTGTCATCACAATGCTCCAGGACCCCTATCATCACAATACTCCATGCACATTTTCAGGCCAATGCTCCACGACCTACTCATCACAATGCTCCATGGCCAATATCATCACAATGCTCCATGACCACTGTCGTCACAACATTCCATGACACCTCACAACACAATGATCCGGGATTCTTGTCATCACAATGATCCATGCCCTTATCATCCCAATGCTCCATGACCCCTGTATTCACAATGCTCCGTGACGCTTGTCATCACAGTGCTCCATGACACATGTTATCACAATGCTCCATGCCTTTGTCAGCAAAATGCTACATGACCTTGTCATTACAATGCTTTGTGCGCTTGTCATCACAATACTCCATTTCCATTGTCATCACAATCCTCCATGAACCTTGGGATCACATTGCTTCATTCCTTTGTCATCACAATGTTCCATGCTCCTTGAAATCAAAATGATCCATGACCACAGTCATCACAATGCTCCAAATCCTTGTGATCACAGTGTTCCATAACACTTGTCATCACAACGCTCCATGATGCCTGTCATCACAATACTGCATGGACTTTACATCACAATGCTCCATGACTTTGTCATCACAATTCTCAATATACATGTCATCACAATGCTCCCTGACACTTGTCATCAGAATGTTCCTTGAACCCTGTCACGAAAAGTCTCCATGCCTTTTTCATCACAAAACCCCATACCGTTTTCATCACAATGCTCCATGCCATTGTCATCAAAATACTCCACAAGCTTGTCATCAGAATTCTCCATGACCCTTGTCATCACAATTCTCCATGCACTTGTCAGCTCAATGCTCCCTGACCCTTGTCATCACAATGCTCCATTACCTTTGTCATCAGAATCCTCCATGACACTTGGCATCACAATGCTCCGTGACTCCAGTCATCAAAATGCTTCATGACCTTTGTCATCACAATTGTCCATGCCTTCGTCATCAACAGTCTCTGTGACATTTTTATCCACAATACTCCATGAACTTTTCATCAAAATGCTCTTTGAGCCTTGTCATCACAATGTTCTATGACTTTCTCAGCACAATGCTCCATGACCCTTGTCATCACAATATTCCAAGCCTTTGTCATCACAATGCTCCATTATATTTTTCATCAGAATCCTCCATGACACTTGTCATCACAATGCTCTTTGACAATTGTGATCAGACTCCTCCATGATACCTGGCATCACAATTCTCCATGCCATTTTCATCACAATGGGCCATTACATATGTCATCACAATGCTCCCTGACACCTGTCTTCACAATACTGCATAACCTGGTCATCACAATGCTCCATGCCCTTGTCATCACAATGCGCCATTCCATCTGTCATCACAGTAATCCATGAAACGTATTAGACCAATGTTCCATGCCCGTGTCATCACAATGCTCCATGCACTTGTTATCACAATGTTGCAAGACCCCTGTAATCAGAATGTTCCATGCCCCTTTTCATCAGTATGCTCCATGAGATTTGTCTTCACAAGGCTCCATGGTTTTCTAATCACAAAGCTCCAGGAACTTGTCATCACAATGCTCCTCGACCTTGTCATGAAAATTCTCAATGGCCCTTGTCATCATAATGCTCCAAGCCCTAGTCATCACAATGCTCCATTATATTTGTCATCACAATCCTCCATTACATTTGGCATCTCAATGCTCCCTGACATTGTGATCGCAGTGGACCATGACATATGTCATCGCAATGCTCCCTGACACCTCTCTTTACAATACTCCATGACCTTCTCATCACAATGATCCATGCTCTTGTCATCCCAATGCTCCATGACCCCTGTATTCACAATGCTCCGTGACCCTTGTCATCACAGTGCTCCATGACACATGTCTTCACAATACTCCATGACCTTCTCATCACAATGCTCCATGCCCTTGTCATCACAATGCACCATGTCCACTGTCATCACAATAATCTATGAAACTTGTCAGACCAATGCTCCATGCCCCTGTCATCGCAATGCTCCATGCCCTTGTCATCACACTGCTCCATTACCCCTGTCATCACAATGCTCCCTGAATCAAGTCATCACAATTCTTCATAACGTTTGTCAACACAACGGTCCATGCTCGCGTCCTCAAAAGGCTTTGTGTCCTTTGTAACCTCAATGCTCCATGAAATTTTCATCACAATGCTCCTTGACCCTTGTCATCACAATGCTCCATGCCTTTGTCAGAACAATACTCCATGACCCTTGTCATCACAATGTGCCATGCACTTTTCATCACAATGATCCACAACATTGTCATCGCTATCCGCCATAATCCTTGTAATCACAATCCTCCATGCACTTCTCATCCAAATGCTCTCTCACCTGAGATATCACAATGTTCCGTCACCAGTTATCACAATCCTCCCTCACCCCGGTAATCACAATGTTCCATGACCCCAGTCATCACAATGCTACATCCCCTTATCAGTACAATGTTCCATAACCCCCAACATCACAATCTTCCATAACCCCTGTCATCAAAATGCTCCATGACCTTTTTCATCCCAAAGCTCCATGACCACTGGCATCAAAATGTTCTATAACCCCTGTAATCAAACTGTTCCATTACACTTTTCATCAAATTGCTGCATGATCCTGTCATCAAAATGCTCCCTGCCCTTCTCATCACAATGCACCACACCCTTGTCATCAAAATGTTCTATGACCTTTGTCATCACAAAGCTCCATGAACATTGGCATCAATGTGCTCCATGTCATTGTCATCACAGTGCTCCATAAACGCTCTCATCTCATTGCTCCATGCCCTTGTCATTACAAAGCTCCATGACACTTGTCATCACAATGCTCGATGCCCTTCTCATCACAATGCTCCATGCTCTTGTCATTACAATCCTCCATGACCCATGTATCACAGTGTTCCGTGCCCTTGTCATCACAATGCTCCATGCCCACTCTCATCAGAATAATCCTTGAAATATTTCAGACCAATGCTCAATGCCCTTCTCATCAAAATGCTCCATTACCTCTGTCATAACAATGCTCCATGACCACTGCCATCACAATGTTCCATTACACTTTTCATCAAATTGCTGCATGACCCGGTCATCAAAATGCTTCCTGCCCTTTTCATCACAATGCACCATGCCCTTGTCATCAAAATGCTCAATGACTTGTCATCACAAAGCTCCATGACTCCTGTCATCACAATGCTCCATGCATTTGTCAGCAAAATTCTACATGACCTTGTCATTAGAACGCTCTATGCACTTGTCATTACAATGCTCCAAGAACTCTGTAAAAACAATGCTCCATGCCCTTTTTCATCTCAATGCTCCATGAACCGTGTCATCACAATGCACCATGCCCATCATCATAATGCTTCTGGCTATTGTCATCAGAATGAAAGCAAAATTCTCCATGAACTCTGTCATCATAATGCTCCAAACCCTTGTGATCACAATGTTTCATAACACTTATCATCACAACACCGCATGACGATCATCATCACAATTATCCATGGTCTTCTCATCACAATGCTCCATGATCTTTGTCATCACAATGCTCAATACACTTGTCATCACAATGCTCCCTGACACTTGTCGTCAGTATGCTCCTTGAACCCTGTCATGACAAGGCTCCATGCCTTTTTCATCACAGTGATCCATTCCCTTTTCATCACAATGCTCCAAGACCCCTGTAATCACAAAGCTCTATGCCCTTGTCATCACAAAGCTCCATGACACAAGACATCAGAATGCTCCATGGCCTTCTCCTCACAACGCTCGATGTCATTGTCATCACAGTGCTTCATGAACCCTCTCATCACATTGCTTCTTGCCCTTGACATTACAATCCACCATGACCCATGTATCACAGTGTTCCGTGCCCTTTTCATCACAATGCTCCATGCCCAATCTCATCACAATTATCCATGAAATATTTCAGACCAGTGCTCAAATCCCTTCTCATAAAAATGCTCCATTACCTCTGTCATAACAATGCTCCATGACCATTGCCATCACAATGTTCCACGGCCTTGTCATCAAAAGGCTCCACTACCCATGTCTTCGCAATTCTCCAAGACAACTGTAATCTAAATGCTCCATGACCTTGTCATAACAAAGCTCCATGACACATGTCATCAGTAGGTTCCATGGCCTTCTCTTCACAATGTTCCATGCCCTTCTCATCACAGTGTTCCAAGACCCCTGTAATCACAATGCTCCATGCCCCTTTTCATCTCAATGATCCATGAACCCTGTCATCACAATTCACCATGCGCATCATCATAATGCTTCATGCTATTGTCATCACAATGAAATCAAAATGCTCCATGACCTCTGTCATAACAATGCTCCAAACCCTTGTGATCACAATATTCCATAACACTTGTCATCACAGTGCCCCATGACACTCGTCATCACAATTATCCATGGTCTTCTCGTCACAATGCAACATGACCTTTGTCATCACAATGCTCAATACACTTGTCATCAAAATGCTCCCTGACACTTGTTGTCTGTATGCTCCTTGAACCCTGTCATGACAAGGCTCCATGCCTTTTTCATCACAATGATCCATTCCCTTTTCCTCACAATGCTCCAAGAACCCTTTAAACACAATGCTCCATGCCCTTGTCTTCACAAAGCTCAATGAAACATGTCTTCAGAATGCTCCTTGGCCTTCTCCTCACAATGCTCCATGCCCATGTCATCACAATGTTCCAAGAACCCTGTAATCACAATGGTCCATGCCCCTTTTCATCAGTATGCTCCATGAGATTTGTCATCACAAGTCTGTATGGATTTCTCATCACAATGCTCCAGGACCTTGTCATCACAATGCTTCACGACCTTGTCTGAAAATTCTCAATGGCCCTTCTCATCATAATGCTCCAAGCCCTAGTCATCACAATGCTCCATTATATTTGTCATCAAAATCCTCCATTACATTTGGCATCACAATGCTCCCTGCCATTGTCATTGCAATGGACCATGACATATGTCATCACAATGCTCCCTGACACCTGTCTTCACAATACTCCATGACCTTCTCATCACAATGATCCATGCCCTTGTCATCACAATGCACCATGTCCAATGTCATCACAATAATCTATGAAACTTGTCAGACAAATGCTCCATGCCCCTGTCACCACAATGCTCCATGCCCTTGTCATCACAATGCTCCATGACCACTGTCATCACAATGCTCGGTGACTCCAGTCATCACAATGCTTCATAACATTTGTCATCACAATGGTCCATGCCCACGTCATCACAAGGCTCTGTGACTTTTATAACCACAATGCTCCATGAACTTTTCATCACAATGCTCCGTGACCCTTTTCATCAAAATGCTCCATGCGTTTGTCAGAAAAATGCTCCATGACCCTTGTCATCACAATGTGGTACGTGATTTTCATCACAACGGTCCACAAATTTGTCATTGTAATGCTCCATAAACCTTGTAATCACAATGCTCCTTGCACTTCTCATCACAATGCTCCATTTCCCCTGTCATAACAATGCTCCATGGCCACTGCCATCACAATATTCCACGGCCTTGTCATCACAAGGCTCCATGACACTTGTCATCACTATGCTCCAAGACCCCTGTAATCACAAAGCTCCATGCCCTTGTCATCACAAAGCTCCGTGACACATGCCATCAGAATGTGCCATGTCCTTCTCATAAAAATGCTCCATGTCCTTGTCATTACAGTGCTCCAAGATCCCTGTAATCACAATGCTCCATGCCCTTTTTCATCTCAATGCTCCATGAACCCTGTCATCACAATGCACCAAGCCCATCATCATAATGCTTCCGGCTATTGTCAGCACAATGAAATCAAAATTCTCCATGACCTCTGTCATCACAATGCTCCATGACCCCTGTCATCAAAATACTCCATGGACATTTTCAGCCCAATGCTCCATGAAACTTGTCATCACAGTGATCCATGACCTTGTCATCCCACTGCTCCATGACCCCTGTATTCACAATGCTCCGTGACGCTTGTCATCACAGTGCTCCATGACACCTGTCATCACAATGCTCCATGCCTTTGTCAGCAAAATGCTACATGAACTTGTCATTACAATGCTCTATGCGCTTGTCATCACAATACTCCATTACCATTGTCATCACAATCCTCAATGAACATTGGGATCACATTGATTCATGCCCTTGTAATCACAATGCTCCATGCTCCTTGAAATCAAAATGATCCATGACCTCTGTCATCACAATGCTCCAAACCCTTGTGAACAAAATGTTCCATAACACTTGTCATCACAACGCTCCATGATGCCTGTCATCACAATACTCCATGCACTTTTATCACAGTGCTCCATGACCTTTGTCATCACAATTCTCAATACACTTGTCATCACAATGCTCCCTGACACTTATCATCAAAATGCTCCTTGAACCCTGTCACGAAAATGCTCCATGCCTTTTTCATCACAATGCCCCATGCCGTTTTCATCACAATGCTCCACGCCACTGTAAGCAAAATACTCCACAAGCTTGTCATCAGAATGCTCCATGAACCTTGTCATCACAATTCTCCATGCACTTGTCAGCACAATGCTCCCTGACCCTTGTCATCACAATGCTCCAAGCCATTGTCATTACAATGCACCATTACCTTTGTCATCAAAATCCTCCATGACACTTGGCATCACAATGCTCCATGCCATTGTCATCACAATGGGTCACTAAATATGTCAACACAGTGCTCCCTGACACAAGTCTTCACAATACTCCCTGACCTGGTCATCACAATGCTCCATGCCCTTGTCACCACAGTGCACCATTCCAACAGTCATCGCAATAATCCATGAAACTTATTAGACCAATGCCCCATGCCCTTGTCATCACAATGCTCCATGAACCTTGTCATCACAATGCTCCATGAACTTTTCATCACAATGCTCTTTGATCCTTGTCATCACAATTCCATATGCCTTTCTCAGCACAATGCTACATTACCCTTGTCATCACAATGCTCCATGCGCTTGTCAGCACGATGCTCCATGACACATGTCATCACAATGAACCATGCGCTTGTCATCACAGTGCTCCATAATCTTGTCACCACAATGCTCCATAAAACTTGTCATCAAAATTCTCTCTCACCACAGATATCACAATGTTACATCCCTATTCGTCACAATACACCCTCACCCCTGTTATCACAGTTTTCCATGACTACTGTCATCACAATGCTACATGCACTTATCATCACAATGTTCGATGACCCCTGACATCACAATGCTCCTTAACCCCTGTCATCAAAATGCTCCATTTCCTTTAATCAAAATGCTCCATGACCCTTGACATCACAATGTTCCATAACCCCTGTCATCAAAATGTTCCATAACCCTTTTCATCAAATTGCTCCATGACCCTGTCATCACAATGCTCCCTGCCTTTCTCATCACATTGCACAACGCACTTGTCATCAAAATGCTACATGACCTTTGTCATCACAAATATCCATGACCCTTGGCATCACAATGCTCCATGTCATTGTCATCACAATGCTCCATGAACGCTCTCATCACGTTGCTCCATGCCCTTGTCATCACAAAGCTCCATGACACATGTCATCAGAATGCTCCATGGCCTTCTCATCACAATGCTCCATGCGCTTGCCATCACAATGCTCCATTACCCCTGTCATAAAAATGCTCCATGACCCCTGCCATCACGATGTTCCGTGGCCTTGTCATCACAAGCCACCATGACGCTTCTCATCACAATGCACCAAGACCCCTGTAATCACAATGCTCCATGCCCATTTTTCATCTCAATGATCCATGAACCCTGTCATCACAATGCACCATGCCCATCATCATAATGCTTCATGCTATTGTCATCACAATGAAATCAAAATGCTCCATGACCTCTGTCATAACAATGCTCCAAACCCTTGTGATTACAATATTCCATAACACTTGTCATCACAGTGCCCCATGACACTCGTCATCACAATTATCCATGGTCTTCTCATCACAATGCTCCATGACCTTTGTCATCACTATGCTCAATACACTTGTCATCAAAATGCTCCCTGACACTTGTTTTCTGTATGCTCCTTGAACCCTGTCATGACAAGGCTCCATGCCTTTTTCATCACAATGATCCATGCCCTTTTCATCACAATGCTCCAAGAACACTTTAAACACAATGCTCCATGCCCTTGTCATCACAAAGCTCAATGAAACATGCCTTCAGAATGCTCCTTGGCCTTCTCCTCACAATGCTCCATGCCCATGTCATCACAATGTTCCAAGACCCCTGTAATCACAATGGTCCATGCCCCTTTTCATCAGTATGCTCCATGAGATTTATCATCACAAGTCTCTATGGATTTCTCATCACAATGCTCTAGGACCTTGTCATCACAATTCTTCACGACCTTGTTCTGAACATTCTCAATGGCCCTTGTCATCATAATGCTCCAAGCCCTAGTCATCACAATGCTCCATTATATTTGTCATCAAAATCCTCCATTACATTTGGCATCACAATGCTCCCTGCCATTGTCATTGCAATGGACCATGACATATGTCATCACAATGCTCCCTGACACCTGTCTTCACAATACTCCATGACCTTCTCATCACAATGATCCATGCCCTTGTCATCACAATGCACCATGTCCAATGTCATCACAATACTCTATGAAACTTGTCAGACCAATGCTCCATGCCCCTGTCACCACAATGCTCCATGCCCTTGTCATCACAATGCTCCATGACCACTGTCATCACAATGCTCCGTGACTCCAGTCATCACAATGCTTCATATCATTTTTCATCACAATGGTCCATGCCCACGTCATCACAAGGCTCTGTGACCTTTATAACCACAATGCTCCATGAACGTTTCATCACAATGCTCCGTGACCCTTGTCATCAAAATGCTCCATGTGTTTGTCAGAAAAATGCTCCATGACCCTTGTCATCACAATGTGCTACGTGATTTTCATCAAAACGATCCAAAAATTTGTCATGGTAATGCTCCATAAAGCTTGTAATCACAATGCTCCATGCCATTCTCATCACAGTGCTCCATTACACCTGTCATAACAATGCTCCATGACCCCTGCCATCACAATATTCCACGGCCTTTTCATCACAAGGCTCCATGACACTTGTCATCACAATGCTCCAAGACCCCTGTAATCACAATGCTCCATGCCCTTCTCATCACAAAGCTCCATGACACATGCCATCAGAATGTTCCATGACCTTCTCATCAAAATGCTCCATGTCCTAGTCATCATAGTGCTCCAAGATCCCAGTAATCACAATGCTCCATGCCCCTTTTCATCTCAATGCTCCATGAACCCTGTCATCACAATGCACCATGCCCATCATCATAATGCTTCCGGCTATTGTCAGCACAATTAAATCAATATTCTCCATCACCTCTGTCATCACAATGCTCCATGACCCCTGTCATCACAATACTCCATGAACATTTTCAGCCCAATGCTCCATGACCCTTGTCATCACAATGATCCATGCCCTTGTCATCCCACTGCTCCATGACCCCTGTATTCACAATGCTCCGTGACGCTTTTCATCACAGTGCTCCATGACACCAGTCATCATAATGCTCCATGCCCTTGTCATCCCAATGCTCCATGACCCCTGTATTCACAATGCTGCGTGACGCTTGTCATCACAGTGCTCCATGACACCTGTCATCACAATGTTCCATGCCTTTGTCAGCAAAATGCTATATGACTTTGTCATTACCATGTTCTATGCGCTTCTCATCACAATACTCCATTACCATTGTCATCACAATCCTCCATGAATCTTGGGATCACATTGCTACATGCCCTTGTCATCACATTGCTCCATGCTCCTTGAAATCAAAATGATCCATGACCTCTGTCATCACAATGCTCCAAACACTTGTGATCACAATGTTCCATAAAACTTGTCATCACAACGCTCCATGATGCCTGTCATCACAATACTGCATGCACTTTTCATCACAATGCTCCATGATCTTTGCCATCACAATACTCAATACACATGTCATCACAATGCTCCCTGACACTTGTCGCCAGAATGCTCCTTGAACCCTGTCACGAAAAGGCTCCATGACTTTTACAACACAATACCCCATGCCGTTTTCATCACAATGCTCCACGCCACTGTCAGCAAAAATCTCCACAAGCTTATCATGAGAATGTTCCATGACCTTGTCATCACAATTCTCCATGCACTTTTCAGCACAATGCTCCCAGACCTTGTCATCTCAATGCTCCAAGCCACGGTCAGCACAGTGCACCATTACCTTTGTCATCAGAATCCTCCATGACACCTGACATCACAATGCTCCATGCGATTGTCATCACAATGGGCCATTACATATGTTATCACAATGCTCCCTGACACCCCTCTTCACAATACTGCATGACCTGGTCATCACAATGCTCCATGCCCTTGTCACCACAATGCACCATTCCAACAGTCATCGCAATAATCCATGAAACTTATTAGACCAATGCTCCATGCCCTTGTCCTCACAATGCACCATGACCCTTTTAATCACAATGCTCCATGAACTTTTCATCACAGTGCTCTTTGATCCTTGTCATCACAATGCTCTATGCCTTTCTCAGCGCAATGCTACGTGACAGTTGTCATCACAATGCTCCATGCGCTTGTCAGCACGATGCTCCATGACACATGTCATCATAATGCACCATGCGCTTGTCATCACAGTGCTCCACAATCTTGTCATCACAATGCTCCATAAACCTTGTCATCACAATGCTCCATGCACTTCTCATCAAAATGCTCTCTCACCACAGATATCACAATGTTACATCACTATTCGTCACAATACTCACTCACCCCTGTTATCACAATGTTCCATGACCGCTGTCATCACAATGCTACATGCACTTATCATCACAATGTTCGATGACCCATGACATCACAATGCTCCATAACCCCTGTCATCAAAATGCTCCATGACCCTTTTCATCATAATGCTCCAAGACCTCTGACATCACAATGTTCCATAACCCCTGTCATCAAAATGTTCCATGACCCTTTTCATCCAATTGCTCCATGACCCTGTCATCACAATGCTCCCTGCCCTTCTCATCACAATGCACAACGCCCTTGTCATCAAAATCCTCCATGACCTTTGTCATCACAAAGATCCATGACCCTTGGCATCACAATGCTCCATGTCATTGTCATCACAATCCTCCATGATCACTCTCATCATATTGCTCCATGTCCTTGTCATCACATAGCTCCATGACACATGTCATCAGAATGCTCCATGGCCTTCTCATCACAATGCTCCAAGCCCTTGCCGTCACAATGCTCCATTACCCCTGTCATAACAATGCTCCATGATCCCTGCCATCACGATGTTCCGTGGCCTTGTCATCACAGTGCTCCATGACACCTGTCATCACAATGCTCCATGACTTTGTCAGCAAAATGCTACATGACCTTTTCATTACAATGCTCTATGCACCTGTCATCACAATACTCCATTTCCATTGTCATCACAATCCTCCATGAACCTTGAGAGCACATTGCTTCATGCCCTTGTCATCACAATGCTCCATGCTCCTTGAAATCAAAATGATTCATGTCCTCTGTCATCACAATGCTCCAAGCCCTTGTGATCACAATGTTCCATAACACTTGTCATCACAATGCTCCATGATGCCTGTCATCACAAAATTCCATGCCCTTTTCATCACAGTGCTCCATGACATTTGTCATCACAATGCTCAGTACACTTGTCATCACAATGCTCCCTGACACTTGTCATCAGAATGCTCTTTGAACCCTGTCACGAAAAGTCTCCATGCCTTTTTCATTACAATTACCCATTCCATGTTCATCACAATGCTCCGTGACCATTTTCATCAAAATGCTCCATGACTTTGTCTGAAAATTGTTCCATGACCCTTGTCATCACAATGTGCCATTCGCTTTTCATCACAGCGTTCCAGAAAATTGTCATTGCAATGCTCCATAAACCTTGTAATCACAATGCTCCATACACTTCTCTTCAAAATGCTCTCTCAGCACAGATATCACAGTGTTCCATCACTAGTTGTCACAATACTACCTCACTACTCTAATCACAATGTCCCTTGACCCCTGTCATCACAATGCTTCATCCCTTTATCATCACAATGTTCCATGACCACTGACATCACAATATTCTATAACCCCTGTCATCAAAATGTTCCAATACACTTTTCATCATTTTGCTGCATGACCCTGTCATCAAAATACTCCCAGCCCTTATCATCACAATGCACCATGCACTTGTCATCAAAATGCTCCATGACATTTGTCATCACAAAGCGCCATGACCCTTGGCATCACAATGCTCCATGTCATTGTCATCACAGTGCTCCATGAACCCTCTCATCACATTGCTCTATGCCCTTGTCATCACAGAGCTCCATGACACTTGTCATCAAAATGCTCTATGCCCTTCTCATCACAATGCCCCATGACCTTGTCATTATAATCCTTAATGACCCATGTATCACAGTGTTCCATGCACTTATCATCACAATGCTCTATGCCCACTCTCATCCCAATAATCCATGAAAATTATTAGACCAATGCTCCATTCCCTTGTCATCACAATGCTCCATGCACTTGTTATCACAATGGTCCATGACCCCTGTCATCACAATGCTCCATGCCTCCATTCATCACAATGCTTCATGACCTTTTTCATCACAATGGTCCATGCCCTCGTCATCAGCAGTCTCTGTGACATATTTAACCACAATGCTCCATGAAATTTTCATCACAATGCTCTTTGACCCTTGTCATCACAATGTTCTATGCCTTTCTCAGCACAATGCTCCATGACACTCGTCATCACAATGCTCCATGCGCTTGTCAGCACAATGCTCCATGACCCATGTCATCACAATGCACCCTGCACTTTGCATCACAGTGCTCCACAATCTTGTCACCACAATGCTCCATAAAACTTGTCATCACAATTCTCCATGCACTTCTCATCAAAATGCTCTCTCAACACTGATATCACAATGTTACATCTCTATTCATCACAATATTCTCTCACCCCTGTCATCACAATATTCCATGACTTCTTTCTTTGCAATGCTACATGCACATATCATCACAAAGTTCGATGACCCCTGACATCACAATGTTCCATAACCCCTGTCATCAAAATGCTCCATAACAATTTTCCTCAAAATGCTCAATGACCCCTGACATCACAATGTTCCATAACACCTGTCATCAAAATATTCCATGACCCTTTTCATCAAATTGCTCTATAAACCTGTCATCACAATACTCCCTGCCCTTCTCTTCACAATGTACCACGCCCTTGTCATCAAAATGCTCCATGACCTTTGTCATCACAACGATCCATGTCCCTTGGCATCTCAATGCTCCATGGCATTGTCATCACAATGCTCCATGAACCCTCTAATCACAATGTGCCATGCACATTTGCATCTCAATGCTCCATGAACCCTGTCATCAAAATGCACCATGCCCATCATCATAATGTTTCAGGCTACTGTCATCACAATGAAATCAAAATATTTGATAATCAAACCATCACAATGCTCCAAATCCTTGTGATCACAATGTTCCATAACACTTATCTTCACAATGTCCCATGACGCTCATCATCACAATTATCCATGGTTTTCTCATCACAGTGCTCCATGACCTTTGTCATCACAGTGCTCTATACACTTGTCATCACAATGCTCCCTGACACTTGTCATCAGTATGCTCCTGGAACCCTGTCATGACAAAGCTCCATACCATTTTCATAACAATGATCCATGCCAATTTCATCACAATGCTCCAAGACACCAGTAATCACAATGCTCCATGCCCTTGTCATCACAATGCCCCAAGACCCCTGTAATCACAATACTCCATGCCCCTTTTCATCAGAATGCTCCATGAAACATGTTATTACAAGGCTCCATGGTCTTCTCATCACAATTCTCCAGGAACTTTTCATCACAGTGCTCCATTCCCTGGTCATCACAATGCTCCATGACACCTGTCCTCACAATAGTTCCTGAATATTTTCAGTCCATTTCTCCAGGAACTTCTCATCACAATGCTTCATGATCCCTATCATCACAATGCTCCATGACCACTGTCATCCCAACGCTCCAAGACCCCTGACAACACAGTGATCCGGGACTCTTGTCATCACAGTGCTAAATTCCCTAGTCATCACAATGCTCCATGAATATTTTCAGCCCAATGCTCCATGACACTTGTCATCACAATGATCCATGCCCTTGCCATCCCAATGCTCCATGACCCCTGTAATCACAATGATCCGTGATGCTTCTCATCACAGTTCTCTATGACCCTTATCATCACAATGCTCCATGCCTGTGTCAGCAATATGCTACATGACCTTGTCATCAAAATGCTCCATTTGCTTGTCATCACAATACTCCATTACCATTGTCATCACAATCCTCCATGAACCTTGGGATCACATTGATTCATGCCCTTGTCATCCCAATGCTCCATGCTCCTTGAAAAGAAAATGAACCATGACTTCTATCATCACAATTCTCCAAACCCTTGTGATCACAATGTTCCATAACACTTGTCATCACAACGCTCCATGATGCCTGTCATCACAATACTCCATGTCCTTTTCGTCAAAATGCTCCATGATCTTTTTCATCACAATTCTCCAAACCCTTGTGATCACAATGTTCCATAACACTTGTCATCACAACGCTCCATGATGCCTGTCATCACAATATTCCATGTCCTTTTCGTCAAAATGCTCCATGACCCTTGTCATCACAATTCTCAATACACTAGTCATCACAATGTTCCCTGACACTTGTCGTCAGAATGCTCCTTGAAACCTGTCATGAAATGGCTTCATGCCTTTTTCATCACAATGCTCCATGCCCTTTTCATCACAATGCTCCATGCCATTGTCGTCACAATACTCCACAAGCTTGTCATCAGAATGCTCCATGACACTTGTCATCACAATGCTCCATGGCCACTGTCATCACAATGCTCCATACCCCTTGTCATTACTGTGCTCCATGACGCTCCTCATCACAATTATCCATGGTCTTCTCATCACAATGCTCTATGCCCTTGTCATCAAAATGCTCCATGACCCTTGTCATCACAATGCTCCATGGCCACTGTCATCACAATGCTCCATTCCCCTTGTCATTACAGTGCTCCATGACGCTCGTCATCACAATGCTCCACGGTCTTGCCATCACAATGCTCCATTCCCTGGTCATCACAATGCTCCATGCCCTGGTCATCACAATGCTCCATGTCCTCTGTCATCACAATTCTCTTCGTTCTTGGAAAAAACTATGCTCCATGACAGTTCTCATCACCGTGTTACATGATTTGTCATCACAATTCTCTATGCACTTGTCATCGCAATGCTCCATCACCCCTGTCATAGGAAGCTCCATGTGCTTCTCATCACAATGCTTCATGAACTTGTCATCAAAATTCTCAATGGCCCTTGTCATCACAATGCTCCATGCCCTTGTCATCACAATGCTCCATGTCCCTTGTCATCACAATGCTCCAAGCACTTTACATCAAAATGCTCCATTACATTTGTCATCACATTCCTCCATGACACTTGGCATCACAATGTTCCATTCCATTCTCATCGCAATGGACCATGACATATGTCATCACAATGCTCCCTGAGACCTGTCTTCAAAATACTCCATGACCTTCTCATCACAATGCTCCATGCCTTGGTCATCACATTGCACCATGCCCACTGTCATCACAATAATCCATGAAACATGTCAGGCCAATGCTCCATGCCCCTGTCATCACAATGATCATTGCCTTTTCATCACAATGCTCTATGAACCCTGTCATCACAATGCTCCGTGACTCCAGTCATCACAATGCTTCATGACCTTTGTCATCACAATGGTCCATGCCCTCGTCATCTCAAGGCTCTGTGACCTTTGTCACCAAAATGCTCCATGAAATTTTCATCACAATGCTCGTTGACCCTTCTCATCACAATGCTCCATGCCTTTGTCAGCACAGGGCTCCATGACCCATGTCATCACAATGTGCCATGTGTTGTCATAACAATGCTCCACAACCTTGTCATCACAGTGCTCCATAAAACTTGTCATCACAATGCTCCATGCACTTCTTATCAAAATGCTCTCTCACGAATGATATCAAAATGTTCCCTCACTAGTCATCACAATACACCCACTCCCCTGTCATCACAATGGTCCACAACACCGTCATGAAAATGTTCCATGACTCCTGACACCACAATGTTCCATAACCCCTGTCATCATAATGTTCCATGACACTTTTCATCAAATTGCTCCATGACCCTGTCATCACAATGCTCCCTGCCCTTCACAAGAGAATTCGCCACACCCTTGTCATCAAAATGCTCCATGAACTTTGTCATCACAAAACTCCATGACCCTTGGCATCACAATGCTCCAAAAACCTCTCACATCATCGTTCCAAGCCCTTGTCATCACAGTATCCATGATGCTTTTCATCACAATGCTCGATGCCATTCTTCTCACAATGCTCCATGCGCTTGTCATTACAATCCTGCATGAACCATGTATCACAGTGTTCCGTGCCCTTGTTATCACAATGCTCCTTGCCCCCTCTCATCACAATAATCCATGAAACATCTCAGACCAATGTTCCATGCCCTTTTCATCACAATGATCCAAGACTCCTCTAATCATAATGCTCCATGCCCCTTTTCATCTCAATGCTCCATGAACGCTGTCATCACAGTGCACCAATGCGCATCACCATAATACTTCATGCTATTGTCATCACAATGAAATCAAAATGTTCTATGAACTCTGTCATCACAATGCTCCAAATCCTTGTGATCACAATATTCCATAACACTTATCATCACAGCTCCCCATAACGCAAGTCATCACAATTATCCATGGTCTTCTAATCACAATGCTCCATGACATTTGTCATCACAATGCTCAATACCCTTGTCATCACAATGGTCCCTGATACTTGTCATCAGTATGCTCCTTGAACCCTGTCATGACAAGGCTCCATGCCATTTTCATCACAATGTTACATGCCCTTTTCCTCACAGTGCTCCAAGACCACTGTAATCACAATGCTCCATGCCCTTGTCATCAAAAAGCTCCATGATGCATGTCATCAGAACGCTCCATGACATTCTCATCCCAATGTTCAATGCCCTTGTCATCACAATGCTCCAAGACCCCTGTAATCACAATGCTCCATGACCCTTTTCATCAGAATGCTCCATGAGACTTGTCATCACATGGCTCCATGGTCTTCTCATCACAGTGCTCCATTACCTTGTCATCACAATGCTCCTTGACCCCTGTCATCACAATAATCCATGAACATTTTCAGCCCAGTGCTCCATGACGTTCTCATCACAATGCTCCATGACCTCTGTCATAAAAATGCTCCATGACCACTGTCATGACAATGCTCCATGAACCCTGAGAACACAATGATCCGGGACGCTTGTCATCAAAATGCTCCATGCCCTTGTCATCCCAATGCTCCATGAAACCTTTAATCACAGTGCTCCATGACGCTTGTCATCACAGTGCTCCATGAACCTTGTCATCACAATGCCTTTGTCAGCAAAATGATACATAATCTTGTCATCACAATGCTCCATGTGCTTGTCATCACAATCCTCCATGACCCTTGGGATCATATTGCTTTATGCCCTTGTCATCTCTATCTTGCCTTTCTGGTTTTTACAGATTTTCGGATGCCCTTTTTTGACCGGTGGGAAGCGACAATTCTTTGTAGTGTGGATTTACATTGTGCGCTTGCTTGATTGGCCAAAAAGGGCCTATGCCTTTTCTCCTGAATATATTCAGGAGAAAAGTCATACGCTGGTTTTGGCCAAGTGCATCATTCTCGAAGTTGTGATGTCTTTCCTGTGCTTTAAAGGCGATTCCAATTTACCTCTTGAAATATGTTTTGTGCAATTCTGCCTCATTTTCAAGTCCGCTTTGTTGCCTTCCCTCAACAGATTTTTGCAAGAGAGTAGTCCTTTATAACTCTGCAGGTTTTTGATTTGCTTTGCCCCTGAGCTCCAATTTTCAAATCCCATTTTTGGGAGCTGACCGCAAATCCACAATTTTGCTTCAGGAACTATACTGGTTCCAGGGGTGGCTATACTGGTTCCCTGTGGGTGGCTGAGGCTTTGGTTAATTCTTCTTCCTAATGGGAATTTAGAGTGACATGTGTCCGTCCAAATGCCTACATATACTCTCTGATTGGTTCTCCCTCTTCCCTTTCATCCTCTGCACAATTAGCAAACTGTGCGAACCAGGAGGTTATAGGGGATGACTCTCCTAAGTTGGGAGATTGATAGTAAAGTTGTTGGAATGCCAAACTGTAGCACAAGGAGAGGAAAAATTAGGAGACTTTTAGAAACCTTTCACCATCACAGGGTGTCAATTCTCTAGGTTTCCCATACATGTTATAACTGTAGTGATATTCCCTTCTACCTGGAAATTTGGGACCCATGGAATGGTGGCATGCATTACTACTTTAAAGGGTCTGCATTTTCTCTCCCAATCTCACCAGTCCTCTCAGTCCCAAGTGTCCAGCCTTATGTCTCATCCAGCTGTCTTTGCAGATAGGGTCATTCTAGGTTTCATCAGAACCCCTGAAGGAATTGTGTAAGAATTTCGCTGTTTTTTGTTTTGTTTTTGAAATTAATTTTTATAATGGGGTTGAGCTGATTTTCACTGACGTGTTTATGCCGGTCTAGACACACTTGATTCCCTTACAGAGGCATATCAGTACATAGGTTTTAAGATTCTTACTAATCAGATATATTCCTCTGTGGGGAATAGGGGTTTTGAGTCCCGTTCACTGAGGAAGGTGTAGGTCTTGTCTATTCTGTATTTGGTTTATGGAATGGTACCTGTGCTAATATCAAACTCTGGTTTTATGCATCACCCCACCTCTCCTTTCCCCTTAAGGAGGCATAAGAGTGTTTTCTAAATGTGAGACGCTGCTCTCTTTCCTAATTCAGTTCATGTGTTGTGATGTTGACATTCCCTCTCTAAGTGATATCTTATGATAAGATTCTTTTTCTGTGTGACTAATTTCCCTTAGAATCATCATACCTAAATCCTCTCATTATGCTGCTACTGGCCTTATGACATTGATTTCACGTCTGAGTGATATTCCGTTGTACAAAATTACCACAAGTAATTTATGCATTTCTCTTTTTCCTGGGATACTTTAGGTGTACCGAAGTTGAGGTTCTTGTATGCAGAGCAGCCCTAAACTTTGGGGTGCCTGTGTCTTGTTGATATTTAGTCTTCCCAAGTTATATGTCCATGA
The DNA here is from genome assembly GCF_964341445.2 of Mesoplodon mirus. Taxonomy (NCBI): domain Eukaryota; kingdom Metazoa; phylum Chordata; class Mammalia; order Artiodactyla; family Ziphiidae; genus Mesoplodon; species Mesoplodon mirus. The sequence continues at coordinate 941,123 of NW_028295738.1, forward strand.
GTTGAAGTCCCCTTTGCTCGGGGCTTTGTATTTTAGATGTTTTAGGAAACAGCATACACTTCTTCAGAGTAGCTCTTGGATATTTATACCCCACCCATCAGCGTGACTAGTCTCCCTGTTTTCCATGGCCTCTCCTGCATTTTTGATTTGTACACATTTTTTGGATGGACTTTCTGAGCAGTGGAAATTGAGACTTCTTTATTTTGCGGATTTGCATTTCCCTCTTGCTTGGTTGGCCAAAAACTCTGTATGTGTTTTTTTCCTGAAGATATTCACGAAAAAAACGCATACACCCTTTTGCCCAACTGCATCATTTTAGAAATTCTGCTGCTTTTCATATGCTTTAAATGTGAGTACAATCTACCTTTTGAAATCTGTTTCCTGCAATTCTGCCTCTCATTCAGAACCTCTTCGTTGCCTTACCTGAATATATTTTTGGACGTTGGTTATCATTTATATCTTTGCAGGTCTTTGAAATGTCTGCCCCTGAGCTCCATTTTGCAACTCGCTTTTTTTGTGAGCTGACCGCCAAACCATTGGATTGCTTCTGGCCCTATTCTGGTTCTGAGGAGGCAGGCTGAGACTTTGGTTAATTCTTCTTCCTAATGGGAAATTAGAGTGACATGTGCCTGTCAAAACTACTACAGCTAATCTCTCATTGGTTCCTCCTCTTCCCATTTATCCTCTGCAAATTTGCAAACTGTGTGAAACAGGAGGTTAAAGGTGCTGATTCTCCAAGTGGGGAGATTGTTAGTAATGTGGCTGGAATGGCGAACCCCAGCACCAGGAGATCAAAAATGAGGTGCATTTTAGACACCTTTCCTGAGCACACGGTGTACATTCATCTCGGTTTCCCAGGCATGTGTTCACTGTCAGAAGATTCCCTTGAAACTGCAGATTTGGGACCCATGGAATGGGTACCAGGCAGTATTACATTAAAAGGTCTGCATTTCCTCACCCAGCCTCTCTAACATCTCTTAGCGTGCATAGCTTCCAGCCTTATATATCATTCTGCTGTGGGTCTACATGTGTTCAAACCATGTTACATCGTAGCCCTTCAACAAAAGTTGTAAGAATTTTTGTCTGTCTCACTGTTTTTATAAATATATTTAACTTTATTTTTATATTGGTTACAGCTGATTTTCAAAGCTCTGTTTTTTTGCTGCTGTACATCCACTTGATTCATGTACTGTGAGACAACAATAAATTCTTTCTCAGATGCTTACGAGTCATATGTATTATTTTCCAGTGACTTGAGTGGACTGAGTGCAGTTCTTTGAGGTACCGTGTAGGCCTTGCCAGTTATTCAATTCGGTACTTGGAATGGTATCTTTGCTAATTTCAACCTCCTGGATAATACCTCACCATTCCCCACCTTTCCCATTTAGCAGCCTTATGTCTATTTTCTACATATTTGACTATGTTTCTGTTTTGTAGTTTATTTCATGTGTAGCCATTTTTGATTCCACCTTTAAGTGACATCTTATGATATGTGTCTTTTTCTTTCTGACATGTGTCACTTAGAATGATCGTATGTAACTCCTCCAGAGTTGTTCCAACTGGCCTTATTTCATAGATTTTGGGATGAGTAATATTCCTCTCTACATAAGTACCCCATCTCTTTTATCCATTTTATCCTTCCAGGGACATTTAGGTTATATCCAAGTGGAGGCCCTTTTTAACAGAGAGGTGGTAAACGTTGGAGTGCCTGTTTTCTGTCATTTTTTTGTTTTTCCCAAGGTATACGCCCATGAGTGCAAGTGCCCTATGCTCTGTAGCTCAGTTTTCAGATGTTTTAGCAAACACAATACACTTCTCCAGAGTGGCCGTTGGCAAATTACATTTCCACTATCAGCCTCACAGTGCTCCCTTTTCTCCTCACCCTGTCCTGCATTTCTCGTGTTTACACTTTATGTGGATGACCCTTCTGACTGATGTGAAGTGATACATTTTGTAGTATTGATTTCCAGTGCCCACCTGTTTGGTTGGATAAAAAGTGTGAATGGCCTTTACTTGAATATATTCAGAAAAAAATGCATACGCCCTTTTGGGCCAACTGCATCATTGGTGATGTTCAGCCCCTTTTCTTGTGCTTTAATGGGGAGACCTTTCTACCTCTTCAAATCTGATTCCTGCCACTCTCCCTTGCTTACAAGTCCTTTTCTGTGACTTACCTCAAGACGTTTTTCAACAATAGATATTTTCAACTCTGCAGTTTCATGAATTTTAGTGCCCCTGAGTTCCATTTTTCAACTTGTGTTTTTGGAAACTCGACACAAAACAGCAGGATTTCCTCTAGCCCTATTCTCTTTCTGTGGGCAACTCTAGCCTTTGATGAATTTGTCTTCCGGATTGGAAATTAGAGTGGCATGTGCCTGTCCGAAGACCTAAGACTTGTCTCTAAATTTTTCTCATCCTTCCGCTTCATCCTCTGGACAAATTCCAAACTGTGTGCAACAGGATGTTGACGGTGCTGATATCCCCAAGTGAGGAGCTTGTTAGGAAAGATGCTGGAGGGGTGAACCCGAGCACCAGGCGATGAGGAGATGAGGTGCCTTTTCCAAACTCTTTCCGATCAAACGGTGTACCATCCTCTAGGTGTGACAGGCATGTTTTAGCTGTAGGAAGGGTCCCGTGCATGGAAGGAGAACACCAGGGATTTTTCCAAATCAGTGCCTCCCCGAACCCCAAACTGGGGAATTTTAAAGCTACGGCTACATGTATGTCCATTAAGGGCCTTGGGAAATAGGCAGAGCCCAAACTTTAGATGATTGAAATCTTCAGGGTCAGAAGCGCTCACCATCGGCCTTGCTTAGGTTACATTTTATCTGTCATTGATAGATGATGTCAATAAAAATATCGATTCTTTTTCAGATTATTTCCCCTTATAGGTTATTGCAAAATATTCAGTGTAGTTCCCTGTGCTATACAGTAATTCCTTGTTGATGATCTATTTTATACATAGCAGTGTGTATGTGTTAATCCCAAACTGTTAATTTATCCCTTCTCCTACCTTTCCCCTTTGGTAATAATAAATTATAAGATTTTATACTTCTCAGAAATGGGGGAGCTGAAAGAGAGGTATCCTTTTCAATGGAAAAGCATTCAAAACAAGATTGAAGCTTCAGCCAAGAATATTCGATGTACATCCATGGAAATAAATCACTTCATTTATCTAATGTTGACCTGACAAATAAGACAGACGTCTTCACTGAACTTGCTTATAGTAAAGTGATGGAAATATCAAATGTAAGTCTTAGAAAAATCTTATTTTACCCGAGTATTATACACTGCTCTATGTTAACTACAGTTTGGCTCACACATCTGTTCAATGAAGTTACAAAGTTCTCAATTTCTGTTACTGATCCTCCAGAGTGGACCCCAACAGGATTCACCGTGCCCAGTGTCATTGGAGCCAACAGATCAAGACTGAGTTTGGTTCAGAAGCAAAGGAAACATTATTTTGAAAACCGAATGGAGATGTGAGAGTGTGCACTCCCCCACGGGCTGTGGGCTGGGATGCTGAGTAGGGATCCCGGCAGCGTCAGTGGGAGTTAGGGGATGGAGCTCTCGAGGGCTGCGTTGGCTGCAGCTAAGGCTCTATGCCGTGCAGTCTGCATGGGACTCCGCTAGCTGAGGTGTCGACCCAGCCATTCTGCACTAGGAAGTCGGGTCTGAAGTGCCGGGTGTGGAACCTCTGCATGCGGAACCCTAGGAGCATGTGAAATTAGACAAAGCACAAAGGAAAAACAGGTTAGACTTTATTTTATTGCCCAGATTCTCTTTTTATCTCCCAGGAATTTTTAATGAACGTTGCCAGAGACGAACACCTCCTCTGCTTTTTGTTCCGTTCCTCATTCTTGGGGTGTTGAGGGTGCAGACCCCTATTTTGTAACTGCTTCATGCTGTGGTGGCAGCCCTGATATCTGGGGGGAGGGGCAAAACGTCTCCCCACCAGCCTCCAGGTGAGGTTGATTGTCCCAAAGCCTCCTGCCTCACTTCTCATCCGCCTGAGCACCAGCATTGGAAGTGTTATTGATTCTAATGACCTTTAAGGGTCCAGGACAGAGATGCACAGAGATGCTGAGTTGGCAGGTTTCACCCCACCACACATTTGTTCTGTGACCTTAGGCTGACTTTTTTTGCCAGCCTAGATGCTCTGACCAGTAGTCTGTGCTTTCTTTAATTAGGTCCCTGAATTAATGTACAAACAGCACCATGTGTCAGAGCCCTGCCCGTGCAACTCCCAGACAGTCCAGGGTCAGTGGTGATCCAGGACCATGACGTCCACTGAGTCAACGGCTTTAAGAAGTAGCCAGCAGTCCAGGCGGTCATATTGGCCACCATCACCGCAGTGTCTGTAGGGTTTTCTATGGTGAAAGCGTGATATACGTTTCCCCCGCCAAGCTTATTAGCTCCCCTCTGGGTGCAGTAAGTCCTGCAAGCAGTAGTCTGCTCTTTCGGGGCACAGTCTTGTTGTTTTCTGAGAGAACCTCCAGGTCAAGTGATGGTCACACGAGTCATCTTGGGGGCCTGTTGCCCCCATTTGTCTCTCTAGAGGTAGGAGTTGGAGGGCCTCCTCACTCGAGGTCAGTGTGTCCACAGAGCGACACCTGCAACTTCAGGACATGGTGGGTGTTTAGGATCACCACGTGTGGTCCTATTCCCTTAGGAGGGAGCTGGCCTTGTGGTCTGCTGATTTCCAGCTTTTTAGATACCCCAGTATCCTGGCCTGATGAGTCAGTGGGCAAAGCCCTTGGTGACCATAGTTTATCATACCTGAAGGGCATTCTTGTGTTGCTCCATTTCAAGTGGTCCCAGTTTCTGCACTAAGGCTCCAAGGGCGATTAACCTTTGACCGTGTATGTAAAGGTCAAAGGGTTTAGCTAAATTAGGGAGTTCCTTGGCAAGGGTCTGAATTGACTGCTCTTTCCATTCTTGAAAGGCTGCTTCTGGATTCTATACAAAAGGATCATCATCTTTTCGTGTCAGTGTTTCATGTAGAGGCCCAGCTATTAGACTGTAGTTAGGGATCCAGATGCAGAAAACCTTGGCCTCCCCAGGAACCCTTAAGCTGTCTTCTAGTTTTAGAAGAGGTAAGGCTGCAAATGGCTTCTTCCCTATCCTGGGATGCGTTTCTCCAAATATCTGTGAGAATGAAGCCCAGGCAAGTCACCTGAGCCTGTGATATTTGAGCCTTTTTCTTGGACACCTTCTATCCTTTCTTGGCTAGGTAGTTCAGAAGCGTCTTTAGTAGGCCTTGCAATCAGAATGTCATCTGCATATTGAAGGAGGGTTCCCTTTTACAGAGGTAGAACGTTTAGGTTTTTAGAGGACATTTCCCCAATGATTGTGTGGGGATTTTTGAACCATTGGGGCAGGACGGCCCAGCCTTATTGCTTGTGTTGCATGTTGTGTCCTTCCACACACAAGCCAAAAATTCTTGTGACTCTGAGATGAATGGAATACAGAAGAAGGCATCATTGAAGTGTAATACAGAATGTCATGGCTTGGTGGATGGTAGAATGAGCAGCAGGGTGTAGGAAATCGGAGCTACTGGATGTATATCCTCTGTGGCTTCACTGACTGTCCTGATGATCTTTACCAGGTCTCCAGCAGCCCATGGGGCTCTCGTGGTCAGGCCAATCCCAGGATATGGAGCTCACCTGGGCTGCATCCCGCACCCCACCGCCCACGGGGCTCTCGTGTTCAAGTCCCTCCCAGGGTATGGAGATCACCTGTGCAGCTACCCAGCAGCCCATGGGGCTCTCATAGTCAGGACCCTCCCAGGATACGGAGCTCCCCTGGGCAGGTACCCCAGCAGGGCTGGACACACAGGAACTGTGCACATAGCCCACCTTGCAGAGAACCCCCAGCTCACCTGTCACTCACAGCTGACACAGAACACCTCAGAGCAGGACTTGAACTAACAAACAGCAGCTCTGACAGGTCTGTGACCCTGGCTATCACTCTGTGCAGCCTCTCTCTGCCTGGTCTTCCAGACACTTCCACTGCAGCCAGGGCTCCAGGACTCTGTCTCCACCCACCATCACTCCTCTCCCTGACTCCTGGGTTCCTCTCATTAGGATAGGGTCTTCTTTAAGTTGTTTTCCACTCATGGACCAGATAAAATGATAAGAAAACAAGCCGCAGCTGCAGCCCCTTGTCTATCCTGACTCTCAAGGCCCACACCTGTTCCTTGGGACTGACCCGTTTAGCAAGGTTCATTTTCTGCAACTGTGAGCCCCTGAGGGGTGAGGATTGGCTGATTTGGGCAGCCTGAAACTGCCTGCCAGCCCCCCCCCCCACAAGTGTGCCTGGGTTGAGGTCAATATAAACACCTCTCCAGTCAGCAAGAGCCCCTGTAGCTGTGCCTGACGCCATATTATCTGCCCCGTCAGCAGTCTCGGGGCTGGGGTGGTGGGAGGGAGTGACGGGCTGTGGCTTTGTGTGTGGCCCAGTGTGAGTGGTGCTCTGCTGGACTTTCTGCAGGAGTTGCCAGGCTGCCACCTGCTAAAGAAGAGGATGTGTCACCCATACCTGCCACTGGAATTTCTCCCCAGGCAGAGGTGAGGAAATAAAAAAGCAGTGGGGCTGTGGCAGGAGGGGTATCTCAGGCAGGGAAATGGAAAGATTCCAGAAGAGCATCTGGGGCCAGGACCATCCTGGCTGGCCTGCAGGCACCAAGTCGGCCTGCGTGCTCTCACTAGTGTGGCTCCACAGCCCTTCCTCTAGGCTTGCAAGTGCTTGTACATATTCAGGTGTTTTACCTGGAAAGGGTGGGAAGAGTTCAGCTGCAGCAGGACTGGGGCTCAGCTCACATTTACTCACAGACGCCTCGACACAGTCCCCCAGCTTTGCAATGAGGATGCTCCTTGTGGGGGAGAGCGCTGCTGACGGCATGGGAGACGATTTCCCACCTCTGACCAACTTAAGATTTTTTTACCACTGGAGCAAGTGCCCTGATACAATTTTCCTCTGTATAACTGGTGAGTTCTGTTTTTTTTCTTTCTTTTTTTCTTTTTGGTTCAAGTTAGATTTTTTTTATTCCTCTTTTTTTTAATTTGGAGATATAAAGATGGAAATAATGCATTAATATAAAGACGTCTATGTGAAGGGAAAAACTTTTTTTCTGTTTTATTTTATTAAATGTTATTTATTTATTTTTAATTTTTTTAAATTTATTTCTTTTATACAGCAGGTTCTTATTGGATATGTATTTTATACATATAAGTGTGCACATGTGAATCCCAGTCTCCCAATTCATCCCACCACCACCCTCACATGGCGTTCCCTCCTTGGTGTCCATATGTTTGTTCTCTACATCTGTCTCTATCTCTGCCCTGCAAACTGGTTCATCTGTACCATTTTTCTAGGTTCCACATATATGCATTAATATACAATATTTGTTTTTCTCTTTCTGACTTACTTCACTCTGTATGACAGTCTCTAGATCCATCAAGGTCTCTACAAATGACCCAATTTCATTCCTATGTATGGCTGAGTAATATTCCATTGTATATATGTACCACATCTTTATCCATTCGTCAGTCTGTGGGCACTTAGGTTGCTTTCATTACCTGTCTATTGTAAATAGTGGTGCAATGAACATTGTGGTGAATGTGTCTTTTTGATTTATGGTTTTCTCTGGGTATATGCCCAGTAGTGGGATTGCTGGATTATATGGAAATTTTATTTTTAGTTTTTTAAGGGACCTCCATACTGTTCTCCATAGAGACTGTATCGATTTACATTCCCAACAATAGTGGAAGAAGGTTCCTTTTCTCCACACCCTCTCCAGCATTTGTTGTTTGTAGATTTTCTGATGATGCCCATTCTAACAGGTGTGACGTGATACCTCATTGTAGTTTCCATTTCCATTTCTCTAATAATTAGTGATGTTCAGCAGATTTTCATGTGCGTACTGGCCATCTCTATGTCTTCTTGGAAGAAATGTCTATTTAGATCTTCCATTTTTGTATTGGGTTGTTTGTTTTATTAATATTGAGCTGCATGAGCTGTTTATATATATTGGAGATTAATCATTTGTCCATTGATTCGTTTGCAAATATTTTCTGCCATTCTGAGGGTTGTCTTTTCGTCTTGTTTGTAGTTTCCTTTGCTTTGCAAAAGCTTTTACGTTTCATTAGGTCCCATCTGTTTAGTTTTCTTTTTTATTTCATTACTATAAGAGGTGGATCAAAAAAGATCTTGCTGTGATTTACGTCAGAGTATCCTTCGTAAGTTTTCCTCTCAGAGTTTTATACTGTCTGGTCTTACATTAAGGTCTCTAATCCATTTTGAATATATTTTTATGTATGGTGTTGGGGAGTGTTCTAATTTCATTCTTTTACATGTAGCTCTCCATATTTCCCAGCACCAATGATTGAAGAGACTGTCTTATCTCCATTGTATAGTCTTGCCTCCTTTGTCATAGATTAGTTGACCATAAGTGTGTAGGTTTATCCTTGGGCTTTTTTTTTTCCTTTTACACGTTTATTGGAGTATAATTGCTTTACAATGGAGTGTTCGTTTCTGCTGTATAACAAAGTGAATCAGCTATACATATACAAATATCACCAGATCCCCTCCCTCTTGCATCTCCCTCCCACACTCCATATCCCACCCCTTTATGTGGTCACAAAGCACCGAGCTGATCTCCCTGTTCTATGTGGCTGCTTCCCAGTAGCTATCGGTGTTACATTTGCTAATGTATTTATGTCCATGCCACTCTCTCACTTCGTCCCAGCTTACCCATCCCCCTTCCGGTGTCCTCAAGTCCTTTCTCTATGTCTGTGTCCTTAATCCTGTCCTGCTATTAGGTTCTTCAAAATCTTTTTTTTTCTTCATTAGATTCCATATATCTCTGTTAACATACAGTATTTGTTTTTCCCTTTCTGACTTACTTCACTGTGTAGGACAGATTCTAAGTCCATCCACCTCAGTACAAATAACTCAGTTTTGCTTCTTTTTATGGTTGAGTAATATTTGATTGTATATATGTGCCAGATCTTCTTTATCAATTCATCTCTCGATGGACACTTAGGTTGCTTCCATGTCCTGGCTAATGCAAATAGAGCTGCAATGAACATTTTTGTACATAACTCTTTTTGAATTATGGTTTTCGCAAGGCAAATGCCCAGTAGTTGGATTGTTGTGTCGTATGGTACTTCTATTGTTAGTTATTTAAAGGAACCTCCGTATTGTTCTCCCTAGTGCTCATATCAATTTTCATTCCCAACCACAGTGCAAGTGTGTTCCATTTTCTCCAATAACGGCCTCTCCAGCATTTATTGTTTTGTAGATTTTTTTGAAGATTGCCACTCTGACTGCTGTGAGGTGATACCTCAGGGTAGTTTTGATTTGCATTTCTCTAATGATTAGTGATGTTCAGCATCCTTTCATGTGTTTCTTGGTAATCTATATATCTTCTTTGGAGAAATGTCTATTTAGGTCTTCTGCCCGTTTTTGGATTGGGTTGTTTGTTTTTGTGATATTGAGCTACATGTGGTGCTTGTAAAGTTTGGAGATTAATCCTTTGTCAATTGCTTCATTTGAAAATATTTTCTCCCATTCTGAGGGTTGTTTTTGCATCTTGTTTATGTTTTCCTGTACTGTGTAAAAGCTTTTAAGTTTCATTAGGTCCCATTTGTTGATTTCTGTTTTTATTTCCATTTCTCTAGGAGGCGGGTTCAAAAGGATCTTGCTGTGATTTATGTCATAGAGTGTTCTGCCTATGGTTTCCTCTAAGTGTTTTATAGTGTCTGGTCTTATATTTAGATCTCTAATCAATTTAGAGTCTATTTTTGTGTATGGTGTTATGGAGTGTTCTAATTTCATTCTTTTATGTGTAGGGGTCCAGTTTTTCCAGCACCAATTACTGAAGAGACTGTCTTTTCTCCATTGTATATCCTTAGCTCCTTTGTCATAGATGAGATAGCCATAGGTATGTAGGTTTATCTCTGGGCTTTCTGTCCTGTTCCATTGATCTGTGTTTATGCCAATCTACATACACTTGATTCCATTATGGAGACATATAAATACATAGGTTTCAAGGTTATTACCAGTCAGATATATTCCTCTTCAGTGAATAGGGTGTTTTGTGTCCAGTTCATTGAGAAAGGAGTAGGTCTTGTCTATTAACTATTTGGTATATGGAATAGGATCTGTGCTAATTTCAAACTCTGCTTTTACACATCACCCCACGTCACCTTTCCCCTTAAGGAGGCGTAAGTGTGTTTTCTAAATGTGTAACTCTGTTCTCTTTTGAAATTCAGTTCATGTGTAGCCATGTTTACATTTCCTCTATAAGTGATATATTACAATAAGTCTCTTTTTCTTTGTGGCTCATTTCACTTAGCATCATCGTACCTAAAGCCACTCATTATGCTGCTATTGGCCTTATGACATTGATTTTATGTCTGAGTGACTTTCCTTTGTATATAAGTACCACAACATCTATATCCATTTTTATTTCCTTTCCTGGGATATATAAAGTGTACCGAAGTCGAGGTTCTTGTAAACAGAGCAGCCCTAAATTTTGGGCTGGCTGTGTGTTGTGGATTTTTAGTTTTCCCAAACTACACGCCCATGAGTGGAAGTGTGCTATACTCTGTAGCTCTGTTTTAGAAAACAACATACAGTTCTCCAGAGAGGCTGTTGGAAATTTACATCCTGTTCATCGGCGTAACCAGGCTCCCTTTTCTCCATGGCCTGTCCTGCATTTGTGGATTTTACACTATTTGTGGATGGCCCTTTTGACTGGAGGTAAGGGACACTTCTCTGTAGTGTGGATTTGCAATGCCTGATGGCTTGCTTAGCCAAAAAGGGCATATGCATTTTTTCCCGAATATATTCAAGAAAATACACATAATCCCTTTTCAGCCAAGGGCAACATTGTCGAAATTCTGTCGCTTTTCATGTGCTTTAAAGATGACTCCAATCTACCTCTTGAAATCTGTTTCCTTCAATTCTGCCTTGCATTCAAATCCTCTTCACTGCCTTTCCTCAATATATTTCTGGATGATAGTTGTCCTTTATAATTCTGCAAGTTTGTGAATTGCTGTGCCCCTGATTTCCATTTTTCAACTCGCCTCTTTGTGAGCTGGCTGCAATACCGCAGGATGGCTTTAGGCACTAGTCCTGTTCCGGGGCTTCAGGCTGAGCCTTTGGTTAATTATTCTTCCTGATGGGAAACTAGAGTGACATGTACCCATCCAAACACCTACAGCTAATCTCTCATTTATTTCCCCTCTTCCTGTTCATCCTCTGCACAGTTTGCAAACTGTGCATAACGGGAGGGTAAAAGCACTGACACTCCAAGTGGGGAGATTTTTAGTAATGCAGATGGAATGGCGAAGCCGAGCACGACAAAAGGAAAAATGAGGTACCTTTTAGAAAACTTTCCCAATTACACAGTGTACCATCCACTGGGTTTCCCATGCATGTTTTAACTGTAGGAAGATTTCCTTAAACCTGAAGTGTTGGGACCATTAGAATGGGTAGCACACAGTATTGCTCTAAGTTGTGTTCTTTTGTTCACACAACCTCAGCAATCTTGTCAGACCCAAGAGTCCAGTCTTATGTCTCATCCAGCTGTGCGTGTAAGGTGGTCAATCTAGCTTGCATCACAGGCCCTGAACGTAATTTTTAAGACTTTCTATCTGTTTTTGCATTTTGCTTTTGAAATTTATTTTTATAAGTGGGTTTAACTGAATTTCAGTGCTGTGTTCATGCCGTTATATACACACATGATTCCTTTATGGAGATATGAGAATACATATGTTTAAAATACTTAGAGTCAGACATATTCCTCTGCAATGAATAGGGGGTGTTGAGTCCAGTTCATTGTGCCGGGAGTAGGTGTTGTCTATTACATACATGGTTTATATAACGGTATCTGTGCTAATTTAAAACTGTGGTTTTATGCATCACCCCACCTCGGCTTTCCCATTAAGCAGGCAGAAGATGTTTTCTAAATGTGTGACACTGTTGTGTTTGTAATTCAGTTCATGTGTAGTCATGTGTACATTCCCGCTATGAGTGATAACTTATGATAAGGTTAGTTACTCTGTAATATTTCCTAACTCAGTTCATGTGTAGCCATGTTTACAGGACCTTCATAAGTGATATCTTATGATAAGTTTCTTTTTCTGTGTGACTTATTTCACTTAGAATCATCGTACCTGAATCGACTCTTTTTGCTGCTACTGGCCTTATGACATTGATTTCATGGCTGAGCGATATTCCATCGTATGTAAGTATCACAATATCTTGAACCATTTTTGTCTTTCCTGGGATATTTAAGGTGTACCCAACTTGAGATTCTTGTAAGCAGTGCAGCGCTAAAATTTAGGGTGGCTCTGTCTTATAGATTTTCAGTTTTCCCAAGGTATATTCCCTAGACTGGAAGTGCCCTTGGCTCTGTAGCTCTGTTGTTTACTTGTTTTAGGGAACACAATGCACTCCTCCAGAGAGGCATTTGGCAACTTACATCCCGCCCATCAGCATAACAAGGCTCCCTGATCTCCAGGGCCTGTCTTGCCTTTCTGGTTTTTACACATTTTGTGGATGTCCCTTTTGACCGGTGAGAAGGGATACTTCTTTGTAGTGCAGATTTGCATTGCTGCTTGCTTGCTTGGCCAAAAAGGGCGTATGCATTTTCTCCTGAATATACTCAGGAGAAAACGCATACGCCCTTTTTGGCCAAGTGCATCATTGTCGAAGTTGTGCCCCTCTTCCTGTGCTTGAAAGGTGATTCCAACGTACCTCTTGAAATCTGTTTCCTGCTATTCTGCCTCGTTTTAAAGTCCGCCTCTCTGCCTTCCCTCAAAAGATTTTTGGACGATAGTTGTCCTCTGTTACTCTGCCAGTTTGTAAATTGCTGTGCCCCTGAGCTCCATTTTTCAACTCGTTTTTGTGAGCTGACAGCAAATCCAAAATTATGGTTCAAAACCTATACTGGTTCCCGGCGGGTGGCTGAGACATTGGTTAATTCTACTTTCTGCCGGGCAATTAAAGTGACATGTACCTGTCCAAATGCCTAACAGCTACTCTCTCATTGGTTCTCCCTCTTCCCTTTCATCCTCTGCCAAATTGGCAACCTGTGCGAACCAGGAGGTTTTACGGGCTATCGCTCCAAGTTGGGAGATTGATAGTAAAGCCGTTGGAAGGTCAAACTGGAGCACAAGGAGAGGGATTATAAGTTGAGTTTTAGAAACCTTTCATATTCACAGTGTGTCCATTCTCTAGGTTTCCCGTAAATGTTATGGCTGTTGTAATATTCCCTTACACAAGGAGAGTTGGGACACATGGAATGGGTGCCACATATTATTGCTTTAAAGGGTCTGCATTTGCTCACCCAGTCTCACCAAACCTCTCAGTCTCAAGTGTCCAGCTTTATGCCACATCCAGCTCTCGTTGTAGGTAGGGTCATTCCAGGTTTCATCAGAGCCCCTGAAGGAATTGTAAAGATTTTCCCTGTTTTTTTTTGTTTTGTATTTGAAATTTCTTTTTTTACTGGGTTTGAGCTGATTCTCACTGCCATGTTTATGCCAGGATAGACACACTTGATTCCCTTACGGTGACATATCATTACATAGGTTTTAAGATTCTTACTAGTCAGATATATACCTCTGCGCAGAATATTGGGTTTTGCGTCCCTTTCACTGATGAAGGTGTAGGTCTTGTCTATTCCGTATTTTGATTTTGGAATGGTACTTGTACTAATATCAAACTCTGGTTCTGTGCATCACCCCACCTCTCCTTCCTCCTTAAGCAGGCATAAGTGTGTTTTCTAAATGTGAGACGCTGTTCCCTTTCCTAACTCAGTTCATGTGTAGCCATGTTACAGAAAATTCATAAGTGCTATCTTATGATAAGTTTCTATTTCTGTGTGAATTATTTCACTTAGAATCATCGTACCTGAATCCACTCATTTTGCTGCTACTGGCTTTATGACATTGATTTCATGGCTGAGGGATATTCCATCGTACGTAAGTACCACAATTTTTTGAAACAATTTTTATTTCCAGGGATATGTAAGGTGTACCCAAGTTGAGGTTCTTGTAAGCATTGCAGGCCTAAATTTTGGGGTGGCTCTGTCTTATTGATTTTCAGTTTTCCTAAGGTATATTCCCTAGACTCGAAGTGCCCTTGGCTCTGTAGCTCTGTTTTTTACTTGTTTTAGGGAACACAATGCACTCCACCAGAGAGGCAGTTGGCAATTTACATCCCGCCCATCAGCATAAAAAGGCTCCCTGTTCTCCAGGGCCTGTCTTGCCTTTCTGGTTTTTACCTATTTTGTGGATGCCCCTAATGACCTGTGGGAAGTGATACTTCTTTGTAGTGCAGATTTGCATTGCCCGCTTTCTTGCTTGGCCAAAAAGGGCGTATGCGTTTTCTCCTGAATATATTCAGGAGAAAACACATACGCCCTTTTTGGCCAAGTGCATCATTGTCGAAATTGTGCCCCTATTCCTGTGCGTTAAAGGTGATTCCAACGTACCCCTTGAAATCTGTTCCCTGGTATTCTGCCTCGCTTATAAGTCCGCCTCGTTGCCTTCCCTCAACAGATTTTTGGACGATAGTTGCCCTTTATTACTCTGCCAGTTTGTGAATTGCTGTGCCCCTGAGCTCCATTTTGTAACTCGTTTTTTGTGAGCTGAACGCAAGTTCAATATTTTTTTTCAGAAAATATACTGGTTTTCGGTGGGTGGCTGAGACTTTGGTTAATTCTTCTACCCTTTGGTTAATTCTTCTACCTCACGGGAAATAAGAGTGACATGTGCAAGTCCAAATGCCTGACAGCTACTCTCTCATTGGTTCTCCCTCTTCCCTTTCATCCTTTGCCAAATTGGCAACCTGTGAGAACCAGGAGGTTAAAGGTTCTGTCTCTCCAAGTTGGGAGATTGATAGTAAAGCAGTTGGAAAGTCAAACTGGAGCACAAAGAGAGGGACTATTCGTTGAGTTTTAGGAACCTTTCATATTCACAGTGTGTCCATTCTCTAGGTTTCCCATACATGTTATAGCTATACTAATATTCCCTTCAACCTGGAGAGTTGGGACCCATGGAACGGGTGTCATGCATTACTGCTATAAAGGGTATGCTTTTGCTCACCCAATCTCACCAATCCTCTCAGTCCCATGTGTCCAGCCTTATGCCACATCCAGCTGTCATTGTAGATAGGGTCATTCCAGGTTTCATCAGAGACCCTGAAGGAATTGCAAAGAATTTCCCTGTTTTGTTGTTTTGTTTTTGAAATTCCTTTTTATAGTGGGTTTGAGCTGATTCTCGCTGCCATGTTTATGCCAGTCTATAAACACTTGATTCTTTTATGGAGACATATCAATACATAGGTTTTAAGATTCTTACTAATCAGATATATTCCTCTGCAGGAAATATGGGGTTTTGAGTCCCTTTCACTGAGGAAGGTGTAGGTCTTGTCTATTCCGTAGTTGGTTTTTGGAACGGTACCTGTGCCTATATCAAACTCTGGTTTTATGCATCACCCCACCTCTCCTTCCCCCTTAAGCAGGCATAAGAGTGTTTTCTAAATGTGAGACTCTGTTCTCTTTCCTAACTCAGTTCATGTGTAGCCATGTTTACAGGATCTTCATAAGTGATATCTTATGATACGTTTCTTTTTCTGTGTGACTTATTTCACTTAGAATCATCGTACCTGAATCCACTCATTTAGCTGCTCCTGGTCTTATGACATTGATTTCATAGCTGATGGATATTCCATCATACGTAAGTACCACAATTTTTTGAACCATTTTTATATTTCCTGGGATATTTAAGTTGTACCCAAGTTGAGGTTCTTGTAAGCAGTGGAGCCCTAAATTTTGGGGTGGCTCTGTCTTATTGATTTTCAGTTTTCCCAAGGTATATTCCCTAGACTGGAAGTGTCCTTGGCTCTGTAGCTCTGTTGTTTACTTGTTTTAGGGAACACAATGCACTCCTCCAGAGAGGCAGTTGGCAATTTACATCCCACCCATCCGCATAACAAGGCTCAATGTTCTCCAGGGCCTGCCTTGAATTTCTGGTTTTTACCCGTTTTGTGGATATCCCTTTGGACCGGTGGGAAGTGAAACTTCTTTGTAGTGCAGACTTGCATGAACGCTTGCTTGCTTGGCCAAAAAAAGTGTATGCGTTTTCTCCTGAATATACTCAGGAGAAAATGCATAAGCACTTTTTGGCCAAGTGCATCATTGTCGAAGTTGTGCCCCTCTTCCTGTGATTTAAAGGTGATTCCAATGTACCTCTTGAAATCCGTTTCCGGCTATTCAGCCTGGCTTTCAAGTCTGCCTCGTGGCCTTCGCTCAACAGGTTTTTGGATAATAGTTGTCCTTTATTACTCTGCCAGTTTGTGAATTGCTGTGCCCCTGAGCTCCGTTTTTTAACTGTTTTTTTCTGAGCTGTACGCAAGTCCAATAGTTTGGTTCAGGACATATACTGGTTCCCGGTGGGTGGCTGAGACTTTGGTCAATTCTTCTTCCTCCCGGGAAATAAGAGTGACATATGCCCGTCCAAATGCCTAACAGCTACTCTCTCATTGGTTCTCCGTCTTCCCATTCATCCTCTGCGAAATTGGCAACCTTTGCGAAACAGGTGGTTAAAGGTGCGGTCTCTCCAGGTTGGGAGATTGATAGTTATGTAGTTGGAAAGTCAAACCGGAGCACCAGGAGAGGGACTATACGTTGAGTTTTAGAGACTATTCGTATTCACAGTGTGTCCATTATCTAGGTTTCCCATACATGTTATAGCTGTAGTAATATTCCCTTCAACCTGGAGAGTTGGGACCCATGGAATGGGTGCCCCTCATTATTGCTTTAAAGGGTCTGCATTTGCTCACCCAATCTCACCAATCCTCTCAGTCCTATGTGTCCAGCCTTATGCCACATCCAGCTGTCGTTGTAGATAGGGTCATTCCAGGTTTCATCAGAGACCCTGAAGGAATTGAAAGAAATTTCCCTGTTTTTTTGTTTTGTTTTTGAAATTCATTTTTATAGTGGGTTTTAGCTGATTCTCACTGTCATGTTTATGCCAGTCTAGACACACTTGATTCCCTTATGGAGACATATCAATACATAGGTTTTAAGATTCATACTAGTAAAATATAATACTCTGTGGTGAATATGGGGTGTTGAGTCACTTTCACTGAGGAAGGTGTAGGTTTTTTCTATTTCATATTTGGTTTTTGGAACGGTACCTGTACTAATATCAAACTCTGATTTTGTGCATCACCCCACCTCTCCTTCCCCCTTAAGCAAGCATAAGCGTTTTTTTTTTAAATGTGAGTCTCTCTTTTCTTTCCTAACTCAGTTCATGTTTAGCCATGTTTGCAGGATCTTCATAAGTGATATCTTATGATAAGTTTCTTTTTCTGTGTGACTTATTTCACTTAGAATTATCGTACCTGAATCCACTCATTTTGCTGCTACTGGCCTTATGACATTGATTTCATGGCTGAGGGATATTCCATCATACGTAAGTACCACAATTTCTTGAACCATTTTTGTCTTTTCTGCGATATTTAATGTGTACCCAAGTTGAGGTTTTTGTAAGCAGTGCAGCCCTGAATTTTGGTGTGGATCTGTCTTATTTATTTTCAGTTTTTCCAAGGTATATTCCCTAGACTGGAAGTTCCCTTGGCTCTGTAGCTCTGTTGTTTACTTGTTTTAGGGAACACAATGCACTCCTCCAGAGAGGCAGTTGGCAATTTACATCCCGCCCATCAGCATAACAAGGCTCCCTGTTCTCCAGGGCCTGTCTTCCCTTTCTGGTTTTTACCCATTTTGTGGATGTCCCTTTTGACCGGTGGGAAGTGATACTTCTTTGTAGTGCAGATTTGCATTGCCCGCTTGCTTGCTTGTCCAAAAAGGGCATATGCGTTTTCTCCTGCATATATGCACGTGAAAACCCATATGCCCTTTATGGCCATTTCCATAATTTTCGAAGTTGTAATGCTTTTCCTGTGTTTAAAGGCGATTCCAATGTACCTCTTGAAATCGGTTTCATGCCATTCTGCCTCATTTTCCCTTCCGCCTCGTGGCTTTCCCTCAACAGATTTTTCGAAGAGAGTAGTCCTTTTTAACTCTGCAGGTTAGTGAATTGCTGTGGCCCTGAGCTCCATTTTTCAACTCGCGTTTTTGTGATCTGATCGCAAATCAACAGTTTTGCTTCTGGACTTATACTGGTTCTGGGGGGCAGGCTGAGACTTTGGTTAATTCCTCTTTGTGACTGAAAATTAGAGAGACATGTGGCCGTCCAAATGCCTACAGCTACTCTCTGATTGGTTCTCTCTCTTCCCTTATATCCTCTGCACAATTTGCCAACTGTGCGTACCAGGAGGATATAGGGGCTGACTTTCCAAGTTGGGAGATTGATAGTAAAGCAGTTGGAATGTCAAACTGGATCACAAGGAGAGAAAAAAGTAGTAGAGTTTTAGAAACCTTTCACCATCAGATGGTTTCCATTCTCTAGGTTCCCATACACGTTATAAATGTAGTGATATTCACTTGTACCTGGAGAGTTGGGAACCATGGAATGGGTGGCAGGCATTATTGCTTTAAAGCGTCTGCATTTTTTCGCCCAATCTCACCAAGCCTCTCAGTCCCAAGTGACCAGACTTATGCCACATCCAGCTGTCATTGTAGATACGGTCATTCCAGGTTTCATCAGAACCCCTGAAGGTATTGTGTAAGAATTTTACTGTTTTTATGTTTTGTTTTGAAATTCATTTTTATGGTGGGTTTGAGCTGATTCTCACTGCCATGTTTATGTCGTTCTAGACACACTTGGTTCCCTTACGGAGACATATCAATACATAGGATTTAAAATTCTTACTAGTCAGATATATTTCTCTGAGGGGAATAGGGATGTTGAGTTCCGTTCACTGAGGAAGGAGTAGGGCTTTTCTCTTCTGTTTTTGGATTAAGGAACGGTACCTGTGCTAATATCAATCTTATGTTTTGTGCATCTCCCCACCTCTCTTTCCCCTTAAGCAAGCGTTAGAGTGTTTTCTAAATCTGATACTCTGTTCTCTTCCCTAAATCAGTTCATATGTAGCCATGTTTACATTCCCTTCATAAGTGATATCTTATGTCAGAATGCACCATGGCCGTTCTCATAATAATGCTCCATGACCCCTGTCATCACAATGCACCATGCCCTGGTTATCAAAATGCTCCATGTTCCTTGTCATGACAATTCTCCACGTCCTTGTCATCACAGTGCTACATGACAATTCTCATCAAAATGTTACATGCTCTTGTCATCACAATTCTCCATCCACTTGACATTGCAATGCTCCATGCATTTGTCATCACAATGCTCCATGCACATGTCATCACAAAGCTCCATGCACTTGTCATCACAATGCTCCATGACCCCTGTCATCACAATGCTCCCTGACACCTGTCATCACAATGCTTCATGCCCCTTGTCATTACAGTGCACCATGATACTCGATATCACAATTACCCAAGGTCTTCTCATCACAATGCTCCATGGCCAGTATCATCACAATGCTCCATGACCACTGTCATCACAACATTCCATGACACCTGACAACACAATGATTCGGGACTCTTGTAATCACAATGTTCCATTCCCTAGTCATCACACTGCTCCATGACACCTGTCATCACAATACTCCATGAACATTTTCAGCCCAATGTTCCATGACCCTTGTCATCACAATGATCCATGTCCTTGTCATCCATATGCTCCATGACCACTGTTTTCACAATGCTCTGTGACGCTTGTCATCACACTGCTCCATGACACCTGTCATCACAATGCTCCATGCCTTTGTCAGCAAAATGCTACAAGACTTTGTCATTACAATGCTCTATTTGCTTCTCATCACAATCCTCCATGAAAATTTGGATCACATTGCTTCATGCCCATGTCATCACAATGCTCCATGCTCCTTGAAATCAAAATGATCCATGACCTCTGTCATCACAATGATCCAAACCCTTGTGATCACAATGTTCCATAACACTTGTCATCACAACGCTCCATGAGGCGTGTCATCACAATACTCCATGCCCTTTTCATCACAATGCTCCATGACCTTTGTCATCACAATTCTCAATACACTTGTCATCACAATGCTCCCTGACACGTGTCATCAGAATGTTCCTTGAAACATGTCAGGAAAAGGCTCCATGCCTCTTTCATAACAATGCCCCATGCCGTTTTCATCATAATGCTCCATGCCATTGTCATCAAAATACTCCACAAGATTGTCATCAGAATGCTCCATGACCCTTGTCATCACAATTCTCCATGCGATTGTCAGCACAATGCTCCTTGACCCTTGTCCTCACAATGCTCCAAGCCATTGTCATCACAATGCTCCTTTACCTTTGTCATCAGAATCACCCATGACACTTGGCATCACAATGCTCCATGCCATTGTCATCAGAGCGAGCCACTACATATGTCATCAGAATGCCCCCTGACACCTCTCTTCACAATACTGCATAACCTGGTCATCACAATGCTCCATGCCCTTGTCATCACAATGCGCCATTCCAACTGTCATCGCAATAATCCATGAAACTTATTAGACCAATGTTACATGCTCTTGTCATCACAATGCTCCATGCTCTTGTTATCACAATGTTCCAACACCCCTGTAATCAGAATGCTCCATGCCTCTTTTCATCAGTATGCTCCATGAGACTTGTCATCACAAGGCTCCATGGTTTCTCATCACAATGCTCAAGGACCTTGTCATCACAATGCTCCATGACCCCTGTCATCACAATGTTCCGTGACTCCAGTCATCACAATGCTTCATAACGTTTGCCATCACAACGGTCCATGCCCGCATCATCACAAGGCTCTGTGACCTTTGTAACCACAATGCTCCATGAACTTTTCATCACAATGCTCCGTGATCCTTGTCATCACAATGCTCCATGCCTGTGTCAGTACAATGCTCCATGACCTTTGTCATCACAATGTGCCATGCGCTTTTCATCACAATGATCCACAACCTTGTCATCGCTATGCTCCATAAACCTTGTAATCACAATGCTCCATGCACTTCTCATCCATATGCTCTCTTTCATGAGATATCTCAATGTTCCATGACTAGTCATCACAATCCTCCCTCACCCCAGTTATCACAATGTTCCATGACCCCTATCATCACAATGCTATATCCCCTTATCAGCACAATGTTCCATGACCCCTGACATCACAATGTTCCATAACCCCTGTCATCAAAGTGCTCCATGACCCTTTTCATCCCAAAGCTCCATGAACCCTGGCATCACAATGTTCTATAACCCCTGTCATCAAAATATTCCATTACACTTTTCATCAAATTGCTGCATGACCCTGTCATCAAAATGCTCCCTGCAATTCTCATCACAATGCACCACACACTTGTCATCAAAATGCTCCATGACCTATGTCATCACAAACTCCATGACCGTTGGCATCACAATGCTCCATGTCATTGTCATCACGATGCTCCATGAACCCTCTCATCACATTGCTCCATGCCCTTGTCATCACAAAGCTCTATGACACTTGTCATCACAATGCTCGATGCCCTTCTCATCACAATGCTCCATGCCCTTGACATTACAATCGTCCATGACCCAAGTATCACAGTGTTCCGTGCCCTTCTCATCACAATGCTCCATATCCAATCTCATCACAATAATCCATGAAACATTTTAGACCAATGCTCAATGCCCTTCTCATAACAATGCTCCATTACCTCTGTCATAACAATGCTCCATGACACCTGCCATCACAATGTTCCACGGCCTTGTCATCACAAGGCTCCATGACCCTTGTCATCACAATGCTCCAAGACCCCTGTAATCACAAAGCTCCATGCCCTTGTCATCACAAAGCTCCATGACACATATCATCAGAAGGTTCCATGGCCTTCTCGTCACAATGCTCCATGCCCTTGTCATCACAATGCTCCAAGACACCTGCAGTCACAGTGATCCATGCACCTTTTCATCAGAATGCTCCATGAGACTTGTCATCACAAGTCTCCATGGTCATCTCATCACAATGCTCCTGGACATTGTTATCACCATGCTCCATGCACTTGTCCTCACAATGCTCCAAGACCCCTGTAATCACAATGCTCCCTGCCCCTTTTCATCAGAATGCACCATGAGACTTGTCATCACAAGTCCCCATTGTCTTCTCATCACAATGCTCCAGGACCTTGTTATCACCATCCTCCATTCCCTTGTCATCACAATGCTCCATGACCCCTGTCATCACAATACTCTATGAATATTTTCAGCCAAATGCTCCATGAACTTCTCATCACAATGCTCCATGACCAATATCATCACAATGCTTCATGACCACTGTCATCACAACACTCCATGACACCTGACAACACAGCGATCCAGGACTCTTGTCATCACAATGCTCCAAGTCCCCTGTAATCAGAGTGATCCATGACCCCTGTCATCACAATAATCCATGAACATTTTCAGCCCAGTTCTCCATGACCCTTGTCATCACAATGATCCATGCCCTTGTCATCCCAATGCTCCATGACCCCTGTATTCACAATGCTCCATGACGCTTTTCATCACAGTGCTCCATGACACCTGTCATCACAATGCTCCATGCCTTTGTCAGCAAAATGCTACATGACCTTGTCATTACAATGCTCTATGTGCTTGTCATCACAATACTCCATTACCATTGTCATCACAATCCTCCATGAAACTTGGAATCACATTGCTTCATGCCCTTGTCATCACAATGCTCCATGCTCCTTGAAATCAAAATGATCCATGACCTCTGTTATCACAATACTCCAAACACTTGTGATCACAAAGTTCCATAACACTTGTCATCACAATGATCCATGGTGCCTGTCATCACAATACTCCATGCCCTTTTCATCACAATGCTCCATGACCTTTGTCATCACAATTCTCAATATACATGTCATCACAATGCTCCCTGACACTTGTCATCAGAATGCTGCTTGAACCCTGTCACGAAAAGGCTCCATGCATTTTTCATCACAAAGTCCCATGCAATTTTCATCACAATGCTCCATGCCATTGTCATCAAAATACTCCACATGCTTGTCATCAGAATGCTCCATGACCCTTGTCATCACAATTCTCCATGCACTTGTCAGCACAAAGCTCCCTGACCCTTGTCATCACAATGCTCCAAGCCATTGTCATCACAATGCTCCATTACCTTTGTCATCAGAATCCTCCATGACACTTGGCATCACAATGCTCCATGCCATTGTCATCACAATGGGCCAATGCATATGTCATCAGAATGCTCTCTGACACCACTTTTCACAATACTGCATGACGTGGTCATCACAATGCTCCTTGGCCTTATCATCACAATGCTCCGTTACCTCTGTCATAACAATGCTCCATGACCCCTGCCATCACAATGTTCCACGGCCTTGTCATCACAAGGCTCCATGACCCTTGTCATCACAATGCTCCAAGACCACTGTAATCACAAAGCTCCATGCCCTTGTCATCACAAAGCTCCATGACGCATGTCATCAGAATGTTCCATGGCCTTCTCCTCACAATGCTCCATGTCCTTGTCATCACAATGCTCCATGCCCTTGTTATCACAATGTTCCATGACCCCTGTCACCACAATGCTCCGTGACTCCAGTCATCACAATGCTCCATGACCTTTGTCATCACAATGTTCCATGCCCTCATCATCAACAGTCACTGTGACATTTTTAACCACAATGCTCCATGAACATTTCATCACAATGCCCTTTGACCCTTGTCATCACAATGCTCTATGCCTTTCTCAGCACAATTCTCCATGCACTTTTCATCACAATCCTCCATGACCCCTGTTATCACAATGCTCCGTGACTCCAGTCATCACAATTCTTCATAACATTTGTCATCACAGTGGTCGATACCAGCGTCATCACAAGGCTCTGTTACCTTTGTAACCACAGTGCTCCATGAACATTTCATCACAATGTTCCGTGACCCTTGTCATCACAATGCTCCATGCCTTTGTCACAACAATGCTCCATGACCCTTGACATCACAATATGCCATGCCGTTTTCATCACAATGATCCACAACCTTGTCATCGTTATGTTCCATAAACCTTGTAATCACAATGCTCCATGCATTTCTCATCCAAATGCTCTCTCACATGAGATATCACAATGTTCCATCACTAGTCATCACAATCCTCCCTCACCCTTGTTATCAAAATGTTCCATGACCACTGTCATCAAAATGCTACATCCCCTTATCAGCACAATGTTCCATGACACATGACATCACAATGTTCCATAATCCCTGTCATCAAAATGTTCCATGACCCTTTTCATCCCAAAGCTCCATGACCCCTGGCATCACATTGTTCTATAACCCCTGCCATCAAAATGTTTCATTACATTTTTCATCAAATTGCTGCATGACCCGTTCATCAAAATGTTCCCTGCCCTTCTCAATACAATGCGCCATGCCCTTGTCATCAAAATGCTCCATGACCGTTGTCATCACAAAGCTCCATGACCCTTGGCATCACAATGCTGCAGGCCATTGTCATCACAATGCTCCATGAACCCTCTCATCACATTGCTCCATGCCCTTGTCATCACAAAGCTCCATGACACTTGTCATCACAATGCTCGATGACCTTCTCATCACAATGCTCCATGCCATTGTCATTACAATCCTCCATGACCCATGTATCACAGTGTACCGTGCCCTTGTCATCACAATGCTCCATGCCCACTCTCATCACAATAATCTATGAAACATTTCAAACCAATGCTCAATGCCCTTCTCATCACAATGCTCCATTACCTCTTTCATAACAATGCTCCATGACCTCTGCCATCACAAAGTTCCACGGCCTTCTCATCACAAGGCTCCTAGACGCTTGTCATCACAATGCTCCAAGACCCATGTAATCACAATGCTCCATGCCTTTGTCATCACAAAGCTCCATGATTCCTGTCATCAGGATATTCCATGGCCTTCTCCTCACAATGCTCCATGCCCTTGTCATCAAAATGCTCCAAGACACCCGTAATCACAATGCTCCATGCCCCTTTTCATCAGAATGCTCCATGAGACTTGTCATCACAAGTCTCCATGGTCATCTCATCACAATGCTCCAGGACCTTGTCATCACCATGCTCCATTCCCTTGTCATCACAATGCTCCATGACCCCTGTCATCACAATACTCCATGAATATTTTCAGCCCAATGCTCCATGACCTTCTCATCACAATGCTCCATGACGAATATCATCACAATGCTCCATGACCACTGTCAACCTACACTCCATGAGAGATGACAACACAATGATCCGGGACACTTGTCATCACAATGGTCAAACACCCCTGTAATCACAATGCTCCATGACCCCTGTCATCACAATACTCCATGAACATTTTCAGCCCAATGCTCCATGACCCTTGTCATCACAATGGTCCAGGCCCTTGTCATCCCAATGCTCCATGACCCCGGTATTCACAATGATCCGTGACGCTTGTCATCACAGTGCTCCATGACACCTGTCATCACAATGCTCCATGCCTTTGTCAGCAAAATGCTACATGACCTTGCCATTACAATGCTCTATGCGCTTGTCATCACAATACTCCATTACCATTGTCATCAAAATCCTCCATGAACCTTGGGATCACATTGCTTCATGTCCTTGTCATCACAATGCTCCATGTTCCTTGAAATCAATATGATCCATGACCTCTGTCATCACAATGTTCCAAACCCTTGTGATCACAATGTTCCATAACACTTGTCATCACAACGCTCCATGATGCCTGTCATCCCAATACTCCATGTACTTTCCAACACAATGATCCATGCCCTTTTCATCACAATGCTCCAAGACCCCTGTAATCACATTGATCTATGCCCTTGTCATCACAAAGCTCCATGACGCATGTCATCAGAATGCTCCATGGACTTCTCCTCATAATGCTTCATGCCCTTGCAATCATAATGCTCCAAGACCACTGTAATCACAATGCTCCATGCCCCTTTTCTTCAGAATACTCCATGAGACTTGTCATCACAAGTCTCCATGGTCTTCTCATCACAATGCTCCAGGACCTTGTCATCACCATGCTCCATTCCCTTGTCATCAAATGCTCCATTACCACTGTCATCTCAACACTCAATGACACCTGACAACACAATGATCCGGGACTCTTGTCATCACAATGTTCTATACCCTACTCATCACAATGCTCTGTGACACCTGTCATCACAATTCTCCATGAACATTTGCGCCCAATGCTCCATGCCTTTGTCAGAAAAATTTTCCATAACCCTTGTCATCACAACGTGCCACGCACTTTTCATCACAACGGTCCAAAATTTGTCATGGCAATGCTCCATAAATCTTGTAATCACAATGCTCCATGCCCTTCTCATCACAATGCTCCATTAACCCTGTCATAACAATGCTCCATGACCCCTGCCATCACAATGTTCCAAGGCCTTGTCATCACAAGGCTCCATGACACTTGTCATCACAATGCTCCAAGACCCCTGTGATCACAATGCTCCATGCACTTGTCATCACAAAGCTCCATGACACATGTCATCAGAATGTTCCATGTCCTCCTCAATAAAATCCTCCATGCCCTTGTCATCACAGTGCTCCAAGACCCCTGTAATCACAATGCTCCATGTCCCTTTTCATCTCAATGCTCCATGAACCCTGTCATCACAATGCATCATGCCCATCATCATAATGTTTCCGGCTATTGTCAGCACAATGAAATCAAAATTCTCCAAGACCTCTGTCATCACAATGCTCCATGACCCCAGTCATCACAATACTCCATGAACATTTTCAGCCCAATGCTCCATGACCCTTGTCATCACAATGGTCCATGCCCTTGTCATCCCAGTGCTCCATGACCCCTGTATTCACAATGCTCCGTGACGCTTGTCATCACAGTGCTCCATGACACGTGTCATCACAATGCTCCATGCCTTTGTCAGCAAAATGCTACATGACCTTGTCATTACAATGCTCTACGCCCTTGTCATCACAATAATGCATTACCATTGTCATCACAATCCTCCATGAACATTGGGATCACATTGCTTCATGCCATTGTCATCACAATGCTCCATGCTCCTTGAAATCAAAATGTTCCATGACCTCTGTCATCACAATGCTCCAAACACTTGTGATCACAATGTTCCAAAACACTTGTCATCACAACACTCCATGATGACTGTCATCACAATACCCCATGCCCTTTTCATCACAATGCTCCATGACCTTTGTCATCACAATTCTCAATACACTTGTCATCAAAATGCTCCCTGACACTTGTCATGAGAATGCTCCTTGAACCCTGTCACGAAAAGGCTCCATGGATTTTTCATCACAATGCCCGATGCCGATTTCATCACAATGCTCCATGCCACTGTCATTAATATACTCCAAAAGCTTGTCATCAGAATGCTCCATGACCATTGTCATCACAATTCTCCATGCACTTGTCAGCACAATGCTCCCTGACCCTTGTCTTCCGAATGTTCCAAGCCATTGTCATCACAATGCTCCATTACATTTGTCATCAGAATCCTCCATGACACTTGGCATCACAATGCTCCATGCCATTGTCATCACAATGGGCCATTACATATGTCATCACAATGCTCCCTGACACCTGTCTTCACAATACTGCATGACCTGGTCATCACAATGCTCCATGCCCTTGTCATCACAATGCGCCATTCAAACTGTCATTGCAATAATCCATGAAACTTATTAGGCCAATGCTCCATGCCCTAGTCATCACAGTGCTCCATGCCCTAGTTATCACAATGCTCCATGACCCCTGTCATCACAATGTTCCGTGACTCCAATCATCACAATGCTTCATGACCTTTGTCATCACAATGGTCCATGCCCTCGTCATCAACAGTCTCTGTGACCATTTTAACCACAATGTTCCATGAACTTTTCATCACAATGCTCTTTGACCGTTGTCATCACAATCCTCTGTGCCTTTCTCAGCACAATGATCCATGACCCTTGTCATCACAATGCTCCATGCCCTTGTCATCAAAATGCGCCATTCCAACTGTCATCACAATAATCCATGAAACTTATTAGTCCAATGATCCATGCCCTTGTCATCACAATGCTCCATGCCCTTGTTATCACAATGCTCCGTGACCCCTGTCATCACAATGCTCCGTGACTCCAGTCATCACAATGCTTCATGACCTTTGTCATCACAATCGTCCATGCCCCCGGCATCAACAGTCTCTGTGACCTTTTTAAGCACAATGCTCTATGAAGTTTTCATCACAATGCTCTTTGACCTTTGTCATCACAATGCTCTATGCCTTTCTCAGCACAATGCTCCATGACCCTTGTCATCACAATGCTCCATGCGCTTGTCAGCACAATGCTCCATGACAGATGTCATCACAATGCACCATGCACTTGACATCAGAGTGCTCCACAATCTTGTCATCACAATACTCCATAAACCTTGTCATCACAATGCTCCATGCACTTCTCATCAAAATGTTCTCTCACCACTGATATCACAATGTTAAATCACTATTCGTCACCATACTCCCTCACACCTGTCTTCAAAATGTTCCATAACTCCTGTCATCACAATGTTACATAACCCCTGTCATCAAAATGCTCCATGATCCTTTTCATCAAAAAGCTCCATGACCCATGACATCACAATGTTCCATAACCCTTTTCATCAAAATGTTCCTTGACCCTTTTCATCAAATTGCTCCATGACTCCTGTCACCACAATGCTACAGGCATTATCATCACAACGTTCGATGAACCCTGACATCCCAATGTTCTATACCCCTATCATGAAAATGCTACATGACCCTTTTCATCACAGTGCTCCATGACCCGTGACATCACAATGTTCCATAACCCCTGTCATCAAAATGTTCCTTTACCCTTTTCATCAAATTGCTCCAAGACCCTGTCATCACAATGCTCCAAACCCTTGTGATCACAATATTCCATAACATTTGTCATCACAGTGCCCCATGACGCTCGTCATCGCAATATCCATAGTCTTCTCATCACAATGCTCAATGACCTTTGTCATCACAATGCTCAATACACTTGTCATAAATATGCTCCCTGACAATTGTTGTCTGTATGCTCCTTGAACCCTCTCATGACAAGGCTCCATGCATTTTTCATCACAATGATCCATGCCCTTTTCATCACAATGCTCCAAGACCCCTGTAATCAGAATGCTCCATGCCCTTGTCACCAAAATGCTCCATGACCTTTGTCATCACAAAGATCCATGACACTTGGCATCACAATGTTCCATGTCATTGTCATCACAATGCTCCATGAACGCTCTCATCACATTGCTTCATGCACTTTTCATGACAAAGCTCCATGACACATGTCATCAGAATGCTCCATGCCCTTCTCATCACAGTACTCCATGCCCTGGCCATCACAATGCACCATGTCCACTGTCATCACAGTAATCTATGAAACTTGCCAGACCAATGGTCCATGCCCCTGTCATCAAAATACTCCATGACCTTGTCATCACAAAGCTCCATGACGCATGTCATCAGAATGTAGCATGGCCGTCTCATGACAATGCTCCATGCCCTTGTCATCACAATGCTCCAAGACCACTGTAAGCACAATGCTCCATGCCCCTTTTCATCTGAATGCTGCATGAGAATTGTCATCACAAAGCTCCATGACGCATGTCATCAGAATGCTGCATGGCCGTCTCATGACAATGCTCCATGCCCTTGTCATCACAATGCTCCCAGACCACTTTAATCACAGTGTCCCATACCAATTTTCATCAGAATGCTCCATGAGATATGTCATCACAAGTCTCCATGGTCTTCTTTTCACAATGCTCCATTCCCTTGTCATCACAATGCTCCATGACACCTGTCATCACAATACTCCATGAATATTATCAGCCCAATGATTCATGACCTTCTCATCACAATGCTCCATGACCAATATCATCACAATGCACCATGACAACTGTCATCACAATACTCCATGACACCTGAAAACACAATGATCCGGGACTCTTATCATCACAATTCTCCATTCCCTAGTCATCACAATGCTCCATGACCCCTGTCATCACAATGCTCCGGGACATCAGTCATCACAATGCTTCATAACGTTAGTCATCACAGTGTTGCATGCCCGCGTCATCACAAGGCTCTTTGACTTTTGTAACCACAGTGCTCCATGAACTTTTCATCACAATGCTCCCTGTCCGTCATCATCATAATGCTCCATGGCACATGTCATCAGAATGCTCCATGGCCATCTCATCACAATGTTCCATGTCCTTGTCATCACAATGCTCCATTACCCCTGTCATAACAATGCTCCATGGTCCCTGCCATAACGATGTTCCATGGCCTTGTCATCACAGGGTTCCATGACCCTTCTCATCACAATGCTCCAAGACCCCTGTCATCACAATGCTCCATGCTATTTTTCTTCTCAATGATCCATGAACCCTGTCATCACAATGCACCATGCCCATCATCATAATGCTTCATGCTATTGTCATCACAATGAAATCAAAATGCTCCATGACCTCTGTGATCACAATGCTCCAAACCCTTGTGATCACAATATTCCATAACACTTGTCATCACAATGCCCCATGACGCTCATCATCACAATAATCCATGGTATTCTCATCACAATGCTCCATGACCTTTGTCATCACAATGCTCAATACACTTGTCATCAAATGCTCCCTGACACTTGTTGTCTGTACTCTCCTTGAACCCTGTTATGACAAGGTTCCATGCCATTTTCATCACAATGATCCATGCCCTTTTCATCACAATGTTCCAAGACCCCTGTAAACACAATGGTCCATGCCCCTTTTCAACAGTATGCTCCATGAGATTTGTCATCACAAGGCTCCATGGTTTTCTCATCACAATGCTCCAGGACATTGTCATCACAATGCTTCACGACCTTTTCATGAAAATTCTCAGTGGCCGTTGTCATCATAATGCTCCAAGCCCTAGTCATCACAATGCTCTATTATATTTGTCATCACAATCCTCCATTTCATTTGGCATCACAATGCTCCATGCCATTGTCATTGCAATGGACAATGACATATGTCATCATAATGCTCCCTGACACATATCTTCAAAATAATCCATGACCTTCTCATCACAATGCTCCATGCCCTTGTCATCACAATGCACCATGTCCACTGTCATCACAATAATCTATGAATCTTGTCAGACCAATGCTCCATGCCCCTGTCATCAAAATGCTCCATGCCCTTGTCATCACAACGCTCCGTGAACCCTGTCATCACAATGCTCCGTGACTCCAGTAATCACAATGCTTCATAACATTTGTCATCACAATGGTCCATGCCCGCGTCATCACAAGGCTCTGTGACCTTTGTAACCACAATGCTCCATGAAATTTTCATCACAATGCTCCGTGACCCTTGTAATCACAATTCTCCATGCCTTTGTCAGAAAAATTTTCCATGACGCTTGTCATCACAATGTGCCACGTGCGTTTCATCACAACGGTCCACAAATTTGTCATGGCAATGCTCCATAAACCTTGTAATCACAATGCTCCATGCCCTTCTCATCACAATGCTCCATTACCCCTGTCATAACAGTGCTCCATGACCCCTGCAATCACAATGTTCCACGGCCTTGTCATCACAAGACTCCATGACACTTGTCATCACAATGCACCAAGACCCTTGTAATCACAATGCTCCATGCCCCTGTCATCACAATACTCCATGAACATTTTCAGCCCAATGCTCCATGACCCTTGTCATCACAATGATCCATGCCCTTGTCATCCCAATGCTCCATGACCCCTGTATTAACAATGCTCCGTGACGCCTGTCATCACAGTGCTCCATGACACCTGTCATCACAATCCTCCATGCCTATGTCAGCAAAATGCTACATGACCTTGTCATTACAATGCTCTATGCGCTTGTCATGACAATTCTCCATTACCATTGTCATCACAATCCTCCATGAACTTTGGGATCACATTGCTTCAGGTCCTTGTCCTCACAATGCTCCATGCTCCTTGAAATCAAAATGATCCATGACCTCTTTCATCACAATGTTCCAAACCCTTTTGATCACAATGTTCCATAACACTTGTCAACCCAACGCTCCATGATGCCTATCATCACAATACTCCATGCCATTTTGATCACAATGCTCCATGACTTTGTCATCACAATTCTCAATACACTTGTCATCACAATGCTCCCTGACACTTGTCGCCAGAATGCTCCTTGAACCCTGTCACGAAAAGGCTCCATGCCTTTTTCATCACAATGCCCCATGCCGTTTTCATCACAATGCTCCATGCCATTGTCCTCAAAATACTCCACAAGTTTGTCATCAGAATGCTCCATGACACTTGTCATCACAATGGTCCATGCCCTTGTCAGCACAATGCTCCATGACCCCTGTCATCACCATGCTCCGTTACTCCAGTCATCACAATGCTTCATGACCTTTGTCATCACAATGGTCCATGCCCTCGTCATGAACAGTCTCTGTGACCTTTTTAACCACAATCCTCCATGAACTTTTCATCACAATGCTCTTTGACCCCTGTCATCACAATGCTCTATGCCTTTCTCACCACAATGCTCCATAACCCTTCTCATCATAATGCTCCATGCACTTGTCATCACAGTGCTCCACAATCTTGTCATCACAATGCTCCATAAAAGTTGTCATCACAATGCTCCATGCACTTCTCATCAAAATGCTCTCTCACCACTGATATCACAATGATACATCACTATCCGTCACAATACTCCATCACCCCTCTCATCACAATGTTCCATGACTCCTGTCATCACAGTACTACATGCACTAATCATCACAATGTTCGATGACCCCTGACATCACAATGTTACATAACCCCTGTCATCAAAATGCTCCATGACCCTTTTCATCAAAATGCTCCATGACCCCTGACATCACAATGTTCCATAAACACTGTCATCAAAATGTTCCATGACACTTTTCATCAAATTGCTCCATGACACTGTGATCACAATGCTCCTTGCCCTTCTCATCACAATGCACAACGACATTGTCATCAAAATGCTCCCTGACACTTGTTGTCTGTATGCTCCTTGAACCCTGTCATGACGAGGCTCCATGCCTCTTTCATCACAATGATCCATGCCCTTTTCTTCACAGTCCTCCAAGACCCCTCTAATCACAATGCTCCATGCCCTTGTCATCACAAAGCTCAATGACGCATGTCATCAGAATGCTCCTTGTCCTTCTCCTCAAAATGCTCCATGCCCTTGTCATCACAATGTTCCAAGACCCCTGTATTCACAATGCTCCATGCCCCTTTTCATCCGTATGCTCCATGAGACTTGTCATCACAAGGCTCCATGGTTTTCTCATCACAATGCTCCAGGACATTGTCATCACAATGCTTCACGACCTTGTCATGAAAATTCTCAATGGCCCTTGTCATCATAATGCTCCAAGCCCTAGTCATCACAATGCTCCATTATATTTGTCATCACAATCCTCCATTACATTTGGCATCAAAATGCTCCATGCCATTGTCATCGCAATGGACCATGACATATATCATCCCAATGCTCGCTGACACCTGTCTACACAATACTCCATGACATTCTCATCACAATGCTGCATGTCCTTGTCATCGCAGTCGACCATGACATAGGTCATCAGAATGCTCCCTGACACCTGTCTTCACAATAATCCATGACCTTCACATCACAATGCTGCATGCCCTTGTCATCACAATGCACCATGCCCACTGTCATCACAATAATCTATGAAACTTTTCAGACCAATGCTCCATGCAACTGTCATCACAATGCTCAATGTCCTTGTCATCACAATGCTCCATGACCCCTGTCATCACAATGCTCCGTGACTCCAGTCATCACAATGCTTCATAACGTTTGTCATCACAATGCTCCATGCCCCAGTCATCACAAGGCTCTGTGACCATTGTAACCACAATGCTCCATGAAATTTTCATCACAATGCTCCATGACACTTGTCATCACAATGTTCCTTGCCTTTGTCCGAACAATGCTCCATGACCCTTGTCATCACATTGTGCTACACACTTTTCATTACAAAGGTTCACAAACTTGTCATTGCTATGCTCCATAAACCTTGTAATCACAGTGATCCATGCACTTCTGATCAAAATGCTCTCTCACCAGATATATCACAATGTTCCATCACTAGTCATCACCATACTCCCTCATCCCTGTAATCACAATGTTCCATGACCCCTGTCATCTCAATGCTACATCCACTTATCATCACAATGTTCCATGACACCTGACATCACAATGTTCCACAACCCCTGTCATCAAAATGCTCCATGACCCTTTTCAACCCAAAGCTCCATGACCAATGACATCACAATATTCTATAACCCCTCTCATCAAAATATTTCATTACACTATTCCTCAAATTGCTGCATGACACTGTCATCAAAATGCTCCCTGCCCTTCTCATCACAATGCACCACGCACTTGTCATCAAAAGGCTCCATGACCTTTGTCTTCACAAAGCTCCATGATCCTTGACATCACTATGCTCAATGTCATTGTCATCACAATGCTCCATGAACCCTCTCATCACATTGCTCAATGCCCTTGTCATCAGAAAGCTCCATGACACTTGTCATCACAATGCCCTATGCCTTTCTCATCACAATGCTCCATGCCGTTGTCTTTACATTCCTCCATGACCCATTTAACAGTGTTCCGTGGCCATGTCATCACAATGCTTCATGCCCACTCTCATCACAATAATCCATGAAATATTTCAGACCAATGTTCAGTGCTCTTCTCATCACAATGCTCCATTACTTCTGTCATAACAGTGCTCCATGACGCCTGCCATCACAATTTTCCACGGCCTTGTCATCACAAGGCTCCATGACCCTTGTCATCACAATGCTCCTAGACCCCTGTAATCACAATTCTCCATGCCCTTGTCATCACAAAGCTCCATGTCGTATGTCATCAGAATATTCCATGTCTTTCTCATCACAGTGCTAATTGCCCGCTTCATCACAATGCTCTAAGACACCTGTAATCACAATGCTTCATGCCCTTTTTCATCAGTATGCTCCATGAGACTTGTCATCACAAGGCTCCATGGTCTCCTCATCACAATGCTCCATACCCTTGTCATCACACTGCCCCATGACCCCTGTCATCACAATGCTCCGTGACTCCATTCATCACAATGCTCCATGACATTTGTCATCACAATGGTCCATTACCGAGTCATCAAAAGTCTCTGTGATATTTTTTACCAAAATGTTCCATGAAATTTTCATCACAGTGCTCCATGCCTTTGTCAGAACAATGCTCCATGACCCTTGTCATCACAATGTGCCACGTGCTTTTCATCACAACGTTCCACAACCTTGTCATCGATATGCTCCATAAACCTTATAATCCCAATGCTCCATGCACTTCTCATCAAAATGCTCTCTCACATGAGATATCATAATGTTCCATCACTAGTCATCACATTACTCCCTCACCCCTGTAATCACAATGTTCCATGACCCCTGTCATCACAATGCTACCTCCCCTTATCATCACAATATTCCATGACCCCTGACATCACAATGTTCCACAACCCCTGTCATCAAAATGCTCCATGACCCTTTTCATCCCAAAGCTCCATGACCCCTGACATCACAATGTTCTATAACCCATGTCATCAAATTGTTCCATTACAATTTTCATCAAATTGCTGCATGACCCTGTCCTCAAACTCCTCCCTGCCCTTCTCATCACAATGGACCACGCCCTTTTCATCAAAATGCTCCATGACTTTTGTCATCACAAAGCTCCATGACACTTGACATCACAATGCTCCATGTCATTGTCTTCACAATGCTCCATGAACCCTCTCATCACATTGCTCCATGCCCTTGTCATCACAAAGCTCCATGACACTTGTCATCACAGTGCTCGATGCCCTTCTCATCACAATGCTCCATGCCCTTGTCATTACAATCCTCCATGACCAATGTATCACAGCGTTCCGTGCTCTTGTCATCACAATGCTCCATGCCCACTCTCATCACAATAATCCATGAAATATTTCACAATAATGCTTCCTGCCCTTCTAATCACAATGCTCCATTACACCTGTCATAACAATGTTTCATGACCCCTGCCATCACAATGTTCCACGGCCTTGTCATTCACAAGGCTCCATGACACTTGTCATCACAATGTTCCAAGAACCCTGTAATCACAATGCTCCATGCCCTTGTCATCAGAAAGCCCCATGACGCATGTCATCAGAATGTTCCATGGACTTCTCATCACAATGCTCCATGCCCTTGTCATCACAATGCTCCAAGACCCTTGTTATCAAAATGCTCGAGCCGCTTTTCATCTCAAAGCTCCATGAATCCTATCATCACAATGCACCATGCCCATCATCATAATGCTTCAGGCTATTGTCATTACAATGAAATCAAAATGCTCCATGACCTCTGTCATCACAATGCTCCAAACCGTTGTGATCACAATATTCCATAACACTTATCATCACAACCCCCCATGATGCTCATAAGCACAGTTATCCATGGTCTTCTCATCACTATGCTCCATAACCTTTGTCATCACAATGCTCAATACACTGGTCATCACAATGCTCCCAGACACTTGTGGTCAGTATGCTCCTTGAACACTGTCATGACAAGGCTCCATGCCTTCTTCATCACAATGATCCATGCTCTTTTCATCACAGTGCTCCAAGACACCTGTAATAACAATGTTCCATGCACTTGTCATCACAGTGCTCCATGACGCATTCATCAGAATGCTCCATGTCCTTCTCTTCACAATGCTCCATGCCCTTGTCATAACAATGCTCCAAGACCACTGTAATCACAATGCTCCATGCCCCTTTTCATCAGAATACTCCATGATAGTTTTCATCACATGTCTCCATGGTCTTCTCATCACAATGCTCCAGGACCTTGTCATCACCATGCGCCATTTCCTTGTCATCACAATGTTCCGTGACCCCTGTCATCAGAGTACTCCATGAACATTTTCAGCCCAATTCTCCATGACACTCTCATCACAATGCTCCATGACCAATATCATCACAATGCTCCATGACCACTGTCGTCACAACACTCCATTACCCCTGACAACACAGTGAGCCGGGACTCTTGTCATCACAATGCTCCATGACCCCTGTCATCACAATACTCCATAAACATTTTCAGCCCAATCTTCCATGACACTTGTCATCACAATGATCCATGCCCTTTTCATCCCAATGCTCCATGACCCCTGTATTCACAATGCTCTGTGACGCATGTCATCACAGTGCTCCATGACACCTGTCATCACAATTCTCCATGCCTTTGTCAGCAAAATGCTACATGAACTTGTCATTACAATGTTCTATGAGCTTGTCATAACAAGACTCATTTACCATGGTCATCACAATCCTCCATGAACCTTGGTATCACATTGTTTCTTGCCCTTGCCATCACAATGCTCCATGCTTCTTGAAATCAACATGATCCATGACCTGTGTCATCACAATGCTCGAAACACTTGTGATCACCAAGTTCCATAACACTTGTCATCACGAAGCTCCATGATGCCTGTCATCACAATACTCCATGCACTTTTCATCACAATGCTCCATGACCTTTGTCATCACAATTCTCAATACACTTGTCATCACAATGCTCCCTGACACTTGTCTTCAGAATGCTCCATGAACCCTGTCACGAAAAGGCTCCATGCCTTTTTCCTCACAATGCCCCTTGCAGTTTTCATCACAATGATCCATGCCATTGTCATCAAAATACTCCACAACTTGTCATCAAAATGCTCCATGACCCTTGTCATCACAAATCTCCATGCACTTGTCAGCACAATGCTCCCTGACCCTTGTCATCACAATGCTCCAAGCCATTGTCCTCACACTGTTCCATTACCTTTGTCATCAGAATCCTCCATGACACTTGCATCACAATGCTCCATGCCATTGTCATCACAATGGGCCATTACATATGTCATCACAATGCTCCCTGACACCTGTCTTCACAATACTGTATGACCTGGTCTTCACGATGCTCCATGCCCTTGATATCACAAAGCTCCATGACCCCTGTCATCACAATGCTCCGTGACTCCAGTCATCACAATGCTTCATGACCTTTGTCATCACAATGGTCCATGCCCTCATCATCAACAGTCTCTGTGACCTTTTTAACCACAATGCTCCATGAACTTTTCATCACAATGCTCTTTGACACTTGTCATCACAATACTCTATGCCTTTCTCAGCACAATGCTCCATGACCGTTGTCATTACAATGCTCCATTTGCTTGACAGCACAATGCTCCTTGACACATGTCATCACAATTTTCCATGCGCTTGTCATCGCAGTGCTCCACAATCTTGTCATCACAATGCTCCATAAACCTTGTCATCACAATGCTACATGCACTTATCATCACAATGTTCGATGACCCCTGACATCACAATGTTCCATAACCCCTGTCACCAAAATGCTCCATGACCCTTTTCATCAAAATGTTCCATGTCCCCTGACATCACAATGCTCCATGACCCCTGTCATCACAATGCTCCATGCTCCTTGAAATCACAATGATCCATGACCTCTGTCTTCACAATGCTCCAAACCCATGTGATCACAATGTTCCATAACCCTTGTCATCACAACGCTCCATGATGCCTGTCATCACAATACTCCATGCCCTTGTCGTCACAATGCTCCATGATATTTGTCATCACAATTCTCAATACACTTGTCATCACAGTGCTCTCTGACACTTGTCGTCAGAATGCTCCTTGAACCCTGTCATGAAAAGGCTCCATGCATTTTTCATCACAATGCTCCATGCCCTTTTCATCACAATGCTCCATGCCATTGTCTTCACAATACTCCACAAGCTTGTCATCTGAATGCTCCATGACACTTGTCATCACAATGCTCCATGAGCACTGTCATCACAATGCTCCATACCACGTGTCATTACAGTGCTCCATGACGCTGGCCATTCACAATTATCCGTGATCTTCTCATCACAATGCTCCACACGCTTGTCATCAAAATTCTCCATGACTCTTGTCATCACAATGTTCCATGGCCACTGTCATCACAATTATCCACACCCCTTGTCATTATAGCGCTCCATGACGCTCATCCTCAAAATTATCCATGGTCTTCTCATCACAATGCTCCACGGTCTTGCCATTACAATGCTCCATGCCCTGGTCGTCACAATGCTCCATGTTCCCTGTCATCACAATTCTCCACGTTCTTGGCAACACTATGTTCCATGACACTTCCCATCACAGTGTTAAATGCTTTGTCATCACAATACTCCACAAGATTGTCATCACAACACTACATGACCCTTGTCATCACAATGATCCATGACCCCTGTCATCACAATGCTCCATGAGACGTATCATCACAATGCTCCATGCCCCTTGTCATTACAGTGCTCCATGATGCTCGTCACCAGAATTATCCATGGTCTTCTCATCACAGTGCTCCACGGTCTTGCCATCACAATGCTCCATGCCCTGGTCATCACAATTCTCCACGTCCTTGTCATCACAATGCTCCATGACAGTTCTCATCACAATGTTACATGCTCTTGTCATCACAATTCTCCATGCACTTGTCATCGCAATGCCCCCTGACCCCTGTCATAGCAAGCCGCATGCCTTTGTCATCACAATGCTTCACGACATTTTCATCAAAATTCTCAATGGCCATTGTCATCACAATGTTCCATGCCCTTGTCATCACAATGCTCCATGACCCTTGTCATCACAATGCTCCAAGCTTTGTCATCACAATGCTCCATTACCTTTGGCATCACAATCCTCCTTAACACTTGGCATCACAATGCTCCATGCCATTGTCATCACAATGGTACATGAAATATGCCATCACAATGCTCCCTGAAACATGTCTTCACCATACTCCATGACCTTGTCATCACAATGCTGCATGCCCTTGTCATCACAATGTGCCATGCCCACTGTCAACACAATTATCCATGAAATTTGTCAGACCAATGCTCCATGTCCCTGTCATCACAATGCTACATGACCACAGTCATCACAATGCTCCGTGTGTCCCGTCATCACAAGGCTTCATGACCTGTGTCATCACAATGGTCAATGCCCTCATCATCACAATGCTCTGTGAAATTTGTCACCAAAATGCTCCATGACCTTTTCATCACAGTGCAGATACGTCCATGAGTGCAAGTGCCCTATGCTTTGTAGCTCATCTTTTAGATGTTTTAGCAAACACAATACACTTCTCCATAGTGGCCGTTGGCAAATTACAATTCCACTATCAGCCTCACAGGGCTCCCTTTTCTCCTCTCCCTGTCCTGCATTTCTGGTGTTTACACTTTATGTGGATGGCCCTTCTGACTGATGTGAAGTGATACATTTTGTAGTATTGATTTCCAGTGCCCACCTGTTTGGTTGGATAAAAAGTGTGTATGGCCTTTACTTGAATATATTCAGAAAAAATTGCATACGCCCTTTTGGGCCAACTGCATCATTGGCGATGTTCAGCCCCTTTTCTTGTGTTTTAATGGGGAGTCCTTTCTACCTCTTCAAATCTGTTTCCTGCCACTCTCCCTTGCTTACAAGTCCTTTCCTGTGACTTACCTCAAGACATTTTTCGACGATAGATATTTTCAACTCTGCAGTTTCATGAATTTTAGTGCCCCTGAGTTCCATTTTTCAACCTGTGTTTTTGGAAACTGGACACAAAACAGCGGGATTTCCTCTAGCCCTATTCTGTTTCCGTGGGCAATTCTAGCCTTTGATGAATTTGTCTTCCAGATTGGAAATTAGAGTGGCATGTGCCTGTCCGAACAACTAAGACCTGTCTCTAAATTTTTCTCATCCTTCCGCTTCATCCTCTGGACAAATTCCAAACTGTGTGCAACAGGATGTTGACGGTGCTGATATCCCCAAGTGAGGAGATTGTTAGGAAAGATGCTGGAGGTGTAAACCCGAGCACCAGACAATGAGGAGATGAGGTGCCTTTTCCAAACTCTTTCCGAACAAATGGTGTACCATCCTCTAGGTGTGACAGGCATGTTTTAGCTGTAGGAAGGGTCCAGTGCATGGAAGGAGAACACCAGGGATTGTTCCTAATCAGTGCCTCCCCGTACCCCAAACTGGGGAATTTTTAAGCTACGGCTACACGTATGTCCATTAAGCGCCTTGGGAAATAGGCAGAGCCCAAACTTTAGATGATTGAAATCTTCAGGGTCAGAAGCGTTCACCATCGGCCTTGCTTAGGTTACATTTTATCTGTCTTTGATAGACGATGTCAATAAAAATATCTATTCTTTTTCAGATTATTTCCCCTTATAGGTTATTGCAAAATATTCAGTGTAGTTCCCTGTGCTATACAGTAGTTCCTTGTTGATGATCTATTTTATACATAGCAGTGTGTATGTGTTAATCCCACACTGTTAATTTATCCCTTCTCCTACCTTTCCCCTTTGGTAATAATAAATTATAAGATTTTATACTTCTCAGAAATGGGGGAGCTGAAAGAGAGGTATCCTTTTCAATGGAAAAGCATTCAAAACAAGATTGAAGCTTCAGCCATGAGTATTCGATGTACATCCATGGAAATAAATCACTTCATTTCTCTAATGTTGACCTGACAAATAAGACAGACGTCTTCACTGAACTTGCTTATAGTAAAGTGATGGAAATATCAAAGGTAAGTCTTAGAAACATCTTATTTTACCCGAGCATTATACACTGCTCTATGTTAACTACAGTTTGGCTCACACATCTGTTCATTGAAGTTACAATGTTCTCAATTTCTGTTACTGATCCTCCAGAGTGGACCCCAACAGAAGTCCCCGTGCCCAGTGTCATTGGAGCCAACAGATCAAGACTGAGTTTGGTTCAGAAGCAAAGGAAACATTATTTTGAAAACAGAATGGAGAGGTGATAGCGTGCACTCCCCCACGGGCTGTGGGCTGAGATGCTCTGTAGGGATCCCAGGAGTGTCACTGGGAGGGAGGGGATGGAGCTCTCGAGGGCTGGGTTGGCTGAAGCTCAGGCTCTATGCCGTGGAGTCTGCATGGGACCCCGCTAGCTGAGGTGTGGACCCAGCCATTCTGCACTACGAAATCGGGTCTGAAGTGCCGGGTGTGGGACCTCTGCATGCCGAACCCTAGGAGCACGTGAAATTAGACAAAGCACAAAGGAAAAACAGGTAAGACTTTATTTTATTGCCCAGATTCTCTTTTTATCTCCCAGGAATTTTTAATGAAAGTTGCCAGAGACGAACACCTCCTCTGCTTTTTGTTCTGTTCCTCATTCTTGGGGTGTTGAGGGTGCAGACCCCTCTTTTGTAACTGCTTCATGCTGTGGTGGGAGCCCTGATACTTCGGGGGAGGGGCAAAACGTCTCCCCACCAGCCTCCAGGTGAGGTTGATTGTCCCAAGGCCTCCTGCCTCACTTCCCGTATGCCTGAGCACCAGCATTGGAAGTGTTATAGATTCTAATGACCTTTAAGTGTCCAGGAGAGAGATGTGCAGAGATGCTGAGGTGGCAGGTTTCACCCCACCCCACATTTGTTCGGTGACCTTAGGCTGACGGTTTTTGCCAGCCTAGATGCTCTGACCAGTAGTCTGTGCTTTCTTT
This sequence comes from Mesoplodon mirus, assembly GCF_964341445.2. Taxonomy (NCBI): domain Eukaryota; kingdom Metazoa; phylum Chordata; class Mammalia; order Artiodactyla; family Ziphiidae; genus Mesoplodon; species Mesoplodon mirus. The sequence continues at coordinate 983,938 of NW_028295738.1, forward strand.
AATTAGGTCCCTGAATTAATGTACAAACAGCACCATATGTCAGAACCGTGCCCGCCCAACTCCCAGACAGTCCAGGGTCAGTGGTGATCCAGGACCATGACGTCCACTGAGTCAACGGCCTTTAGAAGTAGCCAGCAGTCCAGCCGGTCATATTGGCCACCATCACCGCGGTGTCTGTAGGGTTTTCTATGGTGAAAGCGTGATATACGTTTCCCCCGCCAAGCTTATTAGCTCCCCTCTGGGTGCAGTAAGTCCTGCAAGCAGTAGTCTGCTCTTTCGGGGCACAGTCTTGTTGTTTTCTGAGAGAAACTCCAGGTCAAGTGATGGTCACACGAGTCATCTTGGGGGCCCGTTGCCCCCATTTGTCTCTCTGGAGGTTGGAGTTGGAGGGCCTCCTCACTCGAGGTCAGTGTGTCCACAGAGTGACCCCTGCAACTTCAGGGCATGATGGGTGGTTAGGATCACGACGTGGGGTCCTTTTCCCTTAGGAGGGAGCTGGCCTTGTGGGCTGCTGATTTCTAGCTTTTTAGATACCCCAGGATCCTGGCCTGATGAGTCGGTGGGAAAAGCCCTTGGTGACCATAGTTTATCATACCTGAAGGGCATTCTTGTGTTGCTCCTTTTCAAGTGGTCCCAGTTTTTGCACTAAGGCTCCAAGGGCAATTAACCTTTGACCGGGTATGTAAAGGTCAAAGGGTTTAGCTAAATTAGCGAGTTCCTGGGCAAGGGTCTGAATTGACTGCTCTTTCCATTCTTCAAAGGCTGCTTCTGGATTCTATACAAAAGGATCATCATCTTTTCGAGTCAGTGTTTCATGTAGAGGCCCAGCTATTAGACTGTAGTTAGGGATCCAGATGCAGAAAACCTTGGCCTCCCCAGGAACCCCTAAGCTGTCTTCTAGTTTTAGAAGAGGTAAGGTTGCAAATGGCTTCTTCCCTATCCTGGGATGCGTTTCTCTGAATATCTGTGAGAATGAAGACCAGGCATGTCACCTGAGCCTGGTATATTTGAGCCTTTTTCTTGGACACCTTCTATCCTTTCTTGGCTAGGTAGTTTAGAGGCGTCTTTAGTAGGCCTGGCAATCAGAATGTCATCTGCATATTGAAGGAGGGTTCCCTTTTACAGAGGTAGAACGTTTAGGTCTTTAGAGGACATTTCCCCAATGATGGTGTGGGGATTTTTGAACCATTGGGGCAGGACGGCCCAGCATTATTGCTTGTGTTGCATGTTGTGTCCTGCCACTCACAAGCCAACAATTCTTGTGACTCTGAGATGAATGGAATACAGAAGAAGGCATCATTGAAGTGTAATACAGAATGCCCTGGCCTGGTGGATGGTAGAATGAGCAGCAGGGTGTAGGAAATAGGAGCTACTGGATGTATATCCTCGGTGGCTTCACTGACTGTCCTGATATCCTTTACCAGGTCTCCAGCAGCCCATGGGGCTCTCGTGGTCAGGCCAATCCCAGGATATGGAGCTCACCTGGGCTGCATCCCGCACCCCACAGCCCACGGGGCTCTCGTGGTCAACTCCTTCCCGGTGTATGGAGCTCACCTGTGCAGCTACCCAGCAGCCCATGGGGCTCTCATAGTCAGGCCCTTCCCAGGATACAGAACACCCCTGGGCAGGTACCCCAGCAGGGCTGGACACACAGGAACTGTGCACATAGCCCACCTTGCAGAGAAACCCCAGCTCACCTGTCGCTCACAGCTGACACAGAACACCTCAGAGCAGGACTTGAACTAACAAACAGCAGCTCTGACAGGTCTGTGACCCTGGCTATCACTCTGTGCAGCCTCTCTCTGCCTGGTCTTCCAGACACTTCCACTGCAGCCAGGGCAACAGGCCTCTGTCTCCACCCACCATCACTCCTCTCCCTGACTCCTGGGTTCCTCTCATTAGGATACGGTCTTCTTGAAGTTGTTTTCCACTCATGGACCAGATAAAATGATAAGAAAACAAGCCGCAGCTGCAGCCCCTTGTCTAGCCTGACTCTCAAGAGCCCACACCTCTTCCTTGGGCCTGGCCCGTTTAACAAGTTTCATTTTGTGCAACTGTGAGCCCCTGAGGGGTGAGGATTGGCTGATTTGGGCAGCCTGACACTGCCTGCCAGCCCTCCCCAGGTGTGCCTGTGTTGAGGTCAATATAAACACCTCTCCAGTCAGCAAGAGCCCCTGTAGCTGTGACTCACGCCATATTCTCTGCCCCGTCAGCAGTGTCGGGGCTGGGGTGGTGGTACGGAGGGAGAGGCCGTGGCTTTGTGGGTGGCCCAGTGTGAGTGGGGCTCTTCTGGATTTTCTGCAGGAGTTGCCAGGCTGCCACCTGCTAAAGAAGAGGATGTGTCATCCATACCTGCCACTGGAATTTCTCCCCAGGCAAAGGTGAGGAAGTAAAAAAAGCAGTGGGGGCCGTGGCAGGAGGGGTATCTCAGGCAGGGAAATGGAAAGATTCCAGAAGAGCATCTGGGGCCAGGACCATCCTGACTGGCCTGCAGGCACCAAGTTGGCCTGCGTGCTGTCGCTGGTGTGGCTCCACAGCCCTTCCTCTAGGCTTGCAAGTGCTTGTACATATTCAGGTGTTTTACCTGGAAAGGGTGGGAAGAGTTTAGCTGCAGGAGGACTGGGACTCAGCTCACATTTACTCACAGACGCCTCGACACATTCCCCCAGCTTTGCAATGAGGATGCTCCTTGTGGGGGGGAGAGCTGCTGAGTGCATGGGAGACGATTTCCCACCTCTGAGCAACTTAAGAATTTTTACCACTGGAGCAAGTGCCCTGATACGATTTTCCTCTGTATAACTGGTGGGTTCTGTTTTTTTTTTTCTTTTTTTCTTTTTGGTTCAAGGTAGATTTTATTTATTCCTCTTTTTTTTTTAATTTGGAGATATAAACATGGAAACAATGCATTAATATAAAGACATCTATGTGAAGGGAAAAACTTTTTTTCTGTTTTATTTTATTAAATGTTATTTATTTATTTTTAATTTTTTAAAATTTATTTATTTCTTTTATACAGCAGGCTCTTATTGGATATCTATTTTATACATATAAGTGTGCACATGTGAATCCTAGTCTCCCAATTCATCCCACCACCACCCTCACATGGTGTTCCCCCCTTGGTGTCCATATGTTTGTTCTCTACATCTGTGTCTCTATCTCTGCCCTGCAAACTGGTTCATCTGTACCATTTTTCTAGGTTCCACATATATGCATTAATATACAATATTTGTTTTTCTCTTTCTGACTTACTTCACTCTGTATGACAGTCTCTAGATCCATCAAGGTCTCTACAAATGACCCAATTTCATTCCTATGTATGGCTGAGTAATATTCCATTGTATATATGTGCAAGATCTTCTTTATCCATTCATCTGTTGATGGACACTTAGGTTGCTTCCATGTCCTGGCTATTGCAAATAGAGCTGCAATGAACATTTTTGTACATAACTCTTTTTGAATTATGGTTTTCACAAGGCAAATGTCCAGTAGTTGGATTGTTGTGTCATATGGTACTTCTATTGTTAGTTATTTAAAGGAACCTCCGTAGTGTTCTCCCTAGAGCCCATATCAATTTACATTCCCACCCACAGTGCAAGTGTGTGCCCTTTTCTCCAATAAAGGCCTCTCCAGCATTTATTGTTTTGTTGATTTTTTTGATGATTGCCACTCTGACTGCTGTGAGGTGATACCTCAGGGTAGTTTTGGTTTGCATTTCTCTAATGATTAGTGATGTTCAGCATCCTTTCATGTGTTTCTTGGTAATCTGTATATCTTCTTTGGAGAAATGTCTATTTAGGTCTTCTGGCCGTTTTTGGATTGGGTTGTTTGTTTTTGTGATATTGAGCTACATGCGGTGCTTGTAACGTTAGGAGATTAATCCTTTGTCAATTGCTTCATTTGAAAATATTTTCTCCCATTCTGAGGGTTGTTTTTGCATCTTGTTTATGTTTTCCTGTACTGTGTAAAAGCTTTTAAGTTTCACTAGGTCCCATTTGTTGATTTCTGTTTTTATTTCCATTTCTCTAAGTGGTGGGTCAAAAAGGATCTTGCTGTGATTTATGTCATAGAGTGTTCTGCCTATGGTTTCCTCTAAGTGTTTCATAGTGTCTGGTCTTATATTTAGATCTCTAATCAATTTAGAGTTTATTTTTGTGTATGGTGTTATGGAGTGTTCTAATTTCATTCTTTTATGTGTAGGGGTCCAGTTTTCCCAGCACCAATTACTGAAGAGACTGTCTTTTCTCCATTGTATATCCTTAGCTCCTTTGTCATAGATGAGATAGCCATAGGTATGTAGGTTTATCTCTGGGCTTTCTGTCCTGTTCCATTGATCTGTGTTTATGCCAATCTACATACACTTGATTCCATTATGGAGACATATAAATACATAGGTTTCAAGGTTATTACCAGTCAGATATATTCCTCTTCAGTGAATAGGGTGTTTTGTGTCCAGTTCATTGAGAAAGGAGTAGGTCTTGTCTATTACATATTTGGTATATGGAATGGGATCTGTGCTAATTTCAAACTCTGCTTTTACACATCACCCCACGTCACCTTTCCCCTTAAGGAGGCATAAGTGTGTTTTCTAAATGTGTAACTCTGTTCTCTTTTGAAATTCAGTTCATGCGTAGCCATGTTTACATTCCCTCTATAAGTGATATATTACAATAAGTTTCTTTTACTTTGTGGCTCATTTCACTTAGCATCATCATACCTAAAGCCACTCATTAAGCTGCTATTGGCCTTATGACATTGATTTTATGTCTGAGTGACATTCCATTGTATATAAGTACCACAACATCTATATCTATTTTTTTTTCCTTTCCTGGGATATTTAAAGTGTACTGAAGTCGAGGTTCTTGTAAACAGAGCAGCCCTAGAGTTTGGGCTGGCTGTGTGTTATGGATTTTTAGTTTTCCCAAAATACACGCCCATGAGTGGAAGTGTGCTATGCTCTGTAGCTCTGTTTTAGAAAACAACATACAGTTCTCCAGAGAGGCTGTTGGCAATTTACATCCTGTCCATCGGCGTAACCAGGCTCCCTTTTCTCCATGGCCTGTCCTGCATTTGTGGTTTTTACACTATTTGTGGATGGCCCTTTTGACTGGTGGTAAGGGACACTACTCTGTAGTGTGGATTTGCAATGACTGATGGCTTGCTTGGCCAAAAAGGGCATATGCATTTTTTCCCGAATATATTCAGGAAAATACACATAGTCCCTTTTCAGCCAAGGGCAACATTGTCGAAATTCTGTCGCTTTTCATGTGCTTTAAAGACGACTCCAATCTACCTCTTGAAATCTGTTTCCTTCAATTCTGCCTTGCATTCAAATCCTCTTCACTGCCTTTCCTCAATATATTTCTGGATGATAGTTGTCCATTATAACTCTGCAAGTTTGTGAATTGCTGTGCCCCTGATTTCCATTTTTCAACTCTCCTATTTGTGAGCTGGCTGCAATACCGCAGGATGGCTTTAGGCATTAGTCTTGTTCCAGGGCTTCAGGCTGAGCCTTTGGTTAATTCTACTTCCTGGTGGGAAACTAGAGTGACATGTGCCCATCCAAACACCTACAGCTAATCTCTCATTTATTCACCCTCTTCCTGTTCATCCTCTGCACAATTTGCAAACTGTGCATATCAGGAGGGTAAAGGCGCTGACACTCCAAGTGGGGAGATTTTGAGTAATGCAGATGGAATGGCGAAGCCGAGCACGACAAAAGGAAAAATGAGGTACCTTTTAGAAAACTTTCCCAATTACACAGTGTACCATCCACTGGGTTTCCCATGCATGTTTTAACTGTAGGAAGATTCCCTTAAACCTGGAGAGTTGGGACCACTAGAATGGGTAGCACACAGTATTGCTCTAAGTGGTGTTCTTTTGTTCACACAACGTCAGCAATCTTGTCAGCCCCAAGTGTCCAGTCTTATGTCTCATCCAGCTGTGGGTGTAAAGGTGGTCAATCCAGGTTGCATCACAGGCCCTGAACGAAATTTTTAAGACTTTCTCACTGTTTCGCTGTTTTTGCATTTTGCTTTTGAAATTTATTTTTATAAGTGGGTTTAACTGAATTTCAGTGCTCTGTTCATGCCGTTATACACACACATGATTCCTTTATGGAGACATGAGAATACATATGTATTAAAATACTGAGAGTCAGACATATTCCTTGCAATGAATAGGGGGTGTTGAGTCCAGTTCATTGTGGCGGGATTAGGTGTTGTCTATTACATACTTGGTTTATGTAACGGTATCTGTGCTAATTTAAAACTGTGATTTTATGCATCACCCCACCTCGCCTTTCCCATTAAGCAGGCAGAAGCTGGTTTTCTAAATTTGTGACTCCGTTGTGTTTGTAAATCAGTTCATGTGTAGCCATGTGTACATTCCCGCTATGAGTGATATCTTATGATAAGATTCGTTACTTGGTATCTTTCCTAAATCAGTTCATGTGAGGCCATGTTTACAGGAACTTCATAAGTGATATCTTATGATAAGTTTCTTTTTCTGTGTGACTTATTTCACTTAGAATCATCGTACCTGAATCCACTCATTTTGCTGCTACTGGCCTTATGAAATTGATTTCATGGCTGAGGGATATACCATCGTACGTAAGTACCACAATTTCTTGAACCATTTTTGTCTTTCCTGGGATATTTAAGGTATACCCAAGTTGAGGTTCTTGTAAGCAGTGAAGCCCTAAATTTTGTGGTGGCTCTGTCTTATTGATTTTCAGCTTTCCCAAGGTATATTTCCTAGACTGGAAGTGCCCTTAACTCTGTAGCTCTGTTGTTTACTTGTTTTAGGGAACACAATGCACTCCTCCAGAGAGGCTGTTTGCAATTTAAATCCCGCCCATCAGCATAAAAATGCTCCCTGTTCTCCAGGGACTGTCTTGTCTTTCTGGTTTTTACACATTTTGCAGATGTCCCTTTCGACCAGTGGGAAGTGATACTTCTTTGTTGTGCAGATTTGCATTGCCCTCTTGCTTGCTAGGCCAAAAAGTGTGTATGCGTGTTCTCCTGCATATATTCAGGAGAAAACATATACACCCTTTTTGGGCAAGTGCATCATTGTCGAAGTTGTGCCCCTCTTCCTGTGCTTTAAAGGCGATTCCAACATACCTCTTGAAATCTGTTTCCTGCTATACTGCCTCGCTTTCAAGTCCGCCTCGTTGCCTTCCCTCAGCAGATTTTTGGGCGATAGTTGTCCTTTATTACTCTGCCAGTTTCTGAATTGCTGTGCCCCTGAGCTCCATTTATAAATTCGTTTTTTTTGAGCAGACCGCAAGTCCAAAATTTTGGTTCAGGACCTATACTGGTTCCCAGCGCGTGGCTGAGACTTTGGTTAATTCTTCTTCCTGCCGGGCAATTAATGTGACATGTACCCGTCCAAATGCCTAACATCTACTCTCTCATTTGTTCTCCCTCTTCCCTTTCATCTTTTCCAAATTGGCAACTGTGCGAACCAGGAGGTTAAAGGGGCTGTCTCTCCAAGTTGGCAGATTGATAGTAAAGCAGTTGGAAAGTCAAACTGGAGCACCAGGAGAGGGACTATTTGTTGAGTTGTAGAAACATTTTGTATTCACAGTGTGTCCATTTTCTAAGTTTCCCTTTCTTGTTATATCTATAGTAATACTACCTTCAACCAGGAGAGTTGGGACTGATGGAATGGGTGCCATGCAGTACTGCTTTAAAGGGTCTACATTTGCTCACCCAATCTCACCAATCCTCTCAGTCCCAAGTGTCCAACCTTATGCCACATCCAGATGTCGTTGTAGATATGGTCATTCCAGAAATCATCAGAGACCCTGAAGGAATTGTAAAGAAATTCCATGTTTTTTTGTTTTGTTTTTGAAATTTCATTTTATAGTGGGTTTGAGCTGATTCTCGCTGACATGTTTATGCCATTCTAGACACAATTGATTCCCTTACAGAGACACATCAATACATAGGTTTAAAGTTCTTACTAGTCACATATATTCCTCTGTGGGGAATATGGGGTTTTGAGTCCCTTTCCCAGAGTAAGGTGTAGGTCTTGTCTATTCCTTATTTGGTTTTTTGAACAGTACCTGTGCTTATATCAAACTCTGGTGTTATGCTTCACCACACCTCTCCTTCCCCTTAAGCAGGCATAAGAGTGTTTTCTAAATGTGAGGCTCTGTTCTCTTTCCTAACTCAGGTCATGTGTAGCCATGTTTACAGGATCTTCATAAGTGATATCTTATGATAAGTTTCTTTTACTGTGTGACTTATTTCACTTAGAATCATCGTACCTGAATCCACTCATTTTGCTGCTACTTGTCTTATGATATTGATTTCATGGCTGAAGGATATTCCATCACATGTAAGTACCACAATTTTTTAAACCATTTTTATCTTTCCTGGGATACTTAAGGTGTACCCAAGTTGATGTTCTTTTATGCAGTGCAGCCCTAAATTTTGGGATGGCTTTGTCTTATTGATTTTCAGTTTTCCCAATGTATATTCCCTAGACTGGAAGTGCCCTTGGCTCTGTAGCTCTGTTGTTTACTTGTTTTAGGGAACAAAATGCACTCCTCCAGAGAGGTAGTTGGCAATTTACATCCCGCCCATTAGCATAACAAGACTCCCTGTTTTCCAGGGCCTGTCTGGCCTTTCTGGTTTTTAACCATTTTGTGGAAGTCCCTTTTAACCGGTGGGAAGTGATACTACTTTGTAGTGCAGATTTGCATTGCCCGCTTTCTTGCTTGGCCAAAAAGGGCATATGCGTTTTCTCCTGAATATATTCAGGAGAAAACGCACACGCCCTTTTTGGCCAAGTGCATCATTGTCGAAGTTTTGCCCCTCTTCTTGTGCTTTAAAGAAGATTCCAACGTACCACTTTAAACCTGTTTCCTCCTATTCTGCCTCGCTTTCAGTTCCACCTCGTTGCCTTCCGTCAACAGATTTTTGGACGATAGTTTTCCTTTATTACTCTGCCAGTTTGTGAATTGTTGTGCCCCTGAGCCCCATTATTTAACTCGTTTTTTGTGAGCTGAACGCAAGTCTAATATTTTGGTTCAAGACCTATACTGGTTCCCAGTGGGTTGTTGAGACATTGATTAATTCTTCTTCCTCACGGGAAATAAGAGTGACATATGCCCGTCCAAATGCCTAACAGCTACTCTTTCATTGGTTCTCCCTCTTCCCTTTCATCGTCTGCCAAATTGGGAACCTGTGCGAACCAGGAGGTTAAAGATGCTGTCTCTCCAAGTTGGGAGATTGATAGTAAAGCAGTTGGAAAGTCAAACGGGAGCACCAAGAGAGGGACTATTCACTGAGTTTTAGAAACCTTTCGTATTCACAGTGTGTCCATTCTCTAGGGTTCCCGTACATGTTACAGCAGTTGTAGTATTCCCTTCACCCTGGAGAGTTGTGACCCATGGAATGGGGGCCATGCCTTATTGCTTTAAACGGTCTGCATTTGCTCACCCAATCTCACCAATCCTCTCAGTCCCATGAGTCCAGCCTTATTCCACATCCAGCTGTTTTTGTAGATAGGGACATTCCAGGTTTCATCAGAAACCCTGAAGGAATTGTGAAGAAGTTCCCTATTTTTTGTTTTTGAAATTCCTTTTTATAGTTGGTTTCAGCTGATTCCCGCTGCCATGTTTATGCTAGTCTCGACACACTTGATTCCCTTATGGAGACATATCAATACATAGGTTTTAAGATTCTTACTAGTCAGGTATATTCCTCTGTGGGAAATATGTGGTTTTGAGTCCCTTTCACTGAGGAATGTGTAGGTCTTGTCTATTCCACAGTTGGTTTTTGGAACGGTACCTGTGCTTATATCAAACTCTGGTTTTATGCATCACCCCACCTCTTCTTCCCACTTAAGCAGGCATAAGAGTGTTTTCTAAATGTGAGACTCTGTTCTCTTTCCTAACTCAGTTCATGTGTAGCCATGTTTACAGGATCTTCATAAGTGATATCTTATGAGAAGTTTCCTTTTCTGTGTGATTTATTTCACTTAGAATCATCGTACCTGTATCCACTCACTTTGCTTCTATGGGTCTTATGATATTGATTTCATTGCTGAGGGATATTCCATCGTACGTATGTACCACAATTTTTTGAACAATTTTTTTCTTTCCTGGGATACTTAAGTTGTACCCAAGTTGAGGTTCTTGTAAGCAGTGCAGCCCTAAATTTTGGGATGGCTCTGTCTTATTGATTTTCAGTTTTCCCAAGGTATATTCCCTAGACTGGAAGTGCCCTTGGCTCTGTAGCTCTGTTGTTTACTTGTTTTAGGGAGCACAATGCACTCCTCCAGAGTGGCAGTTGGCAATTTACATCCTGCCCATCAGCATATCAAGGCTCCCTGTTCTCCAGGGCATATCTTGCTTTTCTGGTTTTTACCCATTTTGTGGATGTCCATTTTGACTGCTGGGAATTGATACTTCTTTGTAGTGCAGATTTGCATTGCCCGCTTGCTTGCTTGGCCAAAAAGGGCGTATGCGTTATTTCTTGAATATATTCAGGAGAAAACACATACGAACTTTTGGGCCAAGTGCATCATTGTTGAAGTTGTGCCCCTCTTTCTGTGCTTTAAAGGCAATTCCAACGTACCTCTTGAAATCTGTTTCCTGCTATTCTGCCTCGCTTTCAAGTCTGCCTCGTTGCCTTCACACAACAGATTTTTGGACGATATTTGTCCTTTATTTCTCTGCCTGTTTGTGAATTGCTGTGCCCCTGAGCTCCTGTTTTTAACTCGTTTTTTCTGAGCTGAACTCAAGTCCAATTATTTGGTTCAGGAACTATACTGGTTCACGGTGGGTCGCTGAGACATTGGTTAATTCTTCTTCCTCCCGGGAAATAAGAGTGACATGTGCCCCTCCAAATGCCTAACAGCTACTCTCTCATTGATTCTCCCTCTTCCCTTTCATCCTCTGCCAAATTGGCAACCTGTGCGAACCAGGAGGTTAATGGTGCTGTCTCTCCACGTTGGGAGATTGATAGTAAAGTAGTTGGAAAGTCAAACCGGAGCACCAGGAGAGGGACTATTCGTTGAGTTTTAGAGACCTTTTGTATTCACAATGTGTCCATTCTCTTGGTTTCCCGTACATGTTATAGCTTTAGTAATATTCCCTTCAACTTGAAGACATGGGATCCATTGAATGGGTCCCATGCATTATTGCTTTAAAGTGTCTGCATTTGCTCACCCAATCTCACCAATCCTCTCAGTCCCATGTGTCCAGCCTTATGCCCCATCCAGCTGTCATTGTAGATAGGGTCATTCCAGATTTCATCAGAGACCCTGAAGGAATTGTAAAGAATTTCCCTTTTCTTTGTTCTTCAAATTCCGTTTTATAGTGGGTTTGAGCTGATTCTCACTGCCATGTTTATGCCAGTCTCGACACACTTGATTCCCTTATGGAGACATATCAATACATAGGTTTTAAGATTCTTACTAGTCAGATATATTCTTCTGTGGGAAATATGAGGTTTTGAGTCCCTTTCACTGAGGAAGGAGTAGGTCTCGTATGTTCCATTGTTGGTTTTAGGAACGGTACCTGTGCTTATATCAAACTCTGGTTTTATGCATCACCCCACCTCTCCTTCCCCCTTAAGCAGGCATAAGAGTGTTTTCTAAATGTCAAACTCTCTTCTTTTCCTAACTCAGTTCATGTGTAGCCATGTTTACAGGATCTTCATAAGTGATATCTTATGATAAGTTTCTTTTTCTGTGTGATTTATTTGACTTAGAATCATCGTACCTGAATCCACTCATTTTGCTTCTACTGGTCTTATGACATTGTTTTCATGGCTGAGGGATATTCCGTCGTACATAAGTACCACAATTTTTTGAACCATTTTCATCATTACTTGGATATTTAAGGTGTACCCAAGTTGAGGTTCTTGTAATCAGTGCCGCCCTAAATTTTGGGGTAGCTCTGTCTTATTGATTTTCAGTTTTCCCAAGGTATATTCCCTGGACTGAAGTGCCCTTGGCTCTGTAGCTCTGTTGTTTACTTGTTTTAGGGAACACAATGCACTCCTCCAGAGAGGCAGTTGGAAATTTACATCCCGCCCATCAGCATAACAAGGCTCTCTGTTCTCCTGGGCCTTTCTTGCCTTTCTGAATTTTAACGATTTTGTGGATGTCCCTTTTGACCGGTGGGAAGGGATACTTCTTTGTACTGCACAATTGCATTGCCTGCTTGCTTGCTTGGGCAAAAAGGTCGTATGCATTTTCTCCTGAATATATTCAGGAGAAAACCCATACGCCCTTTTTGGCCAAGTGCATCACTGTCGATGTTGTGCCCGTCTTCCTGTGCTTTAAAGGCAATTCCAACGTACCTCTTGAAATCTGTTTCCTGATATTCTGCCTTGTTTTCAAGACTTCCTCGTTGCCTTCCCTCAACAGATTTTTGGATGATAGTTGTCCATTATTACTCCCACTGTTTGTGAATTGCTGTACACCTGAGCTCCATTATTTAACTATTTTTTTTTTGAGCTGAACGCAAGTCCAATATTTTGGTTCAGGAACTATACTGGTTCCCGGTGGGTGGCTGAGACTTTGGTTAATTCTTCTTCCTCACGGGAAATAAGAGTGACATGTGCCCTTCCAAATGCCGAACAGCTATTCTTTCATTGGTTCTCCCTCTTCACTTTCATCCACTGTCAAATTGGCAACCTCTGTGAACCAGGAGGTTAAAGGTGCTGTCTCTCCAAGCTGGGAGATTGACAGTAAATCCGTTGGAAAGTCAAACCGGAGCTCCAGTAGAGGGACTATTTGTTGAGTTTTAGAGACCTTTCGTATTCACAGTGTTTCCATTCTCTAGGATTCCTGTATATGTTATAGCTCTAGAAAAATTCCCTTCAACCTGGAGACATGGGACCCATGGAATGGGTGCCATGCATTATTGCTTTAAAGTGTTTGCGTTTGCTCACCCAATCTCACCAATCCTCTCAGTCCCATATGTACAGCCTTATGCCACATCCAGCTGTCATTGTAGATAGGGTCATTCCAGGTTTCATTCAGAAACCCTGAAGGAATTGTAAAGAATTTCCCTTTTTTTGTTGTTTTTCAAATTCCTTTTTGTAGTGGGTTTGAGCTGATTCTCGCTGCCATGTTTATGCCAGTCTAGACACAATTGATTCCTTTACGGTGACATATCAATACATAGGTTTTAATATTCTTATTAGTCAGATATATTCCTAGGAGGGAAATATGTGGTTTTGAGTCCCTTTCACTGAGGAAGTTGTAGGTATTGCCTATTCCATAGTTGGTTTTTGGAACGGTACCTGTGCTTATATCAAACTCTGGTTTTATGCATCACCCCACCTCTCCTTCCCCCTTAAGCAGGCATAAGAGTGTTTTCTAAATGTGAGACTCTGTTCTCTTTCCTAACTCAGTTCATGTGTAGCCATGTTTACAGGATCTTCATAAGGGCTATCTTATGATAAGTCTCTTTTTCTGTGTGACTTGTTTCACTTAGAATCATAGTACCTGTATCCACTTTTTTGCTGCAACTGGTCTTATGACACTGATTTCATGGCTGAGGGATATTCCATCATAGATATGTACCACAATTTTTTGAACCAATTTTATCTTTCCTGGGATAATTAAGGTGTATCCAAGTTGAGGTTCTTGTAATCAGTGCCGCCCTAAATTTGGGGTGGCTCTGTCTTATTGATTTTCAGCTCTCCCAAGGTATATTCCCTGGACTGGATGTGCCCTTGGCTCTGTAGCTCTGTTGTTTACTTGTTTTAGGGAACACAATGCACTCCTCCAGAGAGGCAGTTGGCAATTTACATCCCGCCCATCAGCATAACAATGCTCCCTGTTCCCCAGGGCCTGTCTTGCCTTTCTGAATTTTACCCATGTTGCGGATGTCCCTTTGGACAGGTGGGAAGTGATACTTCTTTGTAGTGCAGACTTACATTGTCCGCTTGCTTGCTTGGCCAAAAAGGGCGTATGCGTTTTCTCCTGAATATACTCAGGAGAAAATGCATACGCCCTTTTTGGCCAAGTGCATCATTGTCGAAGTTGTGCCCCTCTTCCTGTGCTTTAAAGGCAATTCCAAGGTACCTCTTGGAATCTGTTTCCTGCTATTCTGCCTCTCTTTCAAGTTCACCTCGTTGCCTTCCCTTAACAGATTTTGGATGATAGTTGTCCTTTATTACTCTGCCAGTTTGTGAATTGCTGTGTCCATGAGCTCCATTTTTCAACTCGTTTTTTCTGAGCAGAACGCATGTGCAAAATTTTGGCTCAGGACTTATACTAGTTGGCGTTGGGTGGCTGAGACTTTGGTAATTCTTCTTCCTGCCGGGAAATTAGAGTGACATATGCCCGTCCAAATACCTAACAGCTACTCTCTCTTTGGTTCTCCCTCTTCCCTTTCATCCTCTGTCAAATTGGCAATGTGTGAGAACCAAGAGGTTAAAGGGGCTGTCTCTCCAAGTTGGGAGATTGATAGTAAAGCAGTTGGAAAGTCAAACCGGAGCACCAGGAGAGGGAATATTCGTTGAGTTTTAGAAACCTTTCGTATTCACAGTGTGTCCATTCTCTAGGTTTCCATACATGTTATAGCTGTAGTAATATTCCCTTCAACCTGGAGAGTTGGGACCCATGGAATGGGTGCCAGGCATTATTGTTTTAAAGGGTCTGCATTTGCTCATCCAATCTCACCAATCCTCTCAGTCCCAAGTGTCCAGCCTTATGCCACATCCAGCTGTCATTTTAGACAGGGTCATTCCAGGTTTCATCAGAGACCCTGAAGGAATTGTAAAGAATTTCCCTGTTTTTGTGTTTTGTTTTTGAAATTCCTTTTTATAGTGGGTTTGAGCTGATTCTCGCTGCCATGTGTATGCCAGTCTAGACACACTTGATTCCCTTAGGGAGACATATCAATACATAGGTTTTAAGATTCTTACTAGTCAGATATATTCCTCTGCGGGAAATATGGGGTTTTGAGTCCCTTTCACTGAGGAAGGTATAGGTAGGTCTTGTCTATTTCATAGTTGGTTTTGGGAATGGTACCTGTGCTTATATCAAACTCTGGTTTTATGCATCTCCCCACCTCTCCTTCCCCCTTAGGCAGGCATAAGAGTGTTTTCTAAATGTGAGACTCTGTTCTCCTTCCTAACTCAGTTCATGTGTAGCCATGTTTACAGGATCTTCATAAGTGATATCTTATGATAAGCTTCTTTTTCTGTGTGACTTATTTCACTTAGAATCATCGTACCTGAATCCACTCATTTTGCTGCTACTGGTCTTATGACATTGATTTCATGGCTGAGGGATATTCCATCGTACGTAAGTACCACAAATTTTTGAACCATTTTTGTCTTTCCTGGGATATTTCACGTGTACCCAAGTTGAGGTTCTTGTAAGCAGTGCAGCCCTAAATTTGGGGATGGCACTGTCTTATTGATTTTCAGTTTTCCCAAGGTATATTCCCTATACTGGAAGTGCCCTTTGCTCTGTAGCTCTGCTGTTTACTTGTTTTAGGGAACACAGTGCACTCCTCCAGTGAGGCAGTTGGCAATTTACATCCCGCCCAACCGCATAACAAGGCCCCCTTTTCTCCAGGGCCTGTCTTGCCTTTCTGGTTTTACACATTTTGTGGATGTCCCTTTTGACCGGTGGGAAGTGATACTTCTTTGTAGTGCAGATTTGCATTGCCCACTTGTTTGCTTGGCCAAAAAGGTCGTATGCGTTTTCTCCTGCATATATTCAGGAGAAAATGCATACGCCCTTTTTGGCCAAGTGCATCATTGTCGAAGTTGTGCCCCTCTTCCTGTGCTTTACAGGTGTTTCCAACGTACCTCTTGAAATCTGGTTCCTGCTATTCTGGCTCGCATTCAAGTCTGCCTCGTTGCCTTCCCTCAACAGATTTTTGGATGATAGTTGTCCTTTATTACTCTTCCAGTTTGTGAGTTGCTGTGCCCTTGAGCTCCATTTTTCAACTCGTTTTTTGTGAGCTGAACGCATGTCCAAAATTTTGATTCAGGACCTATACTGGTTCCCAGTGGGTGGCTGCAACTTGGTTAATTCTTCTTCCTGCCGGGAAATTAGAATGACATATGCCCGTCCAAATGCCTAACAGCTACTCTCTCATTGGTTCTCCCTCTTCCCTTTCATCCTCTGCCAAATTGGCAACCTGTGAAAACCACGAGGTTAAAGGGGCTGTCTCTACAATTTGGGAGATTGATAGTAAAGCAGTTGGAAAATCAAACCGGAGCACCAGGAGAGGGAATATTCGTTGAGATTTAGAAACCTTTCGTATTCACAGTGTGTCCATTCACTAGGTTTCCCGTACATGTTATAGTTGTAGTAATATTCCCTTCAAGCTGGAGAGTTGGGACCCATGGAAAGGGTGCCATGCATTATTGCTTTAAAGTGTCTGCATTTGCTCACACATTCTCAACTATCCTCTCAGTCCCAAGTGTCCAGCCTTATGCCACATCCAGCTGTCATTTTAGACAGGGTCATTCCAGGTTTCATCAGAGACCCTGAAGGAATTGTAAAGAATTTCCCTGTTTTTGTGTTTTATTTTTGAAATTCCTTTTTATAGTGGGTTTGAGCTGGTTCTCGCTGCCATGTGTATGCCAGTCTAGACACACTTGATTCCCTTACGGAGACATATCAATACATAGGTTTTAAGATTCTTACTAGTCAGATATATTTTTCTGCGGGAAATATGGGGTTTTCAGTCCCTTTCACTGAGGAAGGTGTAGGTCTTGTCTATTCTGTACTTCGTTTTCGGAACGGTACCTGTGCTTATATCAAACTCTGGTTTTATGCATCTCCCGACCTCTCCTTCCCCCTTAAGCTGGCATAGGCGTGTTTTCTAAATGTGAGACTCTCTTCTCTTTCCTAACTCAGTTCATGTTTAGCCATGTTTACAGGATCTTCAGAAGTGATATCTTATGATAAGTTTCTTTTTCTGTGTGACTTATTTCACTTAGAGTCATCATACCTGAATCCACTCATTTTGCTGCTACTGGTCTTATGACATTGATTTCATGGCTGAGGGATATTCCATCATACGTAAGTACCACAATTTTTTGAACCATTTTTATCTTTCCTGGGATACTTAAGGTGTACCCACGTTGACGTTCTTGTAAGCAGTGCACCCCTAAATTTTGGGGTGGCTCTGTCTTATTGATTTTCAGTTTTCCCAAGGTATATTCCCTATACTGGAAGTGCCCTTGGCTCTGTAGCTCTGTTGATTACTTGTTTTACGGAACACAATGCACTCCTCCAGTGAGGCAGTTGGCAATTTACATCCCACCCGTCAGTATAACTATGCTCCCTGTTCTCCAGGGCCTGTCTTGCCTTTCTGGTTTTTACCCATTTTGTGGATTTCCCTTTTGACCGGTGGGAAGTGATACTTCTTTGTAGTGAAGATTTGCATTGCCCGCTTGCTTGCCTTGCGAAAAAGGGCGTATGTGATTTCTCCTGATTATATTCAGGAGAAAATGCATACGCCCTATTTGGCCAAGTGCATCATTGACAAAGTTGTGCCCTCTACCTGTTCTTTCAAGTCAATTCCAACGTACCTCTTGAAATCTGTTTCCTGCTATTCTGCCTCGCTTTCAAGTCCGCCTCGTTGCCTTCACTCAACAGATTTTTGGATGATAGTTGTCCTTTATTACTCTGCCTGTTTTCTGAATTGCTGTGCCCCTGAGCTCCTTTTTTGAACTCGTTTTTGTGAGCTGAACGAAAGTCCAAAAGACTGCTTCACGACCTATACTGGTTTACTGTGCTTGGCTGAGTCGTTGGTTAATTCTCCTTCCTGACATGAAATTAGAGTGACATGTGACCGTCCAAACGCCTAAAAGCTAATCTCTCCGTGATACTCCCTCTTCCCTTTCATCCTCTGCCAAATTGGCAACCTGTGCAAACTAGGAGGTTAAAGGGGCTGTTTCTCCAAGTTGGGAGATTGATAGTAAAGCAGTTGGAAAGTCAAACCAGGGCACCAGCAGAGGGACTATTAGTTGAGTTTTAGAAACCTTTCGTATTCACAGAGTGTACTTTCTCTAGGTTTCCCATACATGTTATATATGTAGTAATATTCCCTTCAACCTGGAGAGTTGGGACCCATGGAATGGGTGCCACACATTATTGCTTTAAGGGGTCTGCATTTTCTCACCCAATCTCACCAATCCTCTCAGTCCGAAGTGTCCAGCCTTATGCCACATCCAGCTGTCGATGTAGATAGGGTCATTCCAGGTTTCGTCAAAGACCCTGAAGAAATTGTAAAGAATTTCCTCTTTTTTTTGTGTGTTTGAAATTCCTTTATATAGTGGGTGTGAGCTGATTCTCAGTGCCATGTTTATGCCAGTCTAGAAACACTTGATTGCCTGATGGAGACATATCAATAAATAGGTTATAAGATTCTTACTAGTCAGATATATTCCTCTGCAGGTAATATGGGGTTTTGAGTGCCTTTCACTGAGGTAGGTGTAGGTCTTGTCTATTCCATATCTGATTTTTGGAAAGGTACATGTACTAATATCAAACTCTGGGTTTATGCATCACCCCACCTCTCCTTCCACCTTCAGCAGGCATAAGAGTGTTTTCTAAATGTGAGACTCTGCTCTCTTTCCTAACTCAGTTCATGTGTAGCCATGTTTACAGGACCTTCATACATGGTATCTTATGATAAGTTTCTTTTTCTCTGTGACTTATTTCACTTAGAATCATCGTACCTGAATCCACTTATTTTGCTGCTACTGGTCTTATGACATTGATTTCATGGCTGAGGGATATTCCATCGTACATATGTACCCCAATTTCTTGAATCATTTTTATCTTTCCTGGGATATTTCACGTGTACCCAAGTTGAGGTTCTTGTAAGCAGTGCAGCCCTAAATTTGGGGGTGGCTCTGTCTTATTGATTTTCAGTTTTCCCAAGGTATATTCACTAGGCTGGAAGTGCCCTTGGCTCTGTAGCTCTGTTGTTTACTTGTTTTGGGGAACACAATGCACTCCTCCAGAGAGGCAGTTGTCAATTTATGTCCCGCCCATCAGCATAACAAGGCTCCCAGTTCTCCAGGGGCTGTCTTGCCTTTCTGCTTTTTACACATTTTGCAGATATCCCTTTTGACTGGTTGGAGGTGATAATTCTTTGTAGTGCAGATTTGCATTGCCTGCTTGCTGGTTTGGCCAAAAAGGGCGTATTCGTTTTCTCCTGAATATATACAGGAGAAAAGGAATACGCCCTTTTTGGCCAAGTGCATCATTGTCGAATTTGTGCCCCTCTTCCTGTGATTTAAAGGCGATTCCAACATACCACTTGAAATATGTTTCCTGCTATTCTGTCTCTCTTTCAAGTCCGCCTCGTTGCCTTCCATTAAACAGATATTTGGATGATACTTGTCCTATATTTCTCTGCCAGTTTGTGAATTGCTGTTCCCCTGAGCTCCATTTTTCGACTCGCTTTTTGTGAGTTGAATGCAAGTCCAAACTTTGGTTCAGGACCTACACTGGTGTCCGGTGGGTGCCTGACACTTTGGTTAATTCTTCTTCCAGCCGGGAAATTAGAGGGACATGTTCCCGTCCAAATGCCTAACAGCTACTATCTCATTGGTTTTCCCTCTTCCCTTTCATCCTCTGCCAAATTGGCAACCTGTGAGATCCAGGAGGTTAAAGGGGCTGTCTTTCCAAGTTGGGAGATTGATAGTAAAGCAGTTGGAAAGTCAAACCGGAGCACCAGGAGAGGGACTATTAGTTGAATTTTAGAGACCTTTCGTATTCACAGTGTGTCCATTCTCTAGGTTTCCCGTACATGTTATAGCTGTAGTAATATTCCCTTCAACCTGGAGAGTTGGGACCCATGGAATGGGTGCCACTCATTATTGCTTTAAAGGGTCTGCATTTGCTCACCCAATCTCACCAATCCTCTCAGTCCCAAGTATTCAGCCTTATGCCACATCCAGCTGTCATTGTACATAGGGTCATTTCAGGTTTCATCAGAGACCTTGAAGGAAGTGTAAGAAATTTCGCAGTTTATTTGTTTTGTATTTGAAATTACTTTTTAAAGTGGGTTTGAGCTGATTCTCACGGTCATGTTTATGCCAGTCTAGACACACTTGATTCCCTTATGGAGACATATCAATACATACGTTTTAAGATTCATACTAGTAAGATATATTACTCTGTGGTGAATATGGGGTGTTGAGTCCCTTTCACTGAGGAAGGTGTAGGTCTTGTCTATTCCGTATTTGGTTTTTGGAAAGGTACCTGTACTAATATCAAACTCTGATTTTATGCATCACCCCACCTCTCCTTCCCCCTTAAGCAGGCATAAGCGTGCTTTTTAAATGTGAGTCTCTCTTCTCTTTCCTAACTCAGTTCATGTGTAGCCATGTTTACAGGATCTTCATAAGTGATATCTTATGATAAGTTTCTTTTTCTGTGTGACTTATTTCACTTAGAATTATCGTACCTAAATCCTCTCATTTTGCTGCTACTGGCCTTATGACATTGATTTCATGGCTCAGGGATATTCCATCGTACGTAAGTACCACAATTTCTTGAACCATTTTTGTCTTTCCTGGTATATTTAAGGTGTACGCAAGTTGAGGTTTTTGTAAGCAGTGCAGCCCTGAATTTTGGTGTCGATCTGTCTTATTTATTTTCAGTTTCCCCAAGGTATATTCCCTAGACTGGAAGTGCCCTTGGCTCTGTAGCTCTGTTGTTTACTTGTTTTAGGGAACACAATGCACTCCTCCAGAGAGTCAGTTGGCAGTTTACATCCCGCCCATCAGCATAACAAGGCTCCCTGTTCTCCAGGGCCTGTCTTGCCTTTCTGGTTTTTACACTTTTTGCGGATGTCCCTTTTGACCGGTGGCAAGTGATACTTCTTTGTAGTGCCGATTTGCATTGCCCGCTTGCTTGCTTGTCCAAAAAGGGCATATGTGTTTTCTCCTGAATATATTCACGTGAAAACCCATATGCCCTTTATGGCCATTTCCATAATTTTCGAAGTTGTAATGCTTTTCCTGTGTTTAAAGGCGATTCCAGTGTACCTCTTGAAATCTGTTTCATGCCATTCTTCCTCATTTTCCCTTCCGCCTCGTGGCTTTCCCTCAACAGATTTTTGGCAGCGAGTAGTCCTTTATAACTCTTCAGTTTAGTGAATTGCTGTGGCCCTGAGCTCCATTTTTCAACTCGCGTTTTTGTGCGCTGACCGTAAATCAACAGTTTTGCTTCTAGACTTATACTGGTTCTGGGGGGCAGGCTTAGACTTTGGTTAATTCCTCTTTGTGACGGGAAATTAGAGACACATGTGGCCGTCCAAATGCCTACAGCCACTCTCTCATTGGTTCTCTCTCTTCCCTTATTTCCTGTGCACAATTTGCCAACTGTGCGAACCAGGAGGTTATAGTGGCTGACTTTCCAAGTTGGGAGATTGATAGTAAAGCAGTTGGAATGTCAAACTGGAGTACAAGTAGAGTTTTAGAAACCTTTCACCATCAGATGGTTTCCATTCTCTAGGTTCCCATACACGTTATAACTGTAGTGATATTCCCTTCTACCCGGAGAGTTGGGAACCATGGAATGGGTGGCAGGCATTATTGCTTTAACGGGTCTGCATTTTTTCACCCAATCTCACCAATCCTCTCAGTCCCAAGTGACCAGCCTTATGCCACATCCAGCTGTCATTGTAGATAGGGTCATTCCAGGTTTCATCAGAACCCCTGAAGATATTGTGTAAGAATTTTACTGTTTATATGTTTTGTTTTGAAATTCATTTTTATAGTGGGTTTGAGCTGATTCTCACTGCCATGTTTATGTCGTTCTAGACACACTTGGTTCCCTTACGGAGACATATCAATACATAGGTTTTAAAATTCTTACTACTCATATATATTTCTCTGCAGGGAATAGGGATGTTGAGTTCCATTCACTGAGGAAGGAGTAGGGCTTGTCTCTTCTGTTTTTGGATTATGGAACGGTACCTGTGCTATATCAATCTTATGTTTTGTGCATCTCCACACCTCTCTCTCCCCTTAAGCAAGCGTTAGATTGTTTTCTAAATCTGAGACTCTGTTCTCTTCCCTAAATCAGTTCATATGTAGCCATGTTTACATTCCTTTCATAAGTGATATCTTATGTCAGAATGCACCATGGCCGTTCTCATAATAATGCTCCATGTCCCCTGTCATCACAATGCACCATGCCCTGGTTATCACAATGCTCCATGTCCCTTGTCATCAGAATTCTCCACGTCCCTGTCATCACAATGCTACATGTCACTTCTCATCAAAATGTTACATGCTCTTGTCATCACAATTCTCCATCCACTTGACATTGCAATGCTCCAGGCACTTGTCATCACAATGCTCCATGCACATGCCATCACAAAGCTCCATGCCCTTGTCATCACAATGTGCCATGACCCCTGTCATCACAATGCTCCCTGACACCTGTCATCACAATGCTTCATGCCCCATGTCATTACAGTGCTCCATGATGCTCGACATCACAATTAACCAAGGTCTTTTCATCACAATGCTCATGGGCCAATATCATCACAATGCTCCATGACCACTGTCATCACAACACTCCATGACACCTGACAACACAATGATTCCGGACTCTTGTCATCACAATGTCCCATTCCCTTGTCATCACAATGCTCCATGACACCTGTCATCACAATATTCCATGAATATTTTCAGCCCAATGATCCATGACCCTTGTCATCACAATACTCCAAGCCATTGTCATCAAAATGCTCCATTACCTTTGTCATCAGAATCCTCCATGACACTTGGCATCACAATGCTCCATGCCATTGTCATCACAATGGGCCATTACATATGTCATCACAATTCTCCCTGACACCTGTCTTCACTATACTGCATGACCTGGTCATCACAATGCTCCATGCCCTTGTCATCACAATCTGCCATTCCAACTGTCATCGCAAGAATCCTTGAAACTTATTAGACCAATGCTCCATGCCCTTGTCATCACAATGCTCCATGCCCTTGTTATCACAATGCTCCATGACCCCTGTCATCACAATGCTCCGTGACTCCAGTCATCACAATGCTTCATGTACTTTGTCATCACAATTGTCCATTTCCTCGTCATCAACAGTCTCTGTGACCTTTTTAACGACAATGCTCCATGAAGTTTTCATCACAATGCTCTTTGACCCTTGACATCACAATGCTCTATGCCTTTCTCAGAACAATGCTCCATGACCCTTGTCATCACAATGCTCTATGCGCTTGTTAGCACAATGCTTCATGACACGTGTCATCTCAATGCACCATGCGCTTGTAATCACAGTGCTCCACAAACTTCTCATCACCATGCTGCATAAAACTTCTCATCACAATGCTCCATGCACTTGTCATCAAAATGCTCTCTCACCACTGATATCCCAATGCTACATAACTATTTGTCACAATACCCCCTCACTCCTGTCATCACAATGTTCCATGACTCCTGTCATCACAATGATACATGCACTTATAATCACAATGTTCGATGACCCCTGCCATCACAATGTTCCATAACACCTGTCATCAAAATGCTCCATGACCCTGTTCATCAAAATGCTCCATGACACCTGACATCACAGTGTTCCATAAAACCTGTCATCAAAATGTTCCATGACATTTTTCATCAAATGGCTCCATGACCCTGTCATCAAAAAGCTCCCTGCCCTTCTCATCACAATGCACAATGCCCGTGCCATCAGAATGCTCCATGACCTCTGTCATCACAAAGATCCATGACCCTTGGCATCACAATGCTACATTTCTTTGTCATCACAATGCTCCATGAACTTTTCATCACAATGCTCTTTGACCCTTGTCATCACAGTGCTCTATGCCTTTCTCAGCAAAATGCTCCATGACCATTGTCATCACAATGCTCAATACACTACTCATCAAAATGCTCCCTGACACTTGTTGTCTGTATGCTCCTTGAACACTGTCATGACAAGGCTCCATGCCTTTTTCATCACAATGATCCATGCCCTTTTCATCACAATGCTCCAAGACCCATATAATCAAAATGCTCCATGCCCTTGTCATCACAAAGCTCAAGGATGCATGCCAACAAAATGCTCCTTGGTCTTCTCCTCACAATGCTCCATGCCCTTGTCATCACAATGTTCCAAGACAACTGTAATCACAATGCTCCATGCCCCTTTTCATCAGTATGCTCCATGAGACTTTTCATCACAAGGCTCCATGGATTTGTCATCACAGTGCTCCAGGACCTTGTCATCACCATGCTCCATTCCCTTGTCCTCACTATGCTCCATGACTCCTTTCATCACAATGCTACATGCACTTATCATCACAATGTTCGATGACCCCTGACATCACAATGTTCCATAACAACTGTCATCAAAATGTTCCATGACACTTTTCATCAAATTGCTCAAAGACCCTGTCATCAGAATGCTCCGTGCCTTTCTCATCACAATGCACAACGCCCTTGCCATCAAAATGCTCCATGACCTTTGTCATCACAAAGATCCATGACCCTTGGCATCACAATGCTCCATGTCATTGTCATCACAATGCTCCATGCACGCTCTCATCACATTGCTCCATGCCCTTGTCTTCACAAAGCTCCATGACACGTCATCAGAATGCTCCATGGCCTTCACATCACAATGATCCATGCCCTTGCCATCACAATGCTCCATTACCCCTGTCATAACAATGCTCCATGACCCCTGCCATCACGATGTTCCATGGTCTTGTCATCACAAAGCTCCATGACCCTTCTCATCACAATGCTCCAAGACCCCTTTAATCACAATGCTCCATGCCCTTGCCATCACAATGCTCCAAGACCCCCGTAAACACAATGCTTCATGCCCATTTTCATCTCAATGCCCATGAACCCTGTCATCACAATGCACCATGCCAATCATCATAATGCTTCATGCTATTGTCATCACAATGAAATCAAAATGCTCCATGAACTCTGTCATAACAATGCTCCAAACGCTTGTGATCACAATATTCCAAAACACTTGTCATCACAATGCACCATGACGCTCGTCATCACAATTATCAATGGTCTTCTCATCACAATGGTCCATGACCATTGTCATCACAATGCTCAATACACTTGTCATCAAAATGCCCCCTGACACTTGTTGTCTGTATGCTCCTTGAACCCTGTCATGACAAGGCTCCATGCCTATTTCATCACAATGATCCATGCCAATTTCATCGCAGTGCTCAATACACTTGTCATCAAAATGCTCCCTGACACTTGTTGTGTGTATGCTCCTTGAACCGTGTCATGACAAGGCTCCATGCCTATTTCATCACAATGATCCATGGCATTTTCATCACAGTGCTCCAAGACCCATGTAATCAAAATGCTTCATGCCCTTGTCATCACAAAGCTCGATGACGCATGCCATCAGAATGCTCCTTGGTCTTCTCCTCACAATGCTCCATGCCCTTGTCATCACAATGTTCCAAGACCCTTTTCATCAGTATGCTCCATGAGACTTGTCATCACAAGGCTCCATGGTTTTGTCATCACAATGCTCAAGGAACTTGTCATCACAATAGTTCACGACCTTGTCATGAAAAGTCTCAATGGCCATTGTCATCATAATGCTCCTAGCCCTAGTCATCACAATGCTCCATTATATTTGTCATCACAATCCTCCATTTCATTTGGCATCACAGTACTCCCTACCATTGTCATCGCAATGGACCATGACATATGTCATCACAATGCTCCCTGACACCTGTCTTCACAATACACCATGACCTTCTCTTCACAATGATCCATGCCCTTGTCATCACAATGCACCATGTCCACTGTCATCACAATAATCTATGAAACTTGTAAGACAAATGCTCCATGCTCCTGTCATCACAATGCTCCATGCCCTTGTCATCACAATGCTCCATGACTTGTCATCACAATCCTCCATGACCCATGACACATGTATCACAGTGTTCCATGCCCTAGTCATCACAATGCTCCAAGACCCCTGTAATCACAATGTTCCATGCCCCTTTTCATCAGAATGCTCCATGAGATTTGTCATCACAAGTCTCCATTGTCTTCTCATCACAATGCTCCAGGACCTTGTCATCACCATGCTCCATTCCCTTCTCATCACAATGCTCCATGACCACTGTCATCACAATAATCCATGAATATTTTCAGCCCATTGCTCCAAGACCTATTCATCACAATGCTCTATGGACAATATCAACACAATGCTCCATGACCACTGTCATCACAACACACCATGACACCCGACAACACAATGATCCGCGACTCTTGTCATCACAATGCTCCATTCCATAGTTATCACAGTGCTCCATGACACCTGTCATCACAACACTCCATGAACATTTTCAGCCCAGTGCTCCATGACCCTTGTCATCACAATGATCCATGCTCTTGTCATCCCAATGCTCCATGACCCCTGTATTCACAATGTTCCGTGACGCTAGTTATCACAGTGCTCCATGACACATGTCATCACAATGCTCCATGCCTTTGTCAGCAAAATGCTACATGACCTTGTCATTACAATGCTCTATGCGCTTGTCATCACAATACTCCATTTCCACTGTCATCACAATCCTCCATGAAACTTGAGATCACATTGCTTCATGCCCTTGTCCTCACAATGCTCCATGCTCCTTGAAATCAAAATGATCCATGACCTCCTTGCCCTGGTCATCACATTGCTCCATGCCCTTGTTATCACAATGCTCCATGACCCCTGCCATCACAATGCTCTGTGACTCCAGTCATCACAATGCTTCATGACCTTGTCACCACAGTGGTCCATGCCCTCGTCATCATCACTCTCTGTGAGCATTTTAACCAAAATGATCCATGAACTTTTCATCACAATGATCTTTGAACCTTGTCATCACAATGCTCTATGCCATTCTCAGCACAATGCTCCATGACCCTTGTCATCACAATGCTCCATGTGCTTGTCAGCACAATGTTCCATGACACGTCATCACAATGCTCAAGGACCCCTGTCATCACAATGCTCTGTGACTCCAGTCATGACAATGCTTCATAACGTTTGTCATCACGATGATCCATGCCCGTGTCATCACAAGGTTCTGTGACCTTTGTAACCACAATGCTCCATGAACTATTCATCACAATTCACAGTGACACTTGTCATCACAATGCTCCATGTCTTTGTCATAACAATGCTCCATGACCATTGTCTTCACAATGTGCCACACGCATTTCATCACAACGGTCAACAACCTTTTCATTGCAATGCTCCATAAACCTTGTAATCACAATGGTCCATGCACTTCTCATCAAAATGCTCTCTCACGAGAGAAATCACAGTGTTCCATCACTAGTCATCACAATACTCCCTCACCCCTATAATCACAATGTTCCATGACCCTGTCATCACACTGCAACATCCCCTTATCATCACAATGTTCCATGACCCCTGACATCACAATGTTCAATAACCCCTGTCATCAAAATGCTTCATGATCCTTTTCATCCCAATGCTCCAAGACCCCTGACATCACAATGTTCTATAACACCTGCCATCAAAATATTCCATTACAATTTTCATCAAATTGCTGCATAACCCGGTCATCAAAATGCTCCCTGCATTTCTCATGGCAATGCACCATGCCCTTGTCATCAAAATGCTCCATGACTTGTCATCACAAAGCTCCATGACCCTTCGATCACAATGCTCCATGTCATTGTCATCACAATGCTCCATGAACACTCTCATCACATTGCTCAATGCCCTTGTCATCACAAAGCTCCATGACACTTGTCATCACAATGCTCGATGCTTTTCTCATCACAATGCTCCATGCCCTTGTCATTACAATCCTGCATGACCCATGTATCATAGTGTTCCATACCCTTGTCATCACAATGCTCCATGCCCACTCTCATCACAATAATCCATGAAACATTTCAGACCAATGTTCCATGCCCTTCTCATCACAATGCTCATTTACCTCTGTCATAACAATGCACCGTGACTCCTGCCATCAAAATGTTCCACGGCCTAGTCATCACAAGGTTCCATGACACTTGTCATCACAATGCTGAAGGCCCCTGTAATCACAATGCTCCACGCTCTTGTCATCAAAAAGCTCCATGACACATGTCATCAGAAGGTTCCATGGCCTTCTCATCACAATGCTCTATGCCCTTGTCATCACAATGCTCCATGCCACTTTTTCATCTCAGTGATCCATGAAACCTGCCATCACAATGCACCATGCCCATCATCATAATGCTTCAGGCTATTGTCATCACAATGAAATCAATATTCTCCATGACCTCTGTCATAATAATGCTCCAAACACTTGTGATCACAATGTTCCATAACACTTATCATCACAACACCCCATGATGCTCATCATCACAATTATCCATGGTCTTCTCTTCACAATGCTCCATGATCTTTGTCATCACAATGCTCAATACACTTGTCATCACAATGCTCCCTGACACTTGTCATCAGTATGCTCCTTGAACCATTTCATGACAAGGCTCCATGCCTTTGTCATCACAATAATCCATGCCCTTTTCATCACAATGCTCCAAGATCCCTGTAATCACAATGATCCATGCCATTGTCATCAAAAAGCTCCATGACGCATGTCATCAGAATGCTTCATGGTTTTCTCATCATAATGCTCCATGCCCTTGTCATCACAATGCTCCAAGACCCCTGTAATCACAATGCTCCATGCCCCTTTTCATCAGAATGCTCCATGAGACTTGTCATCACAAGTCGCCATGGTCTTCTCCTCACAATGCTCCAGGACCTTTTCCTCAACATGCTCCATTCCCTTGTCATCACAATGCTCCATGACCCCTGTCATCACAATAGTCCATGAACATTTTCAGCCCAATGCTCCACGACCTACTCATCACAATGCTCCATGGCCAATATCATCACAATGCTCCATGACCACTGTCATCACAACACTCCATGACAACTGACAACAAAATGATCTGGGACTCTTGTCATCACAATGCTCCATTCCCTAGTCATCACAATGCTCCATGACCCCTGTCATCACAACACTCCATGAACATTTTCAGCCCAGTGATCCATGACCCTTGTCATCACAATGATTCATGCCCTTGTCATCCCAATGCTCCATGACCCGTGTATTCACAATAATCCGTGACGCTTGTCATCACAGTGCTCCATGACACATGTCATCACAATGCTCCATGCCTTTGTCAGCAAAATGCTACATGACCTCTCCATTAAAATGCTCTATGTGCTAGTCATCACAATACTCCATTACCATTTTCATCACAATCCTCCATGAACCTTGGGATCACATTGCTTCATGCCCTTGTCATCACAATGCTCCATGCTCCTTGAAATCAAAATGATCCATGACCTCTGTCATCACAATGCTCCAAAACCTTGTGATCACAATGTTCTTAAACACTTGTCATCACAACGCTCCATGATGCCTGTCATCACAATACTCCATGCCCTTTTCATCACAATGCTCCAAGACATTTGTCATCACAATTTTCAATACACTTGTCATCACAATGCTCCCTGACACTTGTCATCAGAATGCTCCTTGAACCCTGTCACGAAAAGGCTCCATGCCTTTTCATCACAATGCCCCATGCCATTTTCGTCACAATGCTCCATGCCATTGTCATCAAAATACTCCACAAGCTTGTCATCAGAATGCTCCATGACCCTTGTCATCACATTTCTCCATGCACTTGTCATCACAATGCTCCCTGACCGTTGTCATCACAATGCTCCAAGCCATTGTCATCACAATGCTCCATTACATTTGTCATCAGAATCCTCCATGACACTTGGCATCCCAATGCTCCATGCCATTGTCATCACAATGGGCCATTACATATGTCATCACATTGCTCCCTGACATCTGTCTTCACAATACTGCATGTCCTGGCCATCACAATGTTCCATGCCCTTGTCATCACAATGTGCCATTCCAACTGTCATCGCAATAATCCCTGAAACTTATTAGACAAATGCTCCATGCCCTGGTCATCACAATGCTCCATGCCCTTGTTATCACAGTGCTCCATGACCCCTGTCATCACAATGCTCTGTGACTCCAGTCCTCACAATGCTTCATGACCTTTGTCACCACAATGGTCCATGCACTCGTCATCATCAGTCTCTGTGAGCTTTTTAACCAAAATGATCCATGAACTTTTCATCACAATGCTCTTTGACCCTTGTCATCACAATGCTCTATGCCTTTCTCAACACAATGCTCCATGACAATTGTCATCACAATGATCCATGCACTTGTCAGCACATTGCTCCATGACACATGTCATCACAAGCTCCGTGACCCTTGTCATCACAATGCTCCATGCTCTTGTCAGCACAATGCTCATTGACACACGCCATCACAATGCTCCATGACCCCTGTCATCACAATGCTCCGTGACTCCAGTAATCACTATGCTTCATAACGTTTGTCATCATAATGGTCCATGCCCGTGTCATCACAAGGCTCTGTGAACTTTTTATCCACAATCATCCATGAACTTTTCATCACAATTCTCTGTGACACTTGTCATCACAATGCTCCATGTCTTTGTCAGAACAATGCTCCATGACCATTGTCTTCACAATGTGCCACACGCATTTCATCACAACGGTCCACAACCTTGTCATTGCAATGCTCCATAAACCTTGTAATCACAATGCTCCATGCACTTCTCATCAAAATGCTCTCTCACCAGAGATATCACAGTGTTCCATCACTAGTCATCACAATACTCCCTCACCACTGTAATCAAAATGTTCCATGACCCTGTCATCACAATGCTACATCCCCTTATCATCACAATGTTCCATGACCCATGTCATCAAAATGCTCCATGACCCTTTTAATCCCAAAGCTCCAAGAACCCTGACATCGTAATGATCTATAACCCCTGCTATCAAAATATTCCATTACACTTTTAATCAAATTGCTGCATGAACCTGTCATCAGAATGCTCCCTGCCCTTCTCATCAGAATGCACCATGCCGTTGTCATCAAAATGCTCCATGTCTTGTCATCACAAAGCTCCATGACCCTTTGAATCACAATGCTCCAGATCATTGTCATCAGAAAGCTCCATGAAACCTCTCATCACATTGCTCCATGACCTTGTCATCACAAAGCTCCATGACACTTGTCATCACAATGCTCGATGACCTTCTCATCACAATGCTCCATGTCCTTGTCATTACAATCCTGCATGACCCATGTATCATAGAGTTCCGTACCCTTGTCATTACAATGCTCCATGCCCACTCTCATCACAATAATCCCTGAAACATTTCAGACAAATGTTCCGTGTCCTTCTCATCAAAATGCTCCATTACCCCTGTCATTACAATGCACCATGATACCTGCCATCACAAAGTTCCACGGCCTGGTCATCACAAGGTTCCATGACACTTGTCATTACAATGCTGGAGACCCCTGTAATCACAATGCTCCATGCCCTTGTCATTACAAAGCTCCTTGACGCATGTCATCAGAATGTTCCATGGCCTTCTCATCAAAATGCTCCATGCCCTTGTCATCACAATGCTCCAAGACCCCTGTAAACACAATGCTCTATTACCCTTTTCATCTCAATGCTCCTTGAACCCTATCATCACAATGCACCATGCCCATCATCATAATGCTTCAGGCAATTGTCATCACATTGAAATCTATATTCTCCATGACCTGTGTCATCATAATGCTCAAAATTCTTGTGATCACAATGTTCCATAACACTTATCATCACAACACGCCATGACGCTCATCATCACAATTATCCATGGTCTTCTCATCACAATCCTCCTTTATCTTTGTCATCACAATGCTCAATACACTTGTCGTCACAATGCTCCCTGACACTTGTCTTCAGTATGCTCCTTGAAACCTGTCATGACAAGGCTCCATGCCTTTTCATCACAATGATCCATGCCCTTTTCATCACAATGCTTCAAGACCCCTGTAATCACAATGCTCCATGCGCTTGTCATCACAAAGCTCCATGCCACATGTCAACAGAATGGTCCATGGCCTTCTCCTCACAATGCTCAATGCCCTTGTCATCACAATGCTCCAAGACCCCTGTAATCACAATGCTCCATGCCCCTTTTCATCAGAATGCTCCATGAGACTTGTCATCACAAGTCTCCATGGTCTTCTCATCACAATGCTCCAGGACCTTGTCATCACCATGCTCCATACCTTTGTCATCACAATGTTCCATGACCCCTGTCATCACAATAATCCATGAATATTTTCAGCCCAATCCTTCACGACCTACTCATCACAATGCTCCATGGCCAATATCATCACAATGCTCCATGACCCTGTCATCACAACACTCCATGACAACTGACAACACAATGATCCGGGACTCTTGTCATCACATTGCCCCATTCCCTAGTCATCACAATGTTCCATGACCCCAATCATCACAACACTCCATGAACATTTTCAGCCCAATGCTCCGTGACTCTTGTCATAACAAAGATCCATGCCCTTGTCATCAAAATGTTCCATGACCCCTGTATTCACAATGCTCCGTGACGCTTGTCATCACAGTGCTCCATGACACTTGTCCTCACAATGCTCCCTGCCTTTGTCAGCAAAATGCTACATGACCTTGTCATTACAATACTGTATGTGCTTGTCATCACAATACTCCATTTCCATTGTCATCACAACCCTCCATGAACAGTGGGATCACATTGTTTCATGCCCTTGTCATCACAATGCTCCATGCTCCTTGAAATCAAAATGATCCATGAGCGCTGTCATCACAATGCTCCAATCCGTTGTGATCACTATGTTCCATAACACTTGTCATCACAACGCTCCAAGATGCCTGACATCAAAATACTCTATGCCATTTTCATCACCATGCTCCATGACATTTGTCATCACAATTCTCAATACACTTGTCATCACAATGCCCCCTGACACTTTTCATCAGAATGCTCCTTGAACCCTGTCACGAAAAGGCTCCATGCCTTTTTCATCACAATTCCCCATGCCGTTTTCATAACAATGGTCCATGCCATTGTCATCAAAATACTCCACAGGCTTGTCATCAGAATGCTCCATGACCCTTGGCATCACAATTCTCCATGCACTTGTCAGCACAATGCTCCCTGACCCTTGTCATCTCAGTGCTCCAAGCCATTGTCATCTCAATGCTCCATTACATTTGTCATCAGATTCCTCCATGACACTTGGCATCAGATGCTCCATGCCATTGTCATCACAATGGGCCATTACATATGTCATTACAATGCTCCCTGACACCTATCTTCACAATACTGCATGACCTGGTCTTCACAATTATCCATTCCAAATGTCATCGCAATAATCCATGAAACTTATTAGACAAATTTCCATGCACTTGTCATCACAATGCTCCATGGCCTTGTTATCACAATGCTCCATAACACCTGTCATCACAATGCTCCGTGACTCCAGTCATCACAATGCTTCATGACCTTTGTCATCACAATGGTCCATTCCCTCGCCATCAACAGTCTCTGTGACCTATTTAACCACAATGCTCCATGAACTTTTCATCACAATGCTCTTTGACCCTTGTCAGCACAATGGTCCATGCACTTCTCAGCACAATGCTCCATGACACATGTCATCACAATGCACCATGCGCTTGTCATCACAGTGCTCCTCAATCTTGTTATCACAATGCTCCATAAAATTTGTCATCACAATGCTCCATGCACTTCTCATCAAAATGCTCTCTCACCACTGATATCACAATGCTACATCACTATTTCTCACAATACCCCCTCACCCCCGTCAACACATTGTTCCATGACTCCTGTCATCACAATGCTACATGCACTTATCATCACAATGTTCGATGACCCCTGACATCACAATGTTCCATAACACCTGTCATCAAAATGTTCCATGACACTTTTCATCAAATTGCTCCATAACCCTTTCATCACAATGCTCCCTGCCCTTCAAATCACAATGCGCAACGCCCTTGCCATCAAAATGCTCCATGACTTTTGACATCACAAAGATCCATGACCCTTGGCATCACAATGCTCCATGTCATTGTCATCACAATGCTCCATGAACGCTCTCATCACATTGCTCCATGCCCTTGTCTTCACAAAGCTCCATGACACATATCATCAGAATGCTCCATGGCCTTCTCTTCACAATGCTCCATACCCTTGCCATCACAAAGTTCCATTACAGCTGTTATAACTATGCTCCATGACCCCTGCCATCACGATGTTCCTTGGCCTCGTCTTCACAAAGCTCCATGACCCTTCTCATCACAGTGCTCCCAGAACCCTGTATTCACAATGCTGTATGCCACTTTTCATCTCAATGATCCATGAACCCTGTCATCACAATGCACCATGCCTATCATCATAATGCTTCATGCTATTGTCATCAAAATGAAATCAAAATGCTCCATGACTTCTGTCATAACAATGCTCCAAACCCTTGTTATCACAATATTCCATAACACTTGTCATCACAATGCCCCATGACGTTCGACATCACAATTTTCAATGGTCTTATCATCACAATGCTCCATGACCTTTGTCATCACAATGCTCTATACACTTGTCATCAAAATGCTCCCTGACACTTGTGGTCTGTATGCTCCTTGAGCCCTGTCATGAAAAGGCTCCATGCCATTTTCATCACAATGATCCATGCTCTTTTCATTACAATGCTCCAAGACCCATTTGATCACAATTCTCCATGCCCTTTTCATCACAGACCTCAATGATGCATGCTAGCAGAATGCTCCTTGGACTTTTCCTCACAATGTTCCATGCCCTTTTCATCACAATGCTCCAAGACCCACATAAACACAATGCTCCATGCCCATTTTCATCTCAATGCCCATGAACCCTGTCATCATAATGCACCATGCCCATCATCATAATGCTTCAGGCTATTGTCATCACAATGAAATCAATATTCTCCATGACTTCTGTCATCATAATGCTCCAAAACCTTGTGATCACAATGTTCCATAACACTTATCATCGCAACACCCCATGACGCTCATCATCACAATTATCCATTGCCTTCTCATCACAATGCTCCATGATCTTTGTCATCACAATGCGCAATACCCTTGTCATCACAATGCTCCCTGACACTTGTCGTCATTATGCTCCTTGAACACTGTCATGAAAAGGCTCCATGCCTTTTTCATCACAATGATCATTGCCCTCTTCATCACAATGCTCCATGACCTTTGTCATCACAATTCTCAATACACTTGTCATCACAATGCTCCCTGCCACTTGTCATCAGAATGCTCCTTGAACCCTGTCACGAAAAGGCTCCATGCCATTTTAATCACAATGCCCCATGCCGTTTTCATCACAATGCTCCATGCCATTGTCATCAAAATACTCCACAAGCTTGTCATCAGAATGTTCCATGACCCTTGTCATCACAATTCTCCATGCACTTGTCAGCACAATGCTCCCTGACCCTTATCATCACAATGCTCCAAGCCATTGTCATCACAATGCTCCATTACCTTTGTCATCAGAATCCTCCATGACACTTGGCATCAGATGCTCCATGCCATTGTCATCACAATGGGCCATTACATATGTCATCACAATGCTCCCTGACACCTCTCTTCACAATACTGCATGACCTGGTCATTACAATGCCCCATGCCCTTGTCATCACAAAGCGCCATTCCAAATGTCATCACAATAATCCTTGAAACTTATTACACCAATGTTCCATGCCATTGTCATCACAATGCTCCATGCCCTTGTTATCACAGTGCTCCATGACACCTGTCATCACAATGCTCCGTGACTCCAGTCATCACAATGCTTCATAACATTTGTCATCACTATGCTCCATGCCCGCATCATCACAGTGCTCT
The DNA here is from genome assembly GCF_964341445.2 of Mesoplodon mirus. Taxonomy (NCBI): domain Eukaryota; kingdom Metazoa; phylum Chordata; class Mammalia; order Artiodactyla; family Ziphiidae; genus Mesoplodon; species Mesoplodon mirus. Next base: position 1,019,851 of record NW_028295738.1, read on the forward strand.
GTGACCTTTGTAACCACAATCCTCCATGAACTTTTCATCACAATTCTCTGTGACCCTTGTCATCACAATGCTCCAAGTTTTTTTCAGAACAATGCTCCATGACCATTGTCTTCAAAATGTGCCACACACATCTCATCACACTGGTCCGCAACCTTGTCATTGCAATGCTCCATAAAACTTTTAATCACAATTGTCCATGCACTTCTCATCAAAATGCTCTCTCACCAGAGATATCACAGTGATCCATCACTAGTCATCACAATACTCCCTCAGCCCTGTAATCATAATGTTCCATGACCCTGTCATCAAACTGCTACATCCCCTAATCATCACAATATTCCATGACACCTGTCATCACAATGCTCCATGAACATTGACATCACAATGCTCAATACACTTGTCTTCACAGTGCTCCCTAACACTTTTCATCAGTATGCTCCTTGAACCCTGTTATGACAAGGCTCCATGCCTTTTTCATCACAATGATCCATGCCCTGTTTATCCCAATGCTCCAAGATCCCTGTAATCACAATGCTCCCTGCCCTTGTCATCACAAAACTCCATGACGCATGTCATCAGAATGCTCCATGGCCTTCTCATCAAAATGCTCCATGCCCTTGTCATCACAATGCGCCATTCCAACTGTCATCGCAATAATCCATGAAACATGTTAGACCAATGTTCCATGCCCTTGTCATCACAATGCTCCATGACACATGTCATCAAAATTCACCATGCGCATGTCATCACAGTGCTCCACAATCTTGTCATCACAATGCTCCTTAAAATTTGTCATCACCATGCTCCATGCACTTCTCATCAAAATGCTCTCTCACCACTGATATCACAATGCTACAGCACTCTGTGTCACAATACTCCCTCACACCAGTCATCGCAATGTTCCATGACTCCTGTCATCACAATGCTACATGCACATATCATCACAATGTTCAATGACCCCTGACATCACAATGTTCCATAACACCTGTCATCAAAATGTTCCATGACACTTTTCATCAAATTGCTCCATGAACCTGACATCAGAATGCTCCCTGCCCTTCTCATCACAATGCACAACGCACTTGCCTTCAAAATGCTCCATGACCTTTGTCATCACAAAGATCCATGACCCTTGGCATCACAATGCTCCATATGCTTGTCATCACAATGCTCCATGACACATGACATCACAATGAACCATGCGCTTGTCATCACAGTGCTCCACAATTTTGTCATCACAATGCTCCTTAAAATTTGTCATCACAATGCTCCATGCACTTCTCATCAAAATGCTCTCTCACAAGTGATATCACAATGCTACATCACTATTTGTCACAATACTCCCTCACCCCAGTCATAACAATGTTCCATGACTCCTGTCATCACAATGCTACATGCACATATCATCACAATGCTCGATGACCCCTGACATCACAGTGTTCCATAACAATTGTCATCAAAATGTTCCATTACACTTTTCATCAAATTGCTCCATGACCCTGACATCAGAATGCTCCCTGCCCTTCTCATCACAATGCACAACGCACTTGCCATCAAAATGCTCCATGACTTTGTCATCACAAAGATCCATGACCCTTGGCATCAGAATGCTCCATGTCATTGTCATCACAATGCTCCATGAATGCTCTCATCACATTGCCCAATGCCCTTGTCATCACAAAGCTCCATGACACTTGTCATCACAATGCTTGATGAACTTCTTATCACAATGCTCCATGACCTTGTCATTAAAATCCTGCTTGACCCATGTATCATAGTGTTCCGTACCCTTGTCATCACAATGCTCCATGCACACTCTCATCACAATAATCCATGAAACATTTCGGACCAATGTTCCATGCCCTTCTCATCACAATGCTCCATTACCCCTGTCATAAGAATGCACCATGACACCTGCCATCACAATGTTCCACGGCCTTGTCATCACAAGGTTCCATGACACTTGTCATCACAATGCTGAAGACCCCTGTAATCACAATGCTCCATGCACTTGTCATCACAAAGCTCCATGACGCATGTCATCAGAATGTTCCACGGCCTTCTCATCACAATGCTCCATGCCCTTGTCATCACAATGCTCCAAGACCCCTGTAAACACAATGCTCCATGCCCCTTTTCATCTCAATGCTCCATGAACCCTGTCATCACAATGCACCATGCCCAACATCATAAGGCTTCAGGCTATTGTCATCACAATGAAATCAATATTCTCCATGACCTCTGTCATCATAATGCCCCAAACTCTTGTCATCACAATGTTCCATAACATTTATCATCACAACACCCCATGACGCTCATCATCACAATTATCCATGGTCTTCTCATCACAATGCTCCATGATCTTTGTCATCACAATGCTCAATACACTTGTCATCACAATGCTCCATGCTCCTTGATATCAAAATGATCCATGACCTCTGTCATCGCAATACTCCAAATCCTTGTGATAACAATGTTCCATAACACTTGTCATCACAACACTCCATAATGCCTGCAATCACAATACTACATGCCCTTTTCATCACAATGCACAATGACCTTTGTCATCACAATTCGCAATACACTTGTCATCACAGTGCTCCATGACACTTGTCGTCAGAATGCTCCTTGAACCCTGTCACGAAAGGTTCCATGACTTTTTCATCACAATGCCCCATGCCGTTTTCATCAAAATGTTCCCTGTCATTGTCATCAAAATACTCCAAAGCTTGTCATCAGAATGCTACATGACTCTTGTCATCAAAATTCTCTATGCACTTGTCTGCAAAATGCTCCCTGACACTTGTCATCACAATGTTCCAAGCCATTGTCATCACAATGCTCCATTACATTTGTCATCAGAATCCTCCATGACACTTGGCATCACAATGCTCCATTCCATTGTCATCACAATGGTCCATTACATATGTCATCACAATGTGCCCTGACACCTCTCTTCACAATACTGCATGACCTGGTCATCACAATGCTCCATGCCCTTTTCATCACAAATCGCCATTCCAACTCTCATCGCAATAATTCATGAAATTTATTAGACCAATGCTCCATGCCCTTGTCATCACAATGCTCCATCCCCTTATTATCACAATGCTCCATGACCCCTGTCATCAGAATGTTCCGTGATTCCAGTCATCAAAATGCTTCATGACCTTTGTCATCACAATGGTCCATGCCCTCATCATCAACAGTCTCTGTGACCTTCTTAAGCACAATGCTCCATGAACTATTCATCACAATGCTCTTTGACCATTTTCACCGCAATACTCCATGAATGTTTTCAGCCCAATGCTCCATGATCTTCTCATCACAATGCTCCATGACCAATATCATCAGAATGGTCCATGACCACTGTCATCACAACACTGCATGACACCTGACAACACAATGATCTGGGACTTTTGTCATCACCACGCTCCATTCCCTAGACATCACAATGCTCCATGACCCCTGTCATCACAATACTCCATGAATATTTTCAGCCCAATGCTCCATGACCCTTGTCATCAAAATGATCCATGAAATTTGGGATCACATTGCTTCATGCCCTTGTCATCACAATGCTCCATGCTACTTGAAATCAAAAAGATCCATGACCTCTGTCATCACAATGCTCCAAACCCTTGTGATCACAGTGTTCCATAACACTTGTCATCACAATGCTCGATGATGCCTGTCATCACAATACTCCATGCCCTTTTTATCACAATGCTCCATGACTTTTTCATCACAATTCTCAATACACTTGTCATCACAATGCTCCCTGACACTTGTCTTCAGTATGCTCCTTGAAACCTGTCAGGACAAGGCTCCATGCCTTTTTCATCACAATGATCCATGCCGTTTTCATCACAATGCTCCAAGACCCCTTTAATAACAATGCTCCATGCCCTTGTCATCACAAAGCTCCTGGACGCATGTCATCAGAATGCTCCATGGCCTTCTCATCACCAAGATCCATGCCCTTGTCATCACAAGGCTCCAAGACCCCTGTAATCACAATGCTCCATGGCCCTTTTCAACAGAATGCTCCATGAGACTTCTCATCAAAAGTCTCCATGGTCTTCTCATCAAAATGTTCCAGGACTTTGTCATCACCATGCTCCATTCGCTTGTCATCGCAATGCTCCATGACCAATATCATCACAATTCTCCATGAGCACTGTCATCACAACACTCCATGACACCTGACAGCACAATGATCCGGGACTCTTTTCATCACAATGTTCCATTCCCTAGTCATCACAAGGCTCCAGGACACTTGTCATCACAATGATCCATGCCCTTGTCATCCCAATGTGCCATAACCCCTGTATTCACAATGCTCCATGACGCTTGTCATCACAGTGCTCCATGAGACCTGTCATCACAATGCTCCATGCCTTTGTCAGCAAAATGCTTCATGACCTTGTCATTACAATGCTCTATATGCTTGTCATCACAATACACCATTACCATTGTCATCACAATCCTCCATGAACCTTGGGATCACATTGCTTCATGCCCTTGTCATCACAATGCCCCATGCTCCTTGAAATCAAAATGATCCATGACCTCTGTCATCACAATGCTCCAAGCCCTTGTGATCACAATGTTCCATAACACTTGTCATCACAACGCTCCATGATGCCTGTCATCAAAATACTCCATGCCCTTTTCAGCAAAATGCTCCATGACCTTTGTCATCACAATTCTCAATACACTTGTCATCACAATGCTCCCTGACACTTGTCATCAGAATGCTCCTTGAACCCTGTCACGAAAAGGCTCCATGCCTTTTTCATTACAATGCCTCATGCCATTTACATCACAATGCTCCATGCCATTGTCATCAAAATACTCCACAAGCTTGTCATCAGAATGTTCCATGACCCATGTCATCACAAATCTCCATGCACTTGTCAGCACAATGCTCCCTGACTCTTGTCATCACAATGCTCCAAGCCTTTGTCATCACAAAGCTCCATTACCTTTGTCATCAGAATCCTCCATGACACTTGGCCTCACAATGCTCCATGCCATTGTCATCACAATGGGACATGACATATGTCATCACAATGCTCCCTGACACCTGTCTTCACAATACTGCATGACCTGGTCATCACAATGATCCATGCCCTTGTCATCACAATGCACCATTCCAACTCTCATCGCAATAATTCATGAAACTTATTAGACCAATGTTCCATGCCCTTTTCATCACCGTGCTCCAAGCCCTTGTTATCACAATGCTCTATGACCCCTGGCATCACAATGCTCCGTGACTCCAGTCATCACAATGCTTCATGAACTTTCTCATTACAATGGTCCATGTCCTCGTCATCAACTGTCTCTGTGATCTTTTTAACAACAATGCTCCATGAATTTTCATCACAATGCTCTTTGACCCTTGTCATCAAAATGCTCTATTCCTTTCTCAGCACAATGCTCCGTGACCCTTGTCATCACAATGCTCCATGCGCTTGTCAGCACAATGCTCCATGACACATGTCATCACAATGAACAATGCGCTTGTCATCACAGTGCTCCACAATCTTGTCATCACAATGCTCCATGCACATCTCATCAAAATGCTCTCTCACCACTGATATCACAATGCTACAACACTCTGTGTCACAGTACTCCCTCATCCCTCTCATCACAATTTTCCATGACTCCTGTCATCACAATGCTACATGCACTTATCATCACAATGTTCGATGACCCCTGACTTCACAATGTTCCCTAACACATGTCATCAAAATGTTCCATGAAACTTTTCATCAAATTGCTCCATGACCCTGTCATCAGTATGCTCCCTGCCCTTCTCATCACAATGCACAACGCACTTGCCTTCAAAATGCTCCATGACCTTTGTCATCACAAAGATCCATGACATTTGGCATCACAATGCTCCATGTCATTGTCCTCACAATGCTCCATGAACCCTCTCATCACATGTCTCCATGCCCTTGTCATCACAAAGCTCCATGACTTTTGTCATCACAATGATCCATGATGCTTGGCATCACAATGCTCCATGTCATTGTCATCACAATGCTCCATGAACATTCTCATCACATTTCTCCATCTCCTTGTCATCACAAAGCTCCATGACACATGTCATCAGAATGCTCCATGGCCTTCTCATCACAATGTTCCATGCTCTTGCCATCACAATGCTCCTTTACCCCTGTCATAACAATACTCCATGACCCCTGCCATCACGATGTTCCATGGGCTTGTCATCACACGGCTCCATTACCCTTCTCATCACAATGCTCCAAGAACGCTGTAATCACAATGCTCTATGCCCCTTTTCATCTCAATGATCCATGAACCCTGTCATCACAATGCGCCATGCCCATCATCATAATGCTTCATGCTATTGTCATCACAATGAAATCAAAATGCTCCATGAACTCTGTCATAACAATGCTCCAAACCCTTGTGATCACAATATTCCATAACACTTGTCATCACAATGCCCCATGACGCTCGTCATCACAATTATCCATGGTCTTCTCATCACAATGCTCCATGACCTTTGTCATCACTATTCTCAATACACTTGTCATCAAAATGTTCCCTGACACTTGTTGTCTGTATGTTCCTTGAACCATGTCATGACAAGGTTCCATGCCATTTTCATCACAATGATCCATGCCCTTTTCATCACAATGCTCCAAGACCCCTTTAATCACAATGCTCCATGCCCTTGTCATCACAAAGCTCCTGGACGCATGTCATCAGAATGCTCCATGGCCTTCTCATCACCATGATCCATGCCCTTGTCATCACAATGCTCCAAGACCCCTGTAATCACAATGCTCCATGCCCCTTTTCAACAGAATGCTCCATGAGACTTCTCATCAAAAGTCTCCATGGTCTTCTCATCAAAATGTTCCAGGACTTTGTCATCACCATGCTCCATTCGCTTGTCATCGCAATTCTCCATGACCAATATCATCGCAATGCTCCATGACCAATATCATCACATTTCTCCATGACCACTGTCATCACAACACTCCATGACACCTGACAGCACAATGATCCGGGACTCTTTTCATCACAATGTTCCATTCCCTAGTCATCACAATGCTCCAGGACACTTGTCATCACAATGATCCATGCCCTTGTCATCCCAATGCTCCATAACCCCTGTATTCTCAATGCTCCATGACGCTTGTCATCACAGTGCTCCATGACACCTGTCATCACAATGCTCCATGCCTTTGTCAGCAAAATGCTTCATGACCTTGTCATTACAATGCTCTATGTGCTTGTCATCCCAATACTCCATTACCATTGTCATCACAACCCTCCATGAACCCTGGGATCACATTGCTTCATGCCCTTGTCATCACAATGCCCCATGCTCCTTGAAATCAAAATGATCCATGACCTCTGTCATCACAATGCTCCAAGCCCTTGTGATCACAATGTTCCATAACACTTGTCATCACAATGCTCCATGATGCCTTTCATCACAATACTCCATGCCCTTTTCATCAAAATGCTCCATGACCTTTGTCATCACAATTCTCAATACACTTGTCATCACAATGCTCCCTGACACTTGTCATCAGAATGCTCCTTGAACCCTGTCACGAAAAGGCTCCATGCCTTTTTCATCACAATGCCTCATGCCATTTACATCACAGTGCTCCATGCCATTGTCATCAAAATACTCCACAAGCTTGTCATCAGAATGTTCCATGACCCGTGTCATCACAAATCTCCATGCACTTGTCAGCACAATGCTCCCTGACCCTTGTCATCACAATGCTCCAAGCCATTGTCATCACAAAGCTCCATTACCTTTGTCATCAGAATCCTCCATGACACTTGGCCTCACAATGCTCCATGCCATTGTCATCACAATGGGCCATGACATATGTCATCACAATGCTCCCTGACACCTGTCTTCACAATACTGCATGACCTGGTCATCACAATGATCCATGCCCTTGTCATCACAATACGCCATTCCAACTCTCATCGCAATAATTCATGAAACTTATTAGACCAATGTTCCATGCCCTTGTCATCACCATGCTCCATGCCCTTGTTATCACAATGCTCCATGACCCCTGGCATCACAGTGCTCCGTGACTCCAGTCATCACAATGCTTCATGAACTTTCTCATCACAATGGTCCATGTCCTCGTCATCAACTGTCTCTGTGACCTTTTTAACAACAATGCTCCCTGAATTTTCATCACAATGCTCTTTGACACTTGTCATCAAAATGCTCTATGCCTTTCTCAGCACAATGCTCCATGAGCCTTGTCATCACAATGCTCCATGCGCTTGTCAGCACAATGCTCCATGACACATGTCATCACAATGAACCATGCGCTTGTCATCACAGTGCTCCACAATCTTGTCATCACAATGCTCCATGACTCTCGTCATCACAGTGCTCCGTGACTCCAGTCATCTCAATGCTTCATAACGTTTGTCATCACAATGGTCCATGCCCGACTCATCACAAGACTCTGTGACCTTTGTAACCACAATGGTCCATGAACTTTTCATCACAATTCTCTTTGACACTTGTCATCACAATGCTCCATGTCTTTGTCAGAACAATGCTCCATGACCATTGTCATCACAATGTGCCATGCACATTTCATCACAAAGGTCCACAACATTTTCATTGCAATGCTCCATAAACATTGAAATCACAATGCTCCATGCACTTCTCATCAAAATGCTCTCTCACCAGAGATATCACAGTGTTCCATCAGTAGTCATCTCAATACTCCCTCACCCCTGTAATCACAATGTTCCATGACCCTGTCATCACAATGCTACATCCACTTACCATCACAATGTTCCATGACCCCTGACATCACAATGTTCCATAACCCCTGTCATCAATACGCTCCATGACCCTTTTCATCCCAAAGCTCCAAGACCCTGACATCACAATGTTCTATAACCCCTGCCATCAAAATATTCCATTAAAATTTCATCAAATTGCTGCATGACCCGGTCATCAAAATGCTCCCTGCCCTTCTCATCACAATGCACCATGCCCTTGTCATCAAAATGCTCCATGACTTGTCATCACAAAGCTCCATGACCGTTGGCATCACAATGCTCCATGTCATTGTCATCACAATGCTCCATGAACCCTCTCATCACATTGCTCCATGCCCTTGTCATCACAAAGCTCCATGACAATTGTCATCACAATGCTCGATGCATTTCTCATCACAATGCTCCATGCCCTAGTCATTAAAATCCTGCATGACCCATGTATCACAGTGTTCCGTGCCCATGTAATAACAATGCTCCATGCCCTTCTCATCACAATGCTCCATGACCCCTGCCATCACAATATTCCACGAACTTGTAATCACAAGGCTCCATGACACTTGTCATCACAATGCCCAAGACCCCTGTAATCACAATGCTCCATTTCCATTTTCATCTCAATGCTCCATGTACCCTGTCATCAAAATGCATCATGCCCATCATTATAATGCTTCCAGCTATTGTAAGCTCAATGAAATCAAAATTCTCCATGACCTATGTCATCACAATTCTCCATGTCCCCTGTCATCACAATACTTCATGAATATTTTCAGCCCAATGCTCCATGATACTTGTCATCACAATGATGCATGCCCTTTTCAACCCAATGCTCCATGACCCCTGTGTTTACAATCTTCCGTGATGCTTCTCATCACAGTGCTCCATGACACCTGTCATCACAATGCTAGATGACTTTGTCAGCAAAAGGCTAAATGTCCTTGTAATTACAATTCTCTATGCGCTTGTCATCACAATACTCCATTACCATTGTCATCACAATCCTCCATGAACCTTGGGATCACATTGCTTTATGCCCTTGTCATCACAATGCTCCGTGCTCCTTGATATCAAAATGATCCATGAAATCTGTCATCAAAATGCTCCAAAGCCTTGTGATCACAATGCTCCATATCACTTGTCATCACAACGCTCCATGATGCCTGTCATCACAATACTCCATGCCCTTTTCATCACAATGCTCCATGACCTTGGTCATCACAATTCTCAATACACTTGTCATCACAATGCTCCCTGACATATGTCGTCAGAATGCTCCTTGAACTCTGTCATGAAAAGGCTCCATGCCTTTTTCATCACAATGCCCCATGCCGTTTTCATCACAATGCTCCATGCCATTGTCATCATAATACTCCACAAGTTTGTCATCAGATTGCTCCATGACCCTTGTCATCACAATTCTCCATGCACTGGTCAGCACAATGCTCCTTAACCCTTGTCATCACAATGCTCCAAGCCATTGTCATCACAATGCTCCATTACATTTGTCATCAGAATCATCCATGACACTTGGCATCACAATGCTCCATGCCATTGTCACCACAATGGGCCATTACATATGTCATCACAATGCTCCCTGACAGCTGTCTTCACAATACTGCATGACCTTCTCATCACAATGATCCATGCCCTTGTCATCACAATGCACCATGTCCACTGTCATCACAATAATCTATGAAACTTGTCAAACCAATGCTCCATGCCCCTTTCACCAAAATGCTCTATGCCCTTTTCATCACAATGCTCCATGTCCACTGTCATCACAATGCTCCATGACTCCACTCATCACAATGCTTCATAACATTTGTCATCACAATGGTCCATGACCGCGTTATCACAAGGCTCTGTGACCTTTATAACCACAATGCTCCATGAACTTTTCATCACAATGCTTCGTGACCATTGTCATCAAAATGCTCCATGCCTTTGTCAGAAAAATGCTCCATGACCCTTGTCATCACAATATGCTATGCGCTTTTCATCACAAAGGTCCACAAATTTGTCATGGTAATGCTCCATAAACCTTGTATTCACAATGCTCCATGTCCTTCTCATCACAATGCTCCATTATCCCTATCATAACAATGTTCCATGACCCCTGCCATCACAATATTCCATGGCCTTGTCATCACAAGGCTCCATGACACTTGTCATCACAATGCTCCAAGACCCCTGTAATCACAATGCTCCATGCCCTTGTCATTAAAAAGCTCCATGCCACATGCCATCAGAATGTTCCATGTCCTTCTCATCAAAATGTTCCATGCCCTTGACATCACAATGCTCCAAGAACCCTTTAATCACAATGCTCCATGCCCTTGTCATCACAAAGCTCAATGACGAATGTCATCAGAAGGCTCCATGGCCTTCTCCTCACAATGCTCCATGCCCTTGTCATCACAGTGCTCCAAGACCCCTGTAATCACAATGCTCCATGCCCCTTTTCATCTCAATGCTCCATGAACACTGTCATCACAATGCATCAGGCCCATCATGATAATGCTTCAGGCTATTGTCATCACAATGAAATCTATATGCTCCATGACCTCTGTCATCACAATGCTCCAATCCCTTGTGATCACAATGTTCCATAACACTTATCATCACAACACCCAATGACGCTCATCATCACAATTATCCATGGTCTACTCATCACAATGCTCCATGACCTTTGTTATCACAATGGTCAATACACTTGTCATCACAATGCTCCCTGACACTTGTCATCAGTATGCTCCATTAACCCTGTCATGACACGTCTCCATGCCTTTTTCATCACAATGATCCATGCCCTTTTAATCACAATGCTCCAAGACCCCTGTAATCACAATGCTCCATGCCCTTGTCATCACAAAGGTCAATGACGCATGTCATCAGTATGCTCCATGGCCTTCTCCTCACAATGCTCCATGCCCTTGTCATCACAATGCTCCAAGACCCCTGTATTCACAATGCTACATGTCCCTTTTCATCAGAATGCTCCATGAGACTTGTCATCACAAGTCTCCATTGTCTTCTCATCAAAGTGCTCCAGGAACTTGTCATCAAAATGCTCCATGATCCCTGTCATCACAATACTCCATGAACATTTTCAGCCCAATGCTCCATGACACTTGTCATCACAAAGCTCCATGCCCTTGTCATCCCAATGCTCCATGACCCCTGTATTCACAATGCTCCGTGACGCTTGTCATCACATTGCTCCATGACACCTGTCATCACAATGCTCCATGCCTTTGTCGGCAAAATGCTACCTGACCTTGTCATTGCAATGCTCTATGCGCTTGTCATCACAATACTCCATTCCCTTTGTCATCACAGTCCTCCATGAACCTTGGGATCACATTGCTTCATGCCCTTGTCATCACAATGCTCCATGCTCCTTGAAATCAAAATGATCCATGACCTCTGTCATCACAATGCTCCAAACAGTTGTGATCACAATGTTTCATAACACTTGTCATCACAATGCTCCATGATGCCTGTCATCACAATACTCCATGCCCTACTCATCACAATGCTCCATGACCTTTGTCATCACAATTCTCAATACACTTGTCATCACAATGCCACATGCCTTTTTCATCACAATGTTCCATGCCATTGTCATCAAAATACTCCACAAGCTTGTCATCAGAATACTTCATGACCGTTTTATCACAATTCTCCCTGCACCTATCAGCAAAATTCTCCCTGACCCTTGTCATCACAATGCTCCAAGCCATTGTCATCACAATGCTCCATTACCTTTGTCATCAGAATCCTCCATGACACTTGGCATCACAATGCTCCATGCCATTGTCATCACTATGGGCCATTACATATGTCATTAAAATGCTCCTTGACACCTGCCTTCACAATACTGCATGACCTTGTCATCACAATGCACCATTACAACAGTCATCACAATAATCCATGAAACTTATTAGACCAATGCTCCATTCCCTTGTCATCACAATGCTCCATGTCGTGTTATCACAATGCTCCATGACGCCTGTCATCACAATGCTCCATGCCTCCATTCATCACAATGATTCATGACGTTTTTCATCACAGTGGTCCATGCCCTCGTCATCAACAGTCTCTGTGACATATTTAACCACAATGCTCCAATAACTTTTCATCACAATGCTCTTTGACCCTTGTCATCACAATGTTCTATGCCTTTCTCAGCACAATGCTCCATGACCCATGTCATCACAATGCACCCTGCGCTTCTCATCAGAGTGCTCCACAATCTTGTCTCCACGATGCTCCATAAAACTTGTCATCACAATTCTCCATGCACTTCTCATCAAAATGCTTTCTTACCAATGATATCACAATGTTACAGCACTATTCATCACAATACTCCCTCACCCCTGTCATCACAATGTTCCATGACTTTTGTCTTTGCAATGCTACATGCACATATCATCACAAAGTTCGGTGACCCCTGACATCACAATGTTCCATAACCCCTGTCATCATAATGCTCCATAACACTTTTCCTCAAAATGCTCAATGACCCCTGACATCACAATGTTCCATAACCACTGTCATCATAATTCTCCATGATCCTTTTCATCAAAATGCTCCATGAACACTGACATCACAATGTTCCATAACCCCTGTCATTAAAATATTCCATGACACTTTTCATCAAATTGCTCTATGACCCTGTCATCACAATGCTCCCTGCCCTTCTCATCACAATGTACCACGCCCTTGTCATCAAAATGCTCCATGACATTTGTCATCACAAAGCTCCATGACAATTGGCATCTCAATGCTCCATGCCATTGTCATCACAATGCTCCATGAACCCTCTAATCACAATGCGCCATGACACTTTGCATCTCAATGCTCCATGAACCCTGTCATCAAAATGCACCATGACCATCATCATAATGCTTCAGGCTATTGTCATCACAATGAAATCAAAATATTCGATGATCTATCTCATCACAATGCTCCAAATCCTTGTGATCACAATGTTCCATAACACTTATCATCACAACGCCCCATGAAGCTCATCATCACAGTTAACCATGGTCTTTTCATCACAGTGCTCCATGACCTTTGTCATCACAGTGCTCTATACACATGTCATCACAATGCTCCCTGACACTTGTCATCAGTATGCTCCTGGAACCCTGTCATGACAAGGCTCCATACCATTTTCATAACAATGATCCATGCCAATTTCATCACAATGCTCCAAGACACCAGTAATCACAATGCTCCATGCCCTTGTCATCACAATGCTCCAAGATCCCTGTAATCACAATACTCCATGCCCCTTTTCATCAGAATGCTCCATGAGACTTCTTATTACGAGGCTCCATGGTCTCCTCAACACAGTGCTCCAGGAACCTTTCATCACAGTGCTCCATTCCCTTGTCATCACAATGCTCCATGACCCCTGTCCTCACAATACTTCCTGAACATTTTCACGCCAATTCTCCAGGAACTTCTCATCACAGTGCTTCATGATGCCTATCATCACAATGCTCCATGACCACTGTCATCACAACGCTCTATGACCCCTGACAACACAGTGATCCGGGACTCTAGTCATCACAATGCTCCATTCCCTAGTCATCACAATGCTCCATTAATATTTTCAGCCCAATTCTCCATGACACTTGTCATCACAATGATCCATGACCTTGTCATCCCAGTGCTCCATGACCCCTGTAATCACAATGATCCATGATGCTTCTCATCAAAGTGATCTATGACCCTTATCACCACAATGCTCCATGCCTGTGTCAGCAAAATGCTATATGACCTTGCCATCAAAATGCTCCATTTGCTTGTCATCACAATACTCCCTTAGCATTGTCATCACAATCATCCATGAACCTTGGTATCACATTGCTTCATGCCCTTGTCATCACAATGTTCCATGCTCCTTGAAAACAAAATGATCCATGACTTCTATCATCACAATGCTCCAAACCATTGTGATCACAATGTTCCATAACACTTGTCATCACAACGCTCCATGATGCCTGTCATCACAATAATCTCTGCCCTTTTCGTCAAAATGCTCCATGATCTTTCTCATCACAATTCTCAATACACATGTCATCACAATGTTCCCTGACACTTGTCATCAGAATGCTCCTTGAAACCTGTCATGAAATGGCTTCATGCCTTTTTCATCACAATGCTCCATGCCCTTTTCATCACAATGCTCCAAGCCATTGTCGTCACAATACTCCACAAGCTTGTCATCAGAATGCTCCATGACACTTGTCATCACATTTCTCCATGGCCACTGTCATCACAATGCTCCATACCCCTTGTCATTACTGTGCTCCATGACGCGCATCATCACAATTATCCATGGCCTTCTCATCACAATGGTCGACGCCATTGTCATCAAAATGCTCCATGACCCATGTAATCACAATGCTCCGTGCCTTTGTCATCACAAAGCTCCATTTCTTTGTCAGAACAATGCTCAATGAACATAGTCATCACAATGTTCCACGCGCATTTCATCACAACGGTCCACAACCTTGTCATTGCTATGCTTCATAAACCTTGTAATCACAATGGTCCATGCACTTCTCATCAAAATGCTCTCTCACCAGAGATATCACAATGTTCCATCTCTAGTCATCACAATACTCCCTCATCCCTGTAATCACAATGTTCCAGGACACTGTCATCACAATGCTACATCCCCTTATCATCACAATGTTCCATGACCCCTGTCATCAAAATGCTCCATGACCATTTTCTTCCCAAAGCTCCAAGACCCCTGACAACACAATGTTCTATAACCCCTGCCATCAAAATGTTCCTTTACACTTTTTATCAAATTGCTGCATGACCTGGTCACCAAAATGCTCCCTGCATTTCTCAGCACAATGCACCATGACCTTGTCATCAAAATGCTCCATGACTTGTCATCACAAAGCTCCATGACCCTTGGCATACAATGCTCCATGTCATTGTCATCACAATGCTCCATGAACCCTCTCATCACATTGCTCCATGTCCTTGTCATCACAAAGCTCCATGACACTTGTCATCACAATGCACGATGCCCTTCTCATCACAATGCTCCATGCCCTTGTCATTACAATCCTGCATGACCCATGTATCACAGTGTTCCGTGCCCTTGTCATCACAATGCTCCACGCCCACTCTCATCACAATAATCCATGAAACAATTCAGACCAATGTTCCATGCCCTTCTCATCAAAATGCTTCATTACACCTGTCATAAAAATGCACCATGACCCTTGCCATCAAAATGTTCCACGGCCTAGTCATCACCAGGTTCCATGATACTTGTCATCACAATGCTCCAGACCCCTGAAAGCACAATGCTCCATGCCCTTGTCATCACAAAGCTCCATGACGCATGTCATCAGAAAGTTCCATGGCCTTCTCATCACAATGCTCCATGCCCTTGACATCACAATGCTGCATGACCCTGTCATCACAATGCTCCTTGACTCCAGTCATCACAATGCTTCATAACATTTGTCAAAACAATGGTCCATTCCCGCGTCATCACAAGGCTTTGTGACCTTTTTAACCACAATGATTCATGAACTTTTCATCACAGTGCTCTGTGACACTTCTCATCACAGTGCTCCATGCCTTTGTCAAAAAAATGCTCCATGACCCTTGTCATCACAATGTGCCACGTGATTTTTATCCCAACGGTCAACAAATTTGTCATCGCAATGCTCCATAAAACTTGTAATCACAATGCTCCATGCCCTTCTCATCACAATGCTCCATGCCCTTGTCATCACAATGCTCCAAGACCCTGTAATCACAATGCTCCATGCCCCTTTTCATCTCAATGCTCCAAGAACCCTGTCATCACAATGCACCATGCCCATCTTCATAATGCTTCAGGCTATTGTCACTACAATGAAATCAAAATTCTCCATGACTTCTGTCATCATAATGCTCCAAACCCTTGTGATCACAATGTTCCATAACACTTATCATCACAACACCCCATGACGATCATCATCACAGTTTTCCATGGTGTTCTCATCACAATCCTCCATGATCATTGTCATCAAAATGCTCAATACACTTGTCATTAAAATACTCCCTGACACCTGTCGTCAGTATGCTCATTGAACACTGTGATGACAAGGCTCCATGCCTTTTACATCAAAATGAGCCATGCCTTTTCATCACAATGCTCCAAGACCCCTGTTATCACAATGCTCCATGGCCTTGTCAGCAAAAAGCTCCATGACGCATGTCATCAGAATTCTCCATGGCCTTCTCCTCACAATGCTCCATGCCCTTGTCAAAACAATGCTCCAAGACCCCTGTAATCACAATGCTCCATGCCCTTTTTCATCAGAATGCTGCATGAGACTTGTCATCACAAGTCTCCATGGTCATCTCATCACAATGCTTTAGGACCATGTCATCACCATGCTCTATTCCCTTGTCATCACAATGCTCCATGACCCCTGTCATTAGAATAATCCATTAATATTTCCAGCCGAATGCTACATGACATTCTCATCACAATGCTCCATGACCAATATCATCACAATGCTCCATGACCACTGTCATCACAACCATCCATAACACCTGACAACACAATGATCCAGCACACTTGTCATCAAAATGCTCCATTCCCTAGTCATCACGATGCTCCATGACCCGTCATCACAATAGTCCATGAACATTTTCAGCCCAATGCTGCATGAATCTTGTCATCACAATGATCCATGCCCTTGTCATCCCAATGCTCCATGACCCCTGTATTCACAATGCTCCATATCGCTTGTCATCACAGTGCTCCATGACACCTGTCATCACAATGCTCCATGCCTTTGTCAGCAAAAAGCTACATGACCTTGTCATTACAATGCTCTATGTGCTTGTCATCAAAATACTCCATTACCATTGTCATCACAATCCTTCTTGAACCTTGGGATCACATTGCTTCATGCCCTTGTCATCACAGTGCTCCATGCTACTTGAAATCAAAATGATCCATGACCTCTCTCATCACAATGCTCCAAACCCTTGTGATCACAATGTTCCATAACACTTGTCTTCACAATGCTCCATGATGCCTGTCATCACAATACTCCATGCCCTTTTCATCACAATGCTCCATGAACTTTTTATCACCATGCTCCATGACCCCTGTCATCACAATGCTCCATGACTCCAGTCATCACAGTGCTTCATTACCTTTGTCATCACAATGGTCCATGCCCTCGTCATCAACAGTCTCTGTGACAATTTTAACCACAATGCTCCATGAACTTTCCATCACAATGCTCTTTGACCCTTGTCATCACAATGCTCTATGCCCTTCTCAGCACAATGCTCCATGACCCTTGTCATCACAATGCTCCATATGCTTGTCAGCACAATGTTCCATGACACATGTCATCACAATTCACCATGCGCTTATCATCACAGTGCTCCACAATCTTGTCATCACAATGCTCCATAAAATTTGTCATCACAATGCTCCATGCACTTCTCATCAAAATGCTCTCTCAACACTGCTATCACAATGCTACATCACTATTTGTCACAATACTCCCTCACCCCTGTCATGACAATGTTCCATGACTCCTGTCATCACAATGCTACATGCACTTATCATCACAAAGTTCGATGACCCCTGACATCACAATGTTCCATAACACCTGTCATCAAAATGTTCCATGACACTTTTCATCAAATTGCTCAATGACCCTGTCATCACAATGCTCCCTGCCCTCCTCATCCCAATGCACAACGCCCTTGCCATCAAAATGCTCCATGACCATTGTCATCACAATGATCCATGACCCTTGGCATCACAACGTCCCATGTCATTGTCATCACAATGCTCCATGAACGCTCTCATCACATTGCTCCATGCCCTTGACTTCACATAGCTCCATGATATATGTCATCACAATGCTCCATGCCCTTGCCATCACAATGCTCCATTATCCCTGTCATAACAATGCTCCATGACCCCTGCCATCACGATATTCCATGGCCTTGTCATCACAAGGCTCCATGACCCTTCTCATCACAATGCTCCTAGTCCCCTCTAATCACAATGCTCCATGCCCCTTTTCATCTCAATGATCCATGAACCCTGTCATCACAATGCACCATGCCCATCATCATAATGCTTCAGACTATTGTCATCACAGTGAAATCAAAATGCTCCATGACCTCTGTCATAACAATGCTCCAAACCCTTGTGATCACAATATTCCATAACACTTGTCATCACAGTGCCCAATGACGCTCGTCATCACAATTATCCATGGTCTTCTCATCACAATGCTCCATGACCTTCGTCATCACAATGCTCAATACACTTGTCATCAAACTGCTCCCTGACACTTGTTGTCTGTATGCTCCTTTTACCCTGTCATGACAAGGCTCCATGCCTTTTTCATCACAATGATCCATGCCCTTTTCATCACAATGCTCCAAGACCCATGTAATCACGATGCTCCATGCCCTTGTCATCACAAAGCTCAATGATGCATGCCATCAGAATGCTCCTTGGACTTCTCCTCACAATGCTCCATGCCCTTGTCATCACAAAGTTCCAAGACCCCTGTAATCACAATGATGCATGCCCTTTTTCATCAGTATGCTCCATGAGACTTGTCATCACATGGCTCCATGGTTTTGTCATCATAATGCTCCAAGCCCTAGTCATCATAATGCTCCAAGCCCTAGTCATCACAATGCTCCATTATATTTGTCATCACAATCCTCCAGTGCATTTGGCATCACAATGCTCCCTGCCATTGTCATCTCAATGGACCATGCCATATGTCATCCCAATGCTCCATGACCCCTGTATTCACAATGCTCCGTGATGCTTGTCATCACAGTGCTCCATGACACCTGTCATCACAATGATCCATGCCCTTGTCATCCCAAAGCTACAAGACCACTGTATTCACAATGCTCCGTGATGCTTGTCATCACAGTGCTCCATGACACCAGTCATCACAATCCTCTATGCCTTTTTCAGCAAAATGCTACATGACCTTGTCATTAAAATGCTCTATGCGCTTGTCATCACAATACTCCATTACCATTGTCATCACTATCCTCCATGAAACTTGGGATCACATTGCGTCATGCCCTTGTCATCACAATGCTCCATGCTCCTTGAAATCAAAATGATCAATGACCTCTGTCATCGCAATGCTCCAAACCCTTGTGATCACAATGTTCCATAACACTTGTCATCACAATGCTCCATGATGCCTATCATCACAATACTCGATGGTATTTTCATCACAATGCTCCATGACCTTTGTCATCACAATTCTCAATACACTTGTCATTAAAATGTTCCCTGACACTTGTCGTCAAAATGCTCCTTGAAACCTGTCACGAAAAGGCTCCATGCCTTTTTCATCACAAAGCCCCTTGCCGTTTTCATCACAATGCTCCATGCCATTGTCATCAAAATACCACACAAGCTTGTCATCAGAATGCTCCATGACCCTTGTCATCACAATTCTCAATACACTTGTCATCACAATGTTCCCTGACACTTGTCATCAGAATGCTCCTTGAACCCTGTCACGAAAAGGCTCCATTCCTTTTTCATCACAAAGCCCCATGCCGTTTTCATCACAAAGCTTCATGCCATTGTCATCAAAATACTCCACAAGCTTGTCATCAGAATGCTCCATGACCCATGTCATCACAATTCTCCATGCACTTTTCAGCACAATGCTCCCTGACCCTTCTCATCACTATGCTCCAAGCCATTGTCATCACAATGCTCCATTACCTTTGTCATCAGAATCCTCCATGACACTTGGCATCACAATGCTCCATGCCATTGTCATCTCAATGGACCATTACATATGTCATCACAATGCTCCCTGACACCTCTTTTCACAATACTGCATGACCTGGTCATCACAATGCTCCTTGCCGTTATCATCACAATGCTCCATTACCTCTGTCATAAAAATGCTCCATGACCCCAGCCATCACAATGTTCCACGGGCTTCTCATGACAAGGCTCCATGACCCTTGTCATCACAATGGTCCAAGACCCATGTAATCACAGTGCTCCATGCCCTTTTTCATCAGAATGCTCCATGAGACTTGTCACCACAAGTCTCCATGGTCATCTCATCACAATGCTACAGGACCTTGTCATCACCATGCTTCATTCCCTTGTCATCACAATGCTCCATGTCCACTGTCATCACAATACTCCATGAACATTTTCAGCCCAATGCTCCATGACCTTCTCATTACAATGCTCCATGACCAATATCATCACAATGCTCCATGACCACTGTCATCACAACACTCCATGACATCTGACAACACAATGATCCGGGACTCTTTTCATCACAATGCTCCATTCCCTAGACATCACAATGCACCATAACCCCTGTCATCACAATACTCCATGAACATTTTCAGCCCAATGCTCCAAGACACTTGTCATCACAATGATCCATGCCCTTGTCACCCCAATGCCCCATGACCCATGTATTCACAATGCTCCGTGACGCTTGTCATCACAGTGCTCCATGTCACCTGTCATCACAATGCTCCCTGCCTTTGTCAGCAAAATGATACATGACCTTTTCATTATAATGCTCTATGCGCTTGTCATCACAATACTCCATTACCATTTTCATCACAATCCTCCATGAAACTTGGGATCACATTGCTTCATGCCCTTGTCATCACAATGCTCCATGCTCCTTGAAATCAAAATGATCCATGACATCTGTCATCGCAATGCTCCAAACCCTTGTGATCCCAGTGTTCCATAACACTTGTCATCACAACGCTCCATGATGCCTGTCATCACAATACTCCATGCCATTTTCATCAAAATGCTCCATGACCTTTGTCATCACAATTCTCAATACACTTGTCATCACAATGCCCCCTGACACTTGTCATCAGAATGCTCCTTGAACCCTGTCACGAAAAGGCTCCATGCTTTTTTCATCACAAAGCCCCATGCCATTTTCATCACAATGCACCATGCCATTGTCATCAAAATACTCCACAAGCCTTTTATCAGAATTCTCCATGACCCTTGTCATCACAATTCTCCATGCACTTGTCAGCACAATGCTCCCTGACCCTTGTCATCACAATGCTCCAAGCCATTGTCATCACAATGCTCCATTACCTTTGTCCTCAGAATCCTCCATGACACTTGGCATCACAATGCTCCATGCCATTGTCATCACAATGGACCATTACATATATCATCACAATGCTCCCTGACACCTCTCTTCACAATACTGCATGACCTGGTCATCAAAATGATCCATGCCCTTGTCATCACAATGCGCCATTTCAACTGTCATCACAATAATCCATGAAACTTATTAGACCAATGATCCATGCCATTGTCATCACAATGGACCATTACATATGTCATCACAATGCTCCCTGACACATCTTCACAATACTCCATGCCCTTGTCATCACAATGCTCCATGTCCTTGTCATCACAATGCTTCATGCCCACTGTCATCACAATAATCTATGAAACTTGTCAGACCAATTCTGCATGCCGCTTTCATTACAAGGCTCCATGCCCTTTTCATCACAATGCTCCATGACCCCTGTCATCACAATGCTCCGTGACTCCAGTCATCACAGTGGTTCATAACTTTTGTCATCACAACGGACTATGCCCGCGTCATCACAAGGCTCTGTGACCTTTGTAACCACAATGTTCCATGAACTTTTCATCACAATGCTCTGTGACACTTGTCATCACAATGCTCCATGCCTTTGTCATAAAAATGCTCCATGACCCTTGTCATCACATTGTGCCATGCGCATTTTATCACAATGATACACAAACTTGTCATTGCTATGCTCCATAAACCTTGTAATCACAATTCTCCATGCACTTCTCATCCAAATGCTCTCTCACATTGGATATCACAATGTTCCATCACTAGTCATCACAATCCTCCCTTAACCCTGTTATCACAATGTTCCGTCACTAGTCATCACAATCCTCCCTTAACCCTGTTATCACAATGTTCCATGACCCATGTCATCACAGTGCTACATCCCCTTATCAGCACAATGCTCCATGACCCCTGTCATCAAAATACTCCATGAAAATTTTCAGCCCCATCCTCCATGACCCTTGTCATCACAATGATCCATGCCCTTGTCATCCCAATGCTCCATGAACCCTGTATTCACAAAGTTCCGTGACACTTGTCATCACAATGCTCCATTACCTCTGTCATAACAATGCTCCATGACCCCTGCCATCAAAGTGTTCCACGGCCTTTTCATCACAAGGCTCCATGACCCCTGTCATCACAATACTTCATGCCCTTTTCATCACAATGCTCCATGACACATGTCATCAGAATGATCCATTGCCTTCTCCTCACAATGCTCTATGCCCTTGTCATCACAATGCTCCAAGACCCATGTAATCACAATGCTCCATGCCCCTTTTCATCAGAATGCTCCATGAGACTTGTCATCATAAGTCTCCATGGTCTTATCATCACAATGCTCCAGGAACTTTTCATCACCATGCTCCATTCCCTTGTCATCACAATGCTCCATGACCACGGTCATCACAATACTCCATGAATATTTTCAGCCCAATACTCCATGAAATTCTCATCACAATGCTCCATGACAAATATCATCAAAATGCTCCAGGAAGACTGTCAACACAACACTCCATGACACCTGACAACACAATGATCCGGGACTCTTGTCATCATAATGCTCCATTCCCTACTCATCACAATGCTCCATGACCCCAGTCATCACAATACTCCATGAACATTTTCAGCCCAATGCTCCATGACTCTTGTCATCACAATGATCCTTGACCTTGTCATCCGAATGCTCCATGACCCCTGTATTCACAGTGCTCCATGACACCTTTCATCACAATGCTCCATGCCTTTGTCAGCAAAATGCTACATGACCTTGTCATTACAATGCTCTATGAGCTTGTCATCACAATACTCCATTACCATTGTCATCACATTCCTCCATGAAACTTGGGATCACATTGCTTCATGCCCTTGGCATCACAATGCTCCATGCTCCTTGAAATAAAATGATCCATGACCTCTGTCATCACAATGCTCCAAACCCTTGTGATCACAATGTTCCATAACACTTGTCATCACAACGCTCCATGATGCCTGCCATGACAATAATCCATACTCTTTTCATCACAATGCTCCATGACCTTTGTCATCACAATGCTCAATACACTTGTCATCACAATGCTCCCTGACACTTGTCATCAGAATGCTCCTTGAACCCTGTTATGAAAAGGCTCCATGCATTTTTCATCACAAAGCCCCATGCCATTTTCATCACAATGCTCCATGTCATTGTCATCAAAATACTCCACAAGCTTGTCATCAGAATGCTCCATGACCCTTGTCATCACAATTCTCCATGCACTTGTCAGCACAATGCATCCTGACCTTTGTCATCACAATGCTCCATGCCCTTGTCATCACAATGCTCCATTACTTTTGTCATCAGAATCCTCCATGACACTTGGCATCACAATACTCCATGCCATTGTCATCTCAATGGGCCATTACATATGTCATCACAATGCTCCCTTGCAGCTCTCTTCACAATACTGCATGACCTTGTCATCACAATGCTCCATGCCCTTGTCATCACAATGCGCCACTCCAAGTTTCATCACAATAATCCATGAAACTTATTAGACCAATGCTGCATGCCCTTCTCATCACAATGATCCATGCCCTAGTTATCACAATGTTCCAAAACCCCCGTAATCTGAATGCTCCATGCCCCTTTTCATCAGTATGCTCCATGAGATTTGTCATCACAAGTCTTCATGGTTTTCTCATCACAATGCTCCAGGACCTTGTCATCACAATGCTTCACGACATTTTCGTGAAAATCCTCAATGGCCCTTGTCATAATAATGCTCCAAGCCCTAGTCATCACAATGCTCCATTATATTTGTCATCACAATCCTCCATTACATTTGGCATCACAATGCTCCATGCCATTGTCATCGCAATGGACCATGACATATGTCATCACAATGCTCCCTGACACCAGTCTTCACAATATTTCATGCCCTTGTCATCACAATGCTCCATGCCCTTGTAATCAAAATGCACCATGTCCACTGTCATCACAATAGTCTAGGAAACTTGTCAGACCAATGCTCCATGCCCCTGTCATCACAATGATCCATGCCCTTGTCATCATATTGCTCCATGACCCCTGTCTTAACAAAGCCCCATGACCCCTGCCATCACAATGTTCCACGGCCTTGTCATAACAAGGCTCCATGACGCTTGTCATCACAATGCTCCAAGACCCATGTAATCACAATGCTCCATGCCCTTGTCATCACAAAGCTCCATGACACATGTCATCAGAATGTTCCATGGCCTTCAAACTAAAAGGCTCCATGCCTTTGTCATCACAATGCACCATGTCCAATGTCATCACAATAATCTATGAAACTTGTCAGACCAATGCTCCATGCCCCTGTCATCACAATGCTCCATGCCCTTGTCATCACAATGCTGCATGACCCTTGTCATCACATTGCTCCGTGACTCCAGTCATCACAATGCTTCATAACGTTTGTCATCACAACGGTCCATGCCCGCGTCATGACAAGGCTCTGTGACATTTGTAACCACAATGCTCAATGAACTTTTTATCACAAAGCTCCGTGACCCTTGTCATTACAATGTTCCATGCCTTTGTCAGAACAATGCTCCATGACACATGTCATCACAGTGTGCCATGCGCTTTTCATCAAAAAGATCCACAAACTTGTCATCGTTATGCTCCATAAACCTTGTAATCACAATGCTCCATGCACTTCTCATCCAAATGCTCTCTCACATGAGATATCACAATGTTCCATCACTAGTCATCACAATCCTCACTCACCCCTGTTATCACAATGTTCCATGACCCCTGTCATCACAATGCTACATCCACTTATCAGCACAATGTTCTATGACCCCTGACATCACAATGTTCCATAACCACTGTCATCAAAATGCTCCATGAAAGATTTCATCCCAAAGCTCCATGACCCCTGGCATCACAATGTTCTATAACCCCTGTCATCAAAATGTTCCATTATATTTTTCATCAAATTGCTGCATGACCCTGTCATCAAAATGCTCCCTGCCTTTCTCATCACAATGCACCACACCCTTGTCATCAAAATGCTCCATGACCTTTGTCATCACAAAGCTCCATGACCCTTGGCATCACAATGCTCCATGCAATTGTCATCACAATACTCCATGAAACTTCTAATCACATTGCTCCATGCCCTTGTCATCACAAAGCTCCATGACACTTGTCATCACAATGCTCAATGCCCTTCTCATCCCAGTAATCCATGAAATATTTCAGACCAATGCTCGATGCCCTTCTCATCACAATGATCCATTACCTCTGTCATAACAATGCTCCATGACCCCTGCCATCACAATATTCCATGGCCTTTTCATCACAAAGCTCCATGATCCTTGTCATCACAATGCTCCAAACCGCTGTAATCATAATGCTCCATGCCCTTGTCATCGCAAAGCTCCATGACACATGCCATCAGAATGTTCCATGGCCTTCTCATCAAAATGCTACATGCCCTTTTCATGACAGTGCTCCAAGACACCTGTAATTCCAATGCTCCATGCTCCTTTTCATCTCAATGCTCCATGAAGCCTGTCATCAAAATGCACCATTTCCATCATCATAATGCTTCAGGCTATTGTCATCACAATGAAATCAAAATTATCCAAGACCACTGTCATCATAATGCTCCAAACCCTTGTGATCACAAAGTTCCATAACACTTATCATCACAACACCCTATGATGCTCATCATCACAATTATCCATGGTCTTCTCATCACAATGCTCCATGACCTTTGTCATCACAATTCTCAGTACACTTGTCATCACAATGCTCCCTGACACATGTCGTCAGTATGCTCCTTGAAGCCTGTCATGACAAGGCTCCATGCCTTTTCATCACAATGATCCATGCCCTTTTCATCACAATGCTCCAAGACCCCTGTAATCACAGTGCTCCATGCCCTTGTCATCACAAAACTCCATGACACATGTCATCAGAATGCTCCAAGACACCTGTAATCACAATGCTCCATGCCCCTTTTCATTAGAATGCTCCATGATACTTGTCATCACAAATCTCCATGCTCTTATCATCACAGTGCTCCAGGACCTTGGCATCACCATGTTCCATTCCCTTGTCCTCACAATGCTCCATGACCCTTGTCTTCACAATACTCCATGAACATTTTCAGCCCAATGCTCCATGAAATTCTCATCACAGTGGTCCATGTCAAATATCATCAAAATGCTCCATGACCACTCTCATCACAACACTCCATGACACCTGAAAACACAATGATCCGGGACTCTTGTCATCACAGTGCTCCATTCCCTAGTCATCACAATGCTCCATGAACATTTTCAGCCCAATGCTCCATGACAATTTTCATCACAGTCATCCATGTCCTTGTCATCACAATGCTCCATGCCCCTGTCATCACAATGAACCATGTCCACTGTCATCACAATAATCTAGGAAACTTGTCAGACCAATGTTCAATGACCCGGTCATCACAATGCTCCATGCCCTTGTCATCACAATGCTCCATGACCCCTGTCATAACAATGTTCCATGACCCCTGCCATCACAATGTTCCACGGCCTTGTCATCACAAGGCTCCATGACGCTTGTCATCACAAGGCTCCAAGACCCCTGTAATCAAAATGCTCCATGTCCTTGTCATCACAAAGCTCCATGACACATGTCATCAGAATGTTCCATGGCCTTCTCATCAAAATGCTCCATGCCCTTGTCATCACAATGCACCATATCCAATGTCATCAGAATAATCTATGAAACTTGTCAGACCAATGCTCCATGCCCCTGTCATCACAGTGCTCCATACCCTTGTTATCACAATGCTCCATGACCCCTGTCATCACAATGCTCCGTGACTCCAGTCATCACAATGATTCATAACGATTGTCATCACAACGGTCCATGCGTGAGTCATCACAATGCCCTGTGACCTTTGTAAACACAATGCTCCATGAAACTTTCATCACAATTCACCGGACCCTTGTCATCACAATGCTCCATGCCTTTGTCAGGACAATGCTCCATGACCGTTGTCATCTCAAAGTGCCATGCGCTTTTCATCACAATGATCCACAACCTTGTCATCGCTATGCTCCATAAACCTTGTAATCACAATGCTCCATGCACTTCTCATCCAAATGCTCTCTCACATGAGATATCACAATGTTCCATCACTAGTCATCACAATCCTCACTCACCCCTGTTATCACAATGTTCCATGACCCCTGTCATCACAATGCTACATCCACATATCATCACAATGTTCCATGACACATGACATCACAATGTTCCATAACCACTGTCATCAAAATGCTCCATGACCCATTTCATCCCAAAGCTCCATGATCCCTGGCATCACAATGTTCTATAACCCCAGTCATCAAAATGTTCCATTACACTTTTCATCAAATTGCTGCATGACCCTGTCATCAAAATGCTCCCTGCCCTTCTTGTCACAAAGCACCACACCCTTGTCATCAAAATGCTCAATGACTTTGTCATCACAAAGCTCCATGACCCTTGGCATCACAATGCTCCATGTCATTGTCATCACAATGCTCCATGAACACTCTCATCACATTGCTCCATGCCCTTGTCATCACAAAGCTCCATGACACTTGTCATCACAATGCTCGATGCCCTTCTCATCACAATGCTCCTTGCCGTTGTTATCACAAAGTTCCATGCCCTTGTCATCACAATGCTCCATGCCCTTGTTATCACAATCCTCCATGACCCCTGTCATCACAGTGCTCCGTGACTCCAGTCATCACAATGCTCCATGACTTTTGTCATCACAGTGGTCTATGCCCTCATCATCAACAGTCTCTGTGACTTTTTTAAGCACAATGCTCCATGAACATTTCATCACAATGCTCTTTGACACTTGTCATCACAAGGCACAATGCCTTTCTTAGCACAATGCTCCATGCCCTTGTCATCACATTGCTCCATGACCCCTGTCATCACAATGCTCCGTGACTCCTGTCATCACAATTCTTCATAACGTTTGTCATCACAATGGTCAATGCTCGCGCCATCAAAAGGCTCTGTTACCTTTGTAACCACAATGTTCCATGAACTTTTCATCACAATGCTCCGAGACACTTGTCATCACAATGCTCCATGCCTTTGTCAGAAAAATGCTCCATAACCCTTGTCATCACAATGGGCGACATGATTTTCATCCAAATGGTCCACAAATTTGTCATCGCAATGCTCCATAAATCTTGTAATCACAATGCTCCATGCCCTTCACATCACAATGCTCCATTACCCCTGTCATAACAATGCTCCATGAGCCCTGCCATCACAATGTTCCACGGCCTTGTCATCACAAGGCTCCATGACCCTTGTTATCACAGTGCTCCAAGACCACTGTAATCAAAATGCTCCATACCCATGTCATCACAAAGCTCCATGACACATGTCATCAGAATGTTCCATGGTCTTCTCATCAAAATGCTTCATGCCCTTGTCATCACAATGCTCCCAGACCCCTGTTATCACAGTGCTCCATGCCCCTTTTCAACTCAATGGTCCATGAAACCTGTCATCACAATGCATCATGCCCATCATCATAATGCTTCCAGCTATTGTCAGCACAATGAAATCGAAATTCTCCATGATCTCTGTCATCACAATGCTCCATGACCCCTGTCATCAAAATACTCCATGAACATTTTCAGCCCAATGCTCCATGACACTCGTCATCACAATGATACATGCCCTTGTCATCCCAATGCTCCATGACCCCTGTATTCACAATGCTCCGTGACAGTTGTCATCACAGTGCTCCATGAAACCTGTCATCACCATGCTCCATGCGTTTGTCAGCAAAATGCAACATGACCTTGTCATTACAATGCTCTATGTGCTTGTCATCACAATACTCCATTACCATTGTCATCACAATCCTCCATGAACCTTGGGATCACATTGCTTCATGCGCTTGTCATCACAATGCTCCATGCTCCTTGAAATCAAAATGATCCATGACCTCTGTCATCACAATGCTCCAAACCCTTGTGATCACAATGTTCCATAACACTTGTCATCACAACGCTCCATGATGCCTGTCATCACAATACTCCATGGACTTTTCCTCACAATGCTCCATGCCCTTGTCATCACATTGCTCCATGACCCCTGTCATCACAATGCTCCGTGACTCCTGTCATCACAATTCTTCATAACGTTTGTCATCACAATGGTCAATGCTCGCGCCATCAAAAGGCTCTGTTACCTTTGTAACCACAATGTTCCATGAACTTTTCATCACAATGCTCCGAGACACTTGTCATCACAATGCTCCATGCCTTTGTCAGAAAAATGCTCCATAACCCTTGTCATCACAATGGGCGACATGATTTTCATCCAAATGGTCCACAAATTTGTCATCGCAATGCTCCATAAATCTTGAAATCACAATGCTCCATGCCCTTCACATCACAATGCTCCATTACCCCTGTCATAACAATGCTCCATGAGCCCTGCCATCACAATGTTCCACGGCCTTGTCAACACAAGGCTCCATGACCCTTGTCATCACCGTGCTCCAAGACCACTGCAATCAAAATGCTCCATACCCTTGTCATCACAAAGCTCCATGACACATGTCATCAGAATGTTCCATGGTCTTCTCATCAAAATGCTTCATGCCCTTGTCATCACAATGCTCCCAGACCCCTGTTATCACAGTGCTCCATGCCCCTTTTCAACTCAATGGTCCATGAAACCTGTCATCACAATGCATCATGCCCATCATCATAATGCTTCCAGCTATTGTCAGCACAATGAAATCGAAATTCTCCATGATCTCTGTCATCACAATGCTCCATGACCCCTGTCATCAAAATACTCCATGAACATTTTCAGCCCAATGCTCCATGACACTCGTCATCACAATGATACATGCCCTTGTCATCCCAATGCTCCATGACCCCTGTATTCACAATGCTCCGTGACAGTTGTCATCACAGTGCTCCATGAAACCTGTCATCACAATGCTCCATGCGTTTGTCAGCAAAATGCTACATGACCTTGTCATTACAATGCTCTATGTGCTTGTCATCACAATACTCCATTTCCATTGTCATCACAATCCTCCATGAACCTTGGGATCACATTGCTTCATGCGCTTGTCATCACAATGCTCCATGCTCCTTGAAATCAAAATGATCCATGACCTCTGTCATCACAATGCTCCAAACCCTTGTGATCACAATGTTCCATAACACTTGTCATCACAACGCTCCATGATGCCTGTCATCACAATACTCCATGGACTTTTCCTCACAATGCTCCATGACCTTTGTCATCACAATTCTAAATACACTTGTCATTACAATGCTTCCTGAAACTTGTCGTCAGAATGCTCCTTGAAACATGTCACGAAAAGGCTCCATGCCATTTTCATCACAATGCCCAATGCTGTTTTCATCACAATGCTCCATGCCATTGTCATCAAAATACTCCACAAGCTGGTCATCAGAATGCGCCATGACCCTTGTCATCACAATTCTCCATGCACTTGTCAGCACAGTGCTCCCTGACCCTTGTCATCACAATGCTCCAAGCCATTGTCATCACAATGCTCCATTACCTTTGTCATCAGAATCCTCCATGACACTTGGCATTACAATGCTCCATGCCATTGTCATCACAATGGGCCATTACATATCTCATCACAATGCTCCCTGACACCTGTCTTCACAATACTGCATGACCTGGTCATCACAATGCTCCATGCCCTTCTCATCGCAATGCGCCATTCCAACTGTCATCGCAATAATCCATGAAACTTATTAGACCAATGCTCCATGCCCTTGTCATCACAATTCTCCATGCCCTTTTTATCACAATGCTCCATGACTCCAGTCATCACAGTGCTTCAGGAACTTTGCCATCACAATGGTCCATGCCCTCATCATCAACAGTCTCTGTGACCTTTTTAACCACAATGTTCCATTAACTTTTTATAACAATGCTCTTTGACCCTTGTCATCACAATGCTGTATGCCTTTCTAAGCACAATGCTCCTTGCCCTTGTCATCACAGAGCTTCATGACCCCTGTCATCACAATGCTCTGTGACTCCCGTCATCACAATGCTTCATAACATTTGTCATCACAATGGTCCATGCCCGCATCATCACAAGGCTCTGTTACCTTTGTTACCACAATGCTCCATGAACTTTTCATCACAATGCTCCGTGACATTTGTCATCACAGTGTTCAATGCCTTTGTCAGAAAAATACTCCATGACCCTTGTCATCAAAATGTGCCACGTGCTTTTCATCACAACGGTCCACAAATTTGTCATCGCAATGCTCCATAAACACTGTAATCTCAATGCTCCATGCCTTTCTCATCACAGTGCTCCATTACCCCGGTCATAACAATGCTCCATGACCCCTGCCATCACAATGTTCCACGGCCTTGTCATCACAAGGCTCCATGACACTTGTCATCACAATGCTCCAAGACCCCTGTAATCACAATTCTCCATGCACTTGTCATCACAAAGCTCCATGACACATGTCAACAGAATGTTCCATGGCCCGCTCATAAATATGAGGCATGCCCTTGTCATCACAGTGCTCCAAGACCCCTGTAATCACAATGATCCATGCCCCTTTTCATCTCAATGCTCCATGAACCCTGTCATCACAATGCATCATGCCCATCACCATAATGCTTCCGGCTATTGTCAGTGCAATGAAATCAAATCTCTCAATGACCTCTGTCATCACAATGCTCCATGACTCCTCTCATCACAATACTCCATGAACATTTTCAGGGCAGTGCTCCATGACACTTTTCATCACAATGATCCATGCCCTTGTCATCCCAATGCTCCATGACCCCTGTATTCACAATGATCCGTGACACATATCATCACAGTGCTCCATGACACCTGTCATCACAATGCTCCATGCCTTCGTCAGCAAAATTCTACATGACCTTGTCATTACAATGCTCTATACGCTTGTCATCACAATGCTCTAAGACCCCTTAAATCACAATGCTCCATGCCCTTTTTCATCTCAATTTTCCATGAACCCTGTCATCACAATGCACCATGCCCATCATCAAAATGTTTCAGGCTATTATCATTACAATGAAATCAAAATTCTCCATGACCTCTGTCATGAAAATGCTCCCAACCGTTGTGATCATAATGTTCCATAGCACTTATCATCACAACACCACATGACGATCATTATCACAATTATCCATGGTCTTGTCATCACAATGCTCCATGATCTTTGTCATCACAATGCTCAATACACTTGTCATCACAATGCTCCCTGACACTTGTCAGTATGCTCCTTTAACCTTGTCATGACAAGGCTCCATGCCTTTTTCATCACAATAATCCATGCCCTTTTCATCACAATGTTCCAAGACCCCTGTAATCACAATGCTCCTAGCCCTTGTCATCACAAAGCTACCTGATGCATGTAATCGGAATGCTCCATGGCCTTCTCCTCACAATGCTCCATGTCATTGTCATCACAATGCTCCATGAACTCTCTCATCACATTGCTCCTTGCCCTTGTACTTACAATCCTCCATGACCCATGTATCACAGTGTTCCGTGCCCTTGTCATCACAATGCTTCATGCCCACTCTCATCACAATAATCCATGAAATATTTCAGACCAATGATCAATGCCCTTCTCATCACAATGCTCCATTAACTCTGTCATAACAATGCTCCATGACCCCTGCCATCACAATGTTCCACGGCCTTGTCAACACAAGGCTCCATGACCCTTGTCATCACAATGCTCCAAGACACCTGTAATCAAAATGCTCCATGCCCTTGTCATCACAAAGCTCCATGAGGCATGTCATCAGAATGTTCCATGGCCTTCTCCTCACAATGCTCCATGCCCTTGTCATCACAATGCTCCAAGAACCCTGTAATCACAATGCTCCATGCCCTTTTTCATCTCCAAGCTCCATTAACACTGCCATCACAATGCACCATGCCCATCATCATAATTCTTCAGGCTATTGGCATTACAATGAAATCAAAATACTCCATGACCTCTGTCATCATAATGCTCCAAACCCTTGTGATCACAATGTTCCATAACACTTATAATCACAACACTCCATGACGCTCATCATCACAGTTATCCATGGTCTTGTCATCACAATGCGCCATGATCTTTGTCATCACAGTGCTCAATACACTTGTCATCACAATGCTCCTTGACACTTGTCGTCAGTATGCTCCTTGAACCCTGTCATGACAAGGATCCATGCCTTTTTCATCATAATGATCCATGCCCTTTTCATCACAATGCTCCATGACCCCTTTCATCACAATACTCCATGAACATTTTCAGCATAATGCTCCATGACATTCTCATCACAATGCTCCCTGACCAATATCATCACGATGCTCCATGACCACTGTCATCACAACATTCCATGACACCTGACAACACAATGATCCGGGACTCTTGTCATCACAATGCTCCATGTCCTTGTCATCACAATGCTTCATTCCAACTGTCATCGCAATAATCCATGAATCTTATTAGACCAATGTTCCATGCCCTTGTCATCACAATGCTCCATGCCCTTGTTATCCCAATGCGCCATGACCCCTGTCATCAAAATACTCCATGAACTTTTTCAGCCCAATGCTCCATGACCATTGTCATCACAATGATCTATGCCCTTGTCATCCCAATGCTCCATGACACCTGTCACAACAATGCTCCATGCCTTTGTCAGCAAAATGCTACCTGACCTTCTCATTACAATGCTCTATGCGCTTGTCATCACAATACTCCATTACAATTGTCATCACAATCCTCCATGAATCTTGGGATCACATTGCTTCATGCCCTTGTCATCACAACGCTCCATGATGCCTGTCATCACAATACTCCATGGCCTTTTCATCACAATGCTCCATGACCTTTCTCATCACAATTCTCAATACAATTGTCATCAAAATGCTTCCTGACACTTGTCGTCAGAATGCTCATTGAAACCTGTCACAAAAGCGGTCCATGCATTTTTCATCACATAGCCCCATGAGGTTTTCATCACAATGCTCCATGCCATTGTCATCAAAATACTCCACAAGGTTGTCATCAGAATGCTCCATGACACTTGTCATCACAGTTCTACATGCACTTGTCAGCACAATGCTCCCTGACCCTTGTCATCACAATGCTCCAAGCCATTGTCATCTCAATGCTCCATTACATTTGTCATCAGAATCCTCCATGACACTTGGCATCACAATGCTCCATGCCATTGTCTTCACAATGGGCCATTACATATGTCATCACAATGCTCCCTGACACCTCTCTTCACAATAATGCATGACCTGGTCATCACAATGCTCCATGCCCTTGTCATCACAATGCGCCATTCCAACTGTCATCACAATAATCCATGAAACTAATTAGAACAATGTTCCATGCACTTGTCATCACAATGCTCCATGCCCTTGTTATCACAATGTTCCAAGAACCCTGTAATCAGAATGCTCCTTGCCCCTTTTCATCAGTATGCTCCATGAGACTATTCATCAAAAGGCTCCATGGTTTTCTCATCACAATGCTCCAGGAGCTTGTCATCACAATGCTTCACGACCTTGTCATGAAAATTCTCAATGACCCTTGTCATCATAATGCTCCAAGCCCTAGTCATCACAATGCTCCATTATATTTGTCATCACAATCCTCCATTACAGTTGGCATCACAATGCTCCCTGCCATTGTCATCGCAATAGACCATGACATATGTCATCACAATGCTCTCTGACAGCTCTCTTCACAATACTCCATGACCTTCTCATGACAATGCTCCATGCCCTTGTCTTCACAATGCACCATGTCCACTGGCAGCACAATAATCTCTGAAACTTGTCACCACAACTCTCCATGTCCCTGTCATCACAATGTTCCATGCTCTTGTCATCACAATGCTCCATGACCCCTGTCATCACAATGCTCCGTGAATCCAGTCATCACATTGCTTCATAACGTTTTTCATCACAATGGTCCATGCCTGCGTCATCACAGGGCTCTGTGACCTTTGTAACCACAATGCTCCATGAACTTTTCATCACAATGCTCCGTGACCCTTGTCATCACAATGCTCCATGCCTTTGTCAGAACAATGTTCCATGACCCTTGTCATCACAATGTGCCACACGCTTTTCATCACAATGATCCACAACCTTGTCATCGCTATGCTCCATAAAACTTGTAATCACAATGCTCCATGCACTTCTCATCCAAATGCTCTCTCATCTGAGATATCACAATGTTCCATCACTAGTCATCACAATCCTCCCTCAACCCTGTAATCACAATGTTCCAGGACCCCTCTGACATCACAATTTTCCATAACCACTCTCATCAAAATGCTCCATGACACTTTTCATCCCAACTCTCCATGACCCATGGCATCACAATGTTCTGTAACCCCTGTCAACAAAATGTTCCATTACAGTTTTCAACAAATTGCTGCCTGACCCTGTCATCAAAATGATCCCTCACCTTATGGGGGCTTCCCTGGTGGTGCAGTGGTTGAGAGTCTGCCTGCCAATGCAAGTTACATGGGTTCGAGCCCTGGTCTGGGAAGATCCCACATGACACGGAGCAGCTAGCCCCGTGAGACACAATTACTGTGCCTGCGCGTCTGGAGCCAGTGCTCCGCAACAAGAGAGGCCACGATAATGAAAGGCCCGCGCACCATGATGAGGAGTGGCCCCCACTTGCCACAACTAGGGAAGGCCCTCGCACAGAAACGAAGACCCAACACAGCCATAAATAAATAAATAAATAAATAAATAAATAAATAAATAAATAAATAAAAAGTGGGTTAAAAAAAACTATAATAAAAACATTTCTCAAAATGGCCCTAACAAATTTTATTAAATCATTCAAAAAAAAATGATCCCACACCTTCTCATCACAATGCACCACATGCTTGTCATCAAAATGCTCCATGACCTTTGTTATCACAAAGCTCCAGGACCCTTGGCATCACAATGCTCCATGTCATTGTCATCACAATGCTCCATGAACCCTCTCATCCCATTGCTCCATGCACTTGTCATCACAAAGCTCCATGACACTTGTCATCACAATGCTCGATGCACTTCTCATCAAAATGCTCCATGCCATTTTCATCACAATCCTCCATGACTCATGTATCACAGTGTTCCGTCCCCTTGTCATCACAATGCTCCATGCCCACTCTCATCACAATAATCCATGAAAGCTTTCAGGCCAATGCTCAATGCCCTTCTCATCACAATGCTCCATTACATCTGTCATAACAATGCTCCATGACACCTGCCATCACAATGTTCCACGGCCTTGTCATAACAAGGCTCCATGACCCATGTCATCACAGTGCTCCAAGACCCCTGTAATCACAATGCTCCATGCCCTTTTCATCACAAAGCTCAATGACACATGTCATCAGAATGTTCCATGGCCTTCACATCACAATGCTCCATGTCCTTGTCATCACAATGATCCAAGACCCCTGTAATCACAATGCTCCATGCCCCTTTTCATCTCAATGCTCCATGAACCCTGTCATCAAAATGCACCATGCCCATCATCATAATGCTTCAGGCTATTGTCATCAAAATGAAATCAAAATGCTCCATTACCTCTGTCATCATAATGCTCCAAACCCTTGTGATCACAATGTTCCATAACACTTATCATCACAACACCCTATGACGCTCATCATCACAATTATCCATGGTCTTCTCATCACAATGCTCCATGACCTTTGTCATCACAATGCTCAATACTATTGTCATCACAATTCTCCCTGACACTTGTCGTCTGTATGCTCCTTGAACCCTGTCATGACAAGGCTCCATGCATTTTCATCACAATGCTCCGTGCCCTTTTCATCACAGTGCTCCAAGATCACTGTAATCACAATAATCCATGGGCTTGTCATCACAAAACTCCATGAAGCATGTCATCAGAATGCTCCATGGCCTTCCCATCACAATGATCCATGCCCTAGTCATCACAATGTTCCAAGACCCCTGTAATCACAATGCTCCATGCCCGTTTTCATCAGAATGCTCCGTGAGACTTGTCATCACAAGTCTCCATGGTCATCACATCACAGTGCTCCAGGACCTTGTCACCACCATTCTCCATTGCCTTGT
Organism: Mesoplodon mirus; assembly: GCF_964341445.2. Lineage (NCBI taxonomy): Eukaryota > Metazoa > Chordata > Mammalia > Artiodactyla > Ziphiidae > Mesoplodon > Mesoplodon mirus. Next base: position 1,058,039 of record NW_028295738.1, read on the forward strand.
CATACAATGCAACATGACCTTTGTCATCACAATAATCCATTAACAAAGTCAGCCCAATGCACCACGACCTACACATCACAATGCTCCATGGCCAATATCATCACAATGCTCCATGACCACTGTCATCACAACAATCCATGACTCCTGACAACACAATGATCCGGGACTCTTGTCAACACAATGCTCCATTCTCTACTCATCACTATGCTCCATGACCCCTGTCATCACAACAGTCCATGAACATTTTCAGCCCAGTGCTCCATGACACTTGTCATCACAATGATCCATGCCCTTGTCAGAAGAATGCTACATGACCTTGTCATTACAACGCTCTATGCGCTTGTAATCAAAATACTCCATTTCCATTGTCATCACAATCCTCCATGAACCTTGGGATCACATTGCTTCATGCCCTTGTCATCTCAATGCTCCATGCTCATTGAAATCAAAATGATCCATGACCTCTGTCATCACAATGCTCCAAACACATGTGACAACAATGTTCCATAACACTTGTCATCAAAACGCTCCATGATGCCTGTCAACACAATACTCCATGCCCTTTTCATCACAATGCTCCATGACCTTTGTCATCACATATCTCAATATACATGTCATCACAATGCTCCCTGACATTGTCATCAGAATGCTCCTTGAACCCTGTCACAAAAAGGCTCCATGACTTTTTCATCACAATGCCCCATGCCGTTTTCATCACAATGCTCCATGCCATTGTCATCACAATACTCCACAAGCTTGTCATCAGAAGGCTCCATGACCCTTGTCATCACAATTCTCCATGCACTTGTCAGCACAATGCTCCTTGTCACTTGTCATCACAATGCTCCAAGCCATTGTCATCACAATGCTCCATTACATTTGTCATGAGAATTCTCCATGACTCTTGTCATCACAATGCTCCATGCCATTGTCATCACAATGGGCCTTTACATATGTCATCACAATGCTCCCTGACACCTCTCTTCACAATACTGCATGACCTGGTCATCACAATGCTCCATGCCCTTGTCATCACAATGCGCCATTCCAACTGTCATTGAAATAATCCACGCAACTTATTAGACCAATGTTCCATGCACTTGTCATCACAATGCTCCATGCCCTTGTAATCACAATGTTCCATGTCATTGTCATCTTAATGCTTCATGAACGCTCTCATCACATTGCTCCATGCCCTTGTCTTCACAAAGCTCTATGAAACATGTCATTAGAATGCTCCATGGCTTTCTCATCCCATTGCTCCATGCCCTTGCCATCACAATGCTCCATTACCCCAGTCATAACAATGCTCCCTGACCCCTGCCATCACGATGTTCCATGGCCTTGTCATCACAACGCTCCATGAGCCTTCTCATCACAATGCTCCAAGAACCCTGTAATCACAATGCTCTATGCCCCTTTTTATCTCAATGATCCATGAACCCTGTCATCACAAGGCACCATGCCCATCATCATAATGCTTCATGCTATTGTCATCACAATGAAATCAAAATGCTCCATGACCTCTGTCATAACAATGCTCCAAACCCTTTTGATCACAATATTCCATAACACTTTTCATCAAAATGCCCCTGACGCTCGTCATCACAATTATCAATGGTCTTGTCATCATAATGCTCCATGACTTTTGTCATCACAATGCTCAATACACTTGTCATCAAAATTCACCTTGACACTTGTTGTCTGTATGCTCCTTGAATCCTGTCATAACAAGGCTCCATGCCTTTTTCATCACAATGATCCATGTCCTCTTCATCACAATGCTCCAAGACACATGTAATCTCAATGCTCCATGTCCTTGTCATCACAATGTTACAAGACCCCTGTAATCACAATGCTCCCTGCCCTTGTAATCAAAAAATTCCATGACGTTTGTCATCAGAATGATCCATTGCCTGCTCATCACAATGCTCCTTGCCCTAGACATCTCAATGCTACAAGACCCCTGTAATCACAATGTTCCATTTCCATTTTCATCAGAAAGCTCAATGAGACTTGTCATCACAAGTGTCCATGGTCTTCTTATCACAATGCTCCAGGACCTTCTCATTACCATGCTCCATTCCCTTGACTTCACAATGCTCAATGACACCTGTCATCACAATAATCCATGAACATTTTCAGCCCAATGCTCCACGACCTACTCATCACAATGCTCCATGGCCAATATCATCACAATGCTCCATGACCACTGTCATCACAACACTCCATGACACCTGACAACACAATGATCCGGGACTCTTGTCATCACAATGCTCCATTCCCTAGTCATCACAATGCTCCATGACCCCTGTCATCACAGCACTCCATGAATATTTTCAGCCCAGTGCTCCATGACTCTTGTCATCACAATGCTCTATTCCCTAGTCATCACAACACTCCATGAACATTTTCAGCCCAGTGCTCCAGGAACTTCTCATTACCATGCTCCATTTCCTTGTCATCCCAATGCTCCATGACCCCTGTATTCACAATGATCCGTGACGGTTGTCATCACAGTGCTCCATGACACCTGTCATCACAATGCTCCATGCCTTTGTCAGCAAAAGGCTACATGACCTTGTCATTACAATGCTCTATGCGCTTGTCATCACAATACTCCATTTCCATTGTCATCACAATCCTCCATGAACATTGGGATCACATTGCATCATGCCCTTTTCATCAAAATGCTCCATGCTCCTTGAAATCAAAATGATCCATGACCTCTCTCATCACAATGCTCCAAATCCTTGTGATCACAGTGTTCCATAACACTTGTCATCACAACGCTCCATGATGCCTGTCATCACAATACTCCATGCACTTTTCATCACAATGCTACATGACCTTTGTCATCACAATGCTCAATACACTTGTCATCAAAATGCTCCCTGACACTTGTTGTCTGTATGCTCCTTGAAACCTGTCATGACAAGGCTCCATGCCTTTTTCATCACAATGATCCATGTCCTATTCATCACAAAGCTCCAAGACCCATGTAATCTCAATGCTCCATGCCATTGTCATCACAAAGCTCAATGACTCATGTCATCAGAATGCTCCATGGCCTTCTCATCACAATGATCCATGCCTTAGTCATCACAATGCTCCAAGACCCCTGTAATCACAATGCTCCATGCCCCTTTTCATCAGAATGTTCCATGAGACTTGTCATCACAAGTCTTCATGGCCTTGTCATCACAATGCTCCAGAAACTTGTCATCCCCATGCTCCATTCCCTGGTCATCAAAATGCTCCATGACCACTGTCATCACAACACTCCATGACACCTGACAACACAATGATCCGGGACTCTTGTCATCACAATGCTCCATTCCCAAGTCATCACAATGCTCCATGACCCGTGTGATCACAATAATCCATGAACATTTTCAGCCAAGTGCTCCATGACCCTTGTCATCCCAATGATCCATACCCTTGTCATCCCAATGCTCCATGACCCGTGTATTCACAATGCGCCATGACGCTTGTCATCACAGTGCTCCATGACACCTGTCATCACAATGCTCCATGCCTTTGTCAGCAAAATGCTACATGACCTTGTTATTATAATGCTCTATGCGCTTGTCATCTCAATACTCCATCACCATTGACATCACAATCCTCCATGAACCTTGTGATCACATTGCTTCATGCCCTTGTCATCACAATGTGCCATCCCAACTGTCATCGCAATAATCCATGCAACTTATTAGACCAATGTTCCATGCCCTTGTCATCACAATGCTCCATGCCCTTGTTATCACAATGTACCAAGACCCTTGTAATCACAATGCGCCATGCCCATGTCATCAAAAAACTCCATGACACATGTCATCAGAATGTTCCATGGCATTCTCATCATAATGCTCCATGCCCTAGTCATCACAATGCTCCAAGACCCCTGAAATCACAATGCTCCAGGCCCCTTTTCATCAGAATACTCCATGAGACTTGTCATCACAAGTCTTCATGGTCTTCTCATCACAGTGCTGCAGGACCTTGTCATCACCATGCTCCATTCCCTTGTCATCACAATGCTCCATGACCACTGTCATCACAACACTCCATGACACCTGACAACACAATGATCCGGGACTCTTGTCATCACAATGCTCCATTCCCTAGTCATCACAATGCTCCATGACCCGTGTCATCACAATACTCCATGACGCAGGTCATTAGAATGCTCCATGGACTTCTCATCACAATGCTCCATGCGCTAGTCATCACAATGCTCCAAGACCCCTGTAATCACAATGCTCCATGCACCTTTTCATCAGAATGCTCCATGAGACTTGTCACCACAAGTCGCCATGGACTTCTCATCACAGTGCTCCAGGACCTTGTCATCACCATGCTCCATTCCCTTGTCATCACAATGCTCCATGACACTGTCATCACAATAATCCATGAACATTTTCAGCCCAATGCTCCACGATCTACTCATCACAATGCTACATGGCCAATATCATCACAATGCTCCATGGCCACTGTTATCACAACACTCCATGACACCTGACAACATAATGATCCGGAACTCTTGTCATCACAACGCTCCATGATGCCTGTCATCACAATACTCCATGCCCTTTTCATCACAATGCTCCATGACCTTTGTCATCACAATGCTCAATACACTTGTCATCACAATGCTCCCTGACACTTGTCATCAGAATGCTCCTTGACCCCTGTCACGAAAAGTCTCCATGAAATTTTCATCACATTGCCCCATGCGGTTTTCATCACAATGCTCCATGTCATTGTCATCAAAATACTCCACAAGCTTGTCATCAGAATGCTCCATGACCCTTGTCATCACAATTCTCCATGCACTTGTCAGCACAATGCTCCCTGACCCTTGTCATCACAATGCTCCAAGCCATTGTCATCACAAAGCTCCATTATCTTTGTCATCAGAATCCTCCATCACACTTGGCATCACAATGCTCCATGCCATTGTCATCGCAATGGGCCATTACATATGTCATTTCAATGCGCCCTGACACCTGTATTCACATTACTGCATGACCTGGTCATCACAATGCTCCATGCCCTTGTCATCACAATGTGCAATTCCAACTGTCATCGCAATAATCCATGAAACTTATTAGACCAATGTTCCATGTCCTTGTCATCACAATGCTCCATGCCCTTGTTATCACAATGCTCCATAACCCCTGTCATCACAATGCTCCGTGACTCCAGTCATCACAATGCTCCATGAACTTTTCATCACAATGCTCTTTGACCCTTGTCATCACAGTGCTCCATGTGCTTGTCAGCACAATGCTCCATGACACATGTCATCACAGTGCTCCATGTGCTTGTCAGCACAATGCTCCATGACACATGTCATCACAATGCACCATGCGCTTGTCATCACAGTGCTCCACAATCTTGTCATCACATTCTCCTTAAAATTTGTCATCACAATGCTGCATGCACTTCTCATCAAAATGCTCTCTCACCTCTGATATCACAATGCTACATCACTATTTGTCACAATACTCTCTCAACCCTGTCATCACAATGTTCCATGACTCCTGTCATCACAATGCTACATGCACTTATCATCACAACGTTTGATGACCCCTGACTTCACAATGTTCCATAACACCTGTCATCACAATATTCCATGACACTTTTCATCAAATTGCTCCATGACCCTGTTATCACAATGCTCCCTGCCCTTCTCATCACAATGCACAACGCCCTTGCTATCAAAATGCTCCATGACTTTTTTCATCACAAAGACCCATGACCCTTGGCATCACAATGTTCCATGTCATTGTCATCACAATGCTGCATGAACGCTCTCATCACATTGCTCCATGCCCTTGTCTTCACAAAGCTCCATGACACATGTCATCAGGAATGCTCCATGGCCTTCTCATCACAATGCTCCACGCCCTTGCCATTAGAATGCTCCATTACACCTGACATAACAATTCTCCATGACCCCTGCCATCACGATGTTCCATGGATTTTTCATCACAAAGCTCCATGACCCATCTCATCACAATGCTCCAGGAATCCTGTATTCACAATGCTCTATGCCCCTTTTCATCTCAATGATCCATGAACCCTGTCATCACAATGCACCATGCCCATCATCATAATGCTTCATGATATTGTCATAACAATGATATCAAAATGCTCCATGACCTCGGCCATAACAATGCTCCAAACCCTTGTGATCACAATATTACATATCACTTGTCATCACAATGCCCCATGATGTTCGTCATCACAATTATCAATGGTCTTCTCATCACAATGCTCCATGACCTTTGTCCTCACAATGCTCAATACACTTGTCATCAACATGCTCCCTGACACTTGTTGTCTGTATGGTCCTTGAATCCTGTCATGACAAGGCTCCATGACTTTTTCATCACAATAATCCATGTCCTTTTCATCACAATGCTCCAAGACACATGTAATCTCAATGCCCGATGCCCTTGTCATCTCAAAGCTCAATGACGCAGGCCATCAGAATGCTCCTTGGTCTTCTCCTCACAATGCTTCATGCCCTTGTCATCACAGTGTTCCAAGACCCCTGTAATCACAATGTTCCATGCCCTTGTCATCAAAAAACTCCATGACGCATGTCATCAGAAGGCTCTATGGCCTTCTCATCACAATGCTCCATGCCCTAGTCATCACAATGCTCCAAGAACCCTGTAATCACAATGCTCCATGCCACTTTTCATCAGAATGCTCCATGAGATTTGTCATCACAAGTCTCCATGGTCTTCTCATCACAATGCTCCAGGACCTTGTCATCACCATGCTCCATTCCCTTGTCATCACAATGCTCCATGACCCCTCTCATCACAATAATCCATGAACATTTTCAACCCAATGCACCACGACCTAATCATCACAATGCTCCATGGCCAATATCATCACAATGTTCCATGACCACTGTCATCACAACACTCCATGACACCTCACAACAAAATGATCCGGGACTGTTGTCATCACAATGCTCCATTCCCTAGTCATCACAATGCTCCATGACCCCTGTCATCACAACACTCCATGAACATTGTCAACCCAGTGCTCCATGACCCTTGTCATCACAATGATCCATGCCCTTGTCATCCCAATGCTCCATGACCTCTGTATTCACAATGCTCCGTGACGCTTGTCATCACAGTGCTCCATGACACATGTTATCACAATGATCCATGCCTTTGTCAGCAAAATGCTACTTGACCTTGTCATTACAATGCTCTATGTGCTTGTCATCACAATACTCCATTTCCATTGTCATCACAATCCTCCATGAAACTTGGGATCACATTGTTTCATGCCCTTGTCATCACAATGCTCCATGCTCCTTGAAATCAAAATGATCTATGACGTCTCTCATCATAATGCTCCAAACCTTTGTGATCACAGTGTTCCATAACACTTGTCATCACAACGCTCCATGATGCCTGTCATCACAATAATCCATGCCCTTATCATCACAATGCTACATGACCTTTGTCATGACAATTCTCAATACACTTGCCCTCACAATGCTCCCTGACACTTTTCATCAGAATGCTCCTTGAACCCTGTCACGAAAAGGCTCCATGCCTTTTTCATTACAATGCCCCATGCCGTTTTCATCAAAATGCTCCATGCCATTGTCATCAAAATACTCCACAAGCTTGTCATCAGAGTGCTCCATGACCCTTGTCATCACAATTCTCCATGCACTTGTCAGCACAATGCTCCCTGGCCCTTGTCATCACAATGCTCCAAGCCATTGTCATCAGAGTGCACCATTACCTTTGTCTTCAGAATCCTCCATGACACTTGGCATCACAATGCTCCATGCCATTGTTATCAAAATGGGCCATTACTTATGTCATCACAATGCTCCCTGACACCTGTCTTCACAATACTGCATGACCTGGTCATCACAATGTTCCATGCCCTTGTCATCACAAAGCGCCATTCCAACTGTCATCGCAATAATCCATGAAAGTTATTAGACCAATGTTCCATGCCCTTGTCATCACAATGCTCCATGACTCCAGTCATCACAATGCTACATGCACTTATCATCACAATGTTCGATGACCCCTGACTTCACAATGTTCCATAACACCTGTCATCAAAATGTTCCATGACACTTTTCATCAAATTGCTCCATGACCCTGTCATCACAATACATCCTGCCCTTCTCATCACAATGCACAACGCCCTTGATATCAAAATGCTCCATGACTTTTTTCATCACAAAGATCCATGACTTTTGGCATCACAATTCTCCATGTCATTGTCATCACAATGCTCCATGAACGCTCTCATCACATTGCTCCATGCCCTTTTCTTCACAAAGCTCCATGACACATGTCATCAGAATGCTCCATGGCCTTCTCATCACAATTCTCCACGCCCTTGCCGTCAGAATGCTTCATTACACCTAACATAACAATGCTCCATGACCCCTGCCATCACGATGTTCCATGGCCTTGTCATCACAAAGCTCCATGACCCTTCTCATCACAGTGCTCCAAGAACCCTGTAATCACAATGCTCTATGCCCCTTTTCGTCTCAATGATGCATGAACCCTGTCATCACAATGCACCATGCCCATCATCATAATGCTTCATGCTATTGTCATCACAATGAAATCAAAATGCTCCATGACCTCTGTCATAACAATGCTCCAAACACTTGTGATCACAATATTCCATATCACTTGTCATCACAATGCCCCATGACGCTCGTCATCACAATTATGAATGGTCTTCTCATCACAATGCTCCATGAAGTTTGTCCTCACAATGCTCAATACACTTGTCATCAAAATGCTCCCTGACACTTGTTGTCTGTATGCTCCTTGAATCCTGTCATGACAAGGCTCCATGCCTTTTTCATCACAATAATCCATGTCCTTTTCATCACAATGCTCCAAGACACATGTAATCTCAATGCTCCATGCCCTTGTCATCACCAAGCTCTATGTCGCAGGCCATCAGAATGCTCCTTGGTCTTCTGCTCTCATTGCTCCATGCCCTTGTCATCACAATGTTCCAAGACACCTGTAATCACAATCCTCCATGCGCTTGTCATCAAAAAACTCCATGACGCATGTCATCAGAATGCTCCATGGCCTTCTCATCACAATGCTCCATGTCCTAGTCATCACAATGCTCCAAGACCCCTGTATTCACAATGCTCCATGCCCCTTTTCATCAGAATGCTCCATGAGACTTTTCATCACAAGTCTCCATGGTCTTCTCATCACAATGCTCCAGGAACTTGGCATCACCATGCTCCATTCCCTTGTCATCACAATGCTCCATGACCCCTTTCATCACAATAATCCATGAACATTTTCAGCCCAATGCTTCACGACATACTCATCACAATGCTCCATGGCCAATATCACAAATATCCATGACCACTGTCATCACAACACTCCATGACTCCTGACAACACAATGATCCGGGACTCTTGTCATCACAATGCTCCATTCCCTAGTTATCACAATGCTCCATGACCCCTGTCATCACAACACTCCATGAACATTTTCAGCCCAGTGCTCCATGACCCTTGTCATCACAATGATCCATGCCTTTGTCATCCCAATGCTCCATGACCCCTCTATTCACAATGCTCCATGACGCTTGTCATCACAGTGCTCCATGACACCTGTCATCACAATGCTCCATGCCTTTGTCAGCAAAATGCTACATGACCTTGTCATTACAATGCTCTATGCGTTTGTCATCGCAATACTCCATATCCATTGTCATCACAATCCTCCATGAACTTTGGGATCACATTGCTTCATGCCCTTTTCATCACAATGCTCCATGCTCCTTGAAATCAAAATGATCCATGACCTTTGTCATAACAATGATCCAAACCCTTGTGATCACAATGTTCCATAACACTTGTCATCAAAACGCTCCATGATGCCTGTCATCACAATACTCCATGCCCTTTTCATCACAATGCTCCATGACCTTTGTCATCACAATTCTCAATACACTTGTCATCACAATGCTCCCTGACCCTTGTCATCAGAATGCTCCTTGAACCCTGTCACGAAAAGGCTCCATGCCTTTTTCATCACAATGTCCCATGCCGTTTTCATCACAATGCTCCATGCCATTGTGAACAAAATACTCCACAATCTTGTCATTAGAATGCTCCATGACCCTTGTCATCTCAATTCTCTATGCACTTGTCAGCACAATGCTCCCTGACACTTGTCATAACAATGTTGCAAGCCATTGTCATCACAATGATCCATGACATTTGGCATCAAAATGCTCTATGCCATTGTCATCGCAATGGGCCATTACATATGTCATCCCAATGCTCCCGGACACCTGTCTTCACAATACTGCATGACGTGGTCATCACAATGCTCCATGCCCTTGTCATCACAATGTACCATTCCAACTGTCATCGTAATAATCCATGAAACTTATTAGACCAATGTTCCATGCCCCTCTCATCACAGTGCTCCATGCCCTTGTTATAACAATGCTCCATGACCCCGGTCATCACCATGCTCCGTGACTCCAGTCATCTTAATGCTTCATAACGTTTGTCATCATAATGGTCCATGCCCGCGTCATCACAAGGCTCTCTGACATTTTTAACCACAATGCTCCATGAACTTTTCATCACAATGCTGTTTGACACTTGTCATCACAATGCTCCATGCGCTTGTCATCACAGTGCTCCAAAATTTTGTCATCACAATGCTCCATAAAATTTGTCATCACAATGCTCCTTGCACATCTCATCAATATGCTCTCTCACCACTGATATCACAATGCTACATCACTATTTGTCACAATACTCCCTCACCCCTGTCATCACAATATTCCATGATTCCTCTCATCACAATGCTACATGCACTTATCATCACAATGTTCGATGAACCCTGACATCACAATGTTCCATAACAACTGTCATCAAAATGTTCCATGACACTTTTCATCAAATTGTTCCATGACCCTGTCATCACAATGCTCCCTGCCCTTCTCATCACAATGCACAACGCCCTTTCTATCAAAATGTTCCATGACCATTTTCATCAAAAATATCCAAGACCCTTGGCATCACAATGCTCCATGTCATTGTCATCAAAATGGTCCATGAACGCTCTCATCACACTGTTCCATGCCCTTGTCTTCACAAAGCTCCATGACGCATGTCATCACAATGCTCCATGGCCTTCTCATCACAATTCTCCACGACCTTGCCATCACAATGCTCCATTACCACATTCATAACAATGCTCCATTACCCCTGCCATCACGATGTTCCATGGCCTTGTCATCACAAAGCTCCATGACCCTTCTCATCACAATGCTCCAAGAACCCTGTAATCACAATGCTCTATGCCCCTTTTCGTCTCAATGATCCATGAACTCTGTCATCACAATGCACCATGCCCATCATCATAATGCTTCATGCTATTGTCATCACAATGAAATCAAATGCTCCATGACCTCTGTCATAACAATGCTCCAAACCCTTGTGATCACAATATTCCATAACAGTTGTCATCACAATGCCCCATGACGCTCGTCATCACAATTATCCATGGTCTTCTCATCACAATGCTCCATGACCTGTGTCATTACAATGCTCAATACACTTGTCATCAAAATGCTCCCTGACAATTGTTGTCTGTGTGCTCCTTGAATCCTGTCATGACAAGGCTCCATGCTTTTTTCATCTCTAAGTTCCATGCAATTTTCATCACAATGCTCCAAGACCCATGTAATCACAGTGCTCCATGCCCTTGTCATCACAAAGCACAATGACGCATGCCATCAGAATGCTCCTTGGTCTTCTCCTCACAATGCTCCATGCCCTTGTCATCACAATGTTCCAAGACCCCTGTAATCACAATACTCCATGCCCCTTTTCATCAGTATGCTCCAAGAGACTTGTCATCACAAGGCTCCATGGTTTTGTCATCACAATGCTCCAGGAAGTTCTCATCACAATGCTTCACGACCTTTTCATGAAAATTTTCAATGGCCCTTATCATCATAATGCTCCAAGCCGTAACCATCACAATGCTCCATTATATTTGTCATCACAATCCTCCATTACATTCGGCATCACAGTGCTCCATGCCATTGTCATCGCAGTGGACTATGACATATGTCATCACAATTCTCCCTGACACCTGTCTTTACAATACTCCATGACCTTCTCATCACAATGCTCCATGCCCTTGTCATCACAATGCACCATGCCCACTGTCATCACAATAATCTATGAAACTTGTCAGACCAATGCTCCATTCCCCTGTCAACACAATGCTCCATGCCCTTGTCATCACAATGTTCAATGACCCCTGTCATCACAATGCTCCGTGACTCCAGTCATCTCAATGCTTCATAACATTTGTCATCAAAATGGTCCATGCCCACGTCATCACAAGGCTCTGTGACCTTTGTAACCACAATGCTCCATGAACTTTTCATCACAATTCTCTGTGACCCTTGTCATCACAATGCTCCATGTCTTTGTCAGAACAATGCTCCATGACCATTGTCATCACAATGTGCCACGCACATTTCCTAACAACGTTTCACAACTTTGTCATTGCAATGCTCCATAAATCTTGTAATCACAATGGTCCATGCTCTTCTCATCAAAATGCTCTCTCACAAGAGATATCACAATGATCCATCACTAGTCATCACAATACGCCCTCACCCCTGTAATCACAATGTTCCATGACCCTGTCATCACAATGCTACATCCATTTATCATCACAATGTACCATGACCCCTGACATCACAATGTTCCATAACCCCTGTCATCAAAATGCTCCATGACACTTTTCATCCCAAAGCTCCAAGACCCCTGACATCACAATGTTCTATAACCCCTGCCATCAAAATATTCCATTACACTTTTTATCAAATTGCTGCATGACCCGGTTATCAAAATGCTCCCTGCCCTTCTCATCACAATGCACCAAGCCCTTGTCATCAAAATGCTCCATGACTTGTCATCACAAATCTCCATGACGCTTGTCATCACAATGCTCCATGACATTGTCCTCACAATGCTCCATGAACCCTCTCATCACATTGCTCCATGCCCTTGTCATCACAAAGCTCCATGACACTTGTCATCACAATTTTCAATGCCCTTCTCATCACAATGTTCCATGCCCTTTTCATTACAGTCCTGCATGACACATGTATCACAGTGTTCCGTGCACTTGTCATCACAATGCTCCATGCCCATTCTCCTCACAATAATCCATGAAACATTTCAGACCAATATTCCATACCCTTCTCATCGCAATGCTCCATTACCCATGTCATAACAATGCACCATGACCACCGCCATCACAATGTTCCACGGCCTAATCATCACAGGATTCCATGACACTTCTCATCACAATGCTCAACACCCCTGAAATCACAATGCTCCATTCCCTTTTCATCACATAGCTCCATGACGCATGTCATCAGAATGTTCCATGACCTTCTCGTGACAATGCTCCATGCCCTTGTCATCACAATGCTCCAAGACCCTTGTAATTACAATGCTCCTTGAAACTTTTCATCTCAATGCTCCATGAAACCTGTAATCACAATGCACCATGCCCATCATCATAATGCTTCAGGCTATTTTCATCAAAATGAAATCTATATGCTCCATGACCTCTGTCATCACAATGCTCCAATCCCTTGTGATCACAATGATGCATAACACTTATCATCAAAACACCCCATGACGCTCATCATCACAATTATCCATGGTCTTCTTATCACAATGCTCCATGATCTTTGTCATCACAATGCTCAATACACTTGTCATCACAATGCTCCCTGACCCTTGTCATCAGTATGCTCCTTGAAACCTATCATGACAAGGCTCCATGCCGTTTTCATCAAAATGATCCATGACCTTTTCTTCACAATGCTCCACGATCCCTGTAATCGCAATGCTCCATGCCCTTGTCATCACAAAACTCCATGACACATGTCATCAGAATGCTCCATGGCCTTCTCATCACAATGCTCCATGCCCTAGTTATCACAGTGCTCAAAGACTCCTGTAATCACAATGCTCCATGACAATTTTCATCAGAAGGCTCCATGAGACTTCTCATCACAAGTCTCCATGGACTTCTCATCACAATGCTCCAGGGCCTTGTCATCACCATGCTCCATTTCCTTGTCATCACAATGCTCCATGACCCCTGTATTCACAATGCTACGTGACGCTTGTCATCACAGTGCTCCATGACACCTGTCATCACAATGCTCCATGTCTTTGTCAGCAAAATGCTACATGACCTTGTCATTAAAATGCTCTATGCGCTTGTCATCACAATACTCCATTACCATTGTCATCACAACCCTCCATGAACTTTGGGATCACATTGCTTCATGCCCTTGCCATCATAATGCTCCATGCTCCTTGAAATCAAAATGATCCATGACCTCTGTCATCACAATGCTCCAAACCCTTGTGATCACAATGTTCCATAGCCCTTGTCATCACAACGCTCCATGATGCCTGTCATCACAATACTCCATGCCCTTTTCATCACAATGCTCCATGATATTTGTCATCACAATTCTCAATACACTTGTCACCACAATGCTCCCTGACACTTGTCGTCAGAATGCTCCTTGAACCCTGTCACGAAAAGGCTCCATACCTTTTTCATCACAATGCCCCATGCCGTTTTCATCACAATGCTCCATGCCATTGTCATCAAAATACTCCTCAAGATTGTCATCAGAATGCTCCATGACACTTGTCATCACAATGCTCCATGCACTTTTCAGCACAATGCTCCTTGACACTTGTCATCATAATGTTGCAAGCCATTGTCATCACAATGATCCATGACATTTGGCATTACAATGCTCCATGAAATTGTCATCACAATGGGCCATTACATATGTCATCACAATGCTCCCTGACACTTGTCTTCACAAAACTGCAACATCTGGTCATCACAATGCTCCATGCACTTGTTATCACAATGTTCCATGACCCCTATCATCACAATGCTCCGTGACTCCAGTCATCACAACGCTTCATGACTTTTTCATCACAATGGTCCATGCGCTCATCATCAACAGTCTCTGTGACTTTTTAACCACAATGCTCCATTAAGTTTTCATCACAATGCTCTTGGACCCTTGTCATCACAATGCTCTATGCCTTTCTCAGCACAATGCACCTTGACGCATGTCATCACAATGCTCCATGGCATTCTCCTGACAACGCTCTTTGCCCTTGTCATCACAGTGCTCCAAGACCCCTATAATCACAATTCTCCATGCCCCTTTTCATCAGAATGCTCCATGATACTTGTCACCACAGGTCTCCAAGATCATGTCATCACAATGCTCCAGGACCTTATCATCACAATGCTCCATGACTCCAGTCATCACAATGCTTCATAATATTTCTCATCACAGTGGTCCATGCCCGCGTCATCACAAGGCTCTGTTACATTTGTAACCACAATGCTCCATGAACATTTCATCACAATGCTCCTTGACACTTGTCATCACAATGCTCCATGCCTGTGTCATAAAAATGCTCCATGACCATTGTCATCACAATGTGCCACGTGCTTTTCATCACAATGGTCCACAAATTTGTCATCACAATGCTCCATAAAACTTGTAAGCACAATGCTGCATGCCCTTCAAATCACAATGCTCCATTACCCCTGTCATAACAATGCTCCATGACCCCTGTCATCACAGTGTTCCACGGCCTTGTCATAACAACGCTCCATGACACTTTTCATCACAATGCTCCAAGACCCCATTAATCACAATGCTCCATGCTGTTGTCATCACAAAGCTTCATGACATATGTCATCAGAATGCTCCATGGCCTTCTCATCAAAATGCTCCATGCCCTTGTCATCACAATGCTCCAAGACACCTGTAAACACAAAGCTCCATGCCCCTTTTCATCTCAATGCTCCATGACCCATGTCATCACAATACTCCATGAACATTTTCAGCCCAATGCTCCATGACTTTCTCATCACAATGCTCCATGACCAATATCATCACAATGCTCCATGACCAATGTCATCACAACACTCCATGACAACAGACAACACAATGATCCGGGACTCTTGTCATCACAATGCTCTATTCCCTAGTCATCACAATGCTCCATGACCCCTGTCATCACAGTACTCCATGAATATTTTCAGCCCAATGCTCCATGACGCGTGTCATCACAATGATCCATGCCCTTGTCATCCCAATGCTCCATGACCCCTGTATTCACAATGCTCCGTGACACTTGTCATCACAGTGCTCCATGACACCTGTCATCACAATGCTCCATGCCTTTGTCAGCAAAATGCTACATGACCTTGTCATTACAATGCTCTAGGCGCTTGTTAACACAATACTCCATTACCATTGTCATCACAATCCTCCATGAACCTTGGGATCACATTGCTTCATGCTCTTGTCATCACAATGCTCCATGCTCCTTGAAATCAAAATGATCCAAGACGTCTGTCATCACAATGCTCCAAACCCTTGTGATCACAATGTTCCATAACACTTGTCATCACAGCACTCCATGATGCCTGTCATCACAATACTCCATGCCCTTTTCATCACAATGCTCCATGACTTTTGTCATCACAATTCTCAATACAATTGTCATCACAATGCTCCCTGACACTTGTCGTCAGAATGCTCCTTCAACCCCGTCACGAAAAGGCTCCATGCTTTTTTCATAACAAAGCCCCATGCCATTTTCATCACAATGCTCCATGCCATTGTCATTAAAATACTCCACAAGCTCGTCATCAAAATGCTCCATGACGCTTGTCATCACAATTCTCCATGCGCTTGTCAGCACAATGCTCCCTGACCCTTGTCATCACCATGCTCCAAGCCATTGTCATCACAATGCTCCATTACCTTTGTCATCAGAATCCTCCATGACACTTGGCATCACAATGCTCCATGCCATTGTCATCACAGTGGGCCATTACATATGTCATCACAATGATCCCTGACACCTCTCTTCATAATACTGCATGACCTGGTCATCACAATGCTCCATGCCCTTGTCATCACAATGTGCCATTCCAACTGTCATCACAATAATCCATGAAACTTATTAGACCAATGCTCCATGCCCTTGTCATCACAATGCTCCATGCCCTTGTTATAACAATCTTCCAAGACCCCTGTGATCAGAATGCTCCATTCCCCTTTTCATCAGTATGATCCATGAGATTTGTCATCACAAGGCTCCATGGTTTTCTCATCACAATGCTCCAGGACTTTGTCATCACAATGCTTCACGACATTCTCAGGAAAATTCTCAATGGCCCTTGTCATTATAATATTCCAAGCCCTAGTCTTCACAATGCTCCATTATATTTGCCATCACAATCCTCCATTACATTAGGCATCACACTGCTCCATGCCATTGTCATCGCAATGGACCATGACGAATGTCATCACAATGCTCCTGGACACATGTCTTCACAATACTCCATGCCCTTGTCTTCAAAATGCTCAATGCCCTTGTCATCACAAAGCACCATGCCAACTATCATCACAATAATCTATGAAACATGTCAGACCAATGCTCCATTCCACTTTTCATTAGAATGCTCCATGAGACTTGTCATCTCAAGTCTCCATGGTCATCTCATCACAGTGCTCCAGGAACTTGTCATCACAATGCTCCATTTCTTTGTCATCACAATGCTCCATGACGCCGGTCATCACAATACTCCATGAATATTTTCAGCCCAATGCTCCATGACTTTCTCATCACAATGCTCCATGACCAATATCATCAAAATGCTCAATGACTACTGTCATCACAACACTCCATGACACCTGACAACACAATGATCCGGGACACTTGTCATCACAATGCTCAAACAACCCTGTAATCACAATGCTCCATGACACCTGTCATCACAATACTCCATGCACATTTTCTGCATATTGCTCCATGAACCTTGTCATCAAAATGATCCGTGCCCTTGTCATCCCAATGCTCCATGACCCCTGTATTCACAATGCTCCGTGACACTTGTCATCACAGTGCTCCATGACACCTGTCATCACAATGCTCCATGCCTTTGTCAGCAAAATGCTACATGACCTTGTCATTTCAAAGCTCTATGTGCTTGTCATCACAATACTCCATTACCATTGTCATCACAATCCTCCATGAACCTTGGGATCACATTGCTTCATGCCCTTGTCATCAAAATGCTCCATGCTCCTTGAAATCAAAATGATCCATGACCTTTTTCATCACAATTCTCCAAACCCTTGTGATCACAATGTTCCATAACACTTGTCATCACAACGCACCATGATGCCTGTCATCACAATACTCCATGCCCTTTTCATCACAATGCTCCATGACCTTTGTCATCACAATTCTCAATATACATGTCATCACAATGCTCCCTGACACTTGTCGTCAGAATGCTCCTTGAACCAGGTCACGAAGAGGCTCCATGCATTTTTCAACACAAAGCCCCAGGCCATTTTCATCACAATGCTCCATGCCATTGTCATCAAAATACTCCACAAGCTCGTCATCAGAATGCTCCATGACCCTTTTCATCACAATTCACCATGCACTTGTCAGCACAATGCTCCCTGACCCTTGTCATCACAATGCTCCATGCCATTGTCATCACAATGGGCCATTACATATGTCATCACAATGCTCCCTGACAACTCTCTTCAAAATACTGCATGACCTGGTCATCACAATGCTCCATGCCCTTGTCATCACAATGCGCCATTCCAACTGTCATCACAATAATCCATGAAACTTACTAGACCAATGCTCCATGCCCTTGTCATCACAATGCTCCATGCCCTTGTTATCACAATTTTCCAAGACCCCTGTAATCAGAATGCTCCATGCCCCTTTTCATCAGAATGATCCATGAGATTTTTAATCACAAGGCTTCATGGTTTTCTCATCACAATGCTCCAGGACCTTGTCATCACAATGCTTCACGACATTGTCATGAAAATTCTCAATGGCCCTTGACATCATAATGCTCCAATCCCTAGTCATCACAATGTTCCATTATATTTGTCATCACAATCCTCCATTACATTTGGCATCACAATGCTCCATGCCATTGTCATCGCAATGGACCATGACATATGTCATCACAATGCTCCCTGACACATGTATTCACAGTACTTCATTCCCTTGTCTTCAAAATGCTCCATGCCCTTGTCATCACAATGCACCATGCCCACTGTCATCACAATAATCTATGAAAATTGTCAGACCAATGCTCCATGCCCCTGTCATCACAATGCTCCATGCCATTGTCATCACAATGCTCCATGACCCCTGTCATCACAATGCTCCGTGACTCCAGTCATCACAATGCTTCATAACGTTTGTCATCACAACGGTCCATGCCCGCATCATCACAAGTCTCTGTGACCTTTAAACCACAATGCTCCATGAACTTTTCATCACAATTCTCCGTGACCCTTGTCATGACAATGCTCCATGCGTTTTTCAGAACAATGCTCCATGACCCTTGTCATCACAATGTGCCATGCTCTTTTCATCACAATGATCCACAACCTTGTCATCGCTATGCTCCATAAACCTTGTAATCACAATGCTCCATGCACTTCTCATCCAAATGCTCTCTCACATGAGATATCACAATGTTCCATCACTAGTCATCACAATCCTCTTTCACCCATGTTATTACAATGTTCCATGACACCTGTCATCACAATGCTACATCCCATTATCAGCACAATGTTCCATGACCCATGACATCACAATGATCCATAACCACTGTCATCAAAATGCTCCATGACCCTTTTCATCCCAAAGCTCCAAGACACCTGGCATCACAATGTTCTATAAACCCTGCCATCAAAATGTTCCATTACACTTTTCTTCAAATTGCTGCATGACCCGGTCATCAAAATGCTCCCTGCCCTTCTGATCACAATGCACCACACCCTTGTCATCAAAATGCTCCATGACCTTTGTCATCACAAAGCTCCATGACACTTGGCATCACAATGCTCCATGTCATTGTCATCACAATGCTCCATGAACCCTCTCATCACATGTCTCCATGCCCTTGTCATCACAAAGCTCCATGACACTTGTCATCACAATGCTCGATGCCCGTCTCCTCACAATGCTCCATGCCCTTGTCATTACAATTCTCCATGACCCATGCATAACAGTGTTCCGTGCCCTTGTCATCACAATGCTCCATGCCCACTCTCATCACAATAATCCATGAAACTTTTCAGACCAATGCTCAATGCCCTTCTCATCACAATGCTCCATTACCTCTGTCATAACAAGGCTCCATGACCCGTGCCATCACAATGTTCCATGGCCTTGTCATCACAAGGCTCCATGACCCTTGTCATCACAATGCTCCAAGACCCCTGTAATCAGAATTCTCCATGCCCCTGTCTTCACAAAGCTCCATGACACATGCCATCAGAATATTCCATGGCCTTCTCATCACAATGCTCCATGCCCTTGTCATGACGATGCTGCAAGACCCCTGTAATCACAATGCTCCATGCCCCTTTTCATCTCAACGCTTCATGAACTCTGTAATCAAAATGCACCATGCCCATCATCATAATGCTTCAGGCTCTTGTCATCACAATGATATCAAATTTCTCGATGACCACTGTCATCATAATGCTCCAAACCCTTGTGATCACAATGTTCCTTAACACTTATCATCACAACACCCTATGACGCTCCTCATCACAATTATCCATGGTCCTCTCATCACAATGCTCCATGATCTTTGTCATCACAATTCTCAATACACTTGTCATTACAATGCTCCCTGACACTTGTCGTCAGTATGCTTTTTGAAACATGTAATGACATGGCTCCATGCCTTTTCATCACAATGAACCATGCCCTTTTCATCACAATGCTCCAAGACCACTGTAATCACAATGCTCCATGCCCTTGTCATCACAAAGCTCCATGACGCATGTCATCAGTATGCTCCATGGCCTCCTCCTCACAATGCTCCATGCACTTGTCAGCACAATGCTCCCTGACCCTTGTCATCACAATGCTCCAAGCCATTGTCATCACAATGCTCCATTACCTTTGTCACCAGAATCCTCCATGACACTTGGCATCACAATGCTCCATGCCATTGTCATCACAATGGGCCATTACATATGTCATCACAATGCTCCCTGATAACTCTCTTCACAATATTGCATGACCTGGTCATCACAATGCTCCAAGCCATTGTCATCACAATGCTCCATTACCTTTGTGATCAGAATCCTCCATGACACTTGGCATCACAATGCTCCATGCCATTGTCATCACAATGGGCCCTTACAAATGTCATCACGTTGCTCCCTGATACCTCTCTTCACAATAATGAATGACCTGGTCATCACAATGTGCCATTCCTACTGTCATCACAATAATCCATGAAACTTATTAGACCAATGTTCCATGCCCTTGTCATCACAATGCTCCATGCCCTTGTTATAACAAAGATCCAACACCCCTGTAATCAGAATGCTCCATACCCCTTTTAATCAGTATGCGCCATGAGACTTGTCATCACAAGCTCCATGGTTTTCTCATCACAATGCTCAAGAACCTTGTCATCACAATGCTTCACGACATTGTCATGAAAATTCTCAATGGCCCTTGTCATCATAATGCTCCAAGCCCTAGTCATCACAATGCTCCATTATATTTGTCATCACATCCTCCATTACATTTGGCATCACAATGCTCCATGCCATTGTCATCGCAATGGACCATGGCATATGTCATCACAATGCTCCCTGACACCTGTCTTCTCAATACTCCATTCCCTTGTCTTCACAATGCTCCATGCCCTTGTCATCACAATGCACGATGTCCACTGTCATCACAATAATCTATGAAACTTGTCAGACCAATGCTCCATGCCCCTGTCATCACAATGCTACATGCCCTTGTCATCAGAATGCTCCATGACCCCTTTCATCACAATGTTCCATGACTCCAGTCATCACAATGCTTCATAACGTTTGCCATGACAACGGTCCATGCCCGCATCATCACAAGGCTCTGTGACCATTGTAACCACAATGCTCCATGAACTTTTCATCACAATGCTCCGTGATCCTTGTCATCACAATGCTCCATGCCTGTGTCAGTACAATGCTCCAGGACCCTTGTCATCACAATGTGCCATGCGCTTTTCATCACAATGATCCACAACCTTGTCATCGCTATGCTCCATGAACCTTGTAATCACAATGCTCCATGCACTTCTCATCCATATGCTCGCTCTCATGAGATGTCTCAATGTTCCATCACTAGTCATCAAAATCCTCGCTCACCCCTGTTATCACAATGTTCCATGACCCCTATCATCACAATGCTATATCCCCTTATCAGCACAATGTTCCATGACCCCTGACATCACAATGTTCCATAACCCCTGTCATCAAAGTTCTCCATGACACTTTTCATCCGAAAGCTCCATGAACCCTGGCATCACAATGTTCTATAACCCCTGTCATCAAAATATTCCATTACACTTTTCATCAAATTGCTGCATGACCCTGTCATCAAAATGCTCCCTGCAATTCTCATCACAATGCACCACACACTTGTCATCAAAATGCTCCATGAACTATGTCATCACAAACTCCATGACCGTTGGCATCACAATGCTCCATGTCATTGTCATCACGATGCTCCATGGACCCTCTCATCACATTGCTCCATGCCCTTGTCATCACAAAGCTCTATGACACTTGTCATCACAATGCTCGATGCCCTTCTCATCACAATGCCCCATGACCTTGTCATTACAATCGTACATGACCCAAGTATCACAGTGTTCCGTGCCCTTCTCATCACAATGCTCCATATCCAATCTCATCACAATAATCCATGAAATATTTCAGACCAATGCTCAATGCCCTTCTCATCACAATGCTCCATTACCTCTGTCATAACAATGCTCCATGACCCGTGCCATCACAAGGTTCCACGGCCTTGTCATCACAAGGCTCCATGACCCTTGTCATCACAATGCTCCAAGACACATTTCATCAGAATGTTCCATGGCCTTCTCCTCACAATGCTCCATGCCCTTGTCATCACAGTGCTCCAAGACCCCTGTAGTCACAGTGATCCATGCACCTTTTCATCAGAATGCTCCATGAGACTTGTCATCACAATTCTCCATGGTCATCTCATCACAATGCTCCAGGACATTGTCATCACCATGCTCCATTCCCTTGTCATCACAATGCTCCTTGACACCTGTCATCACAATATTCTATGAACATTTTCTACCCAATGCTCCATGACGGTCTTATCACAATGCTCCATGAGCAGTATCATTACAATGCTCCATGACCACTGTCATCACAATGCGCCATTCCAACTGTCATCACAATAATCCATGAAACTTATTAGACCAATGCTCCATGCACTTGTCATCACAGTGCTCCATGCCCTTGCTATCACAATGTTCCAAGACCCCTGTAATCAGAATGCTCCATGCCCCTTTTCATCAGTATGCTCCATGAGACCTTTCATCACAAGGCTCCATGCCTTTTTCATCACAATGCCCCATGCCGTTTTCATCACAATGCTCCATGCCATTGTTATCAAAATACTCCACAAGCTTGTCACCAGAATGCTCCATGACCCTTGTCATCACAATTCTCCATGCACTTGTCAACACAATGCTCCTTGACCCTTGTCATCGCAATGCTCCAAGCCATTGTCATCACAATGTTCTATTAACCTTGTCAACAGAATCCTCCATGACAATTGGCATCACAATGCTCCATGCCATCGTCATCACATTGGGCCATTACATATGTCATCACAATGCTCCCTGACACCTGTCTTCACAATACTGCATGACCTGGTCATCACAATGCTCCATGCCCTTGTCATCACAATGCACCATTCCAACTGTCATCACAATAATCCATGAAACTTATTAAACAAATGCTCCATGCCCTTGTCATCACAATGCTCCACGACCACTGTAAACACAATGTTCCATACCCCTTTTCATCTCAATGCTCCATGATCCCTCTCATCACAATGCACCATGCCCATCATCATAATGCTTCAGGCTATTGTCATCACAATGAAATCAATATTCTCCATGACCTCTGTCATCATAATGCTCCAAACACTTCTGATCACAATGTTCCATAACACTTATCATCACAACACTCCATGACGCTCATCATCACAATTATCCATGGTCTTCTCATCACAATGCTCCATGACCTTTGTCATCACAATGCTCAATACACTTGTCATCACAATGCTCCCTGACCCTTGTCTTCAGTATGCTCCATTAACCCTGTCATGACAAGTCTCCATGACGTTTTCATCACAATGATCCGTGCAATTTTCATCACAATGCTCCAAGTCACCTGTAATCACAATGGTCCAAACCCTTCTCATCACAAAGCTCCTTGACCCATGTCATCAGAATGCTGCATGGCCGCCTCTGAGAATGCTCCATCCCCTTGTCATCACAATGCTCCAAGACCACTGTAATCACAATGATCCATGCCACTTTTCATCAGAATGCTCCATGAAACTTGTCATCACAAGCCTCCAAGGACTTCTCATCACAATGCTACATGACCTTGTCATCAACATGCTCCATTCCCTTGTCATCACAATGCTCCATGACCATTGTCATCACAATACTCCATGAATATTATCAGCACAATGCTCCATAACCTTCTCATCACAATGCTCCATGACCAATATCATCACAATGCACCATGACAACTGTCATCACAACACTCCATGACACCTGACAACACAGTGATCCGGGTCTCTTGTCATCACTATGCTCCATTCCCTAGTCATCACAATGCTGCATGAACCCTGTCATCACAATGCTCCATGACACCAGTCTTCACAATACAGCATGACCTCTTTATCACAATGCTCCATGCCCTTGTCACCACAATGCACCATTCCAACAGTCATCACAATAATCCATGAAAATTATGAGACCAATGATACATGCCCTTGTCATCACAATGCTCCATGCCCCTTTTCATCACAATGCTCCATGACCCCTGTCATCACAATGCTCCGTGACTCCAGTCATAACAATGCTTCATGACCTTTGTCATCACAATGGTCCATGCCCTCGTCATCAACAGTCTCTGTGACCTTTTTAACCACAATGCTCCATGAAATTTTCATCACAATTCTCTTTGACCCTTGTCATCACAATGCTCTATGCCTTTCTCAGCACAATGCTCCATGACCCTTGTCCTCACAATGCTCCATGCGCTTGTCAGCACAATGCTCCATGACACATGTCATCACAATGCACCATGCGCTTGTCATCACAGTGCTCCACAATCTTGTCATCACAATGCTCCATAAACATTGTCATCACAATGCTCCACGCACTTCTCATCAAAATGCTTTCTCACAAATGATATCACAATGTTACTTCACTATTCGACACAATACTCCCTCACCTCTGTCATCACAATATTCCATGACTCCTGTCATCACAATGCTACATGCACTTATCATCACAATGTTCGATGACCCATGACATCACAATGTTCCATAACCCCTGTCATCAATATGATCCTTGACACTTTTCATCAAATTTCTCCATTACCATGTCATCACAATGCTCCCTGCACTTCTCATTACAATGCACAACGCCCTTGTCATCAAAATGTTCCATGACCTTTGTCATCACAAATATCCATGACCCTTGGCATCACATTGCTCCATGCCCTTGTCATCACTAAGCTCCATGACACATGTCATCAGAATGCTCCATGGCCTTCTCATCACAATGCTCCATGTCCTTTGTCATCACAATGCTCAATACAATTGTCATCAATATGCTCCATGACACTTGTTGTCTGTATGCTCCTTGAACACTGTCATGGCAAGGTTCCATGCATTTTTCATCACAATATTCCATGCCCTTTTCATCACAATGCTACAAGACCCCTGTAATCACAATGCTCCATGCGCTTGTCATCACAAAGCTCAATGAAGCATGTCCTCAGAATGCTCCTTGGCCTTCTCTTCACAATGATCCATGCCCTTGTCATCACAATGTTCCAAGACCCCTGTAATCACAATGGTCCATGCCCCTTTTGATCAGTATGCTATATGAGATTGTCATCACAAGGCTCCATGGATTTCTCATCACAATGCTGAAGGACCTTGTCATCACAATGCTTCACGACATTGTCATGAAAATTCTCAATGGCCCTTGTCATCATAGTGCTCCAAGCCCTAGTGTTCACAATGCTCCATTTTATTTGTCATCCCAATCCTCCATTACATTTGGCATCACAATGCTCAATGCCATTATCATCGCAATGGACCATGACATATGTCATCACAATGCTCCCTGACACCTGTCTTCACAATACTCCATGATCTTCTCATCACCATGATCCATACCCTTGTCATCACAATGCACCATGTCCACTGTCATCACAATAATCTATGAAACTTGTCAGACCAATGCTCCATGCCCCTGTCATCACAATGCTCCATGCCCATGTCATCACAATGCTCCATGACCCCTATCATCACAGTGCTCCGTGACTCCATTCATCACAATGCTTCATAATGTTTGTCACCAAAACGGTCCTTGCCCGTGTCATCACAAGGCTCTGTGACCTTTGTAACCAAAATGCTCCATGAACTTTTCATCACAATGCTCCGTGACCCTTGTCATCACAATGCTCCATGCCTTTGTCAGAACAATGCTCCATGACCCTTGTCATCACAATGTGCCACGTGCTTTTCATCACATCGGTCCACAACCTTGTCATCGCTATGCTTCATAAACCTTGTAATCACAATGCTCCATGCATTTCTCATCCAAATGCTCTCTCACCAGAGATATCACAATGTTCCATCACTAGTCATCACAATACTCCCTCACCCCTGTAATCATAATGTTCCATGACCCCTGTCATCACAGTGCTACATACCCTTATCATCACAATGTTCCATGATCCCTGACATCACAATGTTCCATAACCCCTGTCATCAAAATGCTCCATGACCCATTTCATCCCAAAGCTCCATGACCCCTGACATCACAATGTTCTATAACCCCTGCCCTCAAAATATTCCATTATATTTTAATCAAATTGCTGCATGAACCTGTAATCAAAATGCTCCCTGCCCTTCTCATCACAATGCACCACACCATTGTCATCGAAATGCTCCCTGTTATTTGTCATCACACATCTCCATGACCCTTGGCATCACAATGCTCCATGTCATTGTCATCACAATGATCCATGAACACTCTCATCACATTGCTCCATGCCCTTGTCATCACAAAGCTCCATGACACTTGTCATCACAATGCTCGATGCCCTTCTCATCGCAATGCTCCATGTCCTGGTCATTACAATCCTCCATGAACCATGTATCACAGTGTTCCGTGCCCTTGTCATCCCAATGCTCCATGCCCACTCTCATTACAATAATCCATGAAATATTTTAGGCCAAATCTCAATGGCCTTCTCATCACAATGCTCCATTACCTCTGTCATAACAATGCTCCATGACACCTGCCATCACATTGTTCAACGGCATGTCATCACAAGGCTCCATGACCCTTGTCATCACAATTCCACAAGACACTTGTAATCACAATGCTCCGTGCCCTAGTCATCACAATGCTCCAAGACCCCGGTAATCACAATGCTCCATTCCCCATTTCATCTCAATGCTCCATGAACCCAGTCATCAAAATGCACCATGCCCATCATCATAATGTTTCATGCTATTGTCATCACAATGAAATCTAAATTCTCCATGACATCCGTTATCATAATGCTCCAAACCCTTGTGATCACAATGTTCCATATGACTTATCATCACAACACCACATGACGCTCATCATCACAATTATCCATGGTCTTCTCATCACAATGCTCTATGACCTTTGTCATCAAATGCTCAATACACTTGTCATCACAATGCTACCTGACACTTGTCGTAAGTATGCTTCTTGAACACTGTCATGACAAGGCTCAATGCCTTTTTCTTCCTAATGATACATGCCCTTTTCATCACAATGCATCAAGACACCTGTAATCACAATGCTCCACGACCTACTCATCACAATTCTCCATGGCCAGTATCATCACAATGCACCATGACCACTGTCATCTCAACACTCCATGACACCTGACAACACAATGATCCGGAATTCTTGTCATCAAAATGCACCATTCCAAAGTCATCACTATGCTCCATGACCCCTGTCATCACAATACTCCATGAACATTTACAGCCCAATGCTCCATGACACTTGTCATCACATTGAACCATGCCCTTGTCATCCCAATGCTCCATGACCCCTGTATTCACAATGCTCCGTGACGCTTGTCATCACAGAGCTCCATGACACCTCTCATCACAATGCTCCATGCCTTTGTCAGCAAACGCTACATGACCTTGTCATTACAATGCTCTATGCGCTTGTCATCACAATACTCCTTTACCATTGTCATCACAATCCTCCATGAACCTTGGGATCACATTGCTTCATACCCTTGTCATCACAATGCTCCATGCTCCTTGAAATCAAAATGATCCATGACCGCTGTCATCACAATGCTCCAAACCCTTGTCATCACAATGTTCCATAACACTTGTCATCACAACGCTCCATGATGCCTGTCATCACAATACTCCACGGCCTTTTCATCACAATGCTCCATAACCTTTGTCATCACAATTCTAATACACTTGTCATTACAATGATTCCTGAAAATTGCCGTCAGAATGCTCCTTGAAACCTGTCACGAAAAGGCTCCATGCTTTTCTCATCACAATGCCCCATGCTGTTTTCATCACAATGCTCCATGCCATTGTCATCAAAATACTCCAAAAGATTGTCATCAGAATGTTCCATGACCTTTTTCATCACAATTATCCATGCACTTGTCAGCACAATGCTCCCTGAACCTTGTCATCACAATGCTCCAAGCCATTGTCATCACAATGCTAAATTACTTTTGACATCACAATGCTCCATGACTCCAGTCATCACAATGCTTCATAACGTTTGTCATCACAACGGTCCATGCCCGCGTCATCACAAGGCTCTGTGACTTTTGTAACCACAATGCTCCATGAAATTTTCATCACAATGCTCCGTGACACTTGTCATCACAATGCTCCATGCCTTTGTCAGAACAATGTTCCATGCCCTTGTCATCAAAATGTGCCATGCGCTTTTCATCACAATGATCCACAACCTTGTCATCAATATGCTCCATAAACCTTGTAATCACAATGGTCCATGCACTTCTCATCAAAATGCTCTCTCACCTGAGATATCACAATGTTCCATCACTAGTCATCACAATCCTCCCTCAACCCTGTAATCACAATGTTCCATGACCCGTGACATCACAATATTCCATAACCACTCTCATCACAATGCTCCATGACACATTTCATCCCAAAGCTCCATGACCCATGGCATCACAATGTTCTGTAACCCCTTTCGTCAAAATGTTACATGACACTTTTCATCAAATTGCAGCATGAACCTGTCATCAAAATGCTCCCTTTCCTTCTCATCACAATGCACCACACGCTTGTCATCAAAATGCTCCATTACCGTTGTCATCACAAAGCTCCATGACCCTAGGCATCACAATGCTCCATGTCATTGTCATCACAATGCTCCCTGAACGCTCTCATCCCATTGCTCCATGCCCTTGTCATCACAATGCTCCATGACACTTGTCAGCACAATGTTCGATGCCCTTCTCATCAAAATGCTCCATGCCTTTTTCATCACAATCCTCCATGACCCATGTATCACAGTGTTCCGTGCCCTTGTCATCACAGTGCTCCATGCCCACTCTCATCACAATAATCCATGAAAACTTTCGGGCCAATGCTCAATGCACTTCTCATCACAATGCTCCATTACCTCTGTCATAAAAATGCTCCATGACCCCTGCGATCACAATGTTCCACGGCCTTGTCATCACAAGGCTCCCTGACCCTTGACATCACATTGTTCCAAGACCCCTGTAATCACAATGCTCCATGCCACTTTGCATCTCAATGCTCCATGAACCCTGTCATCACAATGCACCATGCCCATCATCATAATGCTTCAGGCTATTGTCATCACAATGAAATCAAAATTCTCCTTGACCTCTGTCATCATAATGCTCCAAACACTTCTGATCACAATGTTCCATAACACTTATCATCACAAATCCCCATGACGCTCATCATCACAATTATCCATGGTATTCTCATCACAATGCTCCATTACCTTTGTCATCACAATGCTCAATACACTTGTCATCACAATGCTCACTGACACTTGTCGTCAGTATGCTCCTTGAACTCTGTCATGACAAGGCTCCATGACATTTTCATCACAATGATCTGTGCCCTTTTAATCACAATGCTCCAAGATCACTGTCATCACAATGCTCCATGTGCTTGTTATCACAAAACGCCATGAAGCATGTCATCAGAATGCCCCATGGCCTTCTCATCAAAATGCTCCATGCTCTAGTCATCAAAATGCTCCAAGACCCCTGTAATCACAATGCTCCATGCCCCTTTTCATCAGAATGCTCCGTGAGACTTCTCATCACAAGTCTCCATGGTCATCTCATCACAAAGATCCAGGATATTGTCATCACAATTCTCCATTCCCTTGTCACCACAATGCTCCATTACCCCTGTCATCACAATAATCTATTAACATATTCAGCCCAATGCTCCACGACCTACACATCACAATACTCCATGGCCAGTATCTTCACAATGATCCATGACCACTGTCATCACAACACTCCATGACTCCTGACAACACAATGATCCGGAACTCTTGTCATCACAATGCTCCATTCCCTACTCATCACTATGCTCCATGACCCATGTCATCACAACACTCCATGAACATTTTCAGCCCAGTGCTCCATGACCCTTGTCATCACAATGATCCATGCCCTTGTCATCCCAATGCTCCATGACCCCTCTATTCACAATGGTCCATGACGCTTGTCATCACAGTGCTCCATGACACATGGCATGACAATGTTCCATGCATTTGTCAGCAAAATGCTACATAACTTGTCATTACAATGCTCTATGCGCTTGTCATCACAATACGCCATTTCCATTGTCATCACAATCCTCCATGAACATTGGGATCACATTGCTTCATGCCCTTGTCATCACAATGCTCCATGCTCCTTTAAATCAATATGATCCATGCCCTCTGTCATCACAATGCTCCAAACCCTTGTGATCACAATCTTCCATAACACTTGTCATCACAAAGCTCCATGATGCCTGTCATCACAATACTCCATGCCCTTTTCATCACAATGCTCCATAACTTTTATCATCACAATTCTCAATATACATGTCATCACAATGCTCCCTGACATTGTCATCAGAATGCTCCTTGAAACCTGCCACGAAAAGGATCCATGCCTTTTTCTTCACAATGCCCCATGCCATTTTCATCACAATGCTCCATGCCATTGTCATCAAAATACTCCACAAGATTGTCATCAGAATGCTCCATGACCCTTGTCATCACAATTCTCCATGCAATTGTCAGCACAATGCCCCCTGTCCCATGTCATCACAATGCTCCAAGCCATTGTCATCACAATGTTCCATAACCTTTGTCATCAGAATCCTCCATGACACTTGGCATCACAATGCTCCATGCCATTGTCATCACAATGGGCCATTACATATGTCATCACAATGCTCCCTGACACCTCTCTTCACAATACTGCATGACGTGGTCATCACAATTCTCCATGCCATTGTCATCACAATGGGCCATTACATATGTCATCACAATGCTCCCTGACACCACTCTTCACAATACTGCATGACCTGGTCATCACAATGTTCCATGCCCTTGTCATCACAATGTACCATTCGAACTGTCATCACAACAATCCATGGAACTTATTAGACTAATGTTCCATGTCCTTGTCATCACAGTGCTCCATGCCCTTGTTATCACAATGCTCCCTGACCCCTGTCATCACAATCCTCCGTGACTCCAGTCATCACAATCCTCCGTGACTCCAGTCATCACAATGCTTCATGACCTTTGTCATCACAATGGTCCATGCCCTCGTCATCAACAGTCTCTGTGACAATTTTAACAACAATGCCCCATGAACTTTTCATACAATGCTCTTTGACCCTTGTCATCACAATGCTCTATGCCTTTCTCAGCACAATGCTCCATGACCCTTGTCATCACAATGCTCCTTGCGCTTGTCAGCACAGTGCTCCATGACACATGTCATCACAGTGCTCTACAATCTTGTCATCACAATGCTCCATAAACATTGTCATCATAATCCTCCATGCACTTCTAATCAAAATGCCCTCTCACCACTGATATCACAATGCTACAACACTGTTTGTCACAATACTCTCTCCCACCTGTCATCACAATGTTCCATGACTCCTGTCATCACAAAGCTACATGCACTTATCATCAAAATGTTCGATGACCCCTGACATCACAATATTCCATAACACCTGTCATCAAAATGTTCCATGAAAATTTTAACAAATTGCTCCATGAACTTGTCATCACAATTCTCCCTGCCCTTCTCATCACAATGCAAAACGCCCTTGCCATCAAAATGCTCCATGACCTTTGTCATCTCAAAGATCCCTGACACATGGCATCACAATGCTCCATGTCATTGTCATCACAATGCTCCATGACACATGTCATCAGAATGCTACATGGCCTTCTCATCACAATGATCCATGCCCTTGCCATCAAAATGCTCCATTACCCCTCTCATAAAAATGCTCCATGCCCCTGTCATCACGATATTCCATGGCCTTGTCATCACAAGGCTCCATGACCCTTCTCATCACAACACTCCACGAACCCTGTAATCACAATGCTCCATGCCCTTTTTCATCTCAATGATCCATTAACCCTGTCATCACAAAGCACCATGCCCATCATCATAATGCTTCATGCTATTGTCATCACAATGAAATCGAAATGCTCCATGACCTCTGTCATAAAAATGCTCCAAACCCTTGTGATCACAATATTCCATAACACTTGTCATCACAATGCCCCTTGACGCTCGTCATCACAATTATCCTTGGTCTTCTCATCACAATGCTCCATGACCTTTGTCATCACAATGCTCAATACACTTGTCATCAAAATGCTCCCTGACACTTGTTGTCTCTATCCTCCTTGAACTCTGTCATGACAAGGCTCCATGCCTTTTTCAACACAATGATCTATGCCCTTTTCATCACAATGCTCCAAGACCCATGTAATCAAAATGCTCCATGCCCTTGTCATCACAAATCTCATTGACGCATGCCATCAGAATGCTCCTTGGTCTTCTCCTCACAATGTTCCATGCCCTTGTCATCACAATGTTCCATGACCCCTGTAAGCACAATGCTCCATGCCCATTTTCATCAGTATGCTCCATGAGACTTGTCATCACAAGGCTCCATAGCTTTGTCATCACAATGCTCCAGGATCTTGTCATCACAATGCTTCACGACCTTGTCATGAAAATTCTCAATGGCCCTTGTCATCATAATGCTGCAAGCCCTAATCATCACAATGCTCCATTATATTTGTCATCACAATCCTCCATTACATTTGGCATCACAATGCTCCATGCCATTGTCATCGCAATGGACCATGACATATGTCATCACAATACTCCCTGACATCTCTCTTCACAATATTCCATGACCTTCTCATCACAGTGCTCCATGCCCTTGTCATCATAATGCACCATGCCCATGGTCATCACAATAATCTATGAAATTTTTCAGACCAATGCTCGATTCCCCTGTCATCACAATGCTCCATGCACTTGTCATCACAATGCTCCATGACCCCTGTCATCCCAATGCTCCGTGACTCCAGTCATCACAATGCTTCATAATGTGTGTCATCACAATGGT
Source organism: Mesoplodon mirus (assembly GCF_964341445.2). NCBI lineage: Eukaryota > Metazoa > Chordata > Mammalia > Artiodactyla > Ziphiidae > Mesoplodon > Mesoplodon mirus. The sequence continues at coordinate 1,092,084 of NW_028295738.1, forward strand.
CCATGTCCGCCTCATCACAAGGCTGGGTGACATTTGTAACCACAATGCTCCATGAACATTTCCTCACCATTCTCTGGGACCCTTGTCATCACAATGCTCCATTTCTTTGTCAGAACTATGCTCCATGACCATTGTCATCACAATGTGCCACGCACATTTCATCACAACTGTCCACAACCTTATGATTGCAATGCTCCATAAATTTTGTTATCACAATGGTCCATGAACTTCTCATCAAAATGCTCTCTCACCATAGATATCACAATGTTCCATCACTAGTCTTCACAATACACCCTCACCCCTGGAATCACAATGTTCCATGACCCTGTTATCACAGTGCTACATCCCTTTATCATCACAATATTGCATGACCCCTGACATAACAATGTTCCATAACCCCTGTCATCAAAATGCTCCATGACCCTTTTCATCCCAAAGCTCCAAGAACCCTGACATCACAATGTTCTATAACCCATGCCATCAAAATATTCCATTACACTTTTTATCAAATTGCTGCATGACCCGGTCATCAAAATGCTCCCTGCACTTCTCATCACAATGCAACATTCCCTTGTCATCAAAATGCTCCATGACTTGTCATCACAAAGCTCCATGACACATGGCATCAGAAGGCTCCATGTCATTGTCATCACAATGCTCCATGAACCCTCTCATCACATTGCTCCATGCCCTTGTCATCAGAAATCTCCATGACACTTTTCATCACAATGCTCGATGCATTTCTCATCACAATGCTCCATGCCCTAGTCATTAAAATCCTGCATGACCCATGTATCACAGTGTTCCGTGCCCATGTAATCACAATGCTCCATGCCCTTCTCATCACAATGCTCCATGACCCCTGCCATCACAATGTTCCACGGACTTGTAATCACAAGGCTCCATGACACTTGTCATCACAATGATCCAAGACCCCTGTAATCAAAATGCTCCATGCCCTTGTCATCACAAAGCTACATGACACATGTCATCAGAATGTTCCATGGATTTCTCATCACAATGCTCCATGCCCTTGTCATCACAATGCTCAAGACCCCTGTAATCACAATGCTCCATGCCCCTTTTCATCTCAATGCTCCATGAACCCTGTCATCACAATGCATCATGCCTATCATTATAATGCTTCTGGCTATTGTCAGCAAAATGAAATTAAAATTCTCCATGACCTATGTCATCACAATTCTCCAAGTCCCCTGTCATCACAATACTTCATGAATATTTTCAGCCCAATGCTCCATGATACTTCTCATCACAATGATGCATGCCCTTTTCAACCCATTGCTACATGACCCCTGTGTTCACAATCCTCTGAGATGCTTCTCATCACAGTGCTCCATGACACCTGTCATCACAATGCTAGATAACTTTGTCAGCAAAAGGCTAAATGACCTTGTAATTACAATGCTCTATGCGCTTCTCATCACAATACTCCATTACCATTGTCATCACAATCCTCCATGAACCTTGGGATCACATTGCTTTATGCCCTTGTCTTCACAATGCTCCATGCTCCTTGATATCAAAAAGATCCATGAAATCTGTCATCAAAATGCTCCAAACCCTTGTGATCACAATGCTCCATATCACTTGTCATCACAACGCTCCATGATGCCTGTCATCACAATACTCCATGCCCTTTTCATCACAATGCTCCATGAACTTGGTCATCACAATTCTCAATACACTTGTCATCACAATGCTCCCTGACACTTGGCGTCAGAATGCTCCTTGAACTCTGTCATGAAAAGGCTCCATGCCTTTTTCATCACAAAGCCCCATGCCGTTTTCATCACAATGCTCCATGCCATTGTCATCATAATACTCCACAAGTTTGTCATCAGATTGCTCCATGACCCTTGTCATCACAATTCACCATGCACTGGTCAGCACAATGCTCCTTAACCCTTGTCATCACAATGCTCCAAGCCATTGTCATCACAATGCTCCATTACATTTGTCATCAGAATCATCCATGACACTTGGCATCACAATGCTCCATGCCATTGTCACCACAATGGGCCATTACATATGTCATCACAATGCTCCCTGACAGCTGTCTTCACAATACTGCATGACCTTCTCATCACAATGATCCATGCCCTTGTCATCACAATGCTACATGCCCTTGTTATCACAATGCTCCATGACCCCTGTCATCACAATGCTCCGTGAATCCAGTCATCACAATGCTTCATGACCTTTGTCATCACAATGGTCCATGCCCTCGTCATCAACAGTCTCTGTGACCTTTTTAACCACAATGCTCCATGAAATTTTCATCACAATGCTCTTTGACCCTTCTCATCACTATGCTCCATGCGCTTGTCAGCACAATGCTCCATGACACATGTCATCACCATGCACTTTTCATCACAGTGCTCCCCAATCTTGTCATCACAATGCTCCTTAAAATTTGTCATCACAATGCTCCATGCACTTCTCATCTAAATACTCTCTCACCACTGATATCCCAATGCTACATCACTATTTGTCACAATACTCCCTCACACCTGTCATCACAATGTTCCATGACTCCTGTCATCAGAAAGCTACATGCACTTATCATCACAATGTTCGATGACCCCTGACATCACAGTGTTCCCTAACACCTGTCATCAAAATGTTCCATGAAACTTTTCATCAAATTGCTCCATGACCCTGTCATCAGAATGCTCCCTGCCCTTCTCATCACAATGCACAACGCCCTTGCCATCAAAATGCTCCATGACCTTTGTCATCACAAAGATCCATGACCCTTGGCATCACAATGCTCCATGTCATTGTCATCACATTGCTCCATGAACTTGTCTTCACAAAGCTCCATGACACATGTCTTCAGAATGCTCCATGGCCTTCTCATCACAATGTTCCATGCCCTTGCCATCACAATGCTCCATTACCCCTGTCATAACAATGCTCCATGACCCCTGCCATCACGATGAACCATGGACTTGTCATCACAAAGCGCCATGACACTTCTCATCACAATGCTCTAAGAACACTGTCATCACAATGCACCATGCCTATCATCATAATGCTTCATGCTATTGTCATCACAATGAAGTCAAAATGCTCCATGACCTCTGTCATAACAATGCACCAAACCCTTTTGATCACAATATTCCATAACACTTGTCATCACAATGCCCCATGACGCTCGTCATCACAATTATCAATGGTCTTCTCATCACAATGCTCCATGACCTTTGTCATCTCAATGCTCAATACACTTTTCATCAAAATGCTCCCTGACACTTGTTTTCTGTATGCTCCTTGAACCCTGTCATGACAAGGCTCCATGCCTTATTCATCACAATGATCCATGCTCTTTTAATCACAATGCTCCAAGACCCATGTAATCACAATGTTCCATGCCATTGTCATCACAAATTTCAATGACGCATGCCGTCATATTGTTCCTTGGTCTTCTCCTCACAATGCTCCATGCACTTGTCATCACAATGTTCCAAGTCCCCTGTAATCACAATGCTCCATGCCCCTTTTCATCAGTATGCTCCATGAGACTTGTCATCACAAGGCTCCATGGTTTTGTCATCACAATGCTCAATGACCCTCTCATCACAATGCATCTCGACCTTGTCATGAAAATTTTCAATGGCCCTTGTCATCATAATGCTCCAAGCCCTAATCATCACAATGCTCCATTATATTTGTCATCACAATTCTGCATTACATTTGTCATCACAATGCTCCCTGACACCTGTCTTCACAATACTCCATGACCTTCTCATCACAAAGCTCCATGCCCTTGTCATCACAATGCACCATGCCCACTGTCATCACAATAATCTATGAAACATGTCAGACCAATGCTCCATGTCACTGTCATCACAATGCTCCATGCCCTTGTCATCACAATACTCCATGACCTCTGTCATCACAATGCCCCGTGACTCCAGTCATCACAATGTTTCATAACATTTGTCATCACAGTGGTCCATGCCCGCGTCATCACAAGGCTCTGTGACATTTGTAACCACAATGCTCCATGAACTTTTCATCACAATTCTTTGTGACCCTTGTCATCACAATGCTCCATGTCTTTGTCAGAACAATTCTCCATGACCATTGTCATCACAAAGTGCCACGCACATTTCATCACAACGGTCCACAACCTTGTCATTGCAATTCTGCATAAACTTTGTAATCACAATGGTCCAGGCAATTCTCCTCAAAATGCTCTCTCACCAGAGATATCACAATGTTCCATCACTAGGCATCACAATACTCCCTCACCTCTGTAATCACAATGATCCATGACCCTGTCATCACAATGCTACATCCCCTTATCATCACAATGCTCCATGACCCCTGACATCTCAATGTTCTATAAACCCTCTCATCAAAATGCTCCATGACACTTTTCATCCCAAAGCTCCAAGACCCCTGACATCACAATGTTCTCTAACCACTGCCATCAATGTGTTCCATTACACTATTTATCAAATTGCTGCATGACCCGGTCATCAAAATGCTCCCTGCCATTCTCATCACAATGCACCATGCCCTTGTCATCAAAATACTCCATGACTTGTCATCAAAAAGCTCCATGACACTTGGCATCACAATGCTCCATGTCATTGTCATCACAATGCTCCATGAACACTCTCATCACATGGCTCCATGCCCTTGTCATCACAAAGCTCCATGACACTTGTCATCACAATGCTTGATGCCCTCCTCATCACAGTGCTCCATGACCTTGTCATTACAATCCTGCATGACCCATGTATCACAGTGTTCCGTGCCGTTGTCATCACAATGATCCATGCCCTCTTCATCACAATGCTCCAAAATCCCTGCAGTCACAATGCTCTATGTCCTTGTCATCACAAAACTCCATGACGCATGTCATCAGAATGCTCCATGGCCTTCTCATCACAATGTTCCATGCCCTCGTCATCACAATGCACCAAGACCCCTGTAATCACGATGCTCCATGCCCCTTTTCATCAGAATGCTCCATGAGACATGTCATCACAAGTGTCCATGGTCTTCTCATCACAGTGCTCCAGGACCTTGTCATCACCATGCTCCATTCCCTTGTCATCACAATGCCCCTTGACAACTGTCATCACAATAAACCATGAAATTTTTCATCCCAATGCTCCACGACCTACTCATCACAATGCTCCATGGCCAATATCATCACAATGCTCCATGACCACTGTCATCACAACACTCCATGACACCTGACAACACAATGATCCGGGACTCTTGTCATCACAATGCTCCATTCCCTAGTCATCACAATGCTCCATGACCCCTGTCATCAAAACACTCCATGAACATTTTCAGCCCAGTGCTCCATGACCCTTGTTATCACAATGATCCATGACCTTGTCATCCCAATGTTCCATGACCCCTGTATTCACAATGATCCGTGACGCTTGTCATCACAGTGCTCCATGACACATGTCATCACAATGCTCCATGCCTTTGTCAGCAAAATGCTACATGACCTTGTCATTGCAATGCTCTATGCGCTTGTCATCACAATACTCCATTTCCATTGACATCACAATCCTCCATGAAACTTGGGATCACATTGCTTCATGCCCTTGTCATCACAATGCTCCATGCTCCTTGAAATCAAAATGATCCATGACCTCTGTCATCAAAATGCTACAAATCCTTGTGATCAAAATGTTCCATAACACTTGTCATCACAATAATCCATGATGCCTGTCATCACAATACTCCATGCCCTTTTCATCACAATGCTCCATGACCTTTGTCACCACAATTCTCAATACACTTGTCATCACAATGCTCCACGACACTTGTCATCAGAATGCTCCTTAAACACTGTCACGAAAAGGCTACATGCCTTTTTCATCACAATGCCCCATGCCGTTTTCATCAAAATGCTCCGTGCCATTGTCATCAAAATACTCCACAAGCTTGTCATCAGAATGCTCCATGACACTTGTCATCACAATTCTCCATGCACTTGTCAGCACAATGCTCCCTGACCCTAGTCATCACAATGCTCCAAGCCATTGTGATCACAATGCTCCATTACCTTTGTCATCAGAATCCTCCATGACACTTGGCATCACAATGTTCCATGCCATTGTCATCACAATGGGCCATTACATATGTCATCACAATGCTCCCTGACAACTGTCTTCACAATACGGCAGGACCTGGTCATCAGAATGCTCCATGCTCTTGTCATCACAATGGGCCATTACATATGTCTTCACAATGCTCCCTGACACCTCTCTTCACAATACTGCATGACCTGGTCATTACAATGCTCCATGCACTTGTCATCACAATGCGCCAATCCAAGTTTCATCACAATAATCCATGAAACATATTATACCAATGTCCCATGCCCTTGTCATCACAATGCTCCATGCCCTTTTTATCACAATGCTCCATGACCCCTGTCATCACAGTGCACCTTGATTCCATTCATCACAATGCTTCATGACCTTTCTCATCACAATGGTCCATGCCCTCGTCATCAACAATCTCTGTGACGATTTTAACCACAATACTCCATGAAATTTCCATCACAATGCTCTTTGACCCCTGTCATCACAATGCTCCATGCGCTTGTCAGCACAATGCTCCATGACAAATGTCATCACAATGTGCCATGCGCTTGTGATCACAGTGCTCCACAATCTTGTCATCACAATGCTCCTTAAAATTTGTCATCACTATGCTCCATACTCTTCTCATCAAAATGCTCTCTCACCACTGATATCACAATGCTACATCACTATTTGTCACAAAACTCCCTCACCCCTGTCATCACAATGTTCCATGACTCCTGTCATCACAATGCTACATGCACTTATCATCACAATGTTCGATGACCCCTGACATCACAATGTTCCATAACACCTGTCATCAATATGTTCCATGACACTTTTCATCAAATTGCTCCATGACCCTGTCATCAGAATGTTCCGTGCCCTTCTCATCACAATGCACAACGCCCTTTCCATCAAAATGCTTCATGACTTTGTCATCAAAAAGATCCATGACCCTTGGCATCAGAATGCTCCATGTCATTGTGATCACAATGCTAAATGAACGCTCTCATCACATTGCTCCATGCCCTTGTCTTCACAAAGCTCCGTGACACATGTCATCAGTATGCTCCATGGCCTTCTCATCACAATTCTCCATGCCCTTGCCATCACAATGCTCCATTACACCATTCATAACAATGCTCCATGACCCCTGACATCACGATGTTCCATGGCCTTGTCATCACAAAGCTCCATGACACTTCTCATCACAATGCTCCTAGAACCCTGTAATCACAATGCTGTATGCCACTATTCATTTCAATGCTCCATGAACCCTTTCATCCCAATGCACCATGCCCATCATCATAATGCTTCAGTCTATTGTCATCACAATGAAAACAATATTCTCCATGACCTCTGTCATCATAATGCTCCAAACCCTTGTGATCACAATGTTCCATAACACTTATCATCACAACACCCCATGACGCTCATCATCACAATTATCCATGGTATTCTCATCACAGTGCTCCATGATCTTTGTCATCACAATGCTCAATACACTTGTCATCACAATGCTCCCTGGCACTTGTTGTCAGTATGCTCCTTGAACCCTGTCATGACAAGGCTCCATGCCTTTTTCATCACAATGATCTATGCCGTCTTCATCACAATGCTCCAAGATCCCTGTAATCACAATGCTCCATGCCCTTGTCATCACAAAACTCCATGACGTATGTCATCAGAATGCTCCATGGCTTTCTCATCACAATGCTCCATGCCCTCGTCATCACAATGCACCAAGACACCTGTAATCACAATGCTCCATGCCCCTTTTCATCAGAATGCTCCATGAGACTTGTCATCACAAGTCTCCATGGTCTTCTCATCACAGTGATCTAGGACCTTGTTGTCAACATGCTCCAATGCCTTGTCATCACAGTGCTCCATGACACCTTTCATCACAATGATCCATGAACATTTTCAGCCCAATGCTCCACGACCTACTCATCACAATGCTCCATGGCCAATATCATCAAAATGCTCCATGACCACTGTCATCACAACTCTCCATGACAACTTACAACACAATAATCCGGGACACTTTTCATCACAATGCTCCATTCCCTAGTCATCACAATGCTCCATGACCCCTGTCATCACAGCACTCCATGAATATTTTCAGCCCAGTGCTCCATGACCCTTGTCATCACAATGATCCATGCCCTTGTCATCCCAATGCTCCATGACCCGTGTATTCACAATGCTCCATGATGCTTGTCATCACAGTGCTCCATGCCTTTGTCAGCAAAATGCTACATGACCTTGTCATTACAATGCTCTATGCACTTGTCATCACAATACTCCATTTCCATTGCATTCACAATCCTCCATGAACATTGGGATCACATTGTTTCATGCCCTTGTCATCACAGTGCTCCATGCTCCTTGAAATCAAAATGATCCATGACCTCTGTCATCACAATGCTCCAAACCCTTGTGATCACAGTGTTCCATAACACTTGCCATCACAACGCTCCATGATGCCTGTCATCACAATACTCCATGCCCTTTTCATCACAATGCTCCATGACCTTTGTCATCACAATTATCAATACACTTGTCATCACAATGATCCCTGACACTTGTCATCAGAATGCTCCTTAAACCCTGTCACAAAAAGGCTCCATGCCTTTTTCATCACAATGCCCCATGCCGTTTTCATCACAATGCTCCGTGCAATTTTCTTCAAAATACTCCACAAGCTTGTCCTCAGAAGGCTCCATGACCCTTGTCATCACAATTCTCCATACACTTGTCAGCACAATGCTCCCTGACCCTTGTCATCACAATGCTCCAAGCCATTGTCATCACAACGCTCCATTACCTTTGTCATCAGAATCCTCCATGACACTTGGCATCACAATGCTCCATGCCATTGTCAAACCAATGGGCCATTACATATGTCATCAAAAAGCTCCCTGACACCTTTCTTCACAATATTGCATGACCAGGTCATCACAATACTCCATGCCCTTGTTATCACAATGTACCATTCCAAATGTCATCGCAATAATCCATGAAACTTATTAGACCAATGCTCCAGGCCATTGTCATCACAATGCTCCATGTCCTTGTTATCACAAAGGTCCATGACACCTGTCATCACAATGCTCCGTGACTCCAGTCATCACAATGCTTCATGACCTTTGTCATCACAGTTGTCCATGCTCTCGTCATCAACAGTCTCTGTGACCTTTTTAACCACAATGTTCCATGAACTTTTCATCACAATGCTCTATGACCCTTGTCATCACAATGCTCTATGCCTTTCTCAGCACAATGCTCCATGACCCTTGTCATCACAATGCTCCATTCGCTTGTCAGCACAATGCTCCATGACACATGTCATTACAATGCTCCATGACCCCTGTCATCACAATGCTCCGTGACTCCAGTCATCTCAATGCTTCATAACGTTTGTCATCACAATGGTCCATGCCCGCGTCATCACAAAACTCTGTGACCTTTGTAACCGCAATGCTCCATGAACCTTTCATCACAATTCTCTGTGACACTTGCCATCACAATCCTCCATGTCTTTGTCAGCACAATGCTCCATGACCACTTTCTTCACAATATGCCACGCACATTTCATCACAACGGTCCACAACCTTGTCATTGCAATGCTCCATAAATCTTGTAATCACAATGCTCCATGCCCTTCTCATAAAAATGCTCTCTCAGAAGTGATATCACAGTGTTCCATCACTAGTTATCACAATACTCCCTCACCCATGTAATCACAATGATCCATGACCCTGTCATCACACTGCTACATCCCCTTATCATCACAATGTTCCATGACACCTGCCATCAAAATCCTCCATGATCCGTTTCCTCCCAAAGCTGCAAGACCCCTGACATCACAATGTTCTATAACCCCTGGCATCAAAATGTTCCATTACACTTTTCATCAAATTGCTGCATGACCCGGTCATCAAAATTCTCCCTGAACTTCTCATCACAATGCACCATGCCCTTGTCATCAAAATGCTCCATGACTTGTCATCACAATGCTCCATGAGCTTTGTCATCACAATTCTCAATACACTTGTCATCACATTGCTCCCTGACACTTGTCAGAAGAATGCTCCTTGAAACCTGTCAGGAAAAGGCTCCATGCCTCTTTCAACACAATGCCCCATGCCGTTTTCTTCACAATGCTCCATGCCATTGTCATCAAAATACTCCACAAGCTTGTCATCAGAATGCTCCATGACCCTTGTCATCACAATTCTCCATGCAATTGTCAGCACAATGCTCCCTGACACCTGTCTTCACAATACTGCATGACCAGGACATCACTATGCTCCATGCCCTTGTCATCACAATGTGCCATTCCAACTGTCATCACAATAATCCATGAAACTTATTAGACCAATGTTCCATGCCCTTGTCATCACAGTGCTCCATGCCCTTGTTATCACAATCCTCCATGACCCCTGTCATCACAATGCTCCGTGACTCCAGTTATCACAATGCTTCATGACCTTTGTCATCACAAGGGTCCATGCCCTCTTCATCAACAGTCTCTGTGACCTTTTTAACCACAATGCTCCATGAACTTTTCATCTCAATGCTCCATGAACCCTGTCATCACAATGCACCATGCCCATCATCACAATGCTTCAGGCTATTGTCATCACAATGAAATCAGTATTCTCCATGACCTCTGTCATCATAATGCTCCAAACTCTTGGGATCACTATGTTCCATAACACTTATCATCACAACACCCCATGACGCTCATCATCACAATTATCCATGGTCTTCTCATCACAGTGCTCCATGATCTTCGTCATCACAATGCTCAATACACTTGTCATCACAATGCTAACTGACACTTGTCGTCAGTATGCTCCTTGAACCCTGTCATGACAAGGCTCCATGCCTTTCTCATCACAATAATCCGTGCCCTTTTCATCACAATGCTCCAAGATCCCTGTAATCACAATGCTCCATGCCCTTCTCATCAAAAAGCTCCATGACGCATGTCATCAGAATGCTCCATAACCTTCTCATCACAATGCTCCAAGATCCCTGTAATCACAATGCTCCATGCCCCTTTTCATCTCAATGCTCCATGAACCCTGTCATCACAATGCACCATGCCCATCATCACAATGCTTCAGGCTATTGTCATCACAATGAAATCAAAATTCTCCATGACCTCTGTCATCATAATGCTCCAAAACCTTGTGATCACAACGTTCCATAACACTTATCATCACAACACCTCATGATGAACATCATCACAATTATCCATGTTTTTCTCATCACAATGCTCCATGACCTTTGTCATCACAATGCTCAATACACTTGTCATCACAAAGCTCCCTGACACTTGTCATCAGTATGCTCCATTGTCATCAGAATGCTCCATTAACCCTGTCATGACACGTCTCCATGCCTTTTTCATCCCAATGAACCATGCCCTTTTCATCACAATGCTCCAAGGCCCCTGTAATCACAATAATCCATGAAATATTTCAGACCAATGATCAAAGCCCTTCTCATCACAATGCTCCATTACCTCTGTCATAACAATGCTCCATGACCACTGCAATCACAATGTTCCACGGCCTTGCCATAACAAGGCTCCATGACCCTTTTCATCACAATGCTGAAGACCCGTGTAATCACAATGCTCCATGCCCTTGTCATCACAAAACTCCATGAAGCATGTCATCAGAATGCTTCATGGCCTTCTCATCAAAATGCTCCATGCCCTTGTCATCACAATGCTCCAAGACCCCTGTAATCACAATACTCCATGCCCATTTTCATCAGAATGCTCCATGTGAGTTGTCGTCACAAGTCTCCATGGTCTTCTCATCAAATGCTCCAAGACCTTGTCATCACCATGCTCCATTCCCTTGTCATCACAATGCTCCATGACCCCTGTCATCACAATAATACATGAGCATTTTCAGCCCAATGCTCCACGACCTAATCATCACAATGCTTCATGACCACTGTCATCACAACACTCCATGACACCTGAGAACACAATGATCCGGGACTCTTGTCATCACATTGCTCCATTCCTTGGTCATCACAATGCTCCTTGACCCCTGTCATTACAACACTCCATGAACATTTTCAGCTCAGTGCTCCATGACCCTTGTCATCACAATGATCCATGCCCTTGACATCCCAATGCTCCATGACCCCTGTATTCACAATGCTCTGTGACGCTTCTCATCAATGTGCTCCATGACACCTGTCATCACAATGCTCCATGCCTTTGTCAGCAAAATGCTACATGACCTTGTCATTACAATGCTCTATGCGATTGTCATCACTATACTCCATTTCCATTGTCATCACAATACTCCTTGAACCTTGGGATCACATTGCTTCATGCCCTTGTCATCACAATGCTCCCTGCTCCTTGAAATCAAAATGATCCATGACATCTGTCATCACAATTCTCCAAACACTTGTGATCACAATGTTCCATAACACTTGTCATCACAACGCTCCATGATGCCTGTCATCACAATACTCCATGCCCTTTTCATGACAATGCTCCATGAACTTTGTCATCACAATTCTCAATACACTTGTCATCACAGTGCTCCCTGACACTTGTCATCAGAATGCTCCTTGAACCCTGTCACAAAAAGGCTCCATGCCTTTTTCAACACAATGCCACATGCTGTTTTCATCACAATGCTCCATGCCATTGTCATCAAAATACTCCACAAGCTTGTCATCAGAATGCTTCATGACCCTTGTCATCACAATTTTCCATGCACTTTTCAGCACAATGCTCCCTGACCCTTGTCATCACAATGCTCCAAGCCATTGTCATCAGAATGCTCCATTACCTTTGTCATTAGAATGCTCCATGACATTTGGCATCACAATGCTCCATGCCATTGTCATCACAATGGGCCATTACATATGTCATCACAATGCTCCCTGACACCTCTCTTCACAATAATGCATGACCTGGTCTTCACAATGCTCCATGCCCTTGTCATCACAATGCGCCATTCCATCTGTCATCACAATATTCCATGAAATGTATTAGACCAATGCTCCATGCCCTTGTCATCACAATGCTCCATGCACTTGTTATCACAAAGTTGCAAGACCCCTGTAATCAGAATGTTCCATGCCCCTTTTCTTCAGTATGCTCCATGAGACTTGTCTTCACAAGTCTCCATGGATTTCTAATCACAAAGCTCCAGGACCTTGTCACCACAATGCTCCTCGACCTTGTCATGAAAATTCTCAATGGCCCTTGTCATCATAATGCTCCAAGCCCTAGTCATCACAATGCTCCATTATATTTGTCATCACAATCCTCCATTACATTTGGCATCTCAATGCTCCCTGACATTGTCATCGCAATGGACCATGACATATGTCATCACAGTGCTCCCTGACACCTGTCTTTACAATACTCCATGACCTTCTCATCACAATGATCCATGCCCTTGTCATCCCAATGCTCCATGACACCTGTATTCACAATTCTCCGTGACACTTGTCATCACAGTGCTCCATGACACCTGTCTTCACAATACTCCATGACCTTCTCATCACAATGCTCCATGCCCTTGTCATCACAATGCACCATGTCCACTGTCATCACAATAATCTATGAAACTTGTCAGACCAATGCTCCATGCCCCTGTCATCGCAATGCTCCATGCCCTTGTCATCACACTGCTCCATTACCCCTGTCATCACAATACTCCCTGAATCCAGTCATCACAATTCTTCATAACGTTTGTCAACACAACGGTCCATGTTCGCATCTTCAAAAGGCTCTGTGTCCTTTGTAACATCAATGCTCCATGAAATTTTCATCACAATGCTCCGTGACCCTTGTCATCACAATGCTCCATGCCTTTGTCAGAACAATACTCCATGACCCTTGTCATCACAATGTGCCACGCGCTTTTCATCACAATGATCCACAACCTTGTCATCCTTATCCGCCATAAACCTTGTAATCACAATGCTCCATGCACTTCTCATCCAAATGCTCTCTCACCTGAGATATCACAATGATCCGTCACTAGTTATCACAATCCTCCCTCACCCCGGTAATCACAATGTTCCATGACCCCTGTCATCACAATGCTACATCCCCTTATCAGCACAATGTTCCATAACCCCTGATATCACAATCTTCCATAACCCCTGTCATCAAAATGCTCCATGACCCTTTTCATCCCAAAGCTCCATTACCCCTGGCATCAAAATGTTCTATAACCCCTGTCATCAAAATGTTCCATTACACTTTTCATCAAATTGCTGCATGACCCTGTCATCAAAATGTTCCCTGCCCTTCTCATTACAATGCACCACAACCTTGTCATCAAAATGTTCTATGACCTTAGTCATCACAAATCTCCATGACCATTGGCATCACAGTGCTGCATGCCATTGTCATCACAGTGCTCCATAAACGCTCTCATCACATTGCTCCATGCCCTTGTCATTACAAAGCTCCATGACACTTGTCATCACAATGCTCAATGCCCTTCTCATCACAATTCCCCATGCCCTTGTCAATATAATCCTCCATGACTCATGTATCACAGTGTTCCGTGCCCGTGTCATCACAATGCTCCATGCCCACTCTCATCACAATAATCCTTGAAATATTTCAGACCAATGCTCAATGCCCTTCTCATCAAAATGCTCCATTACTTCTATCATAACAATACTCCATGACCACTGCCATCACAACGTTCCATTACACTTTTCATCAAAATGCTGCATGACCCGATCATCAAAATCCTTCCTGCCCTTCTCATCACAATGCACCATGCTCTTGTCATCAAAATGCTCCATGACTTGTCATCACAATGCTCCATGCATTTGTCAGCAAAATTCTACATAGCCTTGTCAATAGAAAGCTCTATGCGCTTGTCATTACAATGCTCCAAGAACCCTGTAATCACAATGTTCCATGCCATTTTTCATCTCAATGCTCCATGAACCGTGTCATCACAATGCACCATGTCCATGATCATAATGCTTCAGGCTATTGTCATCACAATGAAATCAAAATTCTCCATGAACTCTGTCCTCATAATGCTCCAAACCCTTGTGATCACAATGTTTCATAACACTTATCATCACAACACTGCATGATGATCATCATCACAATTATCCATGGTCTTCTCATGACAATGCTCCATGATCTTTGTCATCTCAATGCTCAATACAATTGTCATCACAATGCTCCCTGACACTTGTCGTCAGTATGCTCCTTGAACCCTGTCATGACAAGGCTCCATGCCTTTTTCATCACAGTGATACATTCCCTTTTAATCACAATGCTCCAAGACCCCTGTAATCACAAAGCTCTATGCCCTTGTCATCACAAAGCTCCATGACGCCAGACATCAGAATGCTCCATGGCCTTCTGCTCACATCGCTCGATGTCATTGTCATCAGAGTGCTCCATGAACCCTCTCATCAAATTGCTTCTTGCCCTTGACATTACAATCCTCCATGACCCATGTATCACAGTGTTCCGTGCCCTTTTCATCAGAATGCTCCATGCCCAATCTCATCACAATAATCCATGAAATATTTCAGACCAATGCTCAATTCCCTTCTCATAACAATGCTCCATTACCTCTGTCATAACAATGCTCCATGACCATTGCCATCACAATGTTCCACGGCCTTGTCATCACAAGGCTCCATTACCCATGTCTTCGCAATGCTCCAAGACACCTGTAATCAAAATGCTCCATGACCTTGTCATAACAAAGCTCCATGACGCATGTCATCAGTAGGTTCCATGGCCTTCTCTTCACAATGTTCCATGCCCTTGTCATCACAGTGTTCCAAGACCCCTATAATCACAATGCTCCATGCCCCTTTTCATCTCAATGATCCATGAACCCTGTCATCACAATGCACCATGCCCATCATCATAATGCTTCATGCTATTGTCATCACAATGAAATCAAAATGCTCCATGACCTCTGTCATAACAATGCTCCAAACCCTTGTGATCACAATATTCCATAACGCTTGTCATCACAGTGCCCCATGACACTCGTCATCACAATTATCCATGGTCTTCTCATCACAATGCTCCATGACCTTTGTCATCACAATGCTCAATACACTTGTCATCAAAATGCTCCCTGACACTTGTTGTCTGTATGCTCCTTGAACCCTGTCATGACAAGGCTCCATGCCATTTTCATCACAATGATCCATGCCCTTTTCCTCACAATGCTCCAAGACCAATGTAATCACAATGCTCCATGCCCTTGTCATCACAAAGTTCAATGAAACATATCTTCAGAATGCTCCTTGGCCTTCTCCTCACAATGCTCCATGCCCATGTCATCACAATGTTCCAAGACCCCTGTAATCACAATGGTCCATGCCCCTTTTCATCAGTATGCTCCATGAGATTTTTCATCACAAGTCTCTATGGATTTCTCATCACAATGCTCCAGGACCTTGTCATCACAATGCTTCATGACCTTGTTCTGAAAATTCACAAAGGCCCTTATCATCATAATGCTCCAATCCCTAGTCATCACAATGCTCCATTATATTTGTCATCAAATCCTCCATTATATTTGGCATCACAATGATCCCTGCCATTGTCATTGCAATGGACCATGACATATGTCATCACAATGCGCCCTGACACCTGTCTTCACAATACTCCATGACCGTCTCATCACAATGATCCATGCCCTTGTCATCACAATGCACCATGTCCAATGTCATCACAATAATCTATGAAACTTGTCAGACAAATACTCCATGACCCTGTCACCACAATTCTCCATGCCCTTGTCATCACAATGCTCCATGACCACTGTCATCACAATGCTCGGTGACTCCAGTCATCACAATGCTTCATAACTTTTGTCATCACAATGGTCCATGCCCGCGTCATCACAAGGCTCTGTGACCTTTATAACCACAATGCTCCATGAACTTTTCATCACAATGCTCCGTGACACTTGTCATCAAAATGCTCCATGCATTTGTCAGAAAAATGCTCCATGACCCTTGTCATCACAATGTGCTACGCGATTTTCATCACAACGGTCCACAAATTTGTCATGGTAATGCTCCATAAACCTTGTAATCACAATGCTCCATGCACTTCTCATAACAATGCTCCCTTACCCCTGTCATAACAATGCTCCATGACCCCTGCCATCACAATATTCCACGGCCTTGTCATCACAAGGCTCCATGACACTTGTCATCACAATGCCCCACGACCCCTGTAATCACAATGCTCCATGCCCTTGTCATCACAAAGCTCCATGACACATGCCATCAGAATGTTCCATGTCCTTCTCATCAAAATGCTCCATGCCCTTGTCATCACAGTGCTCCAAGACCCCAGTAATCACAATGCTCCATGCCCCTTTTCATCTCAATGCTCCATGAACCCTGTCATCACAATGCACCATGCCCATCATCATAATGCTTCCGGCTATTGTCAGCACAATGAAATCAATATTCTCCATGACCTCTGTCATCACAATGCTCCATGACCCCTGTCATCACAATACTCCATGAACATTTTCAGTCCAATGCTCCATGACCCTTGTCATCACAATGTTCCATGCCCTTGACATCCCAATGCTCCATGACCCCTGTATTCACAATTATCCGTGACGCTTTTCATCACAGTGCTCCATGACACCTGTCATCACAATGTTCGATGCCTTTGTCAGCAAAATGCTACATGACTTTGTCATTACCATGCTCTATGCGCTTGTCATCACAATACTGCATTACCATTGTCATCACAATCCTCCATGAATCTTGGGATCACATTGCTACATGCCCTTGTCATCACAATGCTCCATGCTCCTTGAAATCAAAATGATCCATGACCTCTGTCATCATAATGCTCCAAACACTTGTGATCACAATGTTCCATAAGACTTGTCATCCCAACGCTCCATGATGCCTGTCATCACAATACTCCATGCCCTTTTCATCACAATGCTCCATGACCTTTGTCATCACAATTCTCAATACACTTCTCATCACAATGCTCCCTGACACTTGTCGTCAGAATGCTCCTTGAACCCTGTCACGAAAATGCTCCATGCCTTTTTCATCACAATGCCCCATGCCATTTTCATCACAATGCTCCACGCCACTGTCATCAAAATACTCCACAAGCTTGTCATGAGAATGCTCCATGACCCTTGTCTTCACAATTCTCCATGCACTTGTCAGCACAATGCTCCCTGACCATTGTCATCTCAATGCTCCAAGCCATTGTCATTACAATGCACCATTACCTTTGTCATCAGAATCCTCCATGACACTTGGCATCACAAAGCTCCATGCCATTGTCATCACAATGGGTCATTACATTTGTCAACACAGTGCTCCCTGACACCAGTCTTCACAATATTGTATCACCTGGTCATCACAATGCTCCATGCCTTTGTCACCACAGTGCACCATTCCAACAGTCATCGCAATAATCCATGAAACTTATTAGACCAATTCTCGATGCCCTTGTCATCACAATGCTCCATGACCCTTGTCATCACAAGGGTCCATGACCCTTCTCATTACAATGCTCCAAGACCCCTGTAATCACAATGCTCCATGCCCCTTTTCATCTCAATGATCCATGAACCCTGTCATCACAATGCACCATGCCCATCATCATAATGCTTCATGCTATTGTCATCACAATGAAATCAAAATGTTCCATGACCTCTGTCATAACAATGCTCCAAACCCTTGTGATCACAATATTCCATAACACTTGTCATCACAGTGCCCCATGACACTCGTCATCACAATCATCCATGGTCTTCTCATGACAATGCTCCATGACCTTTGTCATCACAATGCTCAATACACTTGTCGTCACAATGCTCCCTGACACTTGTCGTCAGTATGCTCCTTGAACACTGTCATGACAAGGCTCCATGCCTTTTTCATCACAATGATCCATGCCCTTTTCATCACAATGCTCCAAGACCCCTTTAAACACAATGCTCCATGCCCTTGTCATCACAAAGCTCAATGAAACATGTCTTCAGAATGCTCCTTGGCCTTCTCCTCACAATGCTCCATGCCCATGTAATCACAATGTTCCAAGACCCCTGTAATCACAATGGTCCATGCCCCTTTTCATCAGTATGATCCATGAGATTTATCATCACAAGTCTCTATGGATTTCTCATCACAATGCTCCAGGACCTTGTCATCACAATGTTTCACGACCTTGTGCTGAACATTCTCAATGGCCCTTGTCATCATAATGCTCCAAGCCCTAGTCATCACAATGCTCCATTATATTTGTCATCACAATACTCCATTACATTTGGCATCACAATGCTCCCTGCCATTGTCATTGCAATGGACCATGACATATGTCATCACAATGCTCCCTGACACCTGTCTTCACAATACTCCATGACCTTCTCATCACAATGATCCATGCCCTTGTCATCACAATGCATCATGTCCAATGTCATCAAAATAATCTATGAAACTTGTCAGACCAAAGCTACATGCCCCTGTCACCACAATGCTCCATTCCCTTGTCATCACAAGGCTCCATGACCACTGTCATCACAATGCTCCGTGACTCCAGTCATCACAATGCTTCATAACATTTGTCATCACAATGTTCCTTGCCCGCGTCATCACAAGGCTCTGTGACCTTTACAACGACAATGCTCCATAAATTTTTCATCACAATGCTCCGTGACCCTTGTCATCAAAATGCTCCATGCGTTTGTCAGAAAAATGCTCCATGACCCTTGTCATCACAATGTGCTACTTGATTTTCATCAAGACGATCCACAAATTTGTCATGGTAATGCTCCATAAACCTTGTAATCACAATGCTCCATGCCCTTCTCATCACAATGCTCCATTACTCCTGTCATAACAATGCTCCATGACCCCTGCCATCACAATATTCCACGGCCTTGTCATCACAAGGCTCCATGACACTTGTCATCACAATGCCCCACGACCCCTGTAATCACAATGCTCCATGCCCTTGTCATCACAAAGCTCCATGACACATGCCATCAGAATGTTCCATGTCCTTCTCATCAAAATGCTCCATGCCCTTGTCATCACAGTGCTCCAAGACCCCAGTAATCACAGTGCTCCATGCCCCTTTTCATCTCAATGCTCCATGAACCCTGTCATCACAATGCACCATGCCCATCATCATAATGCTTCCGGCTATTGTCAGCACAATGAAATCAATATTCTCCATGACCTCTGTCATCACAATGCTCCATGACCCCTGTCATCACAATACTTCATGAACATTTTCAGTCCAATGCTCCATGACCCTTGTCATCACAATGATCCATGCCCTTGACATCCCAATGCTCCATGACCCCTGTATTCACAATGCTCCGTGACGCTTTTCATCACAGTGCTCCATGACACCTGTCATCACAATGTTCGATGCCTTTGTCAGCAAAATGCTACATGACTTTGTCATTACCATGCTCTATGCGCTTGTCATCACAATACTGCATTACCATTGTCATCACAATCCTCCATGAATCTTGGGATCACATTGCTACATGCCCTTGTCATCACAATGCTCCATGCTCCTTGAAATCAAAATGATCCATGACCTCTGTCATCATAATGCTCCAAACACTTGTGATCACAATGTTCCATAAGACTTTTCATCCCAACGCTCCATGATGCCTGTCATCACAATACTCCATGCACTTTTCATCACAATGCTCCATGAACTTTGTCATCACAATTCTCAATACACTTGTCATCACAATGCTCCCTGACACTTGTCGTCAGAATGCTCCTTGAACCCTATAACGAAAAGGCTCCATGCATTTTTCAACACAATGCCCCATGCCGTTTTCATCACAATGCTCCACGCCACTGTCAGCAAAAAACTCCACAAGCTTATCATGAGAATGTTCCATGACCCTTGTCATCACAATTCTCCATGCACTTTTCAGCACAATGATCCCTGAGCTTGTCATCTCAATGCTCCAAGCCACTGTCATCACAGTGCCCCATTACCTTTGTCATCAGAATCCTCCATGACACCTGGCATTACAGTGCTCCATGTGATTGTCATCACAAAGGGCCATTACATATGTTATCACAATGCTCCCTGACCCCACTCTTCACAATACTGCATGACCTGGTCATCACAATGCTCCATGCCCTTGTCACCACAGTGCACCATTCCAACAGTCATCGCAATAATCCATGAAACTTATTAGACCAATGCTCCATGTCCTTGTCATCACAATGCTCCATGAACCTTGTAATCACAATGCTCCATGAACTTTTCATCACAGTGCTCTTTGTTCCTTGTCATCACAATGTTCTATGCCTTTCTCAGCGCAATGCTCCGTGATCCTTGTCATCACAATGCTCCATGCGCTTGTCAGCACGATGCTCCATGACACATGTCATCATAATGCACCATGCGCTTGTCATCAGAGTGCTCCACAAGCTTGTCATCACAATGCTCCATAATTCTTCTCATAACAATGCTCCATGCACTTCTCATCAAAATGCTCTCTCACCACAGATATCACAATGTTACATCACTATTTGTCACAATACTCACTCACCCCTGTTATCCCAATGTTCCATGACCCCTGTCATCACAATGCTACATGCACATATCATCACAATTTTCGATGACCCCTGACATCACAATGCTCCATAACCCCTGTCATCAAAATGCTCCATGACCCTTTTCATCATAATGCTCCATGACCTCTGACATCACAATGTTCCATAACCCCTGTCATCAAAATGTTCCATGACCCTTTTCATCAAATTGCTCCATGACCCTGTCATCACAATGCTCCCTGCCCTTCTCATCACAATGCACAACGCCCTTGTCATCAAAATCCTCCATGACCTTTGTCATCACAAAGGTTCATGACCCTTGGCATCACAATGCTCCATGTCATTGTCATCACAATCCTCCATGAACACTATCATCACATTGCTCCATGCCCTTGTCATCACCAATCTCTATGACAGATGTCATCAGAATGCTCCATGGCCTTCTTATCACAATGCTCCATGCCCTTGCCGTCACAATGCTCCATTACCCCTGTCATAACAATGCTCCATGACCCCTGCCATCAAGATGTTCTGTGGCCTTGTCATCACAGTGCTCCATGACACCTGTCATCACAATGCTCCATGACTTTGTCAGCAAAATGCTACATGACCTTGTCATTACAATGCTCTAGGTGCTTGTCATCACAATACTCCATTTCCATTGTCATCACAATCCTCCATGAACCTTGAGAGCACATTGCTTCATGCCCTTGTCATCACAATGCTCCATGCTCCTTGAAATCAAAATGATCCATGTCCTCTGTCATCACAATGCTCCAAACCCTTGTCATCCCAGTGTTCCATAACACTTGTCATCACAATGTTCCATGATGCCTGTCATCACAAAATTCCATGCCCTTTTAATCACAGTGCTCTATGACATTTGGCATCAAAATGATCAGTACACTTTTTCATCACAATGCTCCCTGACACTTGTCATCAGAATGCTCTTTGAAACCTGTCAAGAAAAGGCTCCATGCCTTTTCATCACAATGCCCCATTCCGTTTTCATCACAATGCTCCATGACCATTGTCATCAAAGTGCTCCATGACTTTGTCTGAAAAATGTTCCATGACCCTTGTCATCACAATGTGCCATTCGCTTTTCATCACAACGGTCCAGAAAATTTTCATTGCAATGCTCCATAAACCTTGTAATCACAATGCTCCATACACTTCTCATCAAAATGCTCTCTCACCAGAGATATCACAGTGTTCCAACACTAGTTGTCACAATACTCCCTCACTACTGTAATCACAATATCCCATGACCCCTGTCATCACAATGCTACATCCCTTTATCCTCACAATGTTCCATGACCCCTGACATCACAATATTCTATAACCCCTGTCATCAAAATGTTCCAATACACTTTCCATCATATTGCTGAATGACCCTGTCATCAAAATACTCCCTGCCCTTATCATCACAATGCACCATGCACTTGTCATCAAAATGCTCCATCACATTTGTCATCACAAAGCGCCATGACACTTGGCATCACAATGCTCCATGAACCCTCTCATCACATTGCTCCATGCCCTTGTCATCACAATGCTCCATGACACTTGGCATCAAAATGCTCAATGCCCTTCTCATCACAATGCCCCATGACCTTGTCATTACAATCCTTCATGACCCATGTATCACAGTGTTCCATATCCTTATCATCACAATGCTCTATGCCCACGCTCATCACAATAATCCATGAAACTTATTAGACCAATTCTCCATTCCCTTGTCATCAAAAGGCTCCATGCCCTTGTTATCACAATGTTCCATGACCCCTGTCATCACAATGCTCCATGCCTCCATTCATCACAATGCTTCATGACCTTTGTCATCACAATGGCCCATGCCCTCGTCATCAGCAGTCTCTGTGACCTTTTTAACCACAATGCTCCATGAACTTTTCATCACAATGCTCTTTGACCCTTGTCATCACAATGCTCTATGCCATTCTCAGCACAATGCTCCATGACCCTCGTCATCACAATGCTCCATGACCCATGTCATCACAATGCACCCTGCACTTTTCATCACAGTGCTCCACAATTTTGTCACCACAATGCTCCATAAAACTTGTCATCACAATTCTCCATGCACTTCTCATCAAAATGCTCTCTCAACACTGATATCACAATGTTACATCACTATTCATCACAATATTCCCTCCCCCGTCATCACAATATTCCATGACTTCTGTCTTTGCAATGCTACATGCACATATCATCACAAAGTTCGATGACCCCTGACATCACAATGTTCCATAACCCCTGTCATCAAAATGTTCCATAACAATTTTCCTCAAAATGCTCAATGACCCCTGACATCACAATGTTCCATAACAACTTTCATCAAAATATTCCATGACACTTTTCATCAAATTGCTCTATAACCCTGTCATTACAATACTCCCTGCCCTTCTCATCACAATGTACCACGCCCTTGTCATCAAAATGCTCCATGACCTTTGTCATCACAAGCATCCATGACCCTTGGCATCTCAATGCTCCATGCCATTGTCATCACAAAACTCCATGAACCCTCTAATCACAATGCTCCATGTACATTTGCATCTCAATGCTCCATGAACCCTGTCATCAAAATGCACCATGCCCATCATCGTAATGCTTCAGACTATTGTCATCACAATGAAATCAAAATATTTGATGATCTATCTCATCACTATGCTCCAAATCCTTTCGATCACAATGTTCCATAACACTTATCAACAAAATGTCCCATGATGCTCATCATCACAATTATCCATGGTCTTCTCATCACAGTGCTCCATGACCTTTGTCATCACAGTGCTCTATACACTTGTCATCACAATGCTCCCTGACACTTGTCATCAGTATGCTCCTGGAAACCTGTCATTACAAGGCTCCATACCATTTTCATAACAATGATCCATGCCAATTTCATCACAATGCTCCAAGACACCAGTAATCACAATGCTCCATGCCCTTTTCATCACAATGCCGCAAGACCCCTGTAATCACAATACTCCATGCCCCTTTTCATCAGAATGCTCCATGAGACATGTTATTACAAGGCTCCATGGTCTTCTCATCACAATTCTCCAGGAACTTTTCATCACAGTGTTCCATTCCCTTGTCATCACAATGCTCCATGACCCCGGTCATCACAATGATCCATTAACATATTCAGCCCAATGCTCCACGGTCTTGCCATCACAATGTTCCATTTCCTGGTCATCACAATGCTCCATGCCCTGGTCATTACAATGCTCCATGTCCCCTGTCATCACAATTCTCCTCGTTCTTGGCATCACTATGCTCCATGACAGTTCTCATCACCGTGTTACATGATTTGTCATCACAATTCTCTGTGCACTTGTCATCGCAATGCTCCATGACCCCTGTCATAGGAAGCTCCATGTGCTTCTCATCACAATGCTTCATGAACTTGTCATCAAAATTCTCAATGGCCCTTGTCATCACAATGCTCCATGCCCTTGTCATCACAATGCTCCATGTCCCTTGTCATCACAATGCTCCAAGCCCTTGTCATCAAAATGCTCCATTACATTTGTCATCACAATCGTCCATGACACTTGGCATCACAATGTTCCATTCCATTGTCATCGCAATGGACCATGACATATGTCATCACAATGCTCCCTGAGACCTGTCTTCAAAATACTCCATGACCTTCTCATCACAGTGTTCCATGCCTTGTCATCACATTGCACCATGCCCACTGTCATCACAATAATCCATGAAACATGTCAGGCCAATGCTCCATGCCCCTGTCATCACAATGCTCATTGCCTTTTCATCACAATGCTCTATGAACCCTGTCATCACAATGCTCCATGACTCCAGTCATCACAATGCTTCATGACCTTTGTCATCACAATGGTCCATTCCCTCGTCATCACAAGGCTCTGTGATCTTTGTCACCAAAATGCTCCATGAAATTTTCATCTCAATGCTCGTTGACCCTTCTCATCACAATGCTCCATGCCTTTGTCAGCACAGGACTCCATGACCCATGTCATCACAATGCGCCATGTGCTTGTCATAACAATGCTCCACAACCTTGTCATCACAATGCTCCATAAACCTTGTCATCAAAATGCTCCATGCCCTTTTCATCACAATCCTCCATGACCCATGTATCACAGTGTTCCATGCCCTTGTCATCACAATGCTCCATGCCCAATCTCATCACAATAATCCATGAAATATTTCAGACCAATGCTCAATTCCCTTCTCATAACAATGCTCCATTACCTCTGTCATAACAATGCTCCATGACCATTGCCATCACAATGTTCCACGGCCTTGTCATCACAAGGCTCCATTACCCATGTCTTCGCAATGCTCCAAGACACCTGAAATCAAAATGCTCCATGACCTTGTCATAACAAAGCTCCATGACGCATGTCATCAGTAGGTTCCATGGCCTTCTCTTCACAATGTTCCATGCCCTTGTCATCACAGTGTTCCAAGACCCCTGTAATCACAATGCTCCATGCCCCTTTTCATCTCAATGCTCCCTGAATGCTGTCATCACAATGCACCAATGCGCATCATCATAATGCTTCATGCTATTGTCATCACAATGAAATCAAAATGCTCTATGACCTCTGTCATCATAATGCTCCAAATCCTTGTGATCACAATATTCCATAACACTTATCATCACAGCTCCCCATAACGCTCGTCATCACAATTATCCATGGTCTTCTAATCACAATGATCCATGACATTTGCCATCACAATGCTCAATACCCTTGTCATCACAATGGTCCCTGACACTTGTCATCAGTATGCTCCTTGAACCCTGTCATGACAAGGCTACATGCCTTTTTCATCACAATGTTACATGCCATTTTCCTCACAGTGCTCCAAGACCCCTGTAATCACAATGCTCCATGCCCTTGTCATCACAAAGCTCCATGATGCATGTCATCAGAACGCTCCATGACATTCTCATCCCAATGTTCAATGCCCATGTCATGACAATGCTCCAAGACCCCTGAAATCATAATTCTCCATGACCCTTTGCATCAGAATGCTCCATGAGACTTGTCATAACATGGCTCCATGGTCTTCTCCTCACAGTGCTCCAGTACCTTGTCATCACAATGCTCCTTGACCCCTGTCATCACAATACTCCATGAACATTTTCAGCCCAATGCTCCATGACGTTCTCATCACAATGCTCCATGACCTCTGTCATAACAATTCTCCATGACCACTATCATGACAATGCTCCATGAACCCTGACAACACAATGATCCGGGAAGCTTGTCATCAAAATGCTCCATGCCCTTGTCATCCCAATGCTCCATGAACCCTTTAATCACAATGCTCCATGACGCTTGTCATCACAGTGCTCCATGAACCTTGTCATCACAATGCCTTTGTCAGCAAAATGATACATAATCTTGTCATCACAATGCTCCAAGACCCATGTAATCACAATGCTCCATGACCCTTTTCATCAGAATGCTCCATGAGACTTGTCATCACATGGCTCCATGGTCTTCTCATCACAGTGCTCCAGTACCTTGTCATCACAATGCTCCTTGACCCCTGTCATCACAATACTCCATGAACATTTTCAGCCCAATGCTCCATGACGTTCTCATCACAATGCTCCATGACCTCTGTCATAACAATGCTCCATGACCACTATCATGACAATGCTCCATGAACCCTGACAACACAATGATCCGGGACGCTTGTCATCAAAATGCTCCATGCCCTTGTCATCCCAATGCTCCATGAACCCTTTAATCACAATGCTCCATGACGCTTGTCATCACAGTGCTCCATGCACTTGTCAGCACAATGCTCCATGACACATGTCATCACAATGCACCATGCGCTTGTCATCACAGTGCTCCACAATCTTGTTATCACAATGGTACATAAAATTTGTCATCACAGTGCTCCATGTACTTCTCATCAAAATGCTCTCTCACCACTGATATCACAATGCTACATCACTATTTGTCACAATACTCCCTCACCCCTGTCATCACAATGTTCCATGATTGCTGTCATCACAGTGCTACATGCTCTTATCATCACAATGTTCGATGACCCCTGACATCACAATGTTCCAGAACATCTGTCATCAAAATGTTCCATGACACTTTTCATCAAATTGCTCCATGACCCTGTCATCAGAATGTTCCCTGCCCTTCTCATCACAATGCACAACACCCTTGCCATCAAAATGCTCCATGACTTTTGTCATCACAAAGTTCCATGACCCTTGGCATCACAGTGCTCCTTGTGATTGTCATCACAGTGCTCCATGAATGCTCTCATCCCATTGCTCCATGCCCTTGTCTTCACAAGGCTCCATGACACATGTCATCAGAATTCTCCATGGCCTTCTCATCACAATGCTCCATGCCCTTGCCATCACAATGCTCCATTACCCCTGTCATAACAATGCTCCATGACCCCTGCCATCACTATATTCCATGGCCTTTTCATCACAAAGCTCCATGACCCATCTCATCACAATGCTCCAAGAACCCTGTAATCACAATGCTCTATGCCCCTTTTCGTCTCAATGATCCATGAACCTTGTCATCACAATGCACCATGCACATCATCATAATTCTTCATGCTATTGTCATCAGAATGAAATCAAAATGCTCCATGACCTCTGTCATAACAATGCTCCAAACCCTTGTGATCAAAATATTCCAAAACACTTGTCATCACAATGCCCCATGACGCTCGTCATCACAATTATACATGGTCTTCTCATCACAATGATCCATGATCTTTGTCATAAAAATTCTCAAATACCCTTGTCATCACAATGGTCCCTGACACTTGTCATCAGTATGCTCCTTGAACCCTGTCATGACAAGGCTCCATGCCTTTTTCATCACAATGTTACATGCCCTTTCCGTCACAGTGCTCCAAGGCCCCTTTAATCACAATGTTCCATGCCCTTGTCCTCACAAAGCTCCATGATGCATGTCATCAAAATGCTCCATGACATTCTCATCCCATTGTTCACTGCCCTTGTCATCACTATGATCCAAGACCCCTGTAATCACTATGCTCCATGACCCTTTTCATCAGAATGCTCCATGAGACTTGTCATCACATGGCTCCATGGTCTTCTCATCACAATGCTCCAGTACCTTGTCATCACAATGCTCCTTGACCCCTGTCATCACAATACTCCATGAAAATTTTCAGCCCAGTGCTCCATGACGTTCTCATCACAATGTTCCATGACCTCTGTCATCACAATGCTCCATGACCACTGTCATCACAACGCTCCATGAACCCTTACAACACAATGATCCGGGAATCTTGTCATCAAAATGCTCCATGCCGTTGTCATCCCAATGCTCAATGAACCCTGTAATCACAATGCTCCATGACGCTTGTCATCACAGTGCTCCATGAACCTTGTCATCACAATGCCTTTGACAGCAAAATGATACATAATCTTGTCATCACAATGCTCCATACACTTGTCATCACAATCCTCCATGACCCTTGGGATCATATTGCTTTATGGCCTTGTCATCTCTATCTTGCCTTTCTGGTTTTTACAGATTTTCGGATGTCCTTTTGGACCGGTGGGAAGTGAAAATTCTTTGTAGTGTGGATTTGCATTGCACGCTTGCTTGATTGGCCAAAAAGGGCCTATGCCTTTTCTCTTGAATATATTCAGGAGAAAAGTCATACGCTGGTTTTGGCCAAGTGCATCATTCTCGAAGTTGTGATGCCTTTCCTGTGCTTTAAAGGCGATTCCAATTTACCTCTTGAAATATGTTTTTTGCCATTCTGCCTCATTTTCAAGTCCGCTTTGTTGCCTTCCCTCAACAGATTTTTGGAAGAGAGTAGTCCTTTATAACTCTGCAGGTTTTTGATTTGCTTTGCCCCTGAGCTCCAATTTTCAAATCCCATTATTGGGAGCTGACCGCAATTCCACAATTTTGCTTCAGGACCTATACTGGTTCCAGAGGTGGCTATACTGGTTCCCTGTGGGTGGCTGAGGCTTTGGTTAATTCTTCTTCCTGACGGGAATTTAGAGTGACATGTGTCCATCCAAAGGCCTACATCTACTCTCTGATTGGTTCTCCCTCTTCCCTTTCATCCTCTGCACAATTAGCAAACTGTGCGAACCAGGAGGTTATAGGGGATGACTCTCCTAAGTTGGGAGATTGATAGTAAAGTTGTTGGAATGCCAAACTGTAGCACAAGGAGAGGAAAATGTAGGAGACTTTCAGAAACCTTTCGCCATCACAGGGTGTCCATTCTCTAGGTTTCCCATACATGTTATAACTGTAGTGATATTCCCTTCTACCTGGAAATTTGGGACCCATGGAATGGTGGCATGCATTACTACCTTAAAGGGTCTGCATTTTCTCTCCCAATCTCACCAGTCCTCTCAGTCCCAAATGTCCAGCCTTATGTCTCATCCAGCTGTCTTTGCAGATAGGGTCATTCTAGGTTTCATCAGAACCCCTGAAGGAATTGTGTAAGAATTTCACTATTTTTTTGTTTTGTTTTTGAAATTCATTTTTATAATGGGGTTGAGCTGATTTTCCCTGACGTGTTTATGCTGGTCTAGACACACTTGATTCGCTTACAGAGGCATATCAATACATAGGTTTTAAGATTCTTACTAATCAGATATATTCCTCTGTGGGGAATAGGGGTTTTGAGTCCCGTTCACTGAGGAAGGTGTAGGTCTTGTCTATTCTGTATTTGGTTTATGGAATGGTACCTGTGCTAATATCAAACTCTGGTTTTATGCATCACCCCACCTCTCCTTTCCCCTTAAGGAGGAATAAGAGTGTTTTCTAAATGTGAGATGCTGCTCTCTTTCCTAATTCAGTTCATGTGTTGTGATGTTGACATTCCCTCTCTAAGTGATATCTTATGATAAGATTCTTTTTCTGTGTGACTAATTTCCCTTAGAATCATAATACCTAAATCCTCTCATTATGCTGCTACTGGCCTTATGACATTGATTTCACGTCTGAGTGATATTCCGTTGTACAAAATTACCACAAGTTCTTTATGCATTTCTCTTTTTCCTGGGATACTTTAGGTGTACCGAAGTTGAGGTTCTTGTATGCAG
This sequence comes from Mesoplodon mirus, assembly GCF_964341445.2. Classification (NCBI taxonomy): domain Eukaryota; kingdom Metazoa; phylum Chordata; class Mammalia; order Artiodactyla; family Ziphiidae; genus Mesoplodon; species Mesoplodon mirus. The sequence continues at coordinate 1,122,882 of NW_028295738.1, forward strand.
AGCAGCCCTAAACTTTGGGGTGCCTGTGTCTTGTTGATATTTAGTCTTCCCAAGTTATATGTCCATGAGTTGAAGTCCCCTTTGCTCGGGGGCTTTGTATTTTAGATGTTTTAGGAAACAGCATACACTTCTTCAGAGTAGCTCTTGGATATTTATACCCCACCCATCAGCGTGACTAGTCTCCCTGTTTTCCATGGCCTCTCCTGCATTTTTGATTTATACACATTTTTTGGATGGCCTTTCTGAGCAGTGGAAATTGAGACTTCTTTATTGTGCGGATTTGCATTTCCCTCTTGCTTGGTTGGCCAAAAACTCTGTATGTGTTTTTTTCCTGAAGATATTCACGAAAAAAATGCATACACCCTTTTGCCCAACTGCATCATTTTAGAAATTCTGCTGCTTTTCATATGCTTTAAATGTGAGTACAATCTACCTTTTGAAAAATGTTTCCTGCAATTCTGCCTCTCATTCAGAACCTCTTCGTTGCCTTACCTGAATATATTTTTGGACGTTGGTTATCATTTATATCTTTGCAGGTCTTTGAATTGTCTGCTCCTGAGCTCCATTTTGCAACTCGCTTTTTGTGAGCTGACCGCCAAACCATTGGATTGATTCCGGCCCTATTCTGATCCTGGGAAGGCAGGCTGAGCCTTTGGTTAATTCTTCTTCCTAAAGGGATATTAGAGTGACATGTGCCTGTCAAAATTCCTACAGCTAATCGCTCATTGGTTCCTCCTCTTCCCATTTATCCTCTGCAAAAATTGCAAACTGTGTGAAACAGGAGGTTAAAGGTGCCGATTCTCCATGTCGGGAGATTGTTAGTAATGTGGCTGGAATGGCGAACCCCAGCACCAGGAGATCAAAAATGAGGTGTATTTTAGACACCTCTCCTGAGCACACGGTGTACATTCATCTCGGTTTCCCAGGCATGTTTTCCCTGTCAGAAGATTCCCTAGAAAGTGCAGATTTGGGACCCATGGAATGGGTATCAGGCAGTATTACTTTAAAAGGTCTGCTTTTCCTCACCCAGCCTCTCTAACATCTCTTAGCGTGCATAGCTTCCAGCCTGATATATCATCCTGCTGTGGGTCTACATGTGTTCAATCCATGTTACATCGTAGCCCTTCAACAAAAGTTGTAAGAATTTTTGTCTGTCTCACTGTTTTTATAAATATATTTAAATTTATTTTTATATTGGTTACAGCTGATTTTCAAAGCTCTGTTTTTTGCTGCTGTACATCCACTTGATTCATGTACTGTGAGACAACAATAAATTCTTTCTCAGATGCTTATCAGTCATATGTATTATTTTCCAGTGACTTGAGTGGGCTGAGTGCAGTTCTTTGAGGTACCGTGTAGGCCTTGCCAGTTATTCAATTCGGTACTTGGAATGGTATCTTTGCTAATTTCAACCTCCTGGATAATACCTCACCATTCCCCACCTTTCCCATTTAGCAGCCTTATGTCTATTTTCTACATATTTGACTATGTTTCTGTTTTGTAGTTTATTTCATGTGTAGCCATTTTTGATTCCACCTTTAAGTGACATCTTATGATATGTGTCTTTTTCTTTCTGACATGTGTCACTTAGAATGATCGTATGTAACTCCTCCAGAGTTGTTACAACTGGCCTTATTTCATTGATTTCTGGATGAGTAATATTCCACTCTACATAAGTACCCCATCTCTTTTATCCATTTTATCCTTCCAGGGACATTTAGGTTATATCCAAGTGGAGGCCCTTTTTAACAGAGAGGTGGTAAACGTCGGGGTGCCTGTTTTCTGTCATTTTTTGTTTTTCCCAAGGTATACGCCCATGAGTGCAAGTGCCCTATGCTCTGTAGCTCAGTTTTCAGATGTTTTAGCAAACACAATACACTTCTCCAGAGTGGCCGTTGGCACATTACATTTCCACTATCAGCCTCACAGGGCTCCCTTTACTCCTCACCCTGTCCTGCATTTCTGGTGTTTACACTTTATGTGGATGGCCCTTCTGACTGATGTGAAGTGATACATTTTGTAGTATTGATTTCCAGTGCCCACCTGTTTGGTTGGATAAAAAGTGTGTATGGCCTTTACTTGAATATATTCGGAAAAAATTGCATACGCCCTTTTGGGCCAACTGCATCATTGGCGATGTTCAGCCCCATTTCTTGTGCTTTAATGGGGAGTCTTTTCTACCTCTTCAAATCTGTTTCCTGCCACTCCCCCTTGCTTACAAGTCATTTTCTGTGACTTACCTCAAGACATTTTTCAACAATAGATATTTTCAACTCTGCAGTTTCATGAATTTTAGTGCCCCTGAGTTCCATTTTTCAACTTGTGTTTTTGGAAACTGGACACAAAACAGCGGGATTTCCTCTAGCCCTATTCTCTTTCCGTGGGCAATTCTAGCCTATGAAGAATTTGTCTTCCAGATTGGAAATTAGAGTGGCATGTGCCTGTCCGAAAACCTAAGACTTGTCTCTAAATTTTTCTCATCCTTCCGCTTCATCCTCTGGACAAATTCCAAACTGTGTGCAACAGGATGTTGACGGTGCTGATATCCCCAAGTGAGGAGATTGTTAGGAAAGATGCTGGAGGGGTGAACCCGAGCACCAGGCGATGAGGAGATGAGGTGCCTTTTCCAAACTCTTTCCGATCAAACAGTATACCATCCTCTAGGTGTGACAGGCATGTTTTAGCTGTAGGAAGGGTCCCGTGCATGGAAGGAGAACACCAGGGATTTTTCCAAATCAGTGCCTCCCCGAACCCCAAACTGGGGAATTTTTAAGCTACGGCTACACGTATGTCCATTAAGGGCCTTGGGAAATAGGCAGAGCCCAACTTTAGATGATTGAAATCTTCAGGTTCAGAAGCGCTCACCATCGGCCTTGCTTAGGTTACATTTTATCTGTCATTGATAGATGATGTCAATAAAAAATATCGATTCTTTTTCAGATTATTTCCCCTTATAGGTTATTGCAAAATATTCAGTGTAGTTCCCTGTGCTATACAGTAATTCCTTGTTGATGATCTATTTTATACATAGCAGTGTGTATGTGTTAATCCCAAACTGTTAATTTATCCCTTTTCCTACCTTTCCCCTTTGGTAATAATAAATTATAAGATTTTATACTTCTCAGGAATGGGGGAGCTGAAAGAGAGGTATCCTTTTCAATGGAAAAGCATTCAAAACAAGATTGAAGCTTCAGCCAAGAGTATTCGATGTACAACCATGGAAATAAATCACTTCATTTCTCTAATGTTGACCTGACAAATAAGACAGACGTATTCACTGAACTTGCTTAGAGTAAAGTGATGGAAATATCAAATATAAGTCTTAGAAAAATCTTATTTTACCCGAGCATTATACACTGCTCTATGTTAACTACAGTTTGGCTCACACATCTGTTCATTGAAGTTACAATGTTCTCAATTTCTGTTACTGATCCTCCAGAGTGGACCCCAACAGGAGTCCCCGTGCTCAGTGTCATAGGAGCCAACAGATGAAGACTGAGTTTGGTTCAGAAGCAAAGGAAACATTATTTTGAAAACCGAATGGAGAGGTGAGAGCGTGCCCTCCCCCACGGGCTGTGGGCTGGGCTGCTGTGTAGGGATCCTGGCAGCGTCAGTGGGAGTTAGGGGATGGAGCTCTCGAGGGCTGGGTTGGCTGCAGCTCAGGCTCTATGCCGTGGAGTCCGCATGGGACTCCGCTAGCTGAGGTGTCGAACCAGCCATTCTGCACTAGGATATCGGGTCTGAAGTGCCGGTTGTGGGACCTCTGCATGCGGAACCCTAGGAGCACGAGAAATTAGACAAAGCACAAAGGAAAAACAGGTTTGACTTTATTTTATTGCCCAGATTCTCTTTTTATCTCCCAGGAATTTTTAATGAACGTTGCCAGAGGCGAACCCGTCCTCTGCTTTTTGTTCCGTTCCTCATTCTTGGGGTGTTGAGGGTGCAGACCCCTCTTTTGTAACTGCTTCATGCTGTGGTGGCAGCCCTGATACCTGGGGGGAGGGGCAAAACGTCTCCCGACCAGCCTCCAGGTGAGGTTGATTGTCCCAAGGCCTCCTGCCTCACTTCTCGTCCGCCTGAGCACCAGCATTGGAAGTGTTATTGATTCTAATGACCTTTAAGGGTCCAGGAAAGACATGCGCAGAGATGCTGTGGTGGCAGGTTTCACCCCACCCCACATTTGTTCGGTGACCTTAGGCTGACGTTTTTTGCCAACCTAGATGCTCTGACCAGTAGTCTGTGCTTTCTTTAATTAGGTCCCTGAATTAATGTACAAACAGCACCATGTGTCAGAGCCCTGCCCATGCAACTCCCAGACAGTCCAGTGTCAGTGGTGATCCAGGACCATGACGTCCACTGAGTCAACGGCCTTTAGAAGTAGCCTGCAGTCCAGCCGGTCATATTGGCCACCATCACCGTGGTGTCTGTAGGGTTTTCTATGATGAAAGCATGATATACGTTTCCCCCGCCAAGCTTATTAGCTCCCCTCTGGGTGCAGTAAGTCCTGCAAGCAGTAGTCTGCTCTTTCGCGGCACAGTCTTGTTGTTTTCTGAGAGAAACTCCAGGTCAAGTGATGGTCACACGAGTCATCTTGGGGGCCCGATGCCCCCATTTGTCTCTCTGGAGGTTGGAGTTGGAGGGCCTCCTCACTCGAGGTCAGTGTGTCCACAGAGCGACCCCTGCAACTTCAGGGCATGATGGGTGGTTAGGATCACGACGTGGGGTCCTTTTCCCTTAGGAGGGAGCTGGCCTTGTGGGCTGCTGATTTCCAGCTTTTTAGATACCCCAGTATCCTGGCTTGATGAGTCGGTGGGCATAGCCCTTGGTGACCATAGTTTATCATACCTGAAGGGCATTCTTGTGTTGCTCCATTTCAAGTGGTCCCAGTTTTTGCACTAAGGCTCCAAGGGCGATTAACCTTTGACCGGGTATGTAATGATCAAAGGATTTAGCTAAATTAGCGAGTTCCTGGGCAAGGATCTGAATTGACTGCTCTTTCCATTCTTGAAAGGCTGCTTCTGGATTCTATTCAAAAGGATCATCATCTTTTCGTGTCAGTGTTTCATGTAGAGGCCCAGCTATTAGACTGTAGTTAGGGATCCAGATGCAGAAAACCTTGGCCTCCCCAGGAACCCCTAAGCTGTCTTCTAGTTTTAGAAGAGGTAAGGCTGCAAATGGCTTCTTCACTATCCTGGGATGCGTTTCTCCGAATATCTGTGAGAATGAAGCCCAGGCATGTCACCTGAGCCTGGGATATTTGAGCCTTTTTCTTGGACACCTTCTATCCTTTCTTGGCTAGGTAGTTCAGAGGAGTCTTTAGTAGGCCTGGCGATCAGAATGTCATCTGCATATTGAAGGAGGGTTCCCTTTTACAGAGGTAGAACTTTTAGGTCTTTAGAGGACATTTCCCCAATGATGGTGTGGGGATTTTTGAACCATTGGTGCAGGACGGCCCAGCATTATTGCTTGTGTTGCATGTTGTGTCCTGCCACTCACAAGCCAACAATTCTTGTGACTCTGAGATGAATGGAATACAGAAGAAGGCATCATTGAAGTGTAATACAGAATGCCATGGCCTGGTGGATGGTAGAATCAGCAGCAGGGTGTAGGAAATAGGAGCTACTGGATGTATATCCTCGGTGGCTTCACTGACTGTCCTGATATCCTTTACCAGGTCTCCAGCAGCCCATGGGGCTCTCGTGGTCAGGCCAATCCCAGGATATGGAGCTCAGCTGGGCTGCATCCCGCACCCCACAGCCCACGGGGCTCTCATGGTCAAGTCCCTCCCAGGGTATGGAGCTCACCTGTGCAGCTACCCAGCAGCCCATGGGGCTCTCATAGTCAGGCCCTTCCCAGGATACGGAACTCCCCTGGGCAGGTACCACAGCAGGGCTGGACACACAGGAACTGTGCACATAGCCCACCTTGCAGAGAACCCCCAGCTCACCTGTCGCTCACAGCTGACACAGAACATCTCAGAGCAGGACTTGAACTAACAAACAGCAGCTCTGACAGGTCTGTGACCCTGGCTATCACTCCGTGCAGCCTCTCTCTGCCTGGTCTTCCAGACACTTCCACTGCAGCCAGGGCACCAGGCCTCTGTCTCCACCCACCATCACTCCTCTCCCTGACTCCTGGGTTCCTCTCATTAGGATAGGGTCTTCTTGAAGTTGTTTTCCACTCATGGACCAGATAAAATGATAAGAAAACAAGCCGCAGCTGCAGCCCCTTGTCTAGCCTGACTCTCAAGAGCCCACACCTGTTCCTTGGGACTGACCCGTTTAGCAAGGTTCATTTTCTGCAACTGTGAGCCCCTGAGGGGTGAGGATTGGGTGATTTGGGCAGCCTGACACTGCCTGCCAGCCCCCCCCACAGGTGTGCCTGTGTTGAGGTCAATATAAACACCTCTGCAGTCAGCAAGAGCACCTGTAGCTGTGCCTGACGCCATATTCTCTGCCCCGTCAGCAGTGTCGGGGCTGGGGTGGTGGGAGGGAGTGAGGGGCCGTGGCTTTGTGGGTGGCCCAGTGTGAGTGGGGCTCTGCTGGACTTTCTGCAGGAGTTGCCAGGCTGCCACCTGCTAAAGAAGAGGATGTGTCACCCATACCTGCCACTGGAATTTCTCCCCAGGCAGAGGTGAGGAAGTAAAAAAGCAGTGGGTGCCGTGGCAGGAGGGGTATCACAGGCAGGGAAATGGAAAGATTCCAGAAGAGCATCTGGGGCCAGGACCATCCTGGCTGGCCTGCAGGCACCAAGTCGGCCTGCGTGCTCTCGCTAGTGTGGCTCCACTGCCCTTCCTCTAGGCTTGCAAGTGCTTGTACATATTCAGGTGTTTTACCTGGAAATGTTGGGAAGAGTTCAGCTGCAGCAGGACTGGGGCTCAGATCACATTTACTCACAGATGCCTCGACACAGTCCCCCAGCTTTGCAATGAGGATTCTCCTTGTAGGGGGCAGCACTGCTGAGTGCATGGGAGACGATATCCCACCTCTGACCAACATAAGAATTTTTTACCACTGGAGCAAGTGCCCTGATACGATATTCCTCTGTATAACTGGTGAGTTCTGTTTTCTTTTTCTTTTTTTCTTTTTGTTTCAAGTTAGATTTTATTTATTCCTCTTTTTTTTAATTTGGAGATATAAACATGGAAATAATGCATTAATATAAACACGTCTATGTGAAGGGAAAAATTTTTTCTGTTTTATTTTATTAAATGTTATTTATTTATTTTTAATTTTTTTTAAATTTATTTCTTTTATACAGCAGGTTCTTATTGGATATCTATTTTATACATATAAGTGTGCACATGTGAATCCCAGTCTCCCAATTCATCCCACCACCACCCTCACATGGCGTTCCCTCCTTGGTGTCCATATGTTTGTTCTCTACATCTGTCTCTATCTCTGCCCTGCAAACTGGTTCATCTGTACCATTTATCTAGGTTCCACATATATGCATTAATATACAATATTTGTTTTTCTCTTTCTGACTTACTTCACTCTGTATGACAGTCTCTAGATTCATCAAGGTCTCTACAAATGACCCAATTGCATTCCTATGTATGGCTGAGTAATATTCCGTTGTATATATGTACCACGTCTTTATCCATTCGTCTGTCTGTGGGCACTTAGGTTGCTTTCATTACCTGTCTATTGTAAATAGTGCTGCAATGAACATTGTGGTGAATGTGTCTTTTTGATTTATGGTTTTCTCTGGGTATATGCCCAGTAGTGGGATAGCTGGATTATATGGTAATTCTATTTTTAGTTTTTTAAGGAACCTCCATACTGTTCTCCATAGAGACTGTATCGATTTACATTCCCAACAATAGTGGAATAAGGTTCCTTTTCTCCACACCCTCTCCAGCATTTGTTGTTTGTAGATTTTCTGATGATGCCCATTCTAACAGGTGTGATGTGATACCTCATTGTAGTTTCGATTTCCATTTCTCTAATAATTAGTGATGTTGAGCAGATTTTCATGTGCGTACTGGCGATCTCTATGTCTTCTTGGAAGAATTGTCTATTTAGATCTTCCATTTTTGTATTGGGTTGTTTGTTTTATTAATATTGAGCTGCATGAGCTGTTTATATATATTGGAGATTAATCATTTGTCCATTGATTCGTTTGAAATATTTTCTGCCATTCTGAGGGTTGTCTTTTCGTCTTGTTTGTAGTTTCCTTTGCTTTGCAAAAGCTTTTGCGTTTCATTTGGTCCCATCTGTTTAGTTTTCTTTTTAATTTCATTGCTATAGGAGGTGGATCAAAAAAGATCTTGCTGTGATTTACGTCAGAGTATCCTTCGTAAGTTTTCCTGTCAGAGTTTTATACTGTCCGGTCTTACATTAAGGTCTCTAATCCATTTTGAATATATTTTTATGTATGGTGTTGGGGAGTGTTCTAATTTCATTCTTTTACATGTAGCTCTCCATATTTCCCAGCACCAATGATTGAAGAGACTGTCTTATCTCCATTGTATAGTCTTGCCTCCTTTGCCATAGATCAGTTGACCATAGGTGTGTAGGTTTATCCCTGGGCTTTCTTTTTTTTTTTTTTCCTTTTACACGTTTATTGGAGTATAATTGCTTTACAATGGAGTGTTCGTTTCTGCTGTATAACAAAGTGAATCAGCTATACATATACAAATATCACCAGATCACCTCCCTCTTGCATCTCCCTCCCACACTCCATATCCCACCCCTTTATGTGGTCACAAAGCACCAAGCTGATCTCCCTGTTCTATGTGGCTGCTTCCCAGTAGCTATCGGTGTTACATTTGGTAATGTATTTATGTCCATGCCACTCTCTCACTTCGTCCGAGCTTACCCATCCCCCTTCCGGTGTCCTCAAGTCCTTTCTCTATGTCTGTGTCCTTAATCCTGTCCTGCCACTAGGTTCTTCAAAATCTTTTTTTTTTCTTCATTAGATTCCATATATCTCTGTTAACATACAGTATTTGTTTTTCCCTTTCTGACTTACTTCACTGTGTAGGACAGATTCTAAGTCCATCCACCTCAGTACAAATAACTCAGTTTTGCTTCTTTTTATGGTTGAGTAATATTTGATTTTATATATGTGCCAGATCTTCTTTATCCATTCATCTGTCGATGGACACTTAGATTGCTTCCATGTCCTGGCTAATTCAAATAGAGCTGCAATGAACATTTTTGTACATAACTCTTTTTGAATTATGGTTTTCGCAAGGCAAATGCCCAGTAGTTGGATTGTTGTGTCGTATGGTACTTCTATTGTTAGTTATTTAAAGGACCCTCCGTACTCTTCTCCCTAGTGCCCATATCAATTTACATTCCCACCCACAGTGCAAGTGTGTTCCCTTTCCTCCAATAAAGGCCTCTCCAGCATTTATTGTTTTGTAGATTTTTTTGATGATTGCCACTCTGATTGCTGTGAGGTGATACCTCACGGTAGTTTTGATTTGCATTTCTCTAATGATTAGTGATGTTCAGCATCCTTTCATGTGTTTCTTGGTAATCTGTATATCTTCTTTGGAGAAATGTCTATTAAGTCTTCTGCCCGTTTTTGGATTGGGTTGTTTGTTTTTGTGATATTGAGCTACATGAGGTGCTTGTAAAGTTTGGAGATTAATCCTTTGTCAATTGCTTCATTTGAAAATATTTTCTCCCATTCTGAGGGTTGTTTTTGCATCTTGTTTATGTTTTCCTCTACTGTGTAAAAGCTTTTAAGTTTCATTAGGTCCCATTTGTTGATTTCTGTTTTTATTTCCATTTCTCTACGAGGTGGGTCCAAAAGGATCTTGCAGTGATTTATGTCATAGAGTGTTCTGCCTATGGTTTCCTCTAAGTGTTTTATAGTGTCTGGTCTTATATTTAGATCTCTAATCAATTTAGAGTTTATTTTTGTGTATGGTGTTATGGAGTGTTCTAATTTCATTCCTTTATGTGTAGGGGTCCAGTTTTTCCAGCACCAATTACTGAAGAGACTGTCTTTTCTCCATTGTATATCCTTAGCTCCTTTGTCATAGATGAGATAGCCATAGGTATGTAGGTTTATATCTGGGCTTTCTCTCCTGTTCCATTGATCTGTGTTTATGCCAATCTACATACACTTGATTCCATTATGGAGACATATAAATACATAGGTTTCAAGGTTATTTCCAGTCAGATATATTCCTCTTCAGTGAATAGGGTGTTTTGTGTCCAGTTTATTGAGAAAGGTGTAGGTCTTGTCTATTACATATTTGGTATATGGAATGGGATCTGTGCTAATTTCAAACTCTGCTTTTACACATCGCCCCATGTCACCTTTCCCCTTAGGGAGGCATAAGTGTGTTTTCTAAATGTGTAACTCTGTTCTCTTTTGAAATTCAGTTCATGTGTAGCCATGTTTACATTTCCTCTATAAGTGATATATTACAATAAGTTTCTTTTTCATTGTGGCTCATTTCACTTAGCATCATCGTACCTAAAGCCACTCATTATGCTGCTATTGGCCTTATGACATTGATTTTATGTCTGAGTGACATTCCATTGTATATAAGTACTACAACATCTATATCCATTTTTTTTTCCTTTTCTGGGATATATAAAGTGTACCAAAGTCGAGGTTCTTGTAAACAGAGCAGCCCTAAACTTTGGGCTGGCTGTGTGTTGTGGATTTTTAGTTTTCTCAAAATACACGCCCATGAGTGGAAGTGTGCTATGCTCTGTAGCTCTGTTTTAGAAAACAACATACAGTTCTCCAGAGAGGCTGTTGGCAATTTACATCCTGTCCATCGGCGTAACCAGGCTCCCTTTTCTCCATGGCCAGTCCTGCATTTGTGGTTTTTACACTATTTGTGGATGGCCCTTTTGACTGGAGGTAAGGGACACTTCTATGTAGTGTGCATTTGCAATGCCTGAGGGCTTGCTTGGCCAAAAAGGGCATATGCATTTTTTCCCGAATATATTCAAGAAAATAGACATAATCCCTTTTCAGCCAAGGGCAACATTGTCGAAATTCTGTCGCTTTTCATGTGCTTTAAAGACGACTCCAGTCTACCTCTTGTAATCTGTTTCCTTCAATTCTGCCTTGCATTCAAATCCTCTTCACTGCCTTTCCTCGATATATTTCTGGATGATAGTTGTCCTTTATAACTCTGCAAGTTTGTGAATTTCTGTGCCCCTGATTTCCATTTTTCAACTCGCCTCTTTGTGAGCTGGCTGCAATACCGCAGGATGGCTTTAGGCCCTAGTCTGGTTCCGGGGCTTCAGGCTGAGCCTTTGGTTAATTCTTCTTCCTGATGGGAAACTAGAGTGACATGTGCTCATCCAAACACCTACAGCTAATCTCTCATTTATTTCCCCTCTTCCTGTTCATCCTCTGCACAATTTGCAAACTGTGCACAACTGGAGGGTAAAGGCGCTGACACTCCAAGTGGGGAGATTTTGAGTAATGCAGATGGAATGGCGAAGCCGAGCACGACAAAAGAAAAATGAGGTACCTTTTAGAAAACTTTCCCAATTACACAGTGTACCATACACTGGGTTACCCATGCATGTTTTAACTGGAGGAAGATTCCCTTAAACCAGGAGAGTTGGGAGCACTAGAATGGATAGCACACAGTACTGCTCTAAGTGGTGTTCTTTTGTTCACACAACCTCAGCAATCTTGTCAGCCCCAAGTGTCCAGTCTTATGTCTCATCCAGCTGTGGGTGTAAAGGTGGTCAATCTAGCTTGCATCACAGGCCCTGAACGTAGTTTTTAAAACTTTCTATCTGTTTTTGCATTTTGCTTTTGAAATTTATTTTTATAAGTGGGTTTAACTGAATTTCAGTGCTGTGTTCATGCCGTTATACACACACATGATTCCTTTATGGAGACATGAGAATACATATGTTTTAAAATACTTAGAGTAAGACATATTCCTCTGCAATGAACAGGGGGTGTTGAGTCCAGTTCATTGTGCCGGGAGTAGGTGTTGTCTGTTACATACATGGTTTATATAACGGTATCTGTGCTAATTTAAAACTGTGGTTTTATGCATCACCCCACCTCGGCTTTCCCATTAAGCAGGCAGAAGATGTTTTCTAAATGTGTGAATCTGTTGTGTTCGTCATTCAGTTCATGTGTAGTCATGTGTACATTCCCGCTATGAGTGATACCTTATGATAAGATTAGTTACTATGTAATCTTTCCTAACTCCGTTCATGTGTAGCCATGTTTACAGGACCTTCATAAGTGATATCTTATGATAAGTTTCTTTTTCTGTGTGACTTATTTCACTTAGAATCATCGTACCTGAATCCACTCATTTTGCTGCTACTGGTCTTATGACATTGATTTCATGGCTGAGGGATATTCCATCGTACAAAAGTACCACAATTTTTTGAACCATATTTATCTTTAGTGGGATACTTAAGGTGTACCCAAGTTGAGGTTCTTGTAAGCAGTGCAGCGCTAAATATGGGGTGGCTCTGTGGTACTGATTTTCAGTTTTCCAAAGGTATATTCCCTAGACTGGAAGTGCCCTTGGCTCTGTAGCTCTGTAGTTTACTTGTTTTAGGGAACACAATGCACTCCTCCAGAGAGGCAGTTGGCAATTTACATCCCGCCCATCAGCATAACAAGGCTCCCTGTTCTCCAGGGCCTGTCTTGCCTTTCTGATTTTTAGACATTTTGTGGATGTCCCTTTTGTCCGGTGGGAAGTGAAAATACTTTGTAGTGCAGATTTGCATTGCCCGCTTGCTTGCTTGGCCAAAAAGTGCGTATGCATTTTCTCCTGAATATATTCAGTAGAAAACGCAAATGCACTTTTTGGCCAAGTGCATCATTGTCGAACTTGTGACCCTCTTCCTGTGCTTTAAAGGCGATTCCAACGTACCTTTTGAAATCTGTTTCCTGCTCTTCTGCCTCGCTTTCAAGTCCACCTCGTTGCATTCCCTCAACAGATTTTTGGACGATAGTTGCCCTTTATTACTCTGCCAGTTTGTGAATTGCTGTGCCCCTGAGCTCCATTTTTTATCTCGTTTTTTGTGAGCTGAACGCAAGTCCAATATTTTGGTTCAGAACCTATACTGGTTTTCGGTGGGTGGCTGAGTCTTTGGTTAATTCTTCTTCCTCCTGCGAAATAAGAGTGACATGTGCCCGTCCAAATGCCTAACAGCTACTCTCTCATTGGTTCTCCCTCTTCCCTTTCATCATTTGCGAAATTGGCAACCTGTGCGAACCAGGAGGTTAAAGGTGCTGTCTCTCCAAGTTGGGAGATTGATAGTAAAGCAGTTGGAAATTCAAACTGGCGCACAAGGAGAGGGACTATTGGCTGAGATTTAGAAAACTTTCGTATTCACAGTGTGCCCATTCTTAGGTTTCCCTTACATGTTATAGCTATAGTAATATACCCTTCAACCTGGAGAGTTGGGACCCATGGAATGGGTGCCATGCATTATTGCTTTAAAGTGTCTGCATTTGCTCACCCAATCTCACCAATCCTCTCAGTCCCATGTGTCCAGCTTTATGCCACATCCAACTGTCGTTGTAGATAGGGTCATTCCAGGTTTCATCAGAGACCCTGAAGTAATTCGACAAAAATTCCCTTTTTTTTTTGTTTTCTTTTGAAATTCCTTTTTATAGTGGGTTTGAGCTGATTCTCGCTGCCATGTTTAGGCCAGTCTAGACGCACTTGATTCCCTAAAAGAGACCTATCGATACATAGGTTTTTAGATTCTAACTAGTCAGATATATTCCTCTGCGGGAAATATGGTGTTTTGAGTCCCTTTCTCTGAGGAAGGTGTAGGTCTTGTCTATTCCATAGCTGGTTTTTGGAACGGTACCTGTGCTTATATCAAACTCTGGTTTTATGCATCACCCTACCTCTCCTTTCCCCTTAAGCAGGCATAAGAGTGTTTTCTAAATGTGAGACTCTGTTCTCTTTCCTAACTCAGTTCATGTGTAGCCATGTTACAGGGTCTTCATAAGTGTTATCTTATGATAAGTTTCTTTTTCTGTGTGACTTATTTCACTTAGAATCATCGTACCTGAATCCACTCATTTTGCTGCTACTGGTCTTATGACATTGATTTCCTAGCTGAGGGATATTCCATCATACGTAAGTACCACAATTTTTTGAACCATTTTTATCTTTCCTGGGATATTTAAGTTGTACCCAAGATGAGGTTCTTGTTAGCAGTGCAGCCCTAAATTATGGTGTTGTTCTGTCTTATTGATTTTCAATTTTCCCAAGGTATATTCCCTAGACTGGAAGTGCCCTTGGCTCTGTAGCTCTGTTGTTTACTTGTTTTAGGGAACACAATGCACTCCTTCAGAGAGGAAGTTGGCAATTTACATCCCGACCATCAGCATAACAAGGCTCCCTGTTCTCCAGGGCCTGTCTTGCCTTTCTGGTTTTTACCCATTTTGTGGATGTCCCTTTTGACCGGTGGGAAGTGATACTACTTTGTAGGGCAGATTTGCATTGCCCACTTGCTTGCTTGGCCAAAAAGGTTGTATGCGTTTTCCCCTGAATATATTCGGGGAAAACACATACGCCCTTTTTGGCCAAGTGCATCATAGTCGAAATTGTGCCCCTCTTCCTGTGCTTTAAAGGCGATTCCAACGTACCCCTTGAAATCTGTTTCCTGCTATTCTGCCTCGCTTTCAATCCGCCTAGTTGCCTTCCCTCAACAGATTGTTGGACGATAGTTGCCCTTTATTACTCTGCCAGTTTGTGAATTGCTGTGCCCCTGAGCTCCACTTTTTAACTCGTTATTTGTGAGCTGATCGCAAGTCCAAAGTTTTGGTTGACGACCTATTCCGGTTCCCGGTGGGTGGCTGAGACTTTGGTTAATTCTTCTTCCTCCAAGGAAATAAGAGTGACATGTGCCCATCCAAATGCCTAACAGCTACTCTCTCATTGGTTCTCCCTTTTCCCTTTCATCCTTTGCCAAATTGGCAACGTGTGCGAACCAGGAGGTTAAACGTGCTGTCTTTCCAAGTTGGGAGATTGATAGTAATGCAGTTGGAAAGTCAAACTGGCCTACAAGGAGAGGGACTATTCGTTGTTTTTTAGAAACCTTTCGTATTCACAGTGTGTCCATTCTTAGGTTTCCCTTACATGTTATAGCAATAGTAATATTCGCTTCAACCTGGAGAGTTGGGACATATGGAATGGGTTGCCTCGCATTATTGCTTTAAATGGTCTGCATTTGCTCACCCAATCTCACGAATCCTCTCAGTCCCATGTGTCCAGCCTTATGCCACATCCAGCTGTCTTTGTAGATAGTGTCATTCCAGGTTTCATCAGAGAGCCTGAAGGAATTTTACAGAATTTCCCTATTTTTAAGTTTTGTTTTGGAAATTCCTTTTTATAGTGTGTTTGAGCTGATTCACACTGGCATGTTTATGCCAGTCCAGAAACACTTGATTCCCTTATGGAGACATATCAATACATAGGTTTTAAGATTCTTACTACTCAGATATATTCCTCTGCGGGAAATATGGGGTTTTGAGTCCCTTTCTCTGAGGAATGTGTATGTCTTGTCTATTCCATAGCTGGTTTTTGGAACGGTACCTGTGCTTATATCAAACTCTGGTTTTATGCATCACCCCTCCTCTCCTTCCCCCAGAAGCAGGCATAAAGGTGTTTTCTAAATGTGAGGCTCTGTTCTCTTTCCTAACTCAGTGCATGTGTAGCCATGTTTACAGGATCTTCATAAGTGATATCTTATGATAAGTTTCTTTTTCTGTGTGACTTATTTCACTTAGAATCATCGTACCTGAATCCACTCATTTTGCTGCAACTGGTCTTATGACATTGATTTCATGGCTGAGGGATATTCCATCGTACGTATGTACCACAATTTTTGAGCCGTTTTTATCTTTCGTGGGATATTTAAGGTGTACCAAAGATGAGGTTCTTGTAAGCTGTGCAGCCCTAAATTTTGGGGTGGCTCTGTCTTATTGATTTTCAGTTTTCCCAAGGTATATTCCCTAGACTGGAAGTGACCTTGGCTCTCTAGCTCTGTTGTTTACTTGTTTTAGGGAACACAATGCACTCCTCCAGAGAGGCAGTTGGCATTTTACATCCCGTCCATCAGCATAAAAAGGCTCCCTGTTCTCCAGGGCCTGTCTTGCCTTTCTGGTTTTTACCCATTTTCTGGATATCCCTTCTGACCGGTGGGAAGTGATACTTTTTGTAGTTCAGATTTGCATTGCCCACTTGCTTGCTTGGCCAAAATGGGCGTATGCGTTTTCTCCTGAATATATTCAGGAGAAAACGCATACGCCCATTTTGGCCAAGTGCATCATAGTCGAAATTGTGCCCCTCTTCCTGTGCTTTAAAGGCGATTCCAACGTACCCCTTGAAATCTGTTTCCTGCTATTCTGCCTCGCTTTCAAGTCCACCTAGTTGCCTTCCCTCAACAGATTGTTGGACGATAGTTGCCCTTTATTACTCTGCCAGTTTGTGAATTGCTGTGCCCCTGAGCTCCACTTTTTAACTCGTTTTTTGTGAGCTGAACGCAAGTCCAAAATTTTGGTTCAGAACCTATACTGGTTTTCGGTGGGTGGCTGAGACTTTGGTTAATTCTTCTTCCTCCCAGGAAATAAGAGTGACATGTGCCCGTCCAAATGCCTAACAGCTACTCTCTCATTGGTTCTCCCTCTTCCCTTTCATCCTTTGCCAAATTGGCCACCTGTGCGAACCAGGAGGTTAAAGGTTCTGTCTCTCCAAGTTGGGAGATTGATAGTAAAGCAGTTGGAAAGTCAAACTGGCGCAAAAGGAGAGGGACTATTCGCTGAGATTTAGAAATCTTTCGTATTCACATTGTGTCCATTCTTAGGTTTCCCTTACATGTTATAGCTAGAGTAATATTCCCTTCAACCTGGAGAGTTGGGACACATGGAATGGGTGCCATGCATTATTGCTTTAAAGGGTCTGCATTTGCTCACCCAATCTCACCAATCCTCTCAGTACCATGTGTCCAGCCTTATGCCACATCCAGCTGTTGTTGTAGATAGGGTCATTCCAGGTTTCATCAGAGACCCTGAAGGAATTTTAAAGAATGTCCCTGTTTTTTTGTTTTGTTTTTGAAATTCCTTTTTATAGTGGGTTTGATCTGATTCTCGCTGCCATGATTATGCAGGTCTAGAAACACTTGATTCTCTTACATAGACATATCGATACATAGGTTTTAAGATTCTTACTAGTCAGATATATTCCACTGCGGGAAATATGGGGTTTTGAGTCAATTTCACTGAGGAAGGTGTAAGACTTTTCTATTCCATAGTTGGTTTTTGAACGGTACCTGTGCTTATATCAAACTCTGGTTTTATGAATCACCCCACCTCTCCTTCCCCCTTAAGCAGGCATAAGAGTGTTTTCTAAATGTGAGACTCTGTTCTCTTTCCTAACTCTGTTCATGTGTAGCCATGTTTACAGGATCTTCATAAGTGATATCTTATGATAAGTTTCTTTTTCTGTGTGACTTATTTCACTTAGAATCATCGTACCTGAATCCACTCATTTTGCTGCTACTGGTCTTATGACATTGATTACATGGCTGAGGGATATTCCATCATACGTAAGTCCCACACTTTTTTGAACCATTTTTATCTTTCCTGGGATATTTAAGGTGTACCCAAGATGAGGTTCTTGTAAGCAGTGCAGCCCTAAATTTTAGGGTAGTTCTGTCTTATTGATTTTCAGTTTTCCCAAGGTATATTCCCTAGACTGGAAGTGCCCTTGGCTCTGTAGCTCTGTTGTTTACTTGTTTTAGGGAACACAATGCACTCCTCCAGATAGGCAGTTGGCAATTTACATGCCGCCCATCAGCATAAGAATGCTCCCTGTTCTCCAGGGCCCGTGTTGACTTTCTGGTTTTTACCCATTTTGTGGATGTCCCTTTTGACCGGTGGGAAGTGATACTTCTTTGTAGTGCAGATTTGCATTGCCCGCTTGCTTGCTTGGCCAAAAAGCGCGTATGCATTTTCTCCTGAATATATTCAGGAGAAAACGCAAACGCCCTTTTTGGCCAAGTGCATCATTGTTGACATTGTGACCCTCTTCCTCTGCTTTAAAGGCGATTCCTACGTAACTTTTGAAATCTCTTTCCTGCTCTTGTGCCTCGCTTTCAAGTCCGCCTCGTTGCCTTCCCTCAGCAGATTTTTGGACGATAGTTGCCCTTTATTACTCTGCCAGTTTTTGAATTGCTGTGCCCCTGAGCTCCATTTTTTATCTCGTTTTTTGTGAGCTAAACGCAAGTCCAATATTTTGGTTCAGAACCTATACTGGTTTTCGGTGGGTAGCTGAGTCTTTGGTTAATTCTTCTTCCTCCCAGGAAATAACAGTGACATGTGCCCGTCCAAATGCCTAACAGCTACTCTCTCATTGGTTCTCCCTCTTCCCTTTCATCATTTGACAAATTGGTAACCTGTACGAACCAGGAGGTTAAAGGTGCTGTCTCTCCAATTTGGGAGATTGATAGTAAAGCAGTTGGAAAGTCAAACTTGCCTACAAGGAGAAGGACTATTCGTTGAGATTTAGAAACCTTTCATATTCACAGTGTGTCCATTCTTAGGTTTCCCTTACATGTTATAGCTATAGTAATGTACTCTTCAACCTGGAGATTTGGGACACATGGAATGGGTGCCATGCATTATTGATTTAAATGGTCTGCATTTGCTCACCCAATCTCACGAATCCTCTCAGTCCCATGTGTCCAACCTTAGGCAACATCCAGCTGTCATAGATAGGGTCATTCCAGGTTTCATCAGAGACCCTGAAATAATTGGAAACAATTTCCCTGTTTTTATGTTTTGTTTTGAAATTCATTTTTATAGTGGGTATGAGCTGATTCTCACTGCCATGTTTATGCCAGGCTAGAAACACTTGATTCCCTTACGGAGACATATCTATACATAGGTTTTAAGATTCTTACTAGTCAGATATATTCCTCTGTGGGAAATATGGGGTTTTGAGTCCCTTTCTCTGAGGAAGGTGTAGGTCTTGTCTATTCCATAGTTGGTTTTTAGAATGGTACCAGTGCTTATATCAAACTCTGGTTTTATGCATCACCCATCCTCTCCTTCCCCCATAAGCAGGCATAAGAGTGTTTTCTAAATGTGAGACTCTGTTCTCTTTCCTAACCCAGTGCATGTGTAGCCATGTTTACAGGATCTTCATAAGTGATATCTTATGATAAGTTTCTTTTTCTGTGTGACTTATTTCACTTAGAATCATCGTACCTGAATCCACTCATTTTGCTGCAACTGGTCTTATGACATTGATTTCATGGCTGAGGGATATTCCATCGTACGTAAGTACCACAATTTTTGAGCCATTTTTATCTTTCCTGGGATATTTAAGGTGTACCCAAGATGAGGTTTTTGTAAGCAGTGCATCCCTAAATTTTGGGGTGGCTCTGTCTTATTGATTTTCAGTTTTCCCAAGGTATATTCCCTAGACTGGAAGTGCCCTTGGCTCTGTAGCTCTGTTGTTTACTTGTTTTAGGGAACACAATGCACTCCTCCAGAGAGGCAGTTGGCAATTTACATCCCGTCCATCAGCATAAAAAGGCTCCCTGTTCTCCAGGGCCTCTCTTGCCTTTCTGGTTTTTACCCATTTTGTGGATGTCCCTTTTGACCGGTGTGAAGTGATACTTTTTGTAGTTCATGTTTGCATTGCCCACTTGCTTGCTTGGCCAAAAAGGGCGTATGCGTTTTCTCCTGAATATATTCAGGAGAAAACGCATACACCCTTTTTGGCCAAGTGCATCATAGTCGAAATTATGCCCCTCTTCCTGTGCTTTAAAGGCGATTCCAACGTACCCCTTGAAATCTGTTTCCTGCTATTCTGCCTCGCTTTCAAGTCCGCCTAGTTGCCTTCCCTCAACAGATTGTTGGACGATAGTTGCCCTTTATTACTCTGCCAGTTTGTGAATTGCTGTGCCCCTGAGCTCCACTTTTTAACTCGTTTTTTGTGAACTGAACGCAAGTCCAAAATTTTGGTTGACGACCTATACCAGTTCCCGGTCGGTGGCTGAGACTTTGGTTAATTCTTCTTCCTGCCACGAAATTAGTGTCACATGTGTCCCTCCAAATACCTAACAGCTACTCTCTCATTCGTTCTTCCTCTTCCCTTTCATCCTCTGCCAAATTGTCAACCTGTGCAAACCAGGAGGTTAAAGGGGATGTCTCTCCAAGTTGGGAGATTGATATTAAAGGCATTGGAAAGTGAAACCGGAGCACCATGATAGGGACTATTCGTTGAGTTTTAGAAACCTTTCATATTCACAGTGGGTCCATTCTCTTGGTTACCCGTACTTGTTATAGCTCTAGTAATATTCCCCTCAACCTGGAGAGTTGGGACCCATCGAATGGCTGCCACACATTATTGCTTTAAGGTTCTGCATTTACTCACCCAATCTCACCAATCCTCTCAGTCCCATGTGTCCAGCCATATGCCACATCCTGCTGTCATTGTAGATAGAGTCATACCAGGTTTCATCAGAGACCCTGAAGGAATTGTAAAGAATTTCCCTGTTTTTTTGGTTTGATTTTGAAATTCCTTCCTATAGTGGGTTTGAGCTGATTCTCACTGCCATGTTTATGCCAGTCTAGACATACTTGATTCCCTTATGGAGATATATCAATACATAGGTTTTAAGATTCTTATTAGTAAGATATATTCCTCTGCGGGGAATATGGTTTGTTGCGTCCCTTTCCCTGAGGAAGGTGTAGGTCTTGTCTATTCTGTATTAGGTTTTTGGAAAGGTACCTGTACTAATTCAAACTCTGGTTTTATGCATCACCCCACCTCTCAATCCATCTTAAGCAGGCATAAGAATGTTTTCTAAATGTGAGTCTCTCTTCTCTTTCCTAACACAGTTCATGTGTAGCCATGTTTACAGGATCTTCATAAGTGATATCTTATGGTAATATTCTTTATCTGTGTGACTTATTTCACTTAGAATCATCGTACCTGAATCCACTCATTTTGCTGCTACTGGCCTTATGACATTGATTACATGGCTGAGGGATATTCCTTGTACATAAGTACCACAATTTCTTGAACCATTTTTGTCTTTCCTGGGATATTTAAGGTGTACCCAAGTTGAGGTTCTTGAAAGAAGTGAAACCCTAAATTTTGGGGTGGCTCTGTCTTATTGATTTTCAGTTTTCCCAAGGTATATTTCCTAGACTGGACGTGCCCTTGGCTCTGTAGCTCTGTTGTTTATTTGTGTTACGGAACACAATGCACTCCTCCAGAGAGGCAGTTGGCAAGTTAATCCCGCCAATCAGCATAACAAGGCTCCCAGTTCTCCAGGGGCTGTCTTGCCTTTCTGGTTTTTACACATTTTGCGGATATCCCTTTTGACTGGTTTGAGGTGATAATTCTTTGTAGTGCAGATTTGCATTGCCTGCTTGCTGGATGGCCAAAAAGGGCGTATTCGTTTTCTCCTGAATATATTCAGGAGAAAAGGCATACGCCCTTTTTAGCCAAGTGCATCATTGTCGAAGTTGTGCCCCTCTTCCTGTGCTTTAAAGGCGATTCCAACATACCTCTCGAAATCTGTTTCCTGCTATTCTGCCTCGTTTTCAAGCCCGCCTCATTGCCTTCCATTAAACAAATATTTGGACGATATTTGTCCTGTATTTCTCTGCCAGTTTGTGAATTGCTGTGCCCATGAGCTCCATTTTTCAACTCGTTTTTTTGTGAGCTGAATGCAAGTCCAAACTTTGGTTCAGGATCTATACTTGTGTGTGGTGGGTGGCTGAGACTTTGGTTAATTTTTCTTCCGGCCGGGAAATTAGAGGGACATGTTCCCGTCCAAATGCCTAACAGCTACTCTCTTATTGGTTCTCCCTCTTCCCTTTCATCCTCTGCCAAATTGGCAACCTGTGAGAACCATGAGGTTAAAGGGGCTGTCTCTCCAAGTTGGGAGATTGATAGTAAAGCAAATGGAAAGTCAAACCGGAGCACCAGGAGAGGGACTATTAGTTGAGTTTTAGAGACCTTTCGTATTCACAGTGTGTCCATTCTCTAGGTTTCCCATACATGTTATAGCTGTAGTAATATTCCCTTCAACCTTGAGAGTTGGGACCCATGGAATGGGTGCCACTCATTATTGCTTTAAAGGGTCTGCATTTGCTCACCCAATCTCACAAATCCTCTCAGTCCCAAGTGTCCAGCCTTATGCCACATCCAGCTGTCATTGTAGATAGGGTCATTCCAGGTTTCATCAGATATCCTGAAGGAATTGTAAGAAATTTCCCTGTTTTTTTGTTTTGTTTTTGAAATTCTTTTTATAGTGGGTTTGAGCTGATTCTCGCTGCCATGTTTATGCCAGTCTAGACACACTTGATTCCCTTACGGAGACATATCAATACATAGGTTTTAAGATTCATACTAGTAAGTTATATTACTCTGTGGTGAATATGAGGTGTTGAGTCCCTTTCACTGAGGAATGTGTATGTCTTGTCTATTTCGTATTTGGTTTTTGGAACGGTACCTGTACTAATATCAAAATCTGATTTTATGCATCACCCCACCTCTCCTTCCCCCTTAAGCAGGCATAAGCGTTTTTTTTAAATGTGAGTCTCTCTTCGCTTTCCTAAGTCAGTTCATATGTAGCCATGTTTACAGGATCTTCATAAGTGATATCTTATGATAAGTTTCTTTTTCTGAGTGACTTATTTCACTTAGAATTATCGTACCTGAGTCCACTCATTTTGCTGCTACTGGCCTTATGACATTGATTTCGTGGCTGAGCGATATTCCATCATACGTAAGTACCACAATTTCTTGAACCATTTTTGTCTTTCCTGGGATATTTAAGGTGTACACAAGTTGAGGTTTTTGTAAGCATTTCATCCCTGAATTTTGGTGTGGATCTGTCGTATTTATTTTCAGTTTTCCCAAGGTATATTCCCTAGACTGGAAGTGCCCTTGGCTCTGTAGCTCTGTTGTTTACTTGTTTTAGGGAACACAATGCACTCCTCCAGAGGGGCAGTTGGCAATTTACATCCTGCCCATCAGCATAAGAAGGCTCCCTGTTTTCCAGGGCCTGTCTTGCCTTTCTGGTTTTTACCCATTTTGTGGATGTCCCTTTTGACCGGTGGGAAGTGATACATCTTTGTAGTGCAGATTTGCATTGCCCCCTTGCTTGCTTGTCCAAAATGGGCATATGCGTTTTCTCCTGAATATATTCACGTGAAAACCCATATGCCCTTTATGGCCATTTCCATAATTTTCGAAGTTGTAATGCTTTTCCTGTGTTTAAAGGCGATTCCAATGTACCTCTTGAAATCGGTTTCATGCCATTCTGCCTCATTTTCCCTTCCGCCTCGTGGCTTTCCCTCAACAGATTTTTCGAAGAGAGTAGTCCTTTATAACTCTGCAGGTTAGTGAATTGCTGTGGCCCTGAGCTCCATTTTTCAACTCGCATTTTTGTGAGCTGACCGCACATCAACCGTTTTGCTTCTGGACTTATACTGGTTCTGGGTGGCAGGCTGAGACTTTGGTTAATTCCTCTTTGTGATGGGAAATTAGAGAGTCATGTGGCCGTCCAAATACCTACAGCTACTCTCTGATTGGTTTTCTCTCTTCCCTTATATCCTCTGCACAATTTGCCAACTGTGCGAACCAGGAGGTTATAGGGGCTGACTTTCCAAGTTGGGAGATTGATAGTCAAGCAGTTGGAATGTCAAACTGGAGTACAAGGAGAGAAAAAAGCAGTAGAGTTTTAGAAACCTTTCACCATCAGATGGTTTCCATTCTCTAGGGTCCCATACACGTTATAACTGTAGTGATATTCCCTTTTACCTGGAGAGATGGGAACCATGGAATGGGTGGCAGGCATTATTGCTTTAAAGGGTCTGCATTTTTTCACCCAATCTCACCAATCCTCTCAGTCCCAAGTGACTAGCCTTATGCCACATCCAGCTGTCATTGTAGATACGGTCATTCCAAGTTTCTTCAGAACCCCTGAAGGTATTGTGTAAGAATTTTACTGTTTTTAGGTTTTGTTTTGAAATTCGTTTTTATAGTGGGTTTGAGCTGATTCTCACTGCCATGTTTATGTCATTCTAGACACACTTGGTTCCCTTATGGAGACATATCAATACATAGGTTTTAAAATTCTTACTAGTCAGATATATTTCTCTGCAGGGAATACGTTTGGTGAGTTCCGTTCACTGAGGAAGGAGTAGGGCTTGTCTCTTCTGTTTTTGGATTATGGAACGGTACCTGTGCTAATATCAATCTTATGTTTTGTTCATCTCCCCACCTCTCTTTCCCCTTAAGCAAGCGTTAGAGTGTTTTCTAAATCTGAGACTCTGTTCTCTTCCCTAAATCAGTTCATATGTAGCCATGTTTACATTCCCTTCATAAGTGATATCTTATGTCACAATGCACCATGGCCGTTCTCATAATAATGCTCCATGACCCTTGTCATCACAATGCACCATGCCCTGGTTATCAAAATGCGCCATGTCCCTTGTCATCACAATTCTCCACGTCCTTGTCCTCACAATGCTACATGACACTACTCATCAAAATGTTACATGCTCTTGTCATCAAAATTCACCATCCACTTGACATTGCAATGCTCCATGCACTTGTCATTACAATGCTCCATGCACATGTCATCACAAAGCTCCATGCACTTGTCATCAAAATGCTCCATGACACCTGTCATCACAATGCTCACTGACACCTGTCATCACAATGCTTCATGCCCCTTGTCATTACAGTGCTCCATGATGCTCGACATCACAATTACCCAAGGTCTCCTCATCACAATGCTCCATGGCCAATATCATCACAATTCTCCATAACCACTGTCATCACAACACTCCATGACACCTGACAACACAATGATTCCGGACTCTTGTCATCACAAAGCTCCATTCCCTAGTCATCACAATGCTCCCTGACACCTGTCATCACAATACTTCTTGAATATTTTCAGCCCAATGTTCCATGACCCTTGTCATCACAGTGATCCATGTCGTTGTCATCCCTATGCTCCGTGACCACTGTTTTCACAATGCTCCGTGAGGCTTGTCATCACAGTGCTCCATGACACCTGTCATCACAATGCTCCATGCCTTTGTCAGCAAAATGCTACATGACCTTGTCATTACAATGCTCTATTTGCTTGTCATCACAATCCTCCATGAAACTTGGGATCACATTGCTTCATGCCCTTGTCATCACAATGCTCCATGCTCCTTGAAATCAAAATGATCCATGACCTCTGTCATCACAATGCTCCAAACTCTTGTGATCACAATGTTCCATAACATTTGTCATCACAATGCTCCATGATGCCTGTCATCACAATACTCCATGCCCTTTTCATCACAATGCTCCATGACCTTCTCATCACAATTCTCAATACACTTCTCATCACAATGCTCCCTGACACTTGTCGTCAGAATGCTCCTTGAACCCTGTCACGAAAAGGCTCCATGCATTTTTCATCACAATGCCCCATGCCGTTTTCATCACAATGCTCCATGCCATTGTCATCAAAATACTCCACAAGCTAATCATCAGAATGCTCCATGACCCTTGTCATCACAATTCTCCATGCACTTGTCAGCACAATGCTCCCTGACACTTGTCATCACAATGCTCCAAGCCATTGTCATCACAATGCTCCATTACCTTTGTCATCAGAATCCTCCATGACACTTGGCATCACAATGCTCCATGCCACTGTCATCAGAATGGGCCATTACATATGTCATCACAATGCTCCCTGACACCTGTCTTCACAATACTGCATGACCTACCTGGTCATCACAATAATCCATGCCCTTGTTATCACAATGCTCCATGACCCCTGTCATCACAATGCTCCGTGACTCCAGTCATCACAATGCTTCATGACCTTTGTCATCACAATGGTCCATGCCCGTGTCATCACAAGGCTCTGTGACCTTTGTAACCACAATGCTCCATGAAATTTTCGTCACAATTCCCTGTGACCCTTTTCATCACAATGCTCCATTTCTTTGTGAGAACAATAGTACATGACCATTGTCTTCAAAATGTGTCACGCGCATTTCATCACAACGGTCCACAAAATTGTCATTGCCATGCTCCATAAACCTTGTAATCACAATGCTCCATGCACTTCTCATCAAAATGCTCTCTCACCAGAGATATCACAGTGTTCCATCACTAGTCATCACAATACTCCCTCACCCCTGTAATCACAATGTTCCATGACCCTGTCATCACACTGCTACATCCCCTTATCATCACAATGTTCCATGACCCCTGACATCACAATGTTCCATAACCCCTGTCATCAAAATGCTCCATGATCCTTTTCATCCCAAAGCTCCAAGACCCCTGACATCACAATGTTCTATAACCCCTGCCATCAAAATGTTCCATTACATTTTTCATCAAATTGCTGCATGACCCGGTCATCAAAATGCTCCCTGCACTTCTCATCACAATGCACCATGCCCTTGTAATCAAAATGCTCCATGACTTGTCATCACAAAGCTCAATGAACCCTCCAATTATATTGCTCAATGCCTTTGTCATCACAAAGCTCCATGACACTTGTCATCACAATGCTCGATGCCCTTCTTATCACAATGCTCCATGCCCTTGTCATTACAATCCTGCATGACCCGTGTATCATAGTGTTCTGTACCCTTGTCATCAAAATGCTCCATACCCACTCTCATCACAGTAATCCCAGAAACATTTCAGAGCAATGTTCCATACCCTTCGCATCACAATGCTCCAGAACCTCTGTCATAACAATGCACCATGACCCCTGCCATCACAATGTAACACGGCCTATTCATCACAAGGTTCCATGACACCTGTCATCACAAAGCTGAAGGCCACTTAAATCACAATGCTCCATGCCCTTGTCATCACAAAGCTCCATGACACATGTCATCAGAATGTTCCATGCCCTTCACATCACAATGCTCCATGCCCTTGTCATCACACTGCTCCAAGACCCCTGTAAACACAAAGCTCCATGACCCTTTTCATCTCAATGCTCCAAGAACCCTGTCATCACAATGCACCATGCCCATAATCATAATGCTTCAGGCTATTGTCATCACAATGAAATCAATATTCTCCATTATCTCTGTCATCATAATGCTCCAAAACCTTGTGATCACAATTTTCCATAACACTTATCACCACAACACGCCATGACGCTCATCATCACAATTATCCATGGTCTTCTCATCACAATGGTCCATGATCTTTGTCATCACAATGCTCAATACACTTGTCATCACAATGCTCCCTGACACTTGTCGTCAGTATGCTCCTTGTACCCAGTCATGAAAAGGCTCCATGCCTTTGTCATCACAATAATCCATGCCCTTGTCATCACAATGCTCCAAGACCCCTGTAATCAAAATGCTCCATTACCCTTTTCATCAGAATGCTGCATGAGATTTATCATCACAAGTCTCCATGGTCTTCTAATCACAATGCTCCAGGACCTTGTCATCACCATGCTCCATTCCCTTGTCATCACAATGCTCCATGACCCCGGTCATCACAATAATCCATGAACATTTTCAGCCCAATGCTCCATGAAACTTGCCATCACAATGATCCATGCCCTTGTCATCACAATGCTCCATGACCCCTGTATTCACAATGCTCAATGACGCTTGTCTTCACAGTGCTCCATGACCCCTGTCATCACAATGCTCCATGCCTTTGTCAGCAAAATGCTACATGGCCTTGTCATTACAATGCTCTATGTGCTTGTCATCACAATACTCCATTACCATTGTCATCACAATCCTCCATGAACGTTGGGATCACATTGCTTCATGCCCTTGTCATCACAATGCTCCATGCTCCTTGAAATCAAAATGATCCATGACCTCTGTCATCAAAATGCTCAAATCCCATGTGATCACCTTGTTCCATAACACTTGTCATCACAACGCTCCATGATGCCTGTCATCACAATACTCCATGCCCTTTCCATCACAATGCTCCATGACCTTTGTCATCACAATTCTCAATACACTTGTCATCACAATGCTCCCTGATACTTGTCGTCAGTATGCTCCTTGAACCCTGTCACGAAAAGGCTCCATGCCTTTTTCATCACAATGCCCCATGCCGTTTTCATCACAATGCTCCATGCCATTGTCATCAAAATACTCCACAAGCTTGTCATCAGAATGTTCCATGACACTTGTCATCACAAATCTCCTTGCACTGGTCAGCAAAATGCTCCCTGACACTTGTCATCACAATGCTCCAGTCCATTGTCATCACAATGCTCAAGTATCTTTGACAGCAGAATCTAACATGACAATTGGCATCACAATTTTCCATGCCATTGTCATAACAATGCCCCATTCCAAATTTTATCACAATAATCCATGAAACTAAATAGACCACTGTTCCATCCCCTTGTCATCACAATGCTCCATGCCCTTGTTATCACAATGCTCCATGACCCCTGTCATCACAATGCTCCATGACTCCAGTCATCACAATGCTTCATGAACTTTGTCATAACACTTGTCCATTTCCTCGTCATCAACAGTCTCTGTGACCTTTTTAACCACAATGCTCCATGAAATTTTCATCACAATGCTCTTTGACCCTTGTCATCAAACTGCTCTATGTCTTTCTCAGCACAATGCTCCATGACACATGTCATCACAATGCACCATGCGCTTGTCATCACAATGCTCCACAAATTTGTCATCACAATACTCCATAACAATTGTCATCACAATGCTCCATGCACTTCTCATCAAAATGCTCTCTCACCACTGATATCACAATGCTACATCACTATTGTCACAATAATCCCTCACCACTGTCATCACAATGATTCATGGCCTCTGTCATCACAATGCTACATGCATTTATCTTCACAATGTACGATGACACCTGACATAAAAAGGTTCCATAACACCTGTCATCAAACTGCTCCATGATCCTTTTCATCAAAATGCTCCATGACCCCTGACATCTCAATGTTCCATAACACCTGTCATCAAAATGTTCCATGACCCTTTTCATCAAATTGTTCTATGAACCTGTCATCAAAATGCTCCCTGCCCTTCTCATCAAAATGCACCACACCCTTGTCATCAAAATGCTCCATGACTTGTCATCACAATGCTCCATGCCCTTGTCATCACAATGCACCATTCCAACTGTCATTGCAATAATCCATGAAACTTATTAGACCAATGCTCCATGCCCTTGTCATCACAGTGTTCCATGCCCTTGTTATCACAATGCTCCATGACCCCTGTCATCATAATGCTCCATGACACCAGTCATCACAATGCTCCATGACCTTTTTCATCACAATGATCAGTACACTTGTCATCAAAATGTTCCCTGACACTTGTTGTCTACATGCTCCTTGAATCCTGTCATGACAAGGCTGCATGCATTTTTCATCACAATGGACCATGCCTTTTTCATCACAATGCTCCAAGACCCCTGTAATCAAAGTGCTCCATGCCCTTGTCATCACAAAGCTCAATGACGCATGCCATCAGAATGCTCCTTGGCCTTCTCCTCACAATTCTCCATGCCCTTGTTATCACAATGTGCCAAGACCCCTCTAATCACAATGCTCCATGCCCGTTTTCATCAGTATGCTCCAGGAGACTTGTCATCAAAAAGCTCCATGGTTTTCTCATCACAGTGCTCCAGGACCCTGTCATCACAATGCTTCACGACCTTGTCATGAAAATTCTCAATGGCCATTGTCATCATAATGCTCCAAGCCCTAGTCATCACAATGCTCCATTATATTTGTCATCACAATCCTCCATTACATTTGGCATCACAATACTCCCAGCCATAGTCATCGCAATGGACCATGACATATGTCATCACAATGCTCCCTGACACCTTTCTTCACAATACTCCATGACCTTATCTTCACAATGTTCCATGCCCTTGTCATCACAATGCACCATGTCCACTGTCATCACAATAATCTATGAATCTTGTCAGACCAAAGCTCCATGCCCCTGTCATCACAATGCTCCATGCCCTTGTCATCACAATGCTCCATGATTTGTCATCACAAAGCTCCATGACCCATGTATCACAGTGTTCCATGCCCTAGTCATCACAATGCTCCAAGACCCCTGTAATCACCATGCTCCATGCCCCTTTTCATCAGAATGCTCCATGAGAATTGTCATCATAAGTATCCATGGTCTTCTCATCACAGTGCTCCAGGAACTTGTCATCACCATGCTCCATTACCTTGTCATCACAATGCTCCATGACCCCTGTCATCACAATAATCCATGAATATTTTCAGCCCAATGCTCCACGACCTATTCATCACAATGCTCCATGGGCAATATCATCTCAATGCTCCATGACCACTGCCATCAAAACACTCAATGACACCAGAGGACACAATGATCCGGGACTATTGTCATCATAGTGCTCCATTCCCTACTCATCACTATGCTCCATGACCCCTGTCATCACAACACTCCATGAACATTTTCTGCCCAGTGCTCCATGACACTTGTTATCACAATGATCCATGCCCTTGTCATCCCAATGCTCCATGACCCCTGTATTCACAATGATCTGTAACGCTTGTCATCACAGTGCTCCATGACACTTGTCATTAAAATGTTCCATGCCTTTGTCAGCAAAATGCTACATGACCTTGTCATTACAATGCTCTATGGGCTTGTCATCAAAATACTCCATTTCTATTGTCATCACTATCCTCCATGAACCTTGGGATCACATTGTTTCATGCCCTTGTCATCACAATGCTCCATGCTCCTTGAAATCAATATGATCCATGACCTCTGTCATCACAATGCTCCAAATTCTTGTGATCACAATGTTCCATAACACTTGTCAACACAACGCTCCATGATGCCTGTCATCACAATACTCCATGCCCTTTTCATCACAATGCTCCATGACATTCTCATCATAATTCTCAATACACTTGTCATCACAATGCTCCCTGACATTTGTCGTCAGAACGCTCATTGTACCCTGTCACGAAAAGGCTCCATGCCTTTTTCATCACAATGCCCCATGCCATTTTCATCACAATGCTCCATGCCATTGTCATCAAAACACTCCACAAGCTTGTCATCAGAATGTTCCATGACCCTTGTCATCACAAACCTCCATGCACTTGTCAGCACAATGCTCCCTGACCCTTGTCAGCACAATGCTCCAAGCCATTGTCATCACAATGCTCAATTATCTTTGACAGCAGAATCCTACATTACAATTGGCATCACAAGTCTCCATGCCCTTGATATCACAATGCCCCATTCCAACTCTCATCGCAATAATCCATGAAACTTATTAGATCAATGCTCCAAGCCCTTGTCATCACAATGCTCCTTGCCCTTGTTATCACAATGCTCCATGACCTCTGTCTTCACAATGCTCCGTGACTCCAGTCATCACAATGCTTCATGACCTTTGTCACCACAATGGTCCATGCCCTCGTCATCAACAGTCTGTGTGACCTTTTTAACCACAATGCTCCATGAACTTTTCATCACAATGCTCTTTGACCCTTGTCATCACAATGCTCTATGCCTTTCTCAGCACAATGCTCCATGACCCTTGACATCACAATGCTCCATGCACTTGACAGCACAATGCTCCATGACACATGTCATCACAATGCTCCATGACCCCTGTCATCACAATGCTCCGTGACTCCAATCATCACAATGCTTCATAACGTTTGTCATCACAATGGTCCATGCCCGTGTCATCAAAAGGCTCTGTGACCTTTGTAACCACAATGCTCCATGAACATTTCATCACAATTCTCTGTGACCCATGTCATCACAATGCTCCATTTCTTTGTGAGAACAATGCTCCATGACCATTGTCTTCAAAATGAGCAACGCGCATTTCATCACAACGGTCCACATACTTGTCATTGCCATGCTCCATAAACCTTGTAATAACAATGCTCCATGCACTTCTCATCAAAATGCTCTCTCACCACTGATATCACAATGCTACATCACTATTTGTCACAATATTCCCTCACCCCTGTCATCACAATGTTCCTTGACTCCTGTCATCACAATGCTACATGCACTTATCATCACAATGTTTGATGACCCCTGACATCACAATGTTCCATAGCACCTGTCATCAAAATGTTCCATGACACTTTTCATCAAATTGCTCCATGACCCTGTTATCAGAATGCTCCCTGCCTTTCTCATCACAATGCACAACGCCCTTGCCATCAAAATGCTCCATGTCGAAGGACTTCCGGGTAAGATGGCGGAAGAGTAAGACGCGGAGGTCACCGCCATCCCCACGGATACACCAGAAATACAGCTGCACGTGGAGCAACTTCTACAGAACACCTGCTGGATGCTGGCAGATGACCCCGGACCTCCCAAGAGGCAAGAAACTCCCCACATTCCTTGGTAGGGCAAAGCAGAGAGATTCCCGCACAGAGGATCGGTGCCGAGCGGCACTCACCAGCCCGAGAGGCTTGTCCGCTCGCACCGGCATCGCTGGAAGCTGAGGCTCGGGCTTTGGTCAGAGCGCAGGGAGAGGAATGGGGCTGGTGGCGAGAACTCAGCCGGAAGGGGGCTAATGAGCCACAGCTAGCCGGCAGGGTGTCCGGGAAAACACTGGAGCTGCCAAAGAGGCAAGAGACTTTTTCTTCCCTCTTGGTTTCCTGGTGCGCGAGGAGAGGGGATTAAGAGCGCTGCTTAAAGGGGCTCCACAGACGGGCGCAAGATGCGACTGAAGGCGCGGAGCCCGGTGACGGGCTTGGGACGCTGGGGCTGCTGCTGCCACCGGAAAGATGCCTGTGTGCGAGCGTGGGTCACTGTCCACACTGCCCTTCCTGGAGCCTGTGCAGCCCGCCACTGCCGGGGTCCCGGGATCCAGGGGTGGCTTCTCTGGGAGAACGCACGGTGTACCTTGGGGTGCTGCAACATCACGCCGACCTCTGCCGCTGCAGGCTCGCCCCGCACTCCGTGCTCCTCCCTCCCGCCCGGCCTGAGTGAGCCAGAGTACCCGAAGAGGCTGCTCCTTTAACCCTGTCCTGTCTAAGTGAAGAACAGCCGCCCTCCGGCGACCTACATGCAGAGGCGGGGCCAAATCCAAAGCTGAGACCCAGGAGCTGTGAGAACAAAGAGAAAGGGAAACCTCTCCCAGCAGCCTCAGAAGCAGCGGATTAAAGCTCCACAATCAACTTGATGTACCCTGCATCTGTGGAATACATGAATGGACAACAAATCATCCCAAATTGAGGAGCCAGGAGTCAGTGCTGTGCCTCTGAGGTGGGAGAGCCAACTTCAGGACACTGGTCCACAAGAGACCTCCCAGCTCCACATAATATCAAACGGCGAAAATCTTCCAGAGATCTCCATCTCAACACCAGCACCCAGCTTCACTCAACGACCAGCAAGCTACAGTGCTGGACACCCTATGCCAAACAACTAGCAAGACAGGAACACAACGCCACCCATTAGCAGAGAGGCTGCCTAAAATCATAAAAAGTCAGCAGACACCCCAAAACACACCACCAGACGTGGACCTGCCCACCAGAAAGACAAGATCCAGCCTCACCCACCAGAACACAGGCACTAGTCCCCTCCACCAGGAAGCCTACACAACCCACTAAACCAACCTTAGCCACTGGGGACAGACAACAAAAACAACGGAAACTACGAACCTGCAGCCTGAAAAAAGGAGACCCCAAACACAGTAAGATAAGCAAAATGAGAAGACAGAAAAACACACAGCAGGAGAAGGAGCAAGATAAAAACCCACCATACCTAACAAATGAAGAGGTAATACGCAGTCTACCTGAAAAAGAATTCAGAATAATGATGGTAAAGATGATCCAAGATTCTATTTCCCAGATCCAAAATCTTGGAAATAGAATAGACAAAATGCAAGAAACAGTTAACAAGGACCTAGAAGAACTAAAGATGAATCAAGCATCAATTAAAAACACAATAAATGAAATAAAAAGTACTCTAGATGGGATCAATAGCAGAATAACTGAGGCAGAAGAACGGATAAGTGAGGTGGAAGATAAAATAGTGGCAATAACTGCTGCAGAGCAAAATAAAGAAAAAGAATGAAAAAACAGAGGACAGTCTCAGAGACCTCTGGGACAACATTAAACGCACCAACATTCGAATTATAGGGTTTCCAGAACAAGAAGAGAAAAAGAAAGGGACTGAGAAAATATTTGAAGAGATTATAGTTGAAAACTTCCCTAATATGGGAAAGGAAATAGTTCATCAAGTCCAGGAGGCACAGAGAGTCCCATACAGAATAAATCCAAGGAGAAATACGCCAAGACACATATTAATCAAACTGTCAAAAATTAAACACAAAGAAATATTAAAAGCAGCAAGGCAAAAACAACAAATAACACACAAGGGAATCCCCATCAGGATAACAGCTGATCTCTCAGCAGAAACTCTACAAGCCAGAAGGGAGTGGCAGGACATAATTAAAGTCATGAAAGAGAAAAACCTGCAACCAAGATTACTCTACCCAGCAAGGATCTCATTCAGATTTGATGGAGAAATTAAAACGTTTACAGACAAGCAAAAGCTGAAAGCGTTCAGCACCACCAAACCAGCTTTACAACAAATGCTAAAGGAACTTCTCTAGGCAAGAAAAACAACAGAAGGAAAAGACCTACAATAACGAAACCAAAACAATTAAGAAAATGGGAATAGGAACATACATATCGATAATTACCTTAAATGTAAATGGGCTAAATGCTCCCACCAAAAGACACAGATTGGCTGAGTGGATACAAAAACAAGACCCATATATATGCTGTCTACAAGAGACCCACTTCAGACCTAGAGACACATACAGACTGAAAGTAAGGGGATGGAAAAAGATATCCCATGCAAATGGAAACCAAAAGAAAGCTGGAGTAGCAATTCTCATATCAGACAAAATAGACTTTAAAATAAAGACTACTAGAAGAGACAGAGAAGGACACTACATAATGATCAAGGGATCGATCCAAGAAGAAGATATAACAAATGTAAATATTTATGCACCCAACATAGGAGCACCTCAATACATAAGGCAAATACTAACAGCCATAAAAGGAGAAATCAACAGTAACACAATCATAGTAGGGGACTTTAACACCCCACTTTCACCAATGGACATATCATCCAAAATGAAAATAAATAAGGAAACACAAGCTTTAAATGATACATTAAACAAGATGGACTTAATTGATATTTATAGGACATCCCATCAAAAAACAACAGAATACACATTTTTCTCAAGTGCTCATGGAACATTCTCCAGGATAGATCATATCTTGGGTCACAAATCAAGCCTTGGTAAATGTAAGAAAATTGAAATTGTATCAAGTATCTTTTCTGACCACAATGCTATGAGACTAGATATCAATTACAGGAAAAGAGCTGTAAAAAATACAAACACATGGAGGCTAAACAATACACTACTTAATAACAAAGTGATCACTGAAGAAATCAAAGGGGAAATTAAAAAAATACCTAGAAACAAATGACAATGGAGACACGACGATCCAAAACCTATGGGACGCAGCAAAAGCAGTTCTAAGGGGGAAGTTTATAGCAATACAATCCCACCTTAAGAAACAGGAAACATCTCGAATAAACAACCTAATCTTGCACCTAAAGCATTTAGAGAAAGAAGAACAAAAACATCCCAAAGTTAGCAGAAGGAAAGAAATCATAAAAATCAGATCAGAAATAAATGAAAAAGAAATGAAGGAAACGATAGCAAAGATCAATAAAACTAAAAGCTGGTTCTTTGAGAAGATAAACAAAATTGATAAACCATTAGCCAGACTCATCATGAAAAAAAAAGGAGAAGACATAAATCAATAGAATTAGAAATGAAAAAGAAGTAACAACTGACACTGCAGAAATACAAAAGATCATGAGAGATTACTACAAGCAACTCTATGCCAATAAAATGGACAACCTGGAAGAAATGGACAAATTCTTAGAAATGCACAGCCTGCCAAGACTGAATCAGGAAGAAATAGAAAATATGAACAGACCAATCACAAGCACTGAAATTGAAACTGTGATAAAAAATCTTCCAACAAACAAAAGCCCAGGGCCAGATGGCTTCACAGGTGAATTCTATCAAGCATTTAGAGAAGAGCTAACACCTATCCTTCTCAAACTCTTCCAAAATATAGCAGAGGGAGGAACACTCCCAAACTCATTCTATGAGACCACCATCACCCTGATACCAAAACCAGACAAGGATGTCACAAAGAAAGAAAACTATAGGCCAATATCACTGATGAACAGAGATGCAAAAATCCTCAACAAAATACTAGCAAACAGAATCCAACAGCACATTAAAAGGATCATACACCATGATCAAGTCGGGTTTATTCCAGGAATGCAAGGATTCTTCAATATACGCAAATCAATCAACGTGATACACCATATTACCAAATTGAAGGAGAAAAACCATATGATCATCTCAATAGATGCAGAGAAAGCTTTCGACAAAATTCAACACCCATTTATGATAAAAACCCTGCAGAAAGTAGGCATAGAGGGAACTTTCCTCAACATAATAAAGGCCATATATGACAAACCCACAGCCAGCATCGTCCTCAATGGTGAAAAACTGAAACCATTTCCACTAAGATCAGGAACAAGACAAGGTTGCCCACTCTCACCACTCTTATTCAACCTAGTTTTGGAAGTTTTAGCCACAGCAATCAGAGAAGAAAAGGAAATAAAAGGAATCCAAATCGGAAAAGAAGAAGTAAAGCTGTCACTGTTTGCAGATGACATGATATTATACATAGAGAATCCTAAAGATGCTACCAGAAAACTACTAGAGCTAATCAATGAATTTGGTCAAGTTGCAGGATACAAAATTAATGCACAGAAATCTCTGGCATTCCTATATACTAATGATGAAAAATCTGAAAGTGAAATTAAGAAAACACTCCCATTTACCATTGCAACAAAAAGAATAAAATATCTAGGAATAAACCTACCTAAGGAGACAAAAGACCTGTATGCATAAAATTATAAGACACTGATGAAAGAAATTAAACATGATACAAATAGATGGAGAGATGTACCATGTTCTTGGATTGGAAGAATCAACATTGTGAAAATGACTCTACTACCCAAAGCAATCTACAGATTCAATGCAATCCCTATCAAACTACCACTGGCATTTTTCACAGAACTAGAACAAAAAATTTCACAATTTGTATGGAAACACAAAAGACCCCGAATAGCCAAAGCAATCTTGAGAACGAAAAATGGAGCTGGAGGAATCAGGCTCCCTGACTTCAGACTATACTACAAAGCTACAGTAATCAAGACAGTATGGTACTGGCACAAAAACAGAAAGATAGATCAGTGGAACAGGATAGAAAGCCCAGAGATAAACCCACGGACATATGGTCACCTTATCTTTGATAAAGGAGACAGGAATGTACAGTGGAGAAAGGACAGTCTCTTCAATAAGTGGTGCTGGGAAAACTGGATAGGGACATGTAAAAGTATGAGATTAGATCACTCCCTAACACCATACACAAAAATAAGCTCAAAATGGATTAAAGACCTAAATGTAAGGCCAGACACTATCAAACTCTTAGAGGAAAACATAGGCAGAACACTCTATGACATAAATCACAGCAAGATCCTTTTTGACCCACCTCCTAGAGAAATGGAAATAAAGACAAAAATAAACACATGGGACCTAATGAAACTTAAAAGCTTTTGCACAGCAAAGGAAACCATAAACAAGACCAAAAGACAACCCTCAGAATGGGAGAAAATATTTGCAAATGAAGCAACTGACAAAGGATTAATCTCCAAAATTTATAAGCAGCTCATGCAGCTCAATAACAAAAAAACAAACAACCCAATCCAAAAATGGGCAGAAGACCTAAATAGACATTTCTCCACAGAAGATATACAGACTGCCAACAAACACATGAAAGGATGCTCAACATCTTTGCTCATTAGAGAAATGCAAATCAAAACTACAATGAGATATCATCTCACACCAGTCAGAATGGCCATCATCAAAAAATCTAGAAACAATAAATGCTGGAGAGGGTGTGGAAAAAAAAGAACACTCTTGCACTGCTGGTGGGAATGTGAATTGGTACAGCCACTATGGAGAACAGTATGGAGGTTCCTTAAAAAACTGCAAATAGAACTACCATATGACCCAGCAATCCCACTACTGGGCATATACCCTGAGAAAACCATAATTCAAAAAGAGACATGTACCAAAATGTTCATAGCAGCCCTATTTACAATAGCCCGGAGATGGAAACAACCTAAGTGTCCATCATCAGATGAATGGATAAAGAAGATGTGGCACATATATACAATGGAATATTACTCAGCCATAAAAAGAAATGAAATTGAGCTATTTGTAATGAGGTGGATGGACCTAGAGTCTGTCATACAGAGTGAAGTAAGTCAGAAAGAGAAAGACAAATACCGTATGCTGAAACATATATATGGAACTTAAGAAAAAAATGTCATGAAGAACATAGGGGTAAGACAGGAATAAAGACACAGACCTACTAGAGAATGGACTTGAGGATATGGGGAGGGGGAAGGGTAAGCTGTGACAAAGTGAAAGAGCGGCATGGACATATATACACTACCAAACGTAAGGTAGATAGCTAGGGGGAAGAAGCCGCATAGCACAGGGAGATCAGCTCGGTGCTTTCTGACCGCCTGGAGGGGTGGGATGGGGAGAGTGGGAGGGAGACGCAAAAGGGAGGGGATATGGGAATATAGGTATATGTATAACTGATTAAATTTGTTATAAAGCAAAAAAAAAATTTTTTCAGGAGGAAAAAAAAAGAAACAAAGTACCAACACAGCAAAAATAAATAAATTAAATAATAAAAACTCCTACACCCAACATTTAAAAAAAAATGCTCCATGTCCTTTGTCATCACAAAAATCCATGACCATTGGCATCACGATGCTCAATGTCATTGTCATCACAATGCACCATGAACACTCTCATCACATTGCTCCATGCCCTTGTCTTCACAAAGCTCCATGACACATGTCATCAGAATGCTCCATGGCCTTCTCATCACAATGCTCCATGCCCTTGCAATCACAATGCTCCATTACCCCAGTCATAACAATGCTCCATGACCCCTGCTATCACGATGATCCATGGCCTTCTCATCACAAAGCTCCATGACCCTTCTCATCACAATGCTCCAAGAACCCTGTAATCACAATGCTCTATTCCCCTTTTCATCTCAATGATCCATGAATCCTGTCATCACAATGCACCATGCCCATCAACATAATGCTTCATGCTATTGTCATCACAATGAAATCAAAATGCTCCATGACTTCTGTCATAACAATGCTCCAAACCCTTGTGATCACAATATTCCATATCACTTGTCATCACAATGCCCCATGACGCTCGTCATCACAATTATCAATCGTCTTCTCATCACAATGCTCCATGACCATTTTCATCACAATGCTCAATACACTTGTCATCAAAATACTCCGACACTTGTTGTCTGTATGCTCCTTGAATCCTGTCATGACAAGGCTCCATGACATTTTCATCACAATGATCCATGTCCTTTTCATCACAATGCTCCAAGACCCATGTAATCACAATGCTCCATGCCCGTGTCATCAAAAAACTCCATGACGCATGTCATCAGAAGGCTCCATGGCCTTCTCATCACAATGCTCCATGCCCTAGTCATCACAATGCTCCAAGACACCTGTAATCACAATGCTCCATGCCCCTTTTAATCAGATTGCTCCATGAGACTTATCATCACAAGTCTCCATGATCTTCTCATCACAGTGCTCCACAACCTTCTCATCACCATGCTCCATTCCCTTGTCATCACAATGCTCCATGACCCCTGTCATCACAATAATCCATGAACATTTTCAGCCCAATGCTCCACGACCTACTCATCACAATGCTCCATGGCCAATATCATCACAATGCTCCCTGACCACTGTCATCACAACACTCCATGACACCCGACAACACAATGATCCGGGACACTTGTCATCACAATGCTCCATTCCCTAGTCATCACAATGCTCCATGACCCCTGTCATCACAACACTCCATGAACATTTTCAGCCCAGTGCTCCATGACACTTATCATCACAATGATCCATGCCCTTGTCATCCCAATGATCCATGACCCCTGTATTCACAATGCTCCGTGACGCTGGTCATCACAGTGCTCCATGACACGTCATCACAATGCTCCATGCCTTTGTCAGCAAAATGCTACATGACCTTGTCATTACAATGCTCTATGCGCTTGTCATCACAATACTCCATTTCCATTGTCATCACAATCCTCAATGAACCTTGGGATCATATTGCTTCATGCCTTTGACATCACAATGCTCCATGCTCCTTGAAATCAAAATGATCCATGACCTCTGTCATCACAATGCTCCAAACCCTTGTGATCACAATGTTCCATAACACTTGTCATCACAACGCTCCATGATGCCTGTCATCACAATAATCCATGCCCTTTTCATCACAATGCTCCATGTCCTTTGTCATCACAATTCTCAATACACTTGTCATCAAAATGCTCCATGCGCTTGTCCGCACAATGCTCCATGACACATGTCATCAAAATGCACAATGCTCTTCTCATCACAGTGCTCCTTAAAATATTTCATCACAATGCTCCATGCACTTCTCATCAAAATGCTCTCTCACAACTGATATCACAATGCTACATCACTATTTGTCAAAATACTCTCTAACCCCTGTCATCACAATGTTCCATGACTCCTATCATCACAATGCTGCATGCACTTATCATCACAATGTTGGATGACCCCTGACATCACAATGTTCCATAACACCTGTCATCAAAATGTTCCATGACACTTTTCATCAAATTGCTCCATGACCCAGTCATCAGAATGCTCCCTGCCTTTCTCATCACAATGCGCAACGCCCTTGCCATCAAAATGCTCCATGACCTCTGTCATCACAAAGATCAATGGCTCTTGGCATCACAATGCTCCATGTCATTGTCATCACAATGCTCCATGAACGCTCTCATCACATTGCTCCATGCTCTTGTCTTCACAAAGCTCCATGACACATGTCATCAGAATGCTCCATGGACTTCTCATCACAATGCTCCATGCCCTTACCATCACAATGCTCCATTACCCTGTGATAACAATGCTCCATGACCCCTGCCATCACGATGTTCCATGGCCTTGTCATCACAAACCTCCATGACCCTTCTCATCACAATGCTCCAAGAACCCTGTAATCACAATGCTCAATACCCCTTTCCATCTCAATGATCCATGAACCCTGTCATCACAATGCACCATGCCTTTCATCATAATGCTTCATGCTATTGTCATCACAATGAAATCAAAATGCTCCATGACCTCTGTCATAACAATGCCACACACCCTTGTGATTACAATATACCAAAACACTTGTCATCACAATGTCCCATGACTCTCGTCATCACAATTATCCATGGTCTTCTCATCACAATGCTCCATGATCTTTGTCATCACAATTCTCAAATACACTTGTCATCACAATGCTCCCTGACACTTGTCGTCAATATGCTCCTTGAACCCTGTCATGACAAGGCTCCATGCCATTTTCATCACAATGATCCATGCCCTTTTCATCACAATGCTCCAAGACCCATGTAATCAAAATGCTCCATGCCCTTGTCACCACAAAGCTCCATGTCTTTGTCAGAACAATGCTAAATGACCATAGTCATCACAATTTGCAACGCACGTTTCATCACAACGGTCCACAACCTTGTCATTGCTATGCTTCATATACCTTGTAATCACAGTGGTCCATGCACTTCTCATCAAAATGCTCTCTCACAAGAGATATCACAATGTTCGAACTCTAGTCATCACAATACGCCCTCTCCCCTGTAATCACAAAGTTCCAGGACCCTGTCATCACAATGCTACATCCCCTTATCATCACAATGTTCCATGACCCCTGACATCACAATGTTCCATAACCCCTGTCTTAAACATGCTCCATGACCCTTTTCATCGCAAAGCTCCAAGACCCATGACATCACAATGTTCTATAACCCCGGCCATCAAAATATTCCTTTACAGTTTTTATCAAATTGCTGCATGACCTGGTCATCAAAATACTCCCTGCACTTCTCAGCACAATGCACCATGCCCTTGTCATCAAAATGCTCCATGACTTGTCATCACAAAGCTCCATGACCCTTGGCATCACAATGATCCATGTCATTGTCATCACAATGTTCCATGAAACCTCTCATCACATTGCTCCATGCCCTTGTCATCACAAAGCTCCATGACACTTGTCATCACAATGCTCGATGCCCTTCTCATCACAATGCTCCATGCCCTTGTCATTAAAATCCTGCATGACCCATGTATCACAGTGTTCCGTGCCCTTGTCATCACAGTGCTCCATTCCCACACTCATCACAATAATCCATGAAACATTTCAGACCAATGTTCCATGCCTTTCTCATCAAAATGCTCCATTACACCTGTCATAACAATGCACCATAACCCTTGCCCTCACAATGTTCCACGGCCTAGTCATCACAAGGTTCCATGACACTTGTCATCACAATGCTCCAGACCCATGAAATCACAAAGCTTCATGCTCTGGTCATCACAAAGCTCCATGACGCATGTCATCAGAATGTTCCATGGCCTTCTCATCACAGTGCTCCATGCCCTTGTCATCACAATGCTCCAAGACCCTTGTAATCACAATGCTCCATGCCCCTTTTCATCTCAGTGATCCAGGACCCCTGTCATCACAATGCACAATACCCATCATCATAATGCTTCAGGCTATTGTCATCACAAAGAAATCAATATTCTCCATGACATCTGTCATCATAATGCTCCAAACCCTTGTGATCACAATGTTCCATAACACTTATCATCACAACACCCAATGACGCTCATCATCACAATTATCCATGGTCTTCTCATCACAATGCTCCATGAATTTTGTCATCACAATGCTCAATACACTTGTCATCACAATGCTCCCTGACACTTGTCGTCAGTATGCTCCTTGAACCCTGTCATGACAAGGCTCCATGCCTTTATCATAACAATGATCCAAGCACTTTTCATCACAATGCTCCAAAATCCCTGTAATCAAAAA
This sequence comes from Mesoplodon mirus, assembly GCF_964341445.2. NCBI lineage: Eukaryota > Metazoa > Chordata > Mammalia > Artiodactyla > Ziphiidae > Mesoplodon > Mesoplodon mirus. Next base: position 1,166,059 of record NW_028295738.1, read on the forward strand.
TGCTCCATGCCCTTGTCATCACAAAACTCCATGACGCATGTCATCAGAATGCTCCATGGCCTTCTCCTCACAATGCTTCATGCCCTAGTCATCACAATGCTCCAAGACCCCTGTAATCACAATCCTCCATGCCCCTTTTCATCAGAATGCTCCATGAGACTTCTCATCAGAAGTCTCCATAGTCTTCTCATCACAATGCTCCAGAACTATGTCATCACCATGCTCCATTCCGTTTTCATCACAATGCTCCATGACACATGTCATCACAATGCTCCATGCCTTTGTCAGCAAAATGCTACATGACCTTGTCATTACAATGCTCTATGTGCTTGTCATCACAATACTCCATTACCGTTGTCATCACAATCCTCCATGAACCTTGGGATCACATTGCTTCATGCCCTTGTCATGTCATCACAATGCTCCATGCTCCTTGAAATCAAAATGATCCATGACCACTGTCATCACAATGCTCCAAACCCTTGTGATCACAGTGTTCCAAAACACTTGTCATCACAATGCTCCATGATGCCTGTCATCACAATACTCCATGCCTTTTTCATCACAATGCTCCATGACATTTGTCATCACAATTCTCAATACACTTGTCATCACAATGCTCCCTGACACTTGTCGTCAGAATGCTCCTTGAAAACTGTCACGAAAATACTCCAAGACATTTTCATCACAATGCACCATGCCGTTTTCATCACAATTCTCCATGTAATTGTCATCAAAATACTCCACAAGCTTGTCATTAGAATGCTCCTTGACCCTTGTCATCACAATTCTCCATGCACTTGTCAGCACAATGCTCCCTGACCCTTGACATCACAGTGCTCCAAGCCATTGTCATCACAATGCTCCATTACCTTTCTCATCAGAATCCTCCATGACACTTTGCATCAGATGCTCCATGCCATTTTCATCACAATGGGCCATTACATATGTCATCACAATGCTCCCTGACACCTGTCTTCACAATACTGCATGACCTGGTCATCACAATTCTCCATGCCCTTGTCATCACAATACGCCATTCCAACTGTCATCGCAATAAACCATGAAGCATATTAGAACAATGTTCCATGCCCTTGTCATCACATTGCTCCATGCCCTTTTTATCACAATGCTCCATGACCCCTGTCATCACAATGCTCCGTGACTCCAGTAATCACAATGCTTCATGACGTTTGTCATCACAATTGTCGAAGCCCTCGTCATCAACAGTCTCTGTGACCTTTTTAACCACAATGCTCCATGAACTTTTCATCACAATGCTCTTTGACCCTTGTCATCACAATGCTACATGCGCTTGTCAGCACAATGCTCCATGACACATGTCATCACAATTCACCATACACTTGTCATCACAGTGCTCCACAATTTTGTCAACAGAATTCTACTTAAAATTTGTCATCACAATTCTCCATGCACTTCTCATCAAAATGCTATCTCACCAATGATATCACAATGCTATATCACTATTTGTCACAATGCTCCCTCACCCCTGTCATCACAATGTTCCATGACTCCTGTCATCACAATGCTACATGCACTTATCATCACAATTTTCGATGACCCCTGACATCACAAGGTTCCATAACACCTGTCTTCAAAATGTTCCATGACACTTTTCATCAAATTGCTCCATGACCCTGTCATCAGAATGCTCCTTGCCCTTCTCATCACAATGCACAACTTCCTTGCCATCAAAATGTTCCATGACTTTTGTCATCACAAAGATCCATGACACTTGGCATCATAGTGCTCCATGTCATTGTAATCACAATGCTCCATTAAGGCACTCATCACATTGCTCCATGCCCTTGTCTTCACAAAACTCCATGACACATGGCATCAGAATGCTCCATGGCATTCTCATCACAATGATCCATGCCCTTGCCATCACAATGCTCCATTACTCCATTCATAACAATGCTCCATGACCACTGCCATCACGATATTCCATGTCCTTCTCATCACAATGCTCCAAGACCCATGTAATCTCAATGCTCCATGCACTTGTCATCACAAAGCTCAATGATGCATGTCATCAGAATGCTCCATTGCCTTCTCATCATAATGCTCCATGCCTTTGTCATCACAGTGCTCCATGACACCTGTCATCACAATGCTCCATGTCTTTGTCAGCAAAATGCTACATGACCTTGTCATTACAATGCTCTATGTGCTTGTCATCAAATTACACCATTTCCATTGTCATCACAATCCTCCATGAAACTCGGGATCACATTGCTTCATGCCCTTTTCATCACAATGCTCCATGCTTCTTGAAATCCAAATGATCCATGACCTCTGTCATCACAATGCTCCAAATCCTTGTGATCACAGTGTTCCATAACACTTGTCATCACAATGCTCCATGATGCCTGTCATCACAATACTCCATGCCCTTTTCATCACAATGCTCCATGACCTTTGTCATCACAATTCTCAATTCACTTGTCATCACAATGCTCCCTGACACTTGTCATCAGAATGCTCCTTGAACCCTGTCACGAAAAGGCTCCATGCTTTTTTCTTCACAATGACCATGCCGTTTTCATCACAATGCTCCATGCCATTGTCATCAAAATACTCCACAAGCTTGTCATCAGAATGCTCCATGACCCTTGTCATCACAATTCTCCATGCACTTATCAGCACAATGCTCCCTGACCCTTGTCATCACAATGCCCCATTACCTTTGTCATCAGAATACTCCATGACACTTGGCATCACAATGCTCCATGTCCTTGTCATCACAATGCACCATTCCAACTGTCATTGCAATAATCCATGAAACTTATTACATCAATGTTCCATGCTCTTGTCATCACAATGCTCCATGCCCTTGTTATAACAATGCTCCATGACCCCTGTGATCACAATGCTGCGTGACTCCAGTCATCACAATGCTTCATGACCTTTGTCATCACAGTGGAGCATGCCCTCGTCATCACCAGTCTCTGTGACATTTTTAACCACAATGCTCCATGAACTTTTCATCACAATGTTCTTTGACCCTTGTCATCACAATGCTCTATGCCTTTCTCAGCACAGTGTTCCATGACACATGTCATCACAATGCACCATGTGCTTATCATCACAGTGCTCAAAAATCTTCTCATCACATTGCTCCATAAAATTTGTCATCACAATGCTCCATGCAATTCTCATCAAAAGGCTCTCTCACCACTGATGTCACAATGCTACATCACTATTTGTCACAAAACTCCCTCACGCCTGTCATGACAATGTTCCATGACTCCTGTCATCACAATGCTACATGCACTTATCATCACAATGTATGATGACCCATGACATCACAATGTTCCATAACACCTGCCATCAAAATGTTCCATGATACTTTTCATCAAATTGCTCCATGACCCTGTCATCACACTGCTCCCTGCCCTTCTCATCACAATACACAACGCCCTTGCCATCAAAATGCTACATGACATTTGTCATCACAAAGATCCATGACACTTGGCATCACAATGCTCCATGTCATTGTCATCACAATGCTCCATGAACGCTCTCATCACATTGCTCCATGCCCTTGTCTTCACATAGCTCCATGACACATGTCATCAGAATGCTCCATGACCTTCTCATCACAATGCTCCATGCCTTTGCCATCACAATGCTCCATGAAACCTGTCATAACAATGCTCCATGAGCCCTGCCATCACGATGTTCCATGGCCTTGTCATCACAAGGCTCCTTGACCATTCTCATCACAATGCTCCAAGAACACTGTAATCACAATGCTGTATGCCACTTTTCATCTCAATGATCCATGAACCCTGTCATCAAAATGCACCATGCCCATCATCATAATGCTTCCTGCTATTGTCATAACAAAGAAATCAAAATGCTCCATGACCTCTGTCAAAACAATGCTCCAAAACCTTGTGATCACAATATTCCATAACACTTGTCATCACAATGCCCCATGACGCTCGTCATCACAATTATCCATGGACTTCTCAGCACAATGCTCCATGACCTTCGTCATCACAATGGTCAATACAATTGTCATCAAAATGCTCCCTGACACTTGTTGTCTGTATGCTCCTTTTACCCTGTCATGACAAGGTTCTATGCCTTTTTCATCACAATGATCCATGCCCTTTTCTTTTTTTTTTTTTTTTATTTTATTTTATTTTATTTTTTTGCTTTATAACAAATTTAATCAGTTATACATATACATATGTTTCCATATCCCCTCCCTTTTGCGTCTCCCTCCCACCCTCCCTATCCCACCCCTCCAGGCGGTCACAAAGTACCAAGCTGATCTCCCTGTGCTATGCGGCTGCTTCCCACTAGCTATTTACCTCACGTTTGGTAGTGTATATATGTCCATGCCGCTCTTTCACTTTGTCACAGCTTACCCTTCCCCTCCCCATATCCTCAAGTCCATTCTCTAGTAGGTCTGTGTCTTTATTCCTGTCTTACCCCTATGTTCTTCATGACATTTTTTTTTCTTAAATTCCATATATATGTGTTAGCATACAGTATTTGTCTTTCTCTTTCTGACTTACTTCACTCTGTATGACAGACTCTAGGTCTATCCACCTCATTACAAATAGCTCAATTTCATGTCTTTTTATGGCTGAGTAATATTCCATTGTATATATGGGCCACATCTTCTTTATCCATTCATCCGATGATGGACACTTAGGTTGTTTCCATCTCCGGGCTATTGTAAATAGGGCTGCTATGAACATTTTGGTACATGTCTCTTTTTGAATTATGGTTTTCTCAGGGTATATGCCCAGTAGTGGGATTGCTGGGTCATATGGTAGTTCTATTTGTAGTTTTTTAAGGAACCTCCATACCGTTCTCCATAGCGGCTGTACCAATTCACATTCCCACCAGCAGTGCAAGAGTGTTCCCTTTTTTCCACACCCTCTCCAGCATTTATTGTTTCTAGATTTTTTGATGATGGCCATTCTGACTGGTGTGAGATGATATCTCATTGTAGTTTTGATTTGCATTTCTCTAATGAGTAAAGATGTTGAGCATCCTTTCATGTGTTTGTTGGCAGTCTGTATATCTTCTGTGGAGAAATGTCTATTTAGGTCTTCTGCCCATTTTTGGATTGGGTTGTTTGTTTTTTTGTTATTGAGCTGCATGAGCTGCTTATAAATTTTGGAGATTAATCCTTTGTCAGTTGCTTCATTTGCAAATATTTTCTCCCATTCTGAGGGTTGTCTTTTGGTCTTGTTTATGGTTTCCTTTGCTGTGCAAAAGCTTTTAAGTTTCATTAGGTCCCATGTGTTTATTTTTGTCTTTATTTCCATTTCTCTAGGAGGTGGGTCAAAAAGGATCTTGCTGTGATTTATGTCATAGAGTGTTCTGCCTATGTTTTCCTCTAAGAGTTTGATAGTGTCTGGCCTTACATTTAGGTCTTTAATCCATTTTGAGCTTATTTTTGTGTATGGTGTTAGGGAATGATCTAATCTCATACTTTTACATGTCCCTATCCAGTTTTCCCAGCACCACTTATTGAAGAGACTGTCCTTTCTCCACTGTACATTCCTGCCTCCTTTATCAAAGATAAGGTGACCATATGTCCGTGGGTTTAACTCTGGGCTTTCTATCCTGTTCCATTGATCTATCTTTCTGTTTTTGTGCCAGTACCATACTGTCTTGATTACTGTAGCTTTGTAGTATCGTCTGAAGTCAGGGAGCCTGATTCCTCCAGCTCCATTTTTCGTTCTCAAGATTGCTTTGGCTATTCGGGGTCTTTTGTGTTTCCATACAAATTGTGAAATTTTTTGTTCTAGTTCTGTGAAAAATGCCAGTGGTAGTTTGATAGGGATTGCATTGAACCTGTAGATTGCTTTGGGTAGTAGAGTCATTTTCACAATGTTGATTCTTCCAATCCAAGAACATGGTACATCTTTCCATCTATTTGTATCATCTTTAATTTCTTTCATCAGTGTCTTATAATTTTCTGCATACAGGTCTTTTGTCTCCTTAGGTAGGTTTATTCCTAGATATTTTATTCTTTTTGTTGCAATGGTAAATGGGAGTGTTTCCTTGATTTCTCTTTCAGATTTTTCATCATCAGTATATAGGAATGCCAGAGATTTCTGTGCATTAATTTTATATCCTGCAACTTTACCAAATTCATTGATTAGCTCTAGTAGTTTTCTGGTAGCATCTTTAGGATTCTCTATGTATAGTATCATGTCATCTGCAAACAGTGACAGCTTTACTTCTTCTTTTCCAATTTGGATTCCTTTTATTTCCTTTTCTTCTCTGATTGCTGTGGCTAAAACTTCCAAAACTAGGTTGAATAAGAGTGGTGAAAGTGGGCAACCTTGTCTAGTTCCTGATCTTAGTGGAAATGGTTTCAGTTTTTCACCATTGAGGACGATGCTGGCTGTGGGTTTGTCATATATGGCCTTTATTATGTTGAGGAAAGTTCCCTCTATGCCTACTTTCTGCAGGGTTTTTATCATAAATGGGTGTTGAATTTTGTCGAAAGCTTTCTCTGCATCTATTGAGATGATCATATGGTTTTTCTCCTTCAGTTTGTTAATATGGTGTATCACGTTGATTGATTTGCGTATATTGAAGAATCCTTGCATTCCTGGAATAAACCCCACTTGATCATGGTGTATGATCCTTTTAATGTGCTGTTGGATTCTGTTTGCTAGGATTTTGTTGAGGATTTTTGCATCTATGTTCATCAGTGATATTGGCCTGTAGTTTTCTTTCTTTGTGACATCCTTGTCTGGTTTTGGTATCAAGGTGATGGTGGCCTCGTAGAATGAGTTTGGGAGTGTTCCTCCCTCTGCTATATTTTGGAAGAGTTTCAGAAGGACAGGTGTTAGCTCTTCTCTAAATGCTTGATAGAATTCGCATGTGAAGCCATCTGGTCCTGGGCTTTTGTTTGTTGGAAGATTTTTAATCACAGTTTCAATTTCAGTGCTTGTGATTGGTCTGTTCATATTTTCTATTTCTTCCTGATTCAGTCTCGGCAGGTTGTGCATTTCTAAGAATTTGTCCATTTCTTCCAGGTTGTCCATTTTATTGGCATAGAGTTGCTTATAGTAATCTCTCATGATCTTTTTTATTTCTGTAGTGTCAGTTGTTACTTCTCCTTTTTCATTTCTAATTCTATTGATTTGAGTCTTCTCCCTTTTTTTCTTGATGAGTCTGGCTAATGGTTTATCAATTTTGTTTATCTTCTCAAAGAACCAGCTTTTGGTTTTATTGATCTTTGCTATCGTTTCCTTCATTTCTTTTTCATTTATTTCTGATCTGATTTTTATGATTTCTTTCCTTCTGCTAACTTTGGGATGTTTTTGTTCTTCTTTCTCTAATTGCTTTAGGTGCAAGGTTAGGTTGTTTATTCGAGATGTTTCCTGTTTCTTAAGGTGGGATTGTATTGCTATAAACTTCCCTCTTAGAACTGCTTTTGCTGCATCCCATAGGTTTTGGATCGTCGTGTCTCCATTGTCATTTGTTTCTAGGTATTTTTTAATTTCCTCTTTGATTTCTTCAGTGATCACTTCGTTATTAAGTAGTGTATTGTTTAGCCTCCATGTGTTTGTATTTTTTACAGCTCTTTTCCTGTAATTGATATCTAGTCTCATAGCATTGTGGTCGGAAAAGATACTTGATACAATTTCTATTTTCTTAAATTTACCAAGGCTTGATTTGTGACCCAAGATATGATCTATCCTGGAGAATGTTCCATGAGCACTTGAGAAAAATGTGTATTCTGTTGTTTTTGGATGGAATGTCCTATAAATATCAATTAAGTCCATCTTGTTTAATGTATCATTTAAAGCTTGTGTTTCCTTATTTATTTTCATTTTGGATGATCTGTCCATTGGTGAAAGTGGGGTGTTAAAGTCCCCTACTATGAGTGTGTTACTGTCGATTTCTCCTTTTATGGCTGTTAGTATTTGCCTTATGTATTGAGGTGCTCCTATGTTGGGTGCATAAATATTTACAATTGTTATATCTTCTTCTTGGATCGATCCCTTGATCATTATGTAGTGTCCTTCTTTGTCTCTTCTAGTAGTCCTTATTTTAAAGTCTATTTTGTCTGATATGAGAATTGCTACTCCAGCTTTCTTTTGGTTTCCATTTGCATGGAATATCTTTTTCCATCCCCTTACTTTCAGTCTGTATGTGTCTCTAGGTCTGAAGTGGGTCTCTTGTAGACAGCATATAGATGGGTCTTGATTTTGTATCCATTCAGCCACTCTGTGTCTTTTGGTGGGAGCATTTAGTCCATTTACATTTAAGGTAATTATCGATATGTATGTTCCTATTCCCATTTTCTTAATTGTTTTGGGTTCGTTATTGTAGGTCTTTTACTTCTGTTGTGTTTCTTGCCTAGAGAAGTTCCTTTAGCATTTGTTGTAAAGCTGGTTTGGTGGTGCTGAACTCTCTCAGCTTTTGCTTGTCTGTAAACGTTTTAATTTCTCCATCAAATCTGAATGAGATCCTTGCTGGGTAGAGTAATCTTGGTTGCAGGTTTTTCTCCTTCATCACTTTAAGTATGTCCTGCCACTCCCTTCTGGCTTGTAGAGTTTCTGCTGAGAGATCAGCTGTTATCCTGATGGGGATTCCCTTGTGTGTTATTTGTTGTTTTTGCCTTGCTGCTTTTAATATGATTTCTTTGTGTTTAATTTTTGACAGTTTGATTAATATGTGTCTTGGCGTATTTCTCCTTGGATTTATTCTGTATGGGACTCTCTGTGCCTCCTGGACTTGATGAACTATTTCCTTTCCCATATTAGGGAAGTTTTCAACTATAATCTCTTCAAATATTTTCTCAGTCCCTTTCTTTTTCTCTTCTTCTTCTGGAACCCCTATAATTCGAATGTTGGTGCGTTTAATGTTGTCCCAGAGGTCTCTGAGACTGTCCTCTGTTCTTTTCATTCTTTTTTCTTTATTTTGCTCTGCAGCAGTTATTTCCACTATTTTATCTTCCACCTCACTTATCCGTTCTTCTGCCTCAGTTATTCTGCTATTGATCCCATCTAGAGTATTTTTTATTTCATGTATTGTGTTTTTAATCGATGCTTGATTCATCTTTAGTTCTTCTAGGTCCTTGTTAACTGTTTCTTGCATTTTGTCTATTCTATTTCCAAGATTTTGGATCTGGGAAATAGAATCTTGGATCATCTTTACCATCATTATTCTGAATTCTTTTTCAGGTAGAGTGCCTATTACCTCTTCATTTGTTAGGTCTGGTGTGTTTTTATCTTGCTCCTTCTCCTGCTGTGTGTTTTTCTGTCTTCTCATTTTGCTTATGTTACTGTGTTTGGGGTCTCCTTTTTGCAGGCTGCAGGTTCGTAGTTCCTGTTGTTTTTGGTGTCTGTCCCCAGTGGCTAAGGTTGGTTTAGTGGGTTGTGTAGGCTTCCTGGTGGAGGGGACTAGTGCCTGTGTTCTGGTGGATGAGGCTGGATCTTGTCTTTCTGGTGGGCAGGTCCACGTCTGGTGGTGTGTTTTGGGGTGTCTGTGGACTTTTTATGATTTTAGGCCACCTCTCTGCTAATGGGTGGCGTTGTGTTCCTGTCTTGCTAGTTGTTTGGCTTAGGGTGTCCAGCACTGTAGCCTGCTGGTCGTTGAGTGAAGCTGGGTGCTGGTGTTGAGATGGAGATCTCTGGAAGATTTTCGCCGTTTGATATTATGTGGAGCTGGGAGGTCTCTTGTGGACCAGTGTCCTGAAGTTGGCTCTCCCACCTCAGAGGCACAGCACTGACTCCAGGCTCCTCAATTTGGGATGATGTGTTGTCTATTCATGTATTCCACAGATGCAGGGTACATCAAGTTGATTGTGGAGCTTTAATCCGCTGCTTCTGAGGCTGCTGGGAGAGGTTTCCCTTTCTCTTCTTTGTTCTCACAGCTCCTAGGTCTCAGCTTTGGATTTGGCCCCGCCTCTGCGTGTAGGTCGCCGGAGGGCGTCTGTTCTTCGCTCAGACAGGACAGGGTTAAAGGAGCAGCCTCTTCGGGGACTCTGGCTCACTCAGGCCAGGAGGGAGGGAGGGGCACGGAGTGCGGGGCGAGCCTGCAGCGGCAGAGGTCGGCGTGACGTTGCACCAGCCCGAGGCGCGCCGTGCGTTCTCCCAGGGAAGCCGCCCCTGGATCCCGGGACTCCGGCAGTGGCGGGCTGCACAGGCTCCCGGAAGGGCGGTGTGGGCAGTGACCTGCGCTCGCACACAGGCTTCTTGGCGGCGGCAGCAGCAGCCCTAGCGTCCCACGCCTGTCACTGGGCTCCGCGCTTTCAGTCGCGACTCGCGCCCGTCCGTGGAGCCCCTTTAAGCAGCGCTCTTAATCCCCTCTCCTCGCGCACCAGGAAACCAAGAGGGGAGAAAAAGTCTCTTGCCTCTTCGGCAGCTACAGAGTTTTCCCGGACTCCCTGCCGGCTAGCTGTGGCACATTAGCCCCCTTCAGGCTGAGTTCTCGCCGCCAGCCCCAGTCCTCTCTCTGCGCTCTGACCGAAGCCCGAGCCTCAGCTTCCAGCGCTGCGCGCCCCGGCGGGCGAGCAGACAAGCCTCTCGGGGTGGTGAGTGCCGCTCGGCACCGATCCTCTGTGCGGGAATCTCTCCGCTTTGCCCTACCCAGGTATGTGGGGAGTTTCTTGCCTTTTGGGAGGTCTGGGGTCTTCTGCCAGCGTTCAGTAGGTGTTCTGTAGGAGTTGTTCCACGTGTAGCTGTATTTCTGGTGTATCCGTGGGGAGGAAGGTGATCTCCGCGTCTTACTCTTCCGCCATCTTACCCGGAAGTGATCCATGCTCTTTTCATCACAATGCTCCAAGACCCATGTAATCTCGATGCTCCATGCCCTTGTCGTCACAAAGCTCAATGACGCATGCCATCAGAATGCTCCTTGGTCTTCTCCTCACAATGCTCCATGCCCTTGTCATCACAAAGTTCCAAGGCCCCTGTAATCACTATGCTCCATGCCCTTTTTCATCAGTATGCTCCTTGAGACTTGTCATCACATGGCTCCATGGTTTTGTCATCATAATGATCCAAGCCGTAGTCATCACAATGCTCCATTATATTTGTCATCACAATCCTCCATTACATTTGGCATCACAATGTTCCCTGCCATTGTCATCGCAATGGACCATGACATAGGTCATCACAATGCTCCCTGGCACCTGTGTTCAAAATACTCCATGACCTTCTCAACACAATGCCCCATAACCTTGTCATCACAATGCACCATGTCCACTGTCATCACAATAATCTATGAAACTTGTCAGACCAATGCTCCATTCCCCTGTCATCACAATGCTCCGTAACTCCAGTCATCACAATGCTTCATAACGTTTCTCATCACAACGGTCCATACCCGTGTCATCACAAGGCTCTATGTCCTTTGTAACCACAATGCTCCATGAAATTTTCATCACAATGCTCCGTGACGTTTGTCATCACAATGCTCCATGCCTTTGTCAGAACAATGCTCCATGACCCTTGTCATCACAATGTGCCACACATTTTTCATCACAATGATCCACAACCTTGTCATCGCTATGCACGATAAACATTGTAATCACAATGCTCCATGCACTTCTCATCCAAATGCTCTCTCACCTGAGATATCACAATGTTCCATCACTAGTTATCACAATCCTCCCTCACACCTGTAATCACAGTGTTCCATGACCCCTGTCATCACAATGCTACATCCCCTTATCAACACAATGTTCCATGACCCGTGACATCACAATGTTCCATAAGCCCTGTCATCAAAATGCTCCATGACCTATTTCATCAGAATGCTCCATGAGACTTATCATCACAAGTCTCCATGGTCTTCTCATCACAGTGCTCCAGGACCTTGTCATCACCATGCTCCATTCCCTTGTCATCACAATGCTCCATGACCCCTGTCATCACAATAATCCATGAACATTTTAAGCCCAATGCTCCACGACCTACTCAACACAATGCTCCATGGCCAATATCATCACAATGCTCCATGACGACTGTCATCACAACACTCCATGACACCTGAAAACACAATGATCTGGGACTTTCGTCATCACAGTGCTCCATTCCCTAGTCACCACAATGCTCCATGACCCCTGTCATCACAACACTCCATGAACATATTCAGCCCAGTGCTCCATGACCCTTGTCATCACAATGATCCATGCCCTTGTCATCCCAATGCTCCATGACCCCTGTACTCACAATGCTCCGTGACGCTTGTCATCACAGTGCTCCATGACACTTGTCATCACAATGCTCCATGACTTTGTCAGCAAAATGCTACATGTCCTTGTCTTTACAATGCTCTATGCGCTTGTCATCACAATACTCCATTTTCATTGTCATCAAAATCCTCCATGAACCTTGGGATCACATTGCTTCATGCCCTTGTCATCACAATGCTCCATGCTCCTTGAAATCAAAATGATCCATGAGCTCTGTCATCACAGTGCTCCAAACACATGGGATCACAGTGTTCCATAACACTTGTCATCACAATGCTCCATTATGCCTGTCATCACAATACTCCATGCACTTTTCATCACAGTTCTTAATACACTTGTCATCACAATGGTCACTGACACTTGTCATCAGAATGCTCCTTGAACCCTGTCACGAAAAGGCTCCATGCCTTTTGCATCACAATGCCCCATGCCGTTTTCATCACAATGCTCCATGCCATTGTCATCAAAATACTCTACAAGCTTGTATTCAGAATGGTCCATGACACTTGTAATCAGATTTCTCCATGCACTTTTCAGCACAATGCTCCCTGAACCTTGTCATCACAATGCTCCAAGCCATTGTCATCTCAATGCTCCATTACCTTTGTCATCAGAATCCTCCATGACGCTTGGCATCACAATGCTCCATGCCATTGTCATCACAATGGGCCATTAAATATGTCATCACAGTGCTCCCTGACACCTCTCTTCACAATACTGCAAGACCTAGTCATCACAATGCTCCATGCCCTTGTCATCACAATGCGCCATTCCAACTGTCATCTCAATACTCCATGAAAATTATTAGACCAATGTCCCATGCCCTTGCCATCACAATGCTCCATGCCCTAGTTATCACAAAGTTCCATGACCTCTGTCATCACAATGCTCCGTGACTCCAGTCATCACAGTGCTCCATGAACTTTGTCATCACAATGGTCCATGCCCTCATTATCAACAGTCTCTGTGACCTTTTTAAGCACAATGCTCCATGAACATTTCATCACAATGCTCTTTGACCCTTGTCACTACAATGCTCTATGCCTTTCTCAGCACAATGCTCCATGCACTTCTCATCACATTGCTCCATGACCACTGCCATCACAATGCTCCGTGACTCCTGTCATCACAATTCTTCATAATATTTGTCATCACAAGTGTTGATGCCCGCGTCATCAAAAGGCTCTATTACCTTTGTAACCACAATGCTCCATGAACTTTTCATCACAATGCTCCGTGACCCTTGTCATCACAATGCTCCATGCCTTTGTCAGAACAATGCTCCATGACCCTTGTCATCACAAGGTGCCACTCGCTTTTCATCCCAACGGTCCACAAATTTGTCTTTGAAATGCTCCATAAACATTGTAATCACAATGTTCCATGCCTTTCTCATCAAAATGCTCCATTACCCCTGTCGTAAAAATGCTCCATGACACCTGCCATCACAATGTTCCACGGCCTTGTCATCACATGGCTCCATGACCCTTGTCATCACAATGCTCCACGACTCCTGTAATCACAATGCTCCATGCCCTTGTCATCACAAAGCTCCATGACACATGTCATCAGAATGTTCCATGGCCTTCTCATCAAAATGCTCCATGCCCTTTTCATCACAATACACCATGTTCAATGTCATCACAATAATCTATGAAACTTGTCAGACCAATGCTCCATGCCCCTGTCATCACAATGCTCCATGCACTTGTCATCACAATGCTCCGTGACTCCAGTCATCACAATGCTTCATAACGTTTGTCATCACAACGGTCCATGCCCGCATCATCACAAGGCTCTGTGACCTTTGTAACCACAATGCTCCATGAACTTTTCATCACAATTCTCTGTGACCCTTTTCATCACAATGCTCCATGTCTTTGTCAGAACAATGCTCCATGACCATTGTCTTCACAATGTGCCACGCACATTTCATCACAACGGTCCACAAACTTGTCATTGCAATGCTCCATAAACATTTTAATCACAATGCTCCATGCACTTCTCATCCAAATGCTCTCTAACCTGAGATATCACAATGTTCCATCACTAGTCATCACAATTCTCCCTCACCCCTGCAATCACAATGTTCCATGACCCCTGTCATCACAGTGCTACATACCCTTATCATCACAATGTTCCATGACCACTGACATCACAATGTCCATATCCCCTGTCATCAAAATGCTCCATGACCCTTTTCATCCCAAAGCTCCATGACCCCTGGCATCACAATGTTCTACAACCCCTGTCATCAAAATGTTCCATTACACTTTTCATCAAATTGCTGCATGACACTTTCACTAAATGCTCCCTGCCTTTCTCATCACAATGCACCACACCCTAGTCATCAAAATGCTCCATGACATTTGAAATCAAAAAGCTCCATGACCCTTGGCATCACAGTGCTCCATGTCATTGTCATCACAATGCTCCATGAACCCTCTCATCACATTGCTCCATGCCCTTGTCATCACAAAGCTCCCTGACATTTGTCATCACAATGATTGATGCACTTCTCATCACAATGCTCCATGCCCTTATCATTACAATCCTCCATGACCCATGTATCACACTGTTCCGTGCCCTTGTCATCAGAATGTTCCATGCCCACTCTCATCACAATAATCCATGAAACATTTCAGACCAATGCTCAATGCCCTTCTCATCACAATGCTCCATTACCTCTGTCATAACAAAGTTCCATGACCCCTGCCATCCCAATGTTCCACGGGTTGTCATCACAAGGCTCCATGACCCTTGTCATCACAATGCTCCAAGACCCATGTAATCACAGTGCTCCATGCCCTTGTCATCACAAAGTTCCATGACGCATGTCATCAGAATGTTCCATGGCCTTCTCCTCACAATGCTCCATGCCCTTGTCATCACAATGATCCACGAACCGGAAATCACAATGCTCCATGCCCCTTTTCATCAGAATGCTACGTTAGACTTGTCATCACAAGTCTCCATGGTCATCTCATCACAATGCTCCAAGACTTTGTCATCACCATGCTCTATTCCCTTGTCATCAAAATGAACCAGGCCCTTGTCATCCTAATGCTCCATGACCCCTGTATTCACAATGCTCCGTGTCGCTTGTCATCACAGTGCTCCATGACACCTGTCATCACAATGCTCCATGCCTTTATCAGCAAAATGCTACATGACCTTGTCATTACAATGCTCTATGCGCTTGTCATCACAATACTCCATTACCGTTGTCATCACAATCCTCCATGAACCTTGGGATCACATTGCTTCATGCCCTTGTCATCACAATGCTCCATGCTCCTTGAAATCAAAATGATCCATGACCTCTGTCATCACAATGCTCCAAACCCTTGTGATTACAATGTTCCATAACACTTGTCATCACAACGCTCCATGATGCCTGTCATCATAATACTCCATGCCCTTTTCATCACAATGCTCCATGACATTTGTCATCAAAATTCCCAATACAATTTTCATCACAATGCTCCCTGACACTTGTCATCACAATGCTCCAAGCCATTGTCATCACAATGCTCCATTACCTTTGTCATCAGAATCCTCCATGACACTTGGCATCACAATGCTCCATGACCCCTGTCATCACAATGGTCCGTGACTCCAGTCATCACAATGCTTCATAACGTTTGTCATCACAACAGTCCATGCTCGCGTCATCACATGGCTCTGTGACCTTTTTAACCACAATGCTCCATGAACTTTTCATCACAATGCTCCGTGACGCTTGTCATCAATTGCTCCATGCCTTTGTCAGAACAATGCTCCATGACCCTTGTCATCACAATGTGTCATGCGCTTTTCATCACAGTGATCCACAACCTTGTCATCGCTATGCTCCATAAAACTTGTAAGCACAATGCTCCATGCACTTCTCATCCAAATGCTCTCTCACATGAAATATCACAATGTTCCATCACTAGTCATCACAATCCTCCCTCACCCTTGATATCACAATGTTTCATGACCCCTGTCAACACAGTGCTACATCCCCTTATCAGCAGAATGTTCCATGACCCCTGACATCACAATGTTCCATATCCACTGTCATCAAAATGCTCCATGACCCTTTTCATCCCAAAGCTCCATGACCCCTGGCATCACAATGTTCTATAACCCCTGTCATCAAAATGTTCCATTACACGTTACATCAAATTGCTGCATGACCCTGTCATCAAAATGCTCCCTGCCTTTCTCATCACAATGCACCAGACCCTTGTCATCATAATGGTCCATGACCTTTGTCATCACAAAGCTCCATGACACTTGGCATCACAGTGCTCCATGTCATTGTCATCACAATGCTCCATGAACACTCTCTTCACATTGCTCCATGCCCTTGTCATCACAAATCTCCGTGACAATTATCATCACAATGCTCCTTGCCCTTCTCATCACAATGCTCCATGCCCTTGTCAATACAATCCACCATGACCCATGTATCACAGTGTTCCGTGCCCTTGTCATCAGAATGCTCCATGCCCACTCTCATCACAATAATCCATGAAACACTTCAGAACAATGCTCAATGCCCTTCTCATCACAATGCTCCATTACCACTGTCATAACAATGCTCCATGACCCCTGCAATCACAATGTTCCACGGCCTTATCATCACAAGGCTCCATGACCCTTTTCATCACAATGCTCCAAGACCCCTGTAATCATAATTTCCCATGCACTTGTCATCACAAAGCTCCATGACGCATGCCATCAGAATATTCCATGGCCTTCTCAATACAATGCTCCTTGCCCTTGTCATGACAATGCTCCAAGAACCCTGTAATCACAATGTTCCATGCTCCTTTTCATTTCAATGCTCCATGAAGCCTGTCATCAATATGCAACATGCCCATCTTCATAATGCTTTAAGCTATTGTCATCACATTGAAATCAAAATTATCCATGACCACTGTCATCATAATGCTCCAAACCCTTGTGATCACAATGTTCCATAACACTTATCATCACACAACCCTATGACGCACATCATCACAATTATCCATGGTCTTCTCATCACAAAGCTCCATAACTTTGTCATCACAATTCTCAATACACTTGTCATCAAAATGTTCCGTGACACTTGTCGTCAGTATGCTCCTTGAACCCTGTCATGACAAGGCTCCATGCTGTTTGATCACAATGATCCATGCCCTTTTCATCACAATGCTCCAAGACCCCTGTAATCACAGTGCTCCATGCCCTTGTCATCACAAGCTCCATGACACATGTCATCAGAATGCTCCATGGCCTTCTCCTCACAATGCTCCATGCCCTCATCATCTCAATGCTCCAAGACCCATGTAATCACAATGCTCCATGCCCCTTTTCATCAGAATGCTCCATGAGACTTGTCATCACAAGTCTCCATGGTCTTATCATCACAATGCTCCAGGACCTTGTCATCACCATGCTCCATTCCCTTGTCATCACAATGCTCCATGACCCCTGTCATCACAAAACTCCATGAATATTTTCAGCCCAATGCTCCATGAAATTCTCATCACAATGCTCCATGAAAAATATCATCAAAATGCTCCACGACCACTGTCATAACAACACTCCATGACACCTGACAACACAATGATCCGGGACTCTTGTCATCACAATGCTCCATTCCCTACTCATCACAATGTTCCATGACCACTGTCATCACAATACTCCATGATTATTTTCAGCCCAATGTTCCATGACCCTTGTCATCACAATCATCCATGACCTTGTCATCCCAATGCTCCATGACCCCTGTATTCACAATGCTCCGTGACGCTTGTAATCACCGTGATCCATGACACCAGTCATCACAATGCTCCATGACATTTGTCATCACAATGGTCTATGCCCTATTCATCAACAGGCTCTGTGACTTTTTAAGCACAATGATCCATGAACATTTCATCACAATGCTCTTTGACACTTGTCATCCCAATGGTCTATGCCTTTCTCAGCACAATGCTCCATGCCCTTGTCATCACATTGCTCCATGACCCCTGTCATCACAATGCTCCGTGACTCCAATCATCACAATTCTTCATAATATTTGTCATCACAATGGTCAATGCTCGCATCATCAAAAGGCTCTGTTACCTTTCTAACCACAATGTTCCATGAACTTTTCATCACAATGCTCCGAGACCCTTGTCATCACAATGCTCCATGCCTTTGTCAGAAAAAAGCTCCATGACACTTGTCATCACAATGTACCACACGCTTTTCATCCCAACGGTCCACAAATATGTCAGCGCAATGCTCCAAAAAACTTCTAATCACAATGCTCCATGCCCTTCTCATCACAGTGCTCCATTACACCAGTCATAACAATGCTCCATGACCCTTGTCATCACAATGCTCCAAAACCCCTATAATCACAATGCTCAATGCCCTTGTCATCACAAATCTCCATGACACATGTCATCAGAATGTTCCATGGTCTTCTCCTCAAAATGCTCCATGCCCTTGTCATCACAATGCTCCCAAACCCCTGTAATCACAATGCTCCATGCCCCTTTTCAACTCAATGGTCCATGAACCCTGTCATCACAATGAATCATGCCCATCATCATAATGCTTCCAGCTATTGTCAGCACAATGAAATCAAAATTCTCCATGACCTCTGTCATCATAATGCTCCATGACCCCTGTCATCACAATATTCCATGAACATTTTCAGACCACTGCTCCATGACCCTTGTGATCCCAATGATCCATGACCCCTGTATTCACAATGCTCCGTGATGCTTGTCATCACAGTGCTCCATGACACCTGTCATCACAATGCTCCATGCCTTTGTCAGCAAAATGCTACATGACCTTGTCATTACAATGATCTATGCGCTTGTCATCACAATACTCCTTTACCATTGTCATCACAATCCTCCATGAACCTTTTGACCACATTGCTTCATGCCCTTGTCATCAGACTGCTCCATGCTCCTTGAAATCAAAATGATGCATGAGCTTTGTCATCACAATGCTCCAAACCCTTGTGATCACAATGTTCCATAACACTTGTAATCACAACGCTCCATGATGACTGTCATCACAATACTCCATGCCATTTTCATCACAATGCTCCATGACCTTTGTCATCACAATTCTCAATACACTTGTCATCACAATGCTCCCTGACACTTGTCGTCAGAATGCTCCTTGAACCCTGTCACGAAATGGCTCCATGCCTTTTTCATCACAAAGCCCCGTGCCATTTTCATCACAATGCTCCATGCCATTGTCATCAAAATACTCCACAAGCTCGTCATCAGAATGCTCCATGACCCTTGTCATCACAATTCTTCATGCACTTGTCAGCACAATGCTCCCTGACCCTTGTCATCACAATGCTCCATTAACTTTGTCATCATATTCCTCCATGAAACTTGGCATCACAATGCTCCAGGCCGTTGTTATCACAATGGGCCATTACATATGTCATCACAGTTCTCCATGACACCTCTCTTCAAAATACTGCATGACCTCGTCATCACAATGCTCCATGCCCTTGTCATCACAATGCGCCATTCCAACTGTCATCGCAATACTCCATGAAAATTATTAGACCAATGCTCCATGCCCTTGTCATCACAGTGCTCCATGCCCTTGTTATCACAATGTTCCATGACCCCTGTCATCACAATGCTCCGTGACTCCAGTCATCACAGTGCTCCATGACCTTTGTCATCACAATGGTCTATGCCATCATCATCAACAGTCTCTGTGACCTTTTTAAGCACAATGATCCATGAACATTTCATCACAATGCTCTTTGACACTTGTCATCACAATGCTCTATGCCTTTCTCAACACATTGTTCCATGCCCTTGTCATCACATAGCTCCATGACCACTGTCATCTCAATGCTCCGTGACTCCAATCATCACAATTCTTCATAAAATTTGTCATCAAAATTGTCAATGCTCGCATCATCAAAAGATTCTGTTACCTTTGTAACCACAATGTTCCATGAACTTTTCATCACAATGCTCCGAGACCCTTGTCATCACAATGCTCCATGCCTTTGTCAGAAAAATGCTCCATGACACTTGTCATCACAATGTGCCACTCGCTTTTCATCCCAATTGTCCACAAATATGTCAGCACAAGGCTCCATAAACCTTCTAATCACAATGCTCCATGCCCTTCTCATCACAATGCTCCATTACACCTGTCATAACAATGCTCCATGACCCTTGTCATCACAATGCTCCAAAACCCCTGTAATCACAATGCTCCATGCCCTTGTCATCACAAATCTCCATGACACATGTCATCAGAATGTTCCATGGTCTTCTCCTCAAAATGCTCCATGCCCTTGTCATCAAAATGCTCCCAAACTCCTGTAATCACAATTCTCCATGCCCCTTTTCAACTCAATGGTCCATGAAACCTGTCATCACAATGCATCATGCCCATCATCATAATGCTTCCAGCTATTGTCAGCACAATGAAATCGAAATTCTCCATGATCTCTGTCATCACAATGCTCCATGACCCCTGTCATCAAAATACTCCATGAACATTTTCAGCCCAATGCTCCATGACACTCGTCATCACAATGATACATGGCCTTGTCATCCCAATGCTCCATGACCCCTCTATTCACAATGCTCCGTGATGCTTGTCATCACAGTGCTCCATGACACCTGTCATCACAATGCTCCATGCCCTTGTTATCACAATGCTCCATGACCCCTGTCATCACCATGCACCGTGACTCCACTCATCACAATGATTCATGACCTTTGTCATCACAATGGTCCATTCCCTCATCATCAACAGTCTCTGTGACCTTTTTAACCACAATGCTCCATGAACTTTTCATCACAATGCTCTTTGACCCTTGTCATCACAGTGATCTACGCCTTTCTCAGCACAATGCTCCATGCCCTTGTCATCAAAATGCTCCATGACCCTGTCATCACAATGCTCCTTGACTCCAGTCATCACAATGCTTCATAACATTTGTCATAACAATGGTCCATTCCCGTGTCATCACAAGGCTTTGTGACCTTTTTAACCACAATGATTCATGAACTTTTCATCACAATGCTCTGTGACACTTGTCATCACAGTGCTCCATGCCTTTGTCAGAAAAATGCTCCATGACCCTTGTCATCACAATGTGCCACGCGATTTTTATCCCAACGGTCAACAAATTTGTCATCGCAATGCTCCATAAAACTTGTAATCACAATGCTCCATGCCCTTCTCATCACAGTGCTCCATTACACCTGTCATAACAATGCTCCTTGACCCCTACCATCACAATGTTCCACGGCCTTGTCATCACAAGGCTCCATGACCCTTGTCATCACAATGCTCCAAGACACCTGTAATCACAATGCTCCATGCCCTTGTCATCACAAAGCTCCATGACACATGTCATCAGAATGTTCCATGGACTTCTCATCAAAATGCTCCATGCCCTTGTCATCACAATGCTCCAAGACCCCTGTAATCAAAATGCTCCATGCCCCTTTTCATCTCAATGCTCCATGAACCCAGTCATCACAATGCATCATGCCCATCATCATAATGCTTCCGGCTATTGTCAGCACAATGAAATCAAAATTCTCCATGACCTCTGTCATCACAATGCTCCATGACCCCTGTCATCACAATACTCCATGAACATTTTCCGCCCATTGCTCCATGACCCTTGTCATCACAATGATCCATGACCCCTGTATTCACAATGCTCCGTGACACATGTCATCACAGTGCTCCATGACACCTGTCATCACAGTGCTCCATGCATTTGTCTGCAAAATTCAACATGATCTTGTCATTACAATGCTCTATGCGATTGTCATCACAATGCTACAAGACCCCTGTATTCACAATGCTCCATGCCCCTATTCATCTCAATGCTCCATGAACCCTGTCATCACAATGCACCACGCCCATCATCATAATGCTTCAGGCTATTGTCATTACAATGAAATCAAAAGTCTCCGTGACCTCTGTCATCATAATGCTCCAAACCCTTTTGATCACAGTGTTCCATAACATTTATCATCACCACACCCCATGATGATCATCATCACAATTATCCTTAGTCTTCTGATCCCAATGCTCCCTGATCTTTTTCATCACAATGCTCAATACACTTGTCTTCACAATGCTCCCTGACACTTGTCGTCAGTATGCTCCTTGAACACTGTCATGACAAGGCTCCATGCCCTTTTCATCACAATGCTCCAAGACCCCTGTAATCACAATGCTCCATGCACTTGTCATCAAAAGCTCCATGACGCATGTCATCAGAATGCTCCATGGCCTTTTCCTCACTATGCTCCATGGCATTGTCATCACAATGCTCCATGTACCCTCTCATCACATTGCTCCATGAACATGTCATTACAATCCTCCATGACCCATGTATCACAGTGTTCCGTGCCCTTGTCATCACAATGCTCCAGTCCACACTCATCACAATAAAATATGAAATATTTCAAACCAATGCTCAATGCCCTTCTCATCACAATGCTCCATTACCTCTGTCATAACAATGCACCACGACCACTGCCATCACAATGTTCCACGGCCTTGTTATCACAAGGCTCCATGACCCTTGTCATCACAATGCTCCAAGAAACATGTAATCAAAATTCTCCATGCCCTTGTCATAACAAAGCTCCATGACGCATGTCATCAGAAGGTCCCATTGCCTTCTCATCACAATGCTCCATGCCCTTGTCATCACAATGCTCCAAGACCACTGTAATCACAATGCTCCATGCCCCTTTTCATCTCAAAGCTCCAAGAACCCTGCCATCACAATGCACCATGCCCATCATCATAATGCTTCAGGCTATTGTCACTACAATGAAATCAAAATTCTCCATGACTTCTGTCATCATAATGCTCCAAACCCTTGTGATCACAATGTTCCATAACACTTATCATCACAACACCCCATGACGATCATCATCACAGTTGTCCATGGTGTTCTCATCAAAATGCTCCTTGATCATTGTCATCACAGTGCTCAATACACTTGTCATTACAATACTCCCTGACACCTGTCGTCAGTATGCTCCTTGAACCCTGTGATGACAAGGCTCCATGCCTTTTACATCACAATGCTCCATGCCTTTGTCATTACAATCCTCCATAATCCATGTATCACAATGTTCCGTGCCCTTGCCATCACAATGCTCCATGCCCACTCTCATCACAATAATCCATGAAATATTTCAGACCAATGCTCAATGCCCTTCTCATCACAATGCTCCATTATCTCTGTCATAACAATGCTCCATGACCCCTGCCATCACAATGTTCCACGGCCTTGTCATCACAAGGCTCCATGACCCTTGTCTTCACAATGCTCCAAAACCCCTGTAATCACAATGCTCCATGCCCTTGATATCACAAAGCTCCATGACACATGTCATCAGAATGTTCCATGGCCTTCTCCTCAAAATGCTCCATGCCCTTGTCATCACAATGCTCCAAGACCCGTGTAATCACAATGCTCCATGCCCCTTATCATCAGAATGCTCCATGAGACTTGTCATTACAAGTCACCATGGTCTTCTCATCACAATGCTCCAGGACTTTGTCATCACCATGCTCCATTCCCTTGTCTTCACAATGCTCCATGACCCCTGTCATCACAATACTCCATGAATATTTCAGCCCAATGCTCCGTGACCTTCTCATCACAATGCTACAAGACCAATATCATCACAATGCTCCATGACCACTGTCATCACAACACTCAATGACACCTGACAACACAATGATCCGGGACTCTTGTCATCACAATGCTCCATTCCCTAGTCATCAAAATGCTCCATGACCACTGTCATCACAATACTCCATGAATATTTTCAGCCCAATCCTCCATGACGCTTGTCATCACAATGATCCATGCCTTTGTCATCAAAATGCTACATGACCTTCTCATTACAATACTCTATGCACATGTTTCCCATACATGTTATAGCTGTAGTAATATTCCCTTCAACCTTGAGAGTTGGGACCCATGGAATGGTTGCCATGCATTATTGCTTTAAAGGATCTGCATTTGCTCACCCAATCTCACCAATCCTCTCAGTCCCATGTGTCCAGCCTTATGCCACATCCAGCTGTCGTAGATAGTGTCATTCCAGGTTTCGTCAGAGACCCTGAAGGAATTGTAAAGAATTTCCCAGTTTTTTTTGGTTTGTTTTTGAAATTCCTTTTTATAGTGGGTTTGAGCTGATTCGCGCTGCCATGATTATGCCAGTCTAGACACACTTGTTTGCCTTATGCAGACATATCAATACACAGGTTTTAAAATTCTTAATAGTCAGATATATTCCTCTGTGGGAAATATGGGATTTTGAGTCCCCTTCCCTGAGGAAGGTGTAGGTCTTGTCTATTCCATAGTTGGTTTTTGGAACGGTACCTGTGCTTATATCATACTCTGGTTTTATGCATCACCCCACCTCTCCTTTCCCCTTAAGAAGGCATAAGAGTGTTTTCTAAATGTGAGACTCTGTTCTCTTTCCTAACTCAGTTCATGTGTAGCCATGTTTACAGGATCTTCATAAGTGCTATCTTATGATAAGTTTGTTTTTCTGTGTGACTTATTTCACTTAGAATCATCATACATGAATCCACTCATTTTGCTGCTACTGGTCTTATGACATTGATTTCATGGCTGAGGGATATTTCATCGTACGTAAGTACCACAATTTTTTGAACCATTTTTATCTTGCCTGGAATACTTAAGGTGTACCCAAGTTGAGTTTCTTGTAAGCAGTGCATTCCTAAATTTTGGGGTGGCTCTGTCTTATTGATTTTCAGTTTTCCCAAGGTATATTCCCTAGACTGGAAGTGCCCTTGGCTCTGTAGCTCTGTTGTTTAATTGTTTTAGGGAACACAATGCACTCCTCCAGAGAGGCAGTTGACAACTTACATCCCGCCCATCAGCATAACAAGGCTCCCTGTTCTCCAAGGCCTGTCTTGCCTTTCTGGTTTTTACCCATTTTGTGGATGTCCATTTTGACCTGTGGGAAGTGGTACTTCTTTGTAGTGCAGATTTGCATTGCCCGCTTGCTTGCTTGGCCAAAAAGGGCGTATGCGTTTTCTCCTGCATATATTCAGGAGAAAATGCATACGCCCTTTTTGGCCAAGTGCATCATTGTCGAAGTTTTGCCCCTCTTCCTCTGCTTTACAGACGATTCCAACGTACCTCTTGAAATCTGTTTCCTGCTATTCGGCCTGACTTTCGGGTTCGCATCATTGCCTTCCCTCAAAAGATTTCTGGAACATAGTTGGCCTTTATTACTCTGCCAGTTTGTGAATTGCTCTGCCCCTGAGATCCATTTTTCAACTCGTTTTTTGTGAGCTGAAAGCAAGTCCAAATTTTTGGTTCAGGACCTATCCTTGATCCCGGTGAGTGCCTGAGACTTTGGATAATTATTCTTCCTGCCGGGCAATTAGAGAGACATGTGCCTGTCCAAATGCCTAACAGCTACTCTCTCATTTGTTCTCCCTCTTCCCTTTGATCCTCTGCCAAATTGGCAACCAGTGCGACCAGGAGGTTAAAGGGGCTGTCTCTCCAAGTTGGGAGATAGATAGTAAAGCAGTTGGAAAGTAAAACCGGAGCATCAGGAGAGGGACTATTCGTTGAGTTTTAGAAAACTTTCGTATTCACAGTGTCCATTATCTAGGTTTCCCGTACATGTTATAGCTTTGTAATATTCCCTTCAACCTGGAGAGTTGGGACCCATGGAATGGGTGCCATGCATTATTGCTTTAAAGGCTCTGCCTTTGCTCACCCAATCTCACCAATCCTCTCAGTCCCAAGTGTCCAGACTTATGGCACATCCAGCTGTCATTTTAGACAGGGTCATTCCACGTTTCATCAGAGACCCTGAAGGAATTGTAAAGAATTTCCCTGTTTTGTTGTTTAGTTTTTGAAATTCCTTTTAATAGTGGGTTTGAGCTGATTCTCGCTGCCATGTTTATGCCAGTCTAGACACACTTGATTCCCTTACAGAGACATATCAATACATAGGTTTTAAGATTCTTACTAGTCAGATATATTCGTCAGCAGGAAATATGGGGTTTTGAGTCCCTTTCCCTGAGGAAGGTATAGGTAGGTCTTGTCTATTCCATAGATGGTTTTTGGAACGGAACCTGTGCTTATATCAAACTCTGGTTTTATGCATCACCCCAACTCTCCTTCCCCGTTAAGCAGGCATAAGAGTGTTTTCTAAATGTGAGACTCTGTTCTCTTTCCTAACTCAGTTCATGTGTAGCCATGTTTACAGGATCTTCATAAGTGATATCTTATGATAAGCTTCTTTTTCTGTGTGACTTATTTCACTTAGAATCATCGTACCTGAATCCACTCATTTTGCTGCTACTGGTCTTATGACATTGATTTCATGGCTGAGGGATATTCCATCGTACATAAATTCCACAATATTTTGAACCATTTTTATATTTCCTGGGATATTTAAGGTGTACCCTAGTTGAGGTTGTCGTAAACAGTGCAGCCCTAAATTTGGGGGTGGCTCTGTCTTATTGATTTTCAGTTTCCCAAGGTATATTCCCAAGACTGGAAGTGTCCTTGGCTCTGTAGATATTTTGATTACTTGTTTTAGGGAACACAATGCACTCCTCCAGAGAGGCTGTTGGCAATTCACATCCCTCCCATCAGCATAACAAGGCTCCCTGTTCTGCAGGGCCTGTCTTGAATTTCTGGTTTTTACCCTTTTTGTGGATGTCCATTTGGACCGGTGGGAAGTGATACTTCTTTGTAGTGCAGACTTACATTGTCCGCTTGCTTGCTTGGCCAAAAAGGGCATATGCGTTTTCTCCTGAATATACTCAGGGGAAAACGCATACGCCCTTTTTGGCCAAGTGCATCATTGTCGAAGTTGTGCCCCTCTTCCTGTGCTTTAAAGGCGATTCCAACGTACTTCTGGAAATCTGTTTCCTGCTATTCTGCCTCGCTTTCAAGTCCGCCTCGTTGCCTTCCCTCAACAGATTTTTTGATGATAGTTGGCCTTTATTACTCTGCCAGTTTGTGAATTGCTCTGCGCTATAGCTCCATTTTTTAACTCATTTTTTGTGAGCTGAACGCAAGTCCCATATTTTGGTATAGGACCTATACTGGTTCCCGGTGGGTGGCTGAGACTTTAGTTAATTCTTCTTCCTCCAGGGAAATAAGAGTGAAACGTGCCCGTCCAAATGCCTAACAGCTACTCTCTCATTGGTTCTCCCTCTTCCCTTTCATCCTTTGCCAAATTGGCAACCTGTGCGAACCAGGAGGTTAAAGTTGCTGTCTCTCCAATTTGGAAGATTGATAGTAAAGCAGTTAGAAAGTGAAACTGGAGCACTAGGAGAGGGACTATTCATTGAGTTTTAGAAATCTTTCATATTCACAGTATGTCCATTCTCTAGGTTTCCCGTACATGTTATAGCTGTAGTAATATTAACTTCAACCTGGAGAGTTGGGACCCATGGAATGGGTGCCTTGCTTTATTGCTTTAAAGGGTCTGCTTTTGCTCACCCAATCTCACCAATCCTGTCAGTCCCATGTGTCCAGCCTTATGCCCCATCCAGCTGTCGTTGTAGATAGGGTCATTCCAGGTTTCATCAGATACCCTGAAGGAATTGTTAATAATTTCCCTGTTTTTTTGTTTTGTTTTTGAAATTCCTTGTTATAGTGGGTTTGAGCTGATTCTCGCTGCCATGTATATGCCAGTCTAGAAACACTTGATTCTTTTATGGAGACATATCAATACATAGGTTTTAAGCTTCTTACTAGTCAGATATATTCCTCTGCAGGAAATATGGGGTTTTGAGTCCCTTTCCCTGAGGAAGGTGTAGGTCTTGTCTATTCCATACTTGGTTTTTGGAACTCTACCTGTGCATATATCAAACTCTGGTTTTATGCATCACCCCACCTCTCCATCCCTCTTAAGCAGGCATAAGAGTGTTTTCTAAATGTGAGACTCTCTTCTGTTTCCTAACTCAGTTCATGTGTAGCCATGTTTACAGGATCTTCATAAGTGATATCTTATGACATGTTTCTTTTTCTGTGTGACTTATTTCACTTAGAATCATCGTACCTGTATCCACTCATTTTGCTGCTACTGGTCTTATGACATTGATTTCATGGCTGAGGGATATTCCATAATACGTAAGTACCACAATTTTTCGAACCATTTTTATATTTCCTGGGATATTTAAGTTGTACCCAAGTTGAAGTTCTTGTAAGCAGTGCAGCCCTAAGTTTTGGGGTGGTTCTGTCTTATTGATTTTCAGTTTTCCCAAGGTATATTCCCTTGACTGGAAGTGTCCTTGGCTCTGTAGCTCTGTTGTTTACTTGTTTTAGGGAACACAATGCTCTCCTCCAGAGAGGCAGTTGGCAATTTACATCCCGCCCATCAGCATAAAAAGGCTCCCTGTTCTCCAGGGCCTGTCTTGCCTTTCTGGTTTTTACCCATTTTTTGGATGTCCCTTTTGATCGGTGGGAAGTGATACTTCTTTGTAGTGAAGATTTGCATTGCCCGCTTGCTTGCTTGGCCAAAAAGGGCGTATGCGTTTTCTCCTGAATATATTCAGGAGAAAATGCAAACGCCCTTTTTAGCCAAGTGCATCATTGTCGAAGTTGTGCCCTTCTTCCTGTGCTTTAAAGGCGATTACAACGTACCTCTTGAAATCTGTTTCCTGCAATTCTGCCTCCCTTTCAAGTTTGCCTCGTTGCCTTCCCTCAACAGAATTTTGGACGATAGTTGCCCTTTATTACTCTGCCAGTTTTTGAATTGCTGTGCCCCTGAGCTCCATATTTAACTCGTTTTTTTATGAGCTGAACGCAAGTCAAATATTTTGGTTCAGAACATATACTGGTTCCCGGTGTGTGGCTGAGACTTTGGTCAATTCTTCTTCCTCCCTGGAAATAAGAGTGACATATGCCCTTCCAAATGCCTAACAGCTACTCTCTCTTTGGTTCTTCCTCTTCCGTTTCATCCTCTGCCAAATTGGCAACCTGTGAGACCCAGGAGGTTAAAGGGGCTGTCTCCCCAAGTTGGGAGATTGATAGTAAAGCAGTTGGAATGTCAAACCGGAGCACCAGAAGAGGGGCTATTAGTTGAGTTTTAGAGACCTTTCGTATTCACAGTGTGTCCATTCTCTAGGTTTCCTGTACATGTAATAGCTGTAGTAATATTCCCTTCAACCTGGAGAGTTGGGACCCATGGAATGGGTGGCATGCATTATTGCTTTACAGGGTCTGCATTTGCTCACCCAATCTCAGCAATCCTCTCAGTCCCAAGTGTCCAGCCTTATGCCACATCCAGCTGTCATTGTAGTTAGGGTCATTCCAGGTTTCTTCAGAGACCCTGAAGGAATTGAAAGCAATTTCCCTGTTTTTCTTTTTGTTTTTGAAATTACTTTTTATAGTGGGTTTGAGCTGATTCTCACTGTCATGTTTATGCCAGTCTAGACACACTTGATTCCCTTATGGAGACATATCAATACATAGGTTTTAAGATTCATACTTTTAAGATATATTACTCTGTGGTGAATATGGGGTGTTGAGTCCCTTTCACTGAGGAAGGTGTAGGTGTTGTCTATTTCGTATTTGGTTTTTGGAACGGTACCTGTACTAATATCAAACTCTGATTTTATGCATCACCCCACCTCTCCTTCCCCCTTAAGCAAGAATAAGCGTTTTTTTTTTAAATATGAGTCTCTCTTTTCTTTCCTAACTCAGTTCAAGTGTAGCCATGTTTACAGGATCTTCATAAGTGATATTTTATGATAAGTTTCTTTTTCTGTGTGACTTATTTCACTTAGAATTATCGTACCTGAATCCACTCATTTTGCTGCTACTGGCCTTATGACATTGATTTTATGGCTGAGGGATATTCCATCATACGTAAGTACCACAATTTCTTGAACCATTTTTGTCTTTCCTGGGATATTTAATGTGTACCCAAGTTGAGGTTTTTGTAAGCAGTGCAGCCCTGAATTTTGGTGTGGATCTGTCTTATTTAGTTTCAGTTTTCCCAAGGTATATTCCCTAGACTGGAAGTGCCCTTGGCTCTGTAGCTCTGTTGTTTACTTGTTTTAGGGAACACAATGCACTCCTCCAGAGAGGCAGTTGGCAATTTACATCCCGCCCATCAGCATAACAAGGCTCCCTGTTCTCCAGGTCCTGTCTTGCCTTTTTGGTTTTTACCCATTTTGTGGATGTCCCTTTTGACTGGTGGGAAGTGATACTTCTTTGTAGTGCAGATTTGCATCGCCCGCTTGCTTGCTTGTGCAAAAAGGGCATATGCGTTTTCTCCTGCATATATGCAAGTGAAAACCCATATGCCCTTTATGGCCATTTCCATAATTTTCGAAGTTGTAATGCTTTTCCTGTGTTTAAAGGCGATTCCAATGTACCTCTTGAAATCTATTTCATGCCATTCTGCCTCTTTTTCCCTTCCACCTCGTGGCTTTCCCTCAACAGATTTTTCGAAGAGAGTAGTCCTTTATAACTCTGCAGGTTAGTGAATTGCTGTGGCCCTGAGCTCCATTTTTCAACTCACGTTTTTGTGAGCTGACCGCAAATCAACAGTTTTGCTTCTGGACTTATACTGGTTCTGGGGGGCAGGCTGAGACTTTGGTTAATTCCTCTTTGTGACGGAAAATTAGAGAGACATGTGGCCGTCCAAATGCCTACAGCTACTCTCTCATTGGTTCTCTCTCTTCCCTTATATCCTCTGCACAATTTGCCAACTGTGCGTACCAGGAGGATATAGGGGCTGACTTTCCAAGTTGGGAGATTGATAGTAAAGCATTTGGAATGTCAAACTGGAGCACAAGGAGAGAAAAAAGTAGTAGAGTTTTAGAAACCTTTCACCATCAGATGGTTTCCATTCTCTAGGTTCCCATACACGTTATAACTGTAGTGATATTCCCTTCTACCTGGAGAGGTGGGAACCATGGAGTGGGTGGCAGGCATTATTGCTTTAAAGGGTCTGCATTTTTTCACCCAATCTCACCAAGCCTCTCAATCCCAAGTGACCAGCCTTATGCCACATCCAGCTGTCATTGTAGATACGGTCATTCCAGGCATCATCAGAACCCCTGAAGGTATTGTGTAAGAATTTTACTGTTTTTATGTTTTGTTTTGAAATTCATTTTTATAGTGGGTTTGAGCTGATTCTCACTGCCATGTTTATGTCATTCTAGACACACTTGGTTCCCTTACAGAGACATATCAATACATAGGTTTTAAAATTCTTACTAGTCAGATATATTTCTCTGAGGGGAATAGGGATGTTGAGTTCCGTTCACTGAGGAAGGAGTAGGGCTTGTCTCTTCTGTTTTTGGATTATGGAACGGTACCTGTGCTAATATCAATCTTATGTTTTGTGCATCTCCCCACCTCTCTTTCCCCTTAAGCAAGCGTTACAGTGTTTTCTAAATCTGATACTCTGTTCTCTTTACTAAATCAGTTCATATGTAGCCATGTTTACATTCCCTTCATAAGTGGTATCTTATGTCAGAATACACCATGGCCATTCTCATAATAATGCTCCATGACCCCTGTCATCACAATGCACCATGCCCTGGTTATCACAATGCTCCATGTCCCTTGTCATCACAATTCTCCACGTCCTTGTCATCACAATGCTACATGACACTTCTCATCAAAATGTTACATGCTCTTGTCATCACAATTCTCCATCCACTTGACATTGCAATGCTCCATGCACTTGTCATCACAATGGTCCATGCACATGTCATCACAAAGCTCCATGTCCTTGTCATCACAATGCTCCATGACCCCTGTCATCACAATGCTCCCTGACACATGTCATCACAATGCTTCATGCCCCTTGTCATTACAGTGCTCCATGATGCTCGATATCACAATTACCCAAGGTCTTCTCATCACAATGCTCCATGGCCAATATCATCACAATGCTCCATGACCACTGTCATCACAACACTCCATGACACCTGACAACACAATGATTCGGGACTCTTGTCATCACAATGTTCCATTCCCTAGTCATCACACTGCTCCATGACACCTGTCATCACAATACACCATGAACATTTTCAGCTCAATGTTCCATGACCCTTGTCATCACAATGATCCATGTCCTTGTCATCCCTATGCTCCATGACCACAGTTTTCACAATGCTCTGTGACGCTTGTCATCACAGTGCTCCATGACACCTGTCATCACAATGCTCCATGCCTTTGTCAGCAAAATGCTACAAGACCGTGTCATTACAATGCTCTATTTGCTTCTCATCACAATCCTCCATGAAACTTGGGATAACATTGTTTCATGCCCATGTCATCACAATGCTCCATGCTCCTTGAAATCAAAATGATCCATGACCTCTGTCATCACAATGCTCCAAACCCTTTTGATCACCATGTTACATAACACTTGTCATCACAACGCTCCATGATGCCTGTCATCACAATACTCCATGCCCTTTTCATCGCAATGCTCCATGATCTTTGTCATCACAATTCTCAATACACTTGTCATCACAATGCTCCCTGACACTTGTCATCAGAATGTTCCTTGAACCATGTCAGGAAAAGGCTCCATGCCTCTTTCATAACAATGTCCCATGCCGTTTTCATCACAATGCTCCATGCCATTGTCATCAAAATTCTCCACAAGCTTGTCATGAAAATGCTCCATGACATTTGTCATCACAATTCTCCATGCGATTGTCAGCACAATGCTCCTTGACCCTTTTCATCACAGTGCTCCAAGCCATTATCATCACAGTGCTCCATTACTTTTGTCATCAGAATCCTCCATGACACTTGGCATCACAATGCTCCATGCCATTGTCATCAGAGCGGGCCACTACATATGTCATCAGAATGCTCCCTGACACCTCTCTTCACAATACTGCATGACCTGGTCATCACAATGTTCCATGACCTTGTCATCACAACGGTCCATGCCCGCGTCATCACAAGACTCTGTGACATTTGTAACCACAATGCTCCATGAACTTTTCATCACAATGCTCCGTGACCCTTGTCATCACAATGCTCCATGTCTTTGTCACAACAATGCTCCATGACCCTTGTCATCACAATGTGCCATGCGTTTTTCATCACAATGATCCACAACTTTGTCATCGCTATGCTCCATAAACCTTGTAATCACAATGTTCCATGCAATTCTCATCCAAATGCTCTCTCACATGAGATATCACAATGTTCCATCACTAGTCATCACAATCCTCCCTCACCCCTGTTATCACAATTTTCCATGAACCCTGTCATCACAATGCTTCATCCCCTTATCAGCACAATGTTCCATGATCCCTGACATCACAATGTTCAATAACCCCTGTCATCAAAATGCTCCATGACCCTTTCCATCCCAAAGCTCCATGACACCTGGCATCACAATGTTCTATAACCAATGTCATCAAATTGTTCCATTACAATTTTCATCAAATTACTGCATGCACCTGTCATCAAAATGCTTCCTGCCCTACTCATCACAATGCACCACACCCTTGTCATCAAAATGCTCCATGACATTTGTCATCACAAAGCTCCATTACCCTTGGCATCACAATGCTCCATGTCATTGTCATCATAATGCTCCATGAACCCTCTCATCACATTGCTCAATGCCCTTGTCATCACAAAGCTCCATGACACTTGTCATCACAATGCTCAATGCCCTTCTCATCAAAATGCTCCATGCCCTTGT